>NW_027326430.1:0-1200000 GCF_048164855.1 Canis lupus baileyi | reverse complement strand
TCTCACAAGCCCTGAAGGCAGTCCAACCCTGGCTGGTTTCAGAGAGTAATTAGCGCCAGAAAATCTCCATACATTGTAAGGTATGTAAAGAATACTCTTTAATTCTAATTCTTAAGTAGGAAACACTTCCATTAATTTTAGTAATATACAATACAATTTAGAGTGGAGGGTTTTGTTTTTATCCTTACTGTGGCCTCTAACAAAACTATATAAAATTGTGCATAATGTATTGTATTTCTTATCTGAAAAAAAAGAATTTGAAATAAATCCAGTAGTTTTCTGGTTTTACCCTGACTAAAAAATTTTGAGGGTTGGGGCACTTAGGTGGTACAGTTAAGCATCTGACTCTTACTTTTGGCTCAGATTGTGATTTCAGGGTCATGAGATCAAGCCCCACATCAGGCTCTGTGTTCATTGCAGAGTCTGCTTGAGATTCAGTCTCCCTCTTCCCCTCCTGCTCATGTTCTCTCTCTCTCTTAAATAAATAAATAAATCTTTAAAAAAAGAAAAATTTGGGATCCCTGGGTGGCGCAGCGGTTTGGCGCCTGCCTTTGGCCCAGGGCGCGATCCTGGAGACCCGGGATCGAATCCCACATCGGGCTCCCGGTGCATGGAGCCTGCTTCTCCCTCTGCCTGTGTCTCTGCCTCTCTCTCTCTCTCTCTCTCTCTCTCTGTGACTATCATAAATAAATAAAAATTAAAAAAAAATAAAAAAAAAGAAAAATTTGAGGGTTGAATTTTTTAAAAGTACCTACTAAGACTTTAACAGTTATTGCTCTGGATTAGGGGAAAAGAAATTCTCAGAAACTAAAAAATTCAAAGTACAAAAGCATACTGATCTCAGTACGAATGAGTTAGAAATAAATGGAAAGTAGGAAAGGAGGAGAAAATCAGGACCAATATTCTAGCCTGGGAGGGGGGCCCATTTGTACAGTCATTCTGTGAATTATTTTCACCGCTGGAAACATGACTTCCTAAGGCTAACAGTTTTAAGCACAAGTAGGGATAATGCTAAATGGTAGTATTTTTACTGCAAAAAGACTCAGGTACAGTTTAGAACATGCAGTTCTGAGCAACAGTGCAACTGGGCAAGCTCATCAACAAACTGTAGTGTGCGTATGTAACGGAGTTGACCAGAAAACATGGCTGTGTCCCAAAGTTAACTCCTTCTGGATCATTTTAATATGATCACTATTATGACAACTCAAAGTCATTAGTGGCAAGTTTTGCCTGAAATATTTCTGGGTCAATCTAAGTTGTTCTTTCACTAGAAAGCTATCAAAATTACTTATAATTACTTATTTATTGTAATCACAATGAGGAAGTCCCAAAGTGATTCTTTTCACCAGTGATCGCATTCACCTTTGTGTCTAAAATGGCTACAAATTAGATGTGTTTTCCCAGGAGCAATGTTTTCATTACTATTAATAAGTAGCTAGTTTTATTAATCCCAGACAAAAGATAAAGAGACATCATCAGAGGATATTTAGGATTTTGTCTTGCCTTGTTTTGTTTATTCCCCCCAATGCTAATGATCTGGGGAAAAAAAAGAGTGTTTCATTATTTTCCTCCTTCAACAGTATGATATTATTTAAGTAATCACTGCAGCAGAGGTCCTCGTGTTTTGGAAGAGGCCCATTAGCTAGTGGCACTAAACAGAAGTCATTAAAATTAATAACCAATGCAGAGGAGTCTTGCTTCTGAAAATGATTAGCATCCCATTTCTAGCTGTACTTTTTTTTTTTTTAAGTGATGAATTTAAATTTTAAAAGTTGTGCCAGGTTTCTTTGGATACTCCCTTCACTGAGTTATCTCAAGTTGCACTGTGTCAGCCAGAAACTTTTTCTGATACTGGAGGGTGCTCAGGGAACTTCCGGCTTCCACAAAGACAATTTCAATTCCTTTGAGCCATTTCCCTTGAGGTTCTGCTAATGTGTCTCCTGCTAAGGGGAGAGTGATAAAGCTTCAGTCAGCCTGCATGCCGGTTGCACAGCTGTCAAGAAAGTGAAAAAGCTAGACTACTAGAAACATATGGTCTGTGTCATCATTTTTTGAAGAGGTGATGGAGCATGGTGGCCCGCCTCGCACCTGCCCCGTCTCCACAACACACCTTGAATGATTCTGGCCCAATGTTGGACAGCTGGAGGTTCAAATTCATCCACCAGGCTATCATTGAGCATGCAACGGAGAATTCCATATTATAGAAAGTTAGCTGCTTGTGAAACCACCTGCTTTCTTCCCTCTTTAAGGAGAAATGAATATAGCTTCATTTGCCACTTGGAAAATTTATTAGATCATTGTAGGGTTTGGGGGATTTGAGGGCCAATTAAACTTTTTTTGAGATTAAAATTTGGTCTATTATGATTATTTTCCTTGGGAAAAAACACACAACTTCTAGAATACTCAACATTCTATTTTATTTTTTATTTTATTTTTTTAAAGATTTTATTTATTTATTCATGAGAGACATACAGAGAGAGAGAGAGAGAGGCAGAGACACAGGCAGAGGGAGAAGCAGGCTCCACGCAAGGAGCCCGACGTGGGACTTGATCCCAGAACTCCAGGATCACACCCTGGGCTGCGGGCGGTGCTAAACCGCTGCGCCACCGGGGCTGCCCTCAACATTCTATTTTAATTATAATTATTGTCTTGGTCACCACACTTATTATTAGATCCATGATTTACATATTTAAATTAAAGAAATGTTATTAGATACTCTTTAAAATTTTTAAATGCAAGTTTCCATTATTCAGTAAGTAAATTTCTTAGTGAGGAGGTTTTTTTCTTTCTCCTCCCTACTGATGAAGCAACATTATACATTCATTTAATTGTTATTAGTCGATAACACATTACTGAAATTATTACTCTCTAATCAACCATGGATTTACTTGTGTGTCTGTCATCAGAGTTGGTTAGAACGCCCTGACGATAACTTCAACCAGTTATAGGAAGATGAGTAAACTAGGGCTTCATCTGGTTGTGTCAATGTATCTGACTTAATCTTTGGAGCAAGGACCCTTGTGACTGCTTCTTATACATGGTGCAGCATTACTGACATCTTTTGCCCTTGTTTTAAGGATAATTGCTGTACTTGCACCAGCCTGGGGTTTCTTTTACAGCCACCTGCTATTCACATGTTCAATCTTTTTATCTAGAATCACAAAACTGCAGCTCTCAGGCTTATTGACACTGCCTAATATATGAATTATTTCTTCCAGTTATTCAAATCCTAGAGACTTTGAGTCAAGTATACTAAAAATAAGGTAGATGGGACACCTGGGTGGCTCAGTTGGTGAAGTGTTCAACTCTTGATTTCGGCTCAGATCAAGCCCCACATTGGGCTCTGTGCTGGGCATGAAGTCTGCTTAAAATGCGTTCTCTCCCTTTGCCCCTCTCCTAACTTGCACACTCAATCTCTCTCTCTCCTCCTCCTCTAAAATAAATAAATAAATCTTTAAAAATAAATAAAAATTAAAAAGTAAGGAGGCAGCATTCAGCATCTCTGTTAAATGGTGCCCTTGAGTTTCTAAAGCAGACTTAACTGAATATGTCCCAAACTTGCATGGTTCCAATGTACCATTCACCCAACTCTTACTTTAAAAATCCTATAACGGGATCCCTGTGTGGCTCAGCGGCTTGGTGCCTGTCTTTGACCCAGGGCATTATCCTGGAGTCTCGGGATCGAGTCCCATGTCAGGCGTCCCGTGTGCAGCCTGCTTCTCCCTCTGCCTGTCTCTCTGTCTCTCTCTCTGTGTGTCTCTCATGAATAAATGAAATAAAATCTTTAAAATTTTTAAAAAAATCCTATAACTATTGCAGGGAATGCCTGGGTACCAAATGTATTAATTATATCTGTTTATTAGAGACCTTTTCCCAATTTCAACATGTTTAAGTAGAATTGCTTTTCAAAGTGATAATTTTGTTTTGTCTTTGCTAATTACAAACTCTTTGACTTCAAGGTTCTTATCTGATCAGTTCAAGTACTATGATCATCTCAGAGGAACCATAGGGAGACCCCTGGCTCAGCCTACCCCAGAATGGCTAGGGAACCTAGGAGCATCAGGAATGCACAGAGGGGGACGTCTAATTTAACGTTTTGTTTGGAGAAGAATCTATTGATTAGGCTATAATCCTATCTTTCAAAACCAAGCAGTATTAGGAATAGAGGCCCACATGGGAGAAAACACATGCATACACACATACACACAGACTTAGACGCACATGCATGCACACAAAGCTATGGAGGTGGAAGAGTCTAGTAGAAAATTTGGTAATTTTGAATTTAAAAGGTCTAAAGGCCTGAGTTTACATTTTAGCTCACAATTGTACCAGATATTTTTACATGAGGTAGTCAACATTTCCTCGCTTCAGTTTCTCCTTATAAAAATAGAGATGTTATGCACCTATAGACTGACCACTTGCTCATACAGCCATGTGTCAAATTATAGCTACTAGTGCTAGGAAGGAAAATGAAATTATGAGGCTAGTGGCTGGATCATGGATTTTAGCTGAAGGAATAAGAATGAAAGTTTAGGCAGAATTTGCCTCTGTATAATTTATTTTGAACAGGATCAACTTATTATTTACTTATTCTATAATAATATGTTAATTATTCAGAAAAAACACAAATTATTTTATATATTGGTGTATATATATACACACATATATGTATGTATATGTATGTATATATATATGGTATATATATATACCATATAAAGTATTTATAAATGTATAAAATACTTATAAGTAAGTGGTAAACATAATACGATCCTGCCATCTTGTGGTAGCGTGACATTTAACAGCCATATTATTTCCCCTGAGGTAGTGGGTTTTATCTTAATGCCATGGCTCCAGGGCACCTTTCCCCAAAATAAGGAAAGCAAAAGAGGTAGATGATGATAGATGATAGATGATGATAGATAGATAGATAGATGATAGATAGATAGATAGATAGATAGAAAGAAAAACAGAAGGGTTTTTATCAGCATACACATCATTTGGTGTATACTTATTTAGCAACTTTGATGCTTTTCTTTTTTGGAAAAGGATGAATGTAATTTTTTTCTTAAGATTAAACCCGTTTATTGATTCTTTAACATCATTGATTAAGTGCTTTCTATATATTAGGCACTGTGCTAGACCTGAGATACGTGGTTTAACAAGAATATGCGCCTGTCCTCAAACAGCTCAAGATCTAACTGAAGGTAAATATTGTTACAATGTAAGGGTGATGATCAAACGATTTACAGAAATTCCAAGGTCAGCCACCGGGCTCAGAATGGTGCCCTCGGGGGTGGGCACCATGGAGGGGGTGGGGTGGGGGTAGGGAGGGTCTTGAAAAAAAGAAAACATGAGAACTGAATATTGACAATTAGAAAATAATCTAGATTCGCCTAGATTAATCTGTCTAGAAACCCCCCAACCAGAGGAAAACTGGGAAGAAATAAGGTACGGGAAGAAGTGGAATCAAAGCAGAGGGAATATCATGGGTAGAGAGGAGGAGTAAAAATTTTAGTCAGATTTCTAATGTCTTTATGATTGATTTGCCAGGTATCCCACCAGGTGCCAGGGTGTCAGAGGAGACAAGGCACACATGCAAATAGTATCTTATAAGGGAGGTCACATATGGGAGATGAGTGAGAAAAAAGGGGGAGTAGATTGTCCTGAAACAAAGGGATTTGCTCTGATTTTGAAGGTCAGAGAAGACCAAGATGACAAACTAAAATTTAATTTAAAGAATGAAGTAAAAAAGACAGTTAATCAGGGACACAAGGGAGCAGGGGAAGGATGGGTAAGAGGATGAACTAGGCACTGGGGACAATGTGAACCTTGGAACTACGTACGTTCACCATTAATTAGCCTTTTCCCCAAGAAACAGAAGGAAATTGGACGTGAGTAGACCAGGAAATGCAACAGTAATGTAATGATGTGATGGGCAGAATAATGTCCACTCTCCAAGAGATTTATATACTAATCCTGGAACTTGTGAACACTTATCTGGTGAAAGCTAATTAAGGTTGCAGATGGAATTAAGATCGTTAATCCATTGACCTTCAAATACAGAAATGATCCCAATCTAATTATGTGAGCTCTTAAATGTAGGGGAGGGAGGAAAAGAGTAAGGTAGACAGATGAGATAAAAGAAGGAGGAAAAGTCTAAGAAATTATGAGGAATTGACGCATCACTGTTGCCTCTGATGATGGATGAAGGAGGTCATGATCCAAGGAATTTGGGTGGCATCAAGCAGCTAGAAAACGCAAGGAAATGGCTTCTCCTGTAGAGCCTATAGACAGGAACACACCCAGCTCCACTTTTTGATTTTAGCTCAGTGAGATCTGTGTTGGATTTCTGACTTAAAGAAGTATACGAGAATGCGCAGAATACATTTTGGCTGTTGTAGGTCCCTGAGCTTGTGAGAATTTGCTTAGGCAGCAACAGAAAATTAACACATTAGATGTGTTGTCAGTGGGGAGATTAAGGCAGCTCTCTAGGCTGTGTTTTGGATTTTATTTTTTGTGGCCAACAGGGAGCTATTGTCTATTTCAGGAAAGAAGATGACATCGTCCAGTTGGCATATTCAAAGATCACGCCAACTGGCCTCACTGAGAATTGGTGAGTGGGAGCAATAGTGGACACAAGGAAACATGTGAGAGGGACTATTGCATTGCACTAATATGCAATGGTGATTTGGATTAGAGCACATGGCAGCTGTGAGAAAAGAGTCATATCCACTCACCTAAGAGGTATCTAGGCGGGAGAATTGACAAGGTGTGCTACCCGATAGATGAGCACGTTAAGACGAAGATTTATACCCATGCTAAGATTTCTGGTTTCTGATTGGGCACAGTATATTATTATTTATTGGAAAGTGCTTTAAATAATGGCAGAAGAGCATACTTGGTGGGAAATGCAAATTCAAATTTGGCAATGCTGACTTCAAGATATTTGAGAGCTATCCAAGTAGAGATGGCCAATAGATGGTTGGGTTAGACTGGTTTGTTGTTCAGCAAAAAATACATGTTGGACATATGTATATTTGTGAGTTGCATTTATGGGATAAAGATGAACCATGACATTGATTACATTGCTTGTGAATGGTATTAAAATAAGGACTGAGAGAGAACTATGAGGCCTCGCAGCATTTATGGAACTAAAAGATGAAGAGAAACTGGTTTAGAAAAGGGGAAGGGGCACCGGAAATCAAATGTGTAGTGCTCCATAAGCCTATAATTCTCTTGAAGCATGGAGTGGTCAAATGTGTTACAAGCTGCAGCAGAGAGATCCATAAACATAAGGACCAAAATGTTTCCATTACATTTATTGAAATAGATACTATGTGAGATATTGGCAAAAGTATTATTTATGGAGTAGAAGAGAAGAATCATAATTTGAGTCAGTTATGGAATGAGTGGAAGGGATGAAATGATTATAGTTGGTAGGGAAAAATTGAAAGAAAATTCTGGGTAAACTACATTGCTTTCTTGCTTTGTTTTCCTGTCTTCATGTTACTTGAACTTGCTTCAAAGAAACCTTGGTATTGGATAACAACAGAAAAATAAAATGAAACCAAAAGTCAAAGAAAACCATGCTTGGCATATTATGACAAACCATCTAAAACCAAAGATGAGAAAAATGTGAAAGTGTCATATATATTTGGGGGCCATGATTTAAAGACTAGAGATGACTCAGCAGAAGACGTGGAGTCCAGGTGACAGTAGAAAACATCTTCAATGTAATAGCAAAAGTAGCTATCAACTCAGAACTTTATATCTAATGAAAATATCCTTCAGGAATGAAGGAGAATTAAAACATTCTGAGTTGTAGGAGTTATAATAGAATTAGTTGCTCCAAAAGAAATGCTAATATTATTATTTAGTCTAGAAGAAAACTATACCATAGAGAGAGTTGGAGATTTAAGAATAAAGGAAAAGCCGGGATCCCTGGGTGGCGCAGCGGTTTGGCGCCTGCCTTTGGCCCAGGGCGCGATCCTGGAGATCCGGGATCGAGTCCCACGTCGGGCTCCCGGTACATGGAGCCTGCTTCTCCCTCTGCCTGTGTCTCTGCCTCTCTCTCTCTCTCTGTGACTATCATAAATAAATAAAAACGTAAAAAAAAAAAATTAAAAAAAGAAAAAAAAGAATAAAGGAAAAGCCATGGAAAGGAAAAATATCTGAGTAAGGAAACACTATGTTTTTTTCTTCCTATATTTTTCAAAGTATGAAGAGTACTGAAAGCAAAAATTTTGACAATGTTCAATGTTTTGCAAATGTAATATATGTATGACAACTATGACATAAGGGTTGTATAAAGTAAAAGTCATTCTATGATTGTAATATTTCCAAACTTCAATTGATTTGGTAAAATAATAATGTCAGACTGAAAAATTAGATGTGTGTATTATCACCCCTAGAGTTACTTCTAATAATACAAGTAGAGAGAGCCTAAACCAATACATAGACTGATTAAAATAGAATACTAAACATATTTAAATAGTCTATAATAAAAGGGTATACAGAAGAACAAAAAGAACATATAAACAGAAACTTTTTTAAAGTGTGAGACCCAGTCTAATCATATCAATGTCCCATTAAATACCAATGGCCTAAAGACAAGGACTCAAAGTCAGAAATTGTCAGACCGAATAACATTAACAAAACCCAATTTTTGGGATTGTTCCCCATTATTTGAGAAACATTACCATTATTTCCAATGAGTTGTCAAACACACTTGAAATATAATGACATGGATGGATTAAGAGCAAAACACAATGGCAACAATATAACATGTAAATGCTAATCAAAATAAAGATGCAGTGGCTATATTAATATGAAACAAATTCAGAAACAAAATGACAGAGGGAAAAAAAAAGAACATTTCATAATGATTAAATGGTCAATTCATCAATAAAACATGGGCATCCTAAATGTTTACCCAACAAAAGTATTCAAGAATGCATAAAGGAAAATAATAGAACTGAAAAGAAAACCAGACAAGCTTATCAATTTCCTCAGAGACTTTAACATTCTTCTCCCATCAAATGATAGGAGTAGACAGAAAGTCAGCAAGTATATAGGAGATGTGACAACCAAAACAACCTAATTAATCAACAGATGACACTCAAAATTCAACATTTATCTATCATAACAACGTCTAGTTCACTAGAAGTTTCTTTAAGTTCCTGGAAAGCATTGACAATAATAAGAAACTACAACTGGCATAGACTTAATGGTTATTTTTATCCCCAGATCACAAATATGGCAACACAGTCCACCACCACCAATCCTAGTCAGCACGTTGAATAGTGATGGTAATGTTTAGACCTCTATGAGAGAGAGAGAGAGAGAGAGAGAGAGAGAGACTAAGAGATATACTATATACTTCATGCCCTATACAAAATTAATTCAAAACAGATCATGCACCTAATTAATACACAAAAATATAGAAAAATTCAAACAAAACACTGGAGAAAATGTTTGTGGCATTTGGTTAGGCAAAGAGATCTTAAGATATAAAACCAAAATCACAATCTATAAAAGTAAATGAGACTCCATTCAAATTAAAGACTCCATTAATATTTGCTCTGTGAAAGAAAATTGCTAAGGGAATGGGAAAACGAGCCATAAAATGGGAAGAAATATTTTTCTGTTATACATGTCTGATAAAAGACTTGTGTCCAAAATATATAAAGGTCTCTTACAAAATAACAACATAAAAATAATTTAAGTTAAAAAGAGAGAGCAATATAGTCAGACACCTCAGCAAAGGAAATATACAGATGGCAAATGACCATATGAGAAGATGCTCAACATTATTAGCCTTAAAATAAATGTAAATTTAAACCACAACAAATACTGCTATACAATTATTAGAATGGCTACAGTTAAGAAAGAAAAAAAAAAGAAAAATGAAAATACTGAAATCCAACAAGGATATATTATATAAAATTTTAAGGCATATTTTCATTCATTGTTGGTGGGAATACAAAATGTTTGTCAGCTTATTATAAAGTTAAACATGGATTTACCATATTACTCACGAATCTCATTCCTAGACAGACCCTTTGGTAATTTCTACCACCACCACCACCCCCACTCATGTGGTAAACATCAACCACTTTCTGTCACTAAAAATTAGTTTGTATTCCTAGAAATTGATAAAAATAGAAGGTTGAAGTATATACCTTTTTGATGTCTTCCACTCAGCATGCCTAAGTTATTAAGATTCATCCACGTTGCTAGGTGTATCAATAGCTCATTCGTTTTCATTGACTAGTATTTAATCATATGGAGATAGCTTATTTTTTTTTAATCCATCCTCTCTTGGTAAACATTGTGTGTGTTGTTTCCATTTTTTGACTATTAGGAATAAAGCTGCGATGACCATTTGTGTATGAGTCTTTGTACGGACGCATGCTTTCATTTCTCTCTGTTAAAAATGTAGAACTAGAATGGCACGAATGAATGGCAGATGTATATTTAACTTCCTAAATAAACCATCAAATTTTTTTCCCAAACAGATGGTACCATGTTACGTTCCCACCAAGAGTATATTCCAGTGCCTTCCGGCACTTACTATGATCAATCTTTTTCACTGTAGCCTAATTCAAGTAATGGTTTCTCATTGTGGTTTTAGACTGCATATCTCTAAGGACTAATGGTACCAAACATCTTTCTTTTTTACCTACCTATGCTTATTTGTTATATATATATATATACACACACACACACTATATTTACTATATATATGTATTTACTATATATATTTACTATATATATTTACTATATATATACACTATGCCTGATCAAATCTTTTGCCCATTCTTCATTATGTTATCTGCAGAGTCTGTTTAAAGACTGGTGACAATTCTAGTCCATGGTTATGCTTCTGAAAGCCAGACAGTTGGTAAAGCCACACATTTTTGAAGCTCAGATGGTGCATTACGGCCACCACAACCATTTCTGAAAGCTAGTCAGTCAATCAACAATAAGCCCACCTGGAGAAGCACATTCCCATACTTCCATAGCTGACATAGATCCCCTCCTGACTATAAAAGCCTTGAACTCTACCCTTTCCAAATCCCTATTAAGATAAGCTTCCTGCCTTGCAATCAGGGAAACCATGCCTAAAAAAAGCACAGCTTTGCCTCCTTAAGTAAATAACAAATTCAGGGAGCCTGGCTGGCTCAGTCAGTGGGACATTCAACTCTTGATCTCAGGGCTTGAGTTCAAGCCCCATGTTGGGTGTAGAAATTACTTTAAAAAAATCTTACAATGTAAGGAGTGAATTCAGTTTTTTTTTTTTTCAAATGTTGGACGGCGTCCTCTTCCTTCCACACCATTTAATTTATCTAATTTTTTTCAGTATGTTTTGTGATTTAGGAGAAATCTGTTTTTTCTTTCCTCAAAGAAAGAAAATTTCTTCCTCAATGTTTGTGAATGAGTCTTTCTTTCCCTACTTATTTAACTATCTTTATCATAAACTAAATTTTTCTTTCTTTCCCTACTTATTTAGCTATCTTTATCATAAACTAAATTTTTATATATTCTTGACTCTACCTGAAGCACTTAATAATGGTTTTCTTTGCATTTAAAATAAGTTTTTTTTTTTTTTTTCTGGAAAAGCAGGTGCTCATTTGCTACCAAACTGCCATCCCCTTACCACTGGAGTCTTTCTTAAAAAGTCTCACATAATTTAGAAATTGAGCTCTGATACAACCAGAGGCACTCAGCTTATTTATCTTATAGCTGCATGCTTTTGGCTCTTCCATTTGATCCTGTAGCAGCCTTTTATAAGACTCTTGAGCTTGGTCGTAGAAAGTAGCAACAGAACAAGTGGATTGCAAAAGAGAAAAAGTAATGCAGAAGAGAAAAGTAGAGAGATGCTTACTCTCATGGCCAATCAGGAAATTTTTATTTCCAACTCAGAGTCTGTGATGTTTCATAAAATCAGGGATGTTGTTATTTTTCTCTGCCTATCTAGCAACTAGAGGGATGACTTGCCTGTGATAGACATTGAATATTTGTGGGACGAATGAATGAGTGAATGGGTGAGTAGATGATTTTTGTCTTCCAGTTTATATTTACGTGAAGCACATAACAGGATCAAAGTAAAATACATTATTCTTTATTATGAGTGATTACAAAGTGGTTGGGTGGAGAGTCCCACAAATAGTATTTGTGAGTTAAATATAAAAGTTATACTATAGCATCAGTATAACTTCAGATTAGAAGTTATTATTTGCCAATCAAGTGGTGTAGACTGTGATGACCTGGAGAGTTGTAAGTCACTGTGGGCTAAGGCAGTCTACACTCGCTAGATACAGATGTACATCTGGGTTCTGAAAGGAAATTGATATTTTTTTAACCATGAAGCTCCCTCTTCTGATCTTCTTAAATGTGGTATTTGTTGCTGCTTCTTCCAATTATTGTTTTTTTTTCCATTAAGTAGCAGCTTGGTCACCTACCAGCTCAGGGTAGCACTGGTCCCTTGTGAGAAGAGCTCAAAGGCCAACCAGAAACGAACAAAGAAAATGTTGTTCCCAGATTCTTATTTTGAAAAGGAGTCAGCACATTCTCATTCTGTTCTTCCAAACATTGTCATTTCCCCAATTCTTAACATCTTTCAAACCTTGAAGATAATCTCTTTGGAATATAATAGTTAATTCACTCACAGATACACATATTGTACTCTCTTTTTGTTCTTTTTATTGCTACCCAAATAATTGCAGTAGAGTACAATAATTTGATATATTAAAAAGAACCAACCAGAAGAGATCAAGGATACATAAAATGAAATGTGATGTAGTATCCTGAATTGGACTCTGGAACAGAAAAGGAACATAAGTAGAAAACCGGGTGGAATCCAAATGAGGTCTGAAGACACTACTAATCGTTAATAATAAGGTACCAAAGTCAATTTCTTGGTTTTGACAGAAGCACCATGAAAAAAGTAAGATGTTAGCATAAGGAGGAGCTGAATGAAGTGGATACAGGAACCCTTGTATTATCTTTGCAGCTGTGCTGTAAATATACAATCGTTCTAAAAATATGCTTATTAAAAATTCAGTAGGTAACCATGCATTTCAGTAAGCATATTGGAATATTTTTAAATTCATTATCTTATCTTTACTTCTAAAGCGAGACAGTTTTATTCATTATGTTCTGTTTGTTTCGTGTAGTGAATGGAAAGAACTCCAGAAATATTTCCCAACTGATTGAATTATAGAAGATCCTGGAATGTATTTGTAGTTGTCCAACAGAAGACAGTTGTACCCTCCACTGTGGCCACTAGGTGGAAGTATCAGCACATCAGTAAAAATCCACTCTTCCATCCGAAGTTAAAAAAAAAAAAAAAAAAAATCCAACCCAACCCTTTGAAAACAAACGACCTTTGAAAAATGCTATGATATGTCATTATTATATAGATAGTCGGAGGGAGAATTCCTAGTATGGTGATGAAGATCAAGAAAGATACAAACTGGCTGTGGACAGGAATCCAGGATACTAAGATATCCAGAAATAAAGTGGAAAAAAAAATCCAGCCATTTATTTTAAACATTTCCAGACATGAATCTAAGTGTAGTTGGACCGATAGCACATCTGGAGAATTAACAGACATCTATCTTTCCCCAGACGTAAGTGTAGCATGCAATGTCTGAACCTACCAAGGCACGGAAGTCTAAAACCATCAGCACGATGCTTCAGTGCCTCAGTATGGGTGATGTGTTTAAGTACAGACAAACCATTTAGACTGGATGCTACCATTTACAGGACCAATCTGCATTCTTCCTGCCACTTTCTTTTTACACCTTGAATCGTTCAGGAAATAAAAGCACTTTCTGCTATTGGCCAATGCAAGGTGTCACTAGGAAGGCGATCTCTAAAACCCAAAAAGAGGAATTAAGAATAGATTCCTATCTCCAAGAGGAAAAAAAAAAAAAGCTGACTTTGAGGTTTCCAATTCATTAATTTCATTTGTTAGTTTGAGCAATCAGATATTTGTTATGACTTGGATACTGGGCCAATCAAATTCTCTGTTCTCTGTGTAAACTTTCTCCCTAAAGATTGATACAGGTAGGAGAGGCAACCAGGACTGTTTTCAGAAAGATTATATGAGACATAAGTCGGCACAAAGGGAAACCTAGTGATTCAGCCATAATTTGACAAATTAATATTTATGGACTCACTGCCACGGACCACATTATGTTAGATGCTGATGGTACTGAAATACACAAATAATGAGCTGTCCATTTTCTGGAGTTATCACAAAAGTTATAAAGCTCTTTAGATATGTGTCGTGTGTAAAATACATCTTTACCTGCTTTTCAAATTAAAAGATGCTAGAAATCTGAGAATTTATTCCTGTCCCAGTTGTCAGGAAAATCCATATCGATACTGGCTCTTTTATTTTTCTTTTAAGGATTTTATTTATTCATTCATGAGAGACACAGAGAGAAAGGCAGAGACATAGGCAGAGGGAGAAGCAGGCTCCCTGCAGGAGAACCTGATGCAGGACTCGATCCCAGGACCCCGGAATCACGACCTGAGCCGAAGCCAGAAGCTCAACCACTGAGCCACCCAGGTGCCCTCTACTGGCTCTTTTTTTTTTTCAATAATAAATTTATTTTTTATTGGTGTTCAATTTGCCTCTTTTATTTTTTATTTTTTATTTTTTTTAATTTTTTATTTATTTATGATAGGCACACAGTGAGAGAGAGGCAGAGACACAGGCAGAGGGAGAAGCAGGCTCCATGCACCGGGAGCCTGACGTGGGATTCGATCCCGGGTCTCCAGGATGGCGCCCTGGGCCAAAGGCAGGCGCCAAACCGCTGCGCCACCCAGGGATCCCAATTTGCCTCTTTTAAATAGAGAAAATCTACCATCCACAGTTGAAACATTGAACATTTAGTGCTAAACATACAACACTATTTGTCTCTAGCAATAGGGTCTAATTACTTTTCTTTATTTGCACATATATTTTCTGCAGTTGAAATTTAGACAATGTCTGAGCAACACTTCCCACATACACTGCCAACCACAGCCATGGCAATGGTGCGCATTTCAAAAAGATGCATTTCGTTTCCTTGTTAGTGATGTCCAACCACCACATTCCCCCATTATACTCTCCTTTGCTTTATGTCCATATCCATCTATTTAATCTTTATCCAGGTTATTTGGAGCAGCAGTTCCCATAAGTGGAATTTTCAGGGATTAGGCTTAATAGAGCCAGTCCTATAATATCTGCAGACTTAAGTGTGTAGTTAGAAAGCTGTTCCTCAGAAATGTAGACAACTCTGTGAATCAAGTTCTCCCAACCGTTAGACAATTATAAGACAGCATTTTTGGTAAAAAAAAAAAAAAAAAGAAAGAAAAAAGAAAGAAAAGAAAAAAAAGAAAAGAAAAAGAAAGAAAAGAAAAGAAAAAAGAAAAGAAAAGAAAAGAAAAGAAAAGAATAGAAAAGAAAAGAAAAACACTTGGATAAGGACACCTGGGTGGCTCAGTGGTTGAGCATCTGTCTTCGGCTCAGGTTGTGATCCTGGGGTCCTGAGATCGAGTCCTGCATCAGGCTCCCTGCACAGAGCCTGCTTCTCCCTCTGCCTGTGTCTCTGCCTCTCTCTCTGGGTCTCTTATGAATGAATAATAAAATCTTAAAAAAAAATAATAAAAAACCTAGACAATGACTTCTGGACACTTATGATTGAGAAAGATAAGATGTAATATATGCTCTGGAAAAATTCTGCGAAGCCTTACTCTGTGGGTAGGAGGCAGATCAATGGGCTTCTATGGGGCAACCTCCCCAACAAGGGAGAGGAGACAATCCTACTGACCCTTCAGCGAGGAGAAGAATGAATGAGAGGCCAGGAGGGTGGCAACAGATGCAGTGGTGTGTGATTCCTAGACATAATCTAGATTTTTCCTGCACACATTATATTTTACATATTTAACATATAAAAGGAAAAAAGTGTGAATCTAGATTGTTTTTGTTGTACTGTTTTTGTTTGGGTTTTCTTAATATAGCAGAAAATTTTAGTTACTTGACGATATACTTAAAGGCACCTATAACAAACAAATAAATGAGAAAATAGCATTTCATCCTGTCATTTGTGCCCAGAAATATGTCCAGTGTGGGGACAGACAAATGTTTCAATATAATTTTTCACTGTTCAACTACTTTCCCTGATGCTGTGTCCCTGGAATCTGAATTCCCACAAAAACAGTCCTATTTTTGTTTTGAAAGAAAAGAAACAAAGGTTAAAGATTGCATTGTTTGATTTTTTTTAAGAACTGTTTCTTGACTGATTCCGTTTCAGTTTTGTATATACACCATTAAAAAAAAAAAACTAATGAATTTCTGAAAATACAAAAGAGCAGCTTGTTCTGTTGTCTATTAACTCCCAGAGCATTCAGGTTGCCGTTCTCTTATATAATCTCTGCTTGTCTTATTCCCAAACATTGATTTTTAAGTGCAACACGTTGGACTTCATCACGTCTATGCTCCTTGAGAGTTTGCTCTTGTATTTAATTTTTTCTTCTAGATAGAAGATAATTTTGGAAAAGAAACCATCTGAATGGCCACACAGCTAAACAAAATCTGCAGAAAGTGGGTTGTTACTGGAGGCATCTTACCCAGAAGTTTCTGTTCTGTAGGGTTATGTGTTTGGGAACGTCCCTGTAATGCACTGACCAGTTCTTGGCCAGGACACAGTTTATACCTGATGGAGAAGGAATAAGCAAAGGAGAAAGGATGATGAATGTGTGCTCGCTGCTGCAGAAACCCTTTTCCAAAGGACTAACACTAACAAAAACAAAGGCGGGTTAAAAAAAAATGTGGTGGGCCTCACCCTCGGACCAGGTGAGTTTACAGATTCCCCACCTCCCCTGGCCATGCGTCAAGAAGGCTGGGCCATCCCTGAATTCACAGCCAGGGTGGTCGTCTGTGTGCAGAATGTAAAGCAAACAAGGGCAAGCTGTAGCCAGATGTGGGGGCTTTCAGGTTCACTGGCGGTTCCTGGGGTACTTGGAGTCAAAGCAGCTCACGCACGTTCTTGCTTTCCACCAGGAAGCTTGGAGACGTGGAGGCTACAGGAATCTGATCAGCCTTCCGTCCCCAAACTGGCCTTCTTATGCAGCAAAGGACATAGGATCACTCCTCCAAGACTCCTATGAATGCCTGTGAAATACCAGCAACTGTGTCTGAATCTCACATCCCTCCAAAAATCTGATAAGCCAATGGATCTACCTGATGGCCCAAGATCCAGTAATATATTTCCTGTGAGGTTGTGTCCATGCCCTTGTCTGTACACGGATTTCTGGAGACGTGCCATCAGTCCTTTCTACTAAGTAGAGATCATTTTTGGTTATTACATCTTTAGAGAAATGGAAAGAAAATTCTTTGCAGAGGCATCTCATTGTCTCTGTCCCTCTTTTCTCCACACCCAGCTCCAAAATCAGTAGCTTTGTTCTACTGACTTCTGACCTGTTCTTTCATTTTGAATTTATTTCCCTCTAACCTCAGATATCACCTCACAAGCAAACACCAGGAATTTTAAAAAGCATATTCAGGAACATGGTGTTGTTATGTTAAATCAGCCTCGCATATTGATTAGCATTTGCCTTACCTATGAATTTAAGGAAGAGGTAAGAGTCAGTTCTTCTGGTTCCGGAAGATTCAGTCCAACCTTTATGTTCAAATGTCCAGGGTCACTTATCTCTCCTTTCTTCTTTCTTTTTCTTTTTTTCTTTTGTTTCTTTTGTTCTTTCTTTCTTTCTTTTTTTTTTTTTTTTTTGGAATTCTTTGTAATTTGACTGATTCACATTATCTCTGTGTCTCATTTCTAAAATTACATCCTGAGTTGGGTGAAATAAAAAAGATACAATTACGATCGACTAGAACAATGAACTGATTTTTGCAAGTCATTCCCTTTCCAAGCAGGCCTTGAACTTACCTTTGAGCACTGAAAACTTTATTGATGTTCTTTCTCTAGGTACTGACCAAAATGAAACCAAATTTCATTTTACCTCATTGCGAGTCTGTTTACTAAAGTCACTAAATCACCCTGCTTCTGACCTCAGCTAGAAGTTCAAACCCTTTTTCACAGCCATTAACTTTTTCAGCGTCCCACCATGCAGATGTGCCTTCTCTGGCTTAATCTTTTCCATACTGGATGATACAGCAGGCCTCCACCCGATGTGGGCTTTGTGACAGCAGGAAAATCTCATCCATCAAATCCAATGTCCCCATTTTGTTTGCATATGATAAATTCAAAATACTTATTTTGCATGGCAAAGAGTCATAAGTTTGCTGGCAATTAAAATTGGAGACATGGGGAACGTACGTCTCTCAGGTCTCACCAATCCCTTATTTCTTTGCACACTTGTTAAATTCACATGTGAGTCAAATTCACATAGGAGAGTCACAACTATCTATGGTCTCATAATGCCTGTCCACTAGCACAGCACTCTAAATCATTTTTCACACAAAACCGTGTCAAGGGCTGTGTTTGCATATCTAAACTAAGAAAGAAAGGAGAAAAGCAATAAACTAAGAAATTGGAGACCTAAGATTTTTTTTGTGTGTGTATTACAAGTGGGGACAATTGCATTTTGTGGTTCTGAATCATTATTGGACTTTTTTAAAAGCAACACTGAAGGTTAACATGTTTATTGTGCATTGCCAGACACTAAGTGCTGAGATATTTATTTACATTTTCTGTTTTGATTTTTCCCTAACGTGATGAGATGGAAGAATTATCATCCCATTTACCAGATGAAAAAATGGAAGAACAGATGCTTTAGAAAAATAACTCAGCCTCCTCTTCTATTCTATTTGGTCTCTGCATTAAAATTTTCAGTCTTTGGGTGGGTACATATAATTACGGGAGATTCAGAGGGCATAAAGTATCTATTTTGTATTTCTTTTGGGAAAATAAAACTATATTCCGACTTTGATTCTTTCAGATGGAAAAGTGATTTCTTTGGAATGTTGAATGATTTAGTTAACCATGTAGAAAGGGTTGCAACATTTGTCCACAGAATGGAAGGCTTGCAACTTTTCTGTGTCCCTCCCTCAACGTGAATATTCGTGAAGAAATTTGGGAAACATTTTGTGTAGGTGCAGATAACATTTGGAGTCTCATTGGCTCTATTGTTCCTTGGAGAAAATGTAATTGTTGATTCTTAACTGATCGTTTAAAAATTAAATTCCTCCAAATTTATTCTATTTCTAATTGCAGATTCCAGCTGCCATTGGATTGGGTTTTCCTGTTGTTTACTTGTTCCCAAAGTCTCTGTAAAAGATTTTATTTCTCTAGGCAACCAGCTGGTTTTTCACATAGATAAGGTCAATTAATTTGACCTTTGTTTCAATATGAAATGCATAATAAAAGCTAGTGCCCCAAAGACCGGATGTGGCCTTTCAGAAAAGCTACTTGCCAGGACAGGGAACAATAATTTATTGCCTCATAAACCCCAGTTGAAATGCTTGTTGCTGAGCATGGCAATGACAAGGAGACTGTGTGTCTTTATTTATTTATTTTTTATTCTGGGCCATAGAGATGGGAAAAAGAACCCAGCACCTGTACTATTGAAGATGAGAAGTGGCAGGGGCAAAAATAGGGCCGTTGTTTCTTTAAGGATCTGGGGACTCTAATTTGCATGTGTGTTTTTCCGCAGCTTGTTTGCCACTGACAAAAATTCATAAATACAGGCTCAGAGAGTTTATTATTGACTTTTGACTGTAAGAGCTCATTATTAAAACAAACTTCCCAACTCAGGCTCTGAGAGCTGTGCAAATTCATCCTGCAGCAAGGTATGGAAAAGAAAGTTGAAATTGCCATTTATGATCAATATCAAAATGACTAGTATCTGCAGCTTGATTGATTGATCGACCCAGGAATCCAATTTTAACAAATTTATGAGGATTCAAACTTTTTTGAAAAGATTTTATTTTTTTATTTGATTGAGAGAGAGAGAGAGAGAGCTCAAGAACGCACAGGGATAGGGGCAGAGGGAGAAGGAGAAGCAGGCTAGACACGGGATCCCAGGACCCTGAGATCCTGACCTGAGCTGAAGGCAGATGCTCCACCAACTGAGCCCCCCAGGCACCCAGGATTTTAACTTTTATAATCTAACTGTATTACCATCATCCTGTATACCATTAACATCTCTCACATGTGGTATGTTAAGAGTGTTTATTCATTCCTTCACATGAATGTGTTATGATTGACATTTGTATCTAATATTTTTCTGTTTATTTTATTTTTTTTTAAAAAGATTTTATTTGTTTGAGAGAGAGAAAGAGAGATAGTGAGAGAGAGCACAAGCAGGAGGAGGGGCAGAGGGAGAGAGAGAGAAGCACACTCCCCACTGAGCAGGGAGCCCAGCACAGCTAGCTCCAGGGACCCAGGGATCATGACCTGAGCCAAAGGTAAACACTTACCCAACTGAGCCACCCAGGTGTCCCTATTTTTCTGTATTTAAACAACCCTAGATGAACTCCTTTTACTTAAATCTATCATCAGACCTTTGATTACATCTTAGAAATGGGCTCATCTAAGTCAAAATATGTAGCTATTTCTTAGGCTCTTGTTAATGATTTAATAAGTGTAATTCATCATCTCCAGCCTCCATGTATTCAGAAATCCAGTATTTTAGCGTTTCTTTTGACACTGGGCTTTTCATATACCTTGAATGATGGCACGCCGTAGAAAATACTTGCTCCTTAGGATGTGCCGTTCATTCCTAAAACCAACCTTTTCCAGTTCTGCAGATGCACTCACTGGGAAGCTTTTCACGGATGCATCCATGCAATTTTTGGAGACCTGGTGGCAATTTGGATAAAGAGCACTTTCTGTGTAATAATGCAATAGGATAAGAACGCTTTCCAAGTAATAATGCAATAGGATGAGTAATTCTGTGTTTCTAGAGAAGTTTACAGTGCACAAGGTACCACCGTCTTTGGTGTGGAAGAAACCCAGAAAGAGCAACCAACAGGGATGGGTTTAGAAAGAGCACAGGAAGGAAAATGAAATGACGCCAAAGACAAAAACTTATTTCAAAATTTTAGCACAGCTACTTGCACATACTTCTGATGAAAACATAAAATAGAGCCACCTTTCTCAAGGGTCAATGGCAATACCCATCAAGGGCTTGCATTGCAGATACTCTGGCCCAGCAAGAACAATTTGAAGCATTTATCCCAACAAAAGCATTTAGGTATTCCGAACGACTATTTTAGCAGAAAATAGTCTGCACAAATAAAAATCGTATTTATGTATTTTTAGAGATTTTCATAGGTAGACAGACAAATAATTCATACCATGTATTTTGTTTGCAACCAGCCTCTGCACTTATTCAATGCATCCTAGTAGTGGTTACTTCTTGTGTGTGATTTTATGGTGATGCTAAGTTTTATTCTTTTTCAAAACTCCAAAACACACAAACGTGTTCTGTTTTTAAAAGAAAAAGCTACCACTAAATGCCTTTTTGCAATATCTACAGATGATTTGATATCAGATCTTTAAAGGGAGGGGGGAATCTATTTTCCTATGTTCCTCCATCCAGTTCTCTCTGGCCCTTGGCCACCAACACCTGGACCTAAGGTGAGTGCCATTAACACTATATTTCAAATATATTATTACTTAAATAGACTTTTTGTTGACCAACTTAAGAACCTAACCACAGGGCAGCCCCAGTGGCTCCACAGTTTAACACCCCCTTCAGCCCAGGGTGTGGTCCTGGAGACCCAGGATAGAGTCCTGCATCAGGCTCCCTTCATGGAGCCTGCTTCTCCCTCTGCCTGTGTCTTTGCCTCTCTCTCTCTCTCTCTCTCTCTCTCTCTCTGTGTGTGTCTCTCATGAATAAATAAATAAAATCTTTTTTTTTTTTTTTAAAGAACCTAACTACAATATATATCATTGGTTCCATGGAGAAAAATGTGTTTCAGTTTCCAAAAAGCTGACATAAAAACAAATTCAACACAGCTTCTTTGTACATTGAAAATTGCTTATATTTTTTCTTCTTTTTAAAAATATTTTTGAAATCTTTTTTGATGTTTTTATTTATTTGTTTTTAAGATTTTATCTGACAGAGAGAGCAAGAGAGCACAAGCAGGAGGAGCAGCAAAGGGAGAGGGAGAAACACATTCCCTGTGGAGCAGGGAACCCAATGCAGGGCTCCACCCCAGTGTCCTGGGATCATGACCAGAGCAGAAGGCAGAAGCTTAACTAGACTGAACCACCCGGGTGCTCTTTTTTCTTGTTTTTACAACTGAAAGCAAGTTGGCTCTGAAGTCATTAATTCCTGAGGGTACAGTGCACCCACAGCTAGAAATTGTGACATGGACTATTTTTGATCTCCAGTGAAGAAAGCCTTTTTCTAGATTCTGGTCCTATAAAGAGCATTCCCTTCAGGGGGCTTTCTTTATAAATTTATTTTTAAGGTCATCGATTGAAATCACAAACTTACTGGTGTATATATATGAACTATGCCACTCCAAAATCCCTAATCTTATTTCTTTCTGGAGATCAAGCTTGCTCAAAGGAAGACTGTGGTCTAACCAGCTGGATAGATCCCATTGCGGCAAAAACTCACCAAAATATTGTCAAATGCGTTTCCGCAGTAACTCTCAGGTAATAAGCTGAATGTCTAGCTGTCCGCGTCCACACTTCACTATCTGATTCTGAATAACAGTTGGGGCAGGTCAAGAAGAAGAGGTTAAGATACACGACAGCAAAGAAAGAGAAGGAAGAGCATAAAAGCTCTGTTGAGTCTCAGGAACATAAAACTCTCAGTTGTGTGCAGCAAAATTCTCATGACCCCAACGTTGAACTTTGTAAATAGGCTTGGCATCAAACTCCTGCCTGGAGAAAATAAAGAGGAAAAGAAAGGAGGGGAGGAAAAGAAGAGGAAGAAGAAAAAGAAGACCCTTGCCCTGCTCGACACACACACATACAAATGCATCCACATATGACATGCATGCACCATTAATTTTGCAAGGATATATGCAACTGGCTTATTGTACACCAAATTATCAAATCTCAAGCTGCTGAGCACAGGATGAAACCAGTATTCTTTCATTTGAATCGTGACCCCTCTTATGTAGTGCTTCTCCCTAGGGCTTTTAAGATTTTTTGACTAGATTGAATTTGGAAGAATGATGGCAAGGTGGATGGACCATCCCCGGCCACATTTCTTGGAGGGGCTATTTCTAATATGTCAGTATTCTAAACTCCATAATAGGTGAGGAGAAAATAAAATGGATGATGAAAGTCCAAAATTTAAGTCTTGATGGATTTGACTGTCAGCGCAACTAACTTACTCAATTTAAGTCTGATTCATTTTGTAGGTTCTATTTTTGTGTTTCTTTGCTTTAAAACTGAAAGTAGTGGGGCACCTGGGTGGCTCAGTGGTTGAGCATCTACCTTCGGCTCAAGGCGTGATCCTGGGGTCCTGGGATAGAATCCCATATCAGTCTCCCCACAGGGAGCCTGCTTCTCCCTCTATGTCTTTGCCTGTGTCTCTCATGAATAAATAAATTAATTAATTAAAAAAAACGAAAATAATATGTGTTTCTTTCAACTATTATGAAAATCGAAAACCATGCATACCAAGGGACCGGGCGTTTGGAGAGCGGAGTTCAGGGCCTGACTCACAGTCAGTACACAAAATAAACATTAGACAGATACAATTATTATTATTATTACAGGGCTATTACTAATTTAAATCATAGACCTGGTAAGGATGGATCCCCACATGTGTGAACCTAGAGCTTAGCTACTTCTATTTTTTTTTTTTTTTTTAGTACAAAAAAGTGGTTCTTTTCAGCACACAGCAGGAAACAACATATTGCCCTCCTATGTTCTATAGTTAGGAATTTTAACCTATGATTTTGTTTGTTACTAAAATGGGAGTTTTCATCAAATGGTTTGGAACTAATTTTCCAATATAATTGCATACAGTTTACCCAATTCCGTTTAAACTCATTCTACTATTGATCATGCTGAGAGATACAGCAATAATGGGACCCAGGGCAACGGAATAGTTGAGAAATTTGTCATAGGGATGGGAGCTAGCATCTATTTGATTTGTTCTATGAAAGTTCTTATGTATTTAACTGTGACTTAGACATTTCTATTTCAGTGCTGAATGCTTCTTTCTGCTTTTCATCTATGTAATAGTTAAATTCCGTGGAGGTAAATAATTTCTTGGAGATTTCTCTACGATCAAATTAACCTGTCCTAGCCAGTAACATACTTGCTTGCAATACATTTTCTACAATTAGTAGTATAGAGGTCCCTTTTGATGAAGAACACTGATATCGGGAAATGTTAGGAATACCTTGCTAATACGGAGCTATACCTACAAAGCAGGACACTTTATATGATGCATGTAATGTAATTAAGTAATGTACAATACAAGAGAGAAAGGGCGTGCATACAATTTTAGTTGTGATTGTCACTGGGATGGAAGATAATAGAATTTTTCCTTGGGACAGATGGAGTAGGAAGTGTTTGCTGAGAGGATAGCGTAAGTTTTGGAGGTTTTGGAGTTGAAAGTCCTAGCTGTGTCACTTAATAACTTTAGAAATTTCAGCAATTAACCATTAACACTCTGTGCTCAGGTCCCCTCATCTCTGAAATGCAGGTAACCTTAATAATGTCAGTGTCTACAATATAAGACTGATGTGAAGATTGGGCAAAAATGGAGTTGACAGAAATATATATATATATTATTATCCCTTGATATTTATTGATATCAGCTTTGACATTTATGAAGATTATTTTCAATAATTTCAAGATAATATATTCCAACCTTAACCAGCCTCTTCCTCATATAACCCAATGAACATCTATCATCTTTTAATATTTTCTATTGTACAAAATGGCTTCCTTCTTGTCTTACTCTTTTGATTTCATTCTTTGCATTCTTCTGGTCACTGGTTTACCTGTTATGTTGTTTGATCTTTGCCTCCTCCCTTGGGACTTACTTGAAGTTTTTGTTTTCATTGACTTTTTAAAAAAATTCATCTAGGTTCCTTATTAACATTTTTTGAACAGTTAACTCATTTTAAGTTAGATTCTAAATTAGGCCACAAGATTCACTTGCCCATTTCCCCTCAAATGCTGTAATTTGATCATCATAAAATTACACCTGACTTCTCAACACCCCTTTGACCTTATGACAAAATACTGTTCTGCCTCTTTGTTTGCCTGGGTCTTCTACTTCTTAATAAGTTTCTATATAGTAGACTTTTGTGTTACGGATTTTTTGAAGTACCAATAAGTCTGATAAAAACATGCGAATATGCATATTTACCTTCTTGTTTTCTTTCATTTTTAAACAAAAATGATTTTGTATTTTAGTAGAGAATGATCTATTTCTCTGGTGTAAATCCTTCGTTAACTCCTCTGGTTTCATTCCATTCTAATTTTTCCAGAGACATATGTTCACTTCAGTTTTGTAATAATTTTCTACTAGTGCTTATCCCTTTCTTTATTTTAATATTATCTCTTTTCTCCATCAGTTTTTCCTTTTCCCTTAAAAACAAATAAGCTTAGTATATGTTTGTTGAATCAATGAATAAATACGCAAATGGATATTAAGTTTTCATGGCTTCTATTGGTCACCTGATTGCATAAATCCATTAAAGAATATGACATGATTAAATAGTAGGTATCTCTGAGGAATTTTTAATAGGGATTTCTATGAGGTATAAGAAAATTTTCTTATTATTCAATTTATTCACTAACTACTTTGTCTAATCCTGAAACTCCAGGGTTAGTTTTGTTCTTTGATGATTTCCCAAACACCTGAGGATTTATGAATTTGAAATCCAAGTTTGGCATTTGTAGTCTGAGAGTTTTAGGAAGGCTTCCCATTTCCGTAGACAACTTGAATGACGTAATCATTACAAAAGCAGAGTCCGATTGGAAATGTTTCTCTTTTTAAAGGAAATACGAGAAAAGCCTTTGGGAAGACTAAGCAAGCTCTTTTGAGAAGATATTTCTTTACAAACTCTTATGCTAAATGTTATATGGTGTGTTTTCGTTTGTTTGATGTTTATTTTATTTATTTATTTTTAGAGCAGCTTTAGGTTCACAGCCAGATTGAGGGGAAGGTATGAAGATTTCCCCAGAAATCTGACAGAAGCCCTTGTCCCCACCTGTGAATAGCATCTCCTGTTATCAACCTCCCCTGCTAGAGTAGTACATTTGTTACAGTTGATGAACCTATGGTGACCCATCAACATCCCCCAGAGTCCATAGCTTACATTACAGTCCACTCTTGTTGTTGTACATTTTGTGGATTTGGACAAATGCATAGTGACATGCATCCATCACTATGATGTCATACAGAATATTTTCACTGCCCTAAAAGTCCTTGTGCTCTATTTATTCCCCCATCTGAAGCCTTGACAACCACTGATCTTTTTACCATCTCCATCGTTTCTCCTTTTCCAAATGTCGTGTAGTTGGACTCATGCAGCATATTTGAGGGTGGTGTGTACTGAATCCCTTCAGTTTTCTGTCTTCTTTTCTTTTTTTATTTTACTATTTTTGATCACTTTAGTTCTGCAACTTCATCATCACATCTTTTTCTTCTGATTAACCTTGTTTTGCTTCACCTGCTCCTGGGTTTTTAAACAGTCTATACAGACTTTCACAAATAGAGACCCTCAGATATGTTGACAAAATAAAAATCACTCCTAGTCTCACTGTCCATTGATGGTCTTTATAAACATGACTGTGTATTTCTCTCTCTCTCTCTCTCTCTCTCTCTCTCTTTTGCTAAGTATAATTCATTTATGTGTATATAAACAAAACTCATTAATAATATATAATGGGAGGCTTTGCTAATTAAGCATCCCTACTCTGCAGTGTCAAAGTACCCTTTGCTTGTCTATCCAAGCACATTTCTCACACATTGTACATTTCTTATGTGTTTATCTCTTCACCTGTACACAAAACTCCACATTCAATTTGTTTTTGTTATTGAAACCTGATGAATAATACGTGTTCACTCTCAGTTAATTAAATCTATGTTTCAAAACCTTTCTATTTGTATCAAAAGAAGTGTATCAAGGAACACATATTTCCTAAGAATCTACTGTATAATTAGCCCTTTGCTAAGTGCTGGGTATCATACAAAAGAAATAATGGCCACGCTAAACACAAACATAGAGGAGGAGAACGAAGATCTGGAATCCAAAGACAGAGTGATTTGCTGCATATGTTGTCTCTAGTGGCATGAATAAATTCTTTTATTCTGCATGTTGCAAATGAGGAAATTGAACTTAATGTCTGCCCC
This sequence comes from Canis lupus baileyi, assembly GCF_048164855.1. Taxonomy (NCBI): domain Eukaryota; kingdom Metazoa; phylum Chordata; class Mammalia; order Carnivora; family Canidae; genus Canis; species Canis lupus. Next base: position 1,172,694 of record NW_027326430.1, on the reverse strand, counting down.
ACAAAACTATTTTGAGAATTTCCAAAATTAGTGCTTTCACAATATGAGGTCAGATGATAAGAAATAGTAATACCGTTGCCGTAATTTAGCATGGCAATACATTTACAATTCAGTGAATGCAGCATAAAGCATCTTCAGTTCTTATTAATGATGTAAAACTTCAACTCGTTCTTCTCTCAGCAAACTTGTAAATAAAAGCTGGCAATGAGATTCCATCCTGACTTAATACATGATATATATTCATACTTTCCGGAAACCTTGATAATGCTTTTTACTGAATTGGATCTCTGACAAAAACAAGGACATTGCTTGGGAAAAAAACAAAAACAAAAACAAAACAAAACAAAAACAGCATTCTTGATGAGATTATTTTAAAAAGAAATGGTTTGTCTACAAAGAGAGCACCGAGACATTAAAAAAGTAAATTAATAAAAAGTGCATTATTTGATTTTAAAGTCTTAACACTTAGATTGATTACTGAAGCCCAAGGAACTACCATATACTTCCAGACATACTTTGAAAGACATACTTTCACAGTCTTTCATTTTTGTACAGTATTAGCTTGATGTTGGCAAAATCTCCAGACTGACCATTTTGTGACCTGAGTACTTCTCTAGAGAAATTTGTACAAATCCTGTGTTTTAATATTTATTCTGCTTATTTAATATGTAACTTAGCATTTTCACAGTGAATCTTAATTGGTTTTTTCTTAATATTTAATCCTCAAAAATGTAGAACATGTCTCAGTTAACTATTATGTAGCACTAAATGTGTCCTCAATAAGACCTAAACAGAAATCACATTTTAAAAGGGATCACCAAAGTATATATTCATATATTCATAATGCCTCATACATATTCCATTACATGGTGATTTTTTACTTGTTTATGCAACCTTCAGTGTTTCCCTCTTATGATAAAATTCAGCATTCCCCTGTAATTCAGGAATTCTCAGTAATAAAGTTCCGCTTTAATTAGAATTGAGATTTGTAAAGAAAGAGACTAAGCACAGGAAGTTATTAGAATAACAACATGACAGCTGGAAAAATTTCAAATGGACTGATAGGACATATTAATGGATCCCAAATGTTTTTATTTTTTCTTCAATTTCTGTGTTTCCACATGAAAGCTAAAGAGAATGGTTTAAGCTGAAGCATTACCTCTTTAAAGCAGATAAAATAAACAAACAAACTTAAAAAATGACAAAACGTAAGAAAAACTATTTTTGAAATAGAATATTTTGATAAAATCTTTCTTTTCCTGGCTGGTTCATATTGATTGTTTATGGTGATTCCACTCATTGACTTTTTCCCTCTTCATTTTGCCTGTGTAAATAGTATCCAAAAAGCATTTTTTTTTTTTTTTGGATAGCTTATTGTGTAATTGTATATATTCAGTTAACCAGAATTGAATCAAAGCAGGGTCATTAAAAAATTTATCTCCAGCCATCTTTTCAAACACAAGAGACTAGTCTCATGATTATGTAATGCAATGTTAATAACCTTCAATTTTTCACTTTGTCTGGTTATACACTGCTATGTGTTACTATTAACAACCATTACCAATATAATTATTAGTTAACATATTCTTGAAAAAAATTTTCTTGAGTATTTACCATATGTCAATTAATATGCTAAGGGAATTTATATAAATTATCTTATTCAATTCTTTAAAACTGGTATGAGGCAGTTACTACCATCCCAATTTCAGATTCACAGAGGATAAGTAACTCATTTAAGTTCTCACAACTGTAAGAGATCAATCACATGGGGAATTAAACTCATGTCTATCTGAACTATGCCAGCTCATGTCCTAAAAACATACTTAGCAGATGGGGCAGGTAGATATGAGGCTCCTTTTGCAGACATGAAAACAATGCACTTACTACAAGTTCTCATCACTCAACTTGCTCATGAACAGTCATCAAACTCTTAGGAAAGATTGATTTATTGATTGATTGATTAAACAACTGGTAAGCTTTCTCACTTCACCATAACTGCTTTGTAATTTATATTTGCTCTTTAAAATATCTGGGCACTTATTTTGCATAGTGGCAGCTGTCCTATGATAAATATTAGTTTAAAATTGGATACTAAATTCCCATCCATGTTTGTCTGTGATTTGTCCTCCTGATGTAAACAAGTATTCTAAAGAAATGCAATGTGGTCCAGCATTGGGCAATCGGTAGTTCAGGGAACTACCCCAAGAGAAGGTAAACACATTCCCTGGTGTTTTGCCTGGGGACATATGTTCAGACTTCATGGCAGAGCAAAGTGGAGGCCAGGGAGAGGAGAAATGTCTTTGAGTTGAGAGATAAAGACAGGGAGTTTCAGGCTGCTGCAGCAATGTGAATTTGCAGAACAGATCCTGGAAATTAAGGAGTTGCATCGAGAGGCAGGTCCAGATCTACACGAGGATTTATCAAGGGAGCTCCACTGAGAGAATTTGTGCTGATGCAGGGCAAGTAACTGTGAGGTACAGCAGAAATTGCTTCCTGCAGAGATGAGAGAGAAACGGTGACACCAAAGGTTTTTCAACAGTGGAAATGGAATTTTGGCCCAGGAAAACTGGAGAAATGTCTCTGCGAAGCTCAAGCATTCAGGTAAGAGCCTAGAAAAGTCACAGCTTAGTGATAAAGACTGTCTTTTAGAATAAAGGCCATGCCCTAGGGCTCAATTGAAAACTGAAATCTCGGTGTTCTCAGAAATAATAAAACAATCAAGCCTCACAGGAATAATAGGATCTGCCAGTAGCTTAACTGCCTGTCAGGAAAAAAACAAAACTGAAAACAAAAATAAAAACAAAACCAAAAAACACCCCATTATTTTAAGAAAGATGGCATAATACAGACGCTTTATAACATATCGCCATAATGTGCAGACTATAATAAAAACTACTAGAACTGTGGGGCACCTGGGTGGCACAGGCGGTGAAGCATCAGGTTCTTGGTTTCAGCTCAGGTCATGATCTCAGTATCGTGATATCGAACCCTAAGTCGGGCTCCATGCTCAGCTTGGAGGCTGCTTGAGATTCTCTCTCCATCTCCCTCTGCCCCTCCTGTTCCTGCTTGCTGTCTCACTCTCTCTTTCAAATAAATAAATACATCTTAAAAAAATATTGGATATTCTTTCCTGCTTTGTCAAGTATAAGTGGACCAAAGAGTTGAGGGCCCATTTCTGGATTCTCTATTCTGTTCCATTGATCCATGTGTCCTTCTTGTGCCAGTATCACACTGTCTTGATGACCACAGCTTTGTAGTACAACCTGAAATCTGGCCTTGTGATGCCCCCAGCTCTGGTTTTCTTTTTCAATATTCTTCTGGCTATTCGGGGTCTTTTCTGATTCCACACAAATCTTAAGATTATTTATTTCAACTCTGTGAGGAAAGTCCATGGTATTTTGATAGGGATTGCATTGAACATGTAAATTGCCCTGGGTAGCATAGACATTTTCACAATATTTATTCTTCCATTACGTGAGCATGGAATGTTTTCCCATATTTTTACATCTTCCTCAATTTCTTTCAGAAGTGTTCTGTAGTTTTTAGGGTACAGATCCTTTACCTCTTTGATTAGGTTTATTCCTACGTATCTTATGGTTTTGGGTGTAATTGTAAATGGAATTGATTCCTTAATTTCTCTTTCTTCAGTCTCATTGTTAGTGTATAGAAATGCCACTGATTTCTTTGCATTGATTCTGTATCCTGCCACATTGCTGAATTGCTGTATGAGTTCTAGCAATCTTGGGGTGGAGTCTTTTGGGTTTTCTATATACAGTATCATGTCATCTGCGAAGATGGAGAGTTTGACTTCTTCTTTGCATTTGAATGCCTTTTATTTCTTTTTGGGAAAAAATTAGGGAGGAAAACAAACCATGAGAGACTCCTAACTCTGGGAAACAAATAAAGGGTTGTGGAAGGGGAGGTGAGTGGGGGTAGGGGGTAGTTAGGTGACAGGCACTGAAGAGGGCACTTGATGGGATGAGCACTGGGTGTTATACTGCATGTTGGCAAATTGAATTTAAAATAAAATAAAATAAAATAAAAAGACAACCTCCAAAAAACAAAAAGAGGGAAAGTTTAAAAACATTTGAAAAAACCAAGGTTGAAAAAAAATGAACAGAGACTCAGTGGCCTGTGCAAAAATAGAAACTGGTTTAATATAGGTGATTGGAGACCAATATAGGAAGGGGAAAAAGGGAGGGCAGAAAATATTTTTGGAGGGGAACCTGGGTGGCTCAGTGGTTGAGGTTCTGCCTTCAGCTCAGGGCATGATCCTGGGGTCCTGGGATCAAGTCCCACATCAGGCTCCCTACAGGGAGCCTGCTTCTCCCTCTGCCTATGTCTCTGCCTCTCTCTATGTGTCTCTCATGAATAAAAATATATTTTTAAAAAATCTTAAGAAAAAGAAAATATTTTTTGAAGACATTACCTATTCTCAGGGGGAAAAATCAAGTTACATATCCAAGGAGTTCAAGGTAAACCAAGTAGAATAAATACCAAAAAAACCATACCTTGGTGTATCACAATCGTACTGCTCAAAGCTAAGAAAAGGAGAAATTTAAACTCTGCCAAAGGAAAAGAAAGATTACAGCTGGGGAAATTTGATTTTATTATATGAAATCGACTGATTGCTCATTGATGTTAACAGATGCTAGAAAACAATCAAATTGTGTCTTTCAAGTGGTGAGGGAAGATGTTGACCTGGAATTGTGTATTCAGTGAAAATATCCTTCAAAAAATGATGATGAAATTAAGAGAATCCCAGCCAAACAATAGAGGAGAATTAATTGCTTTCAACTTTTTACAGATGTGAAAAGGATTTCTTCAGATTGAAGAAAAATGTCATTTGGTGGAAACAGTCACAAGGGAAATACACTCTCCTGAGAAACCCACAATGGGGTACAGCAAGGATCATCAGACTATGGCCTGTGAGCCAAATCCGGCCTGCCAACGGTTTGTGTAGTTTTATTGGAACGGAGCCACACCTATTCATTTGCATACTGTCTATGGTGGCTTTTGTGTTGCAATTGCAGAGCTGAATTGTGAGAGATGGTATCTGGCACTTTACAGGGGAAAAAAATTGCCAAGTCTTATCATAGAGAATAAGAAGTGGAAACCATGATAAAATGTTTGTCCATGGACAAAATACAATATACTACAGCACAAATTAATGCATTGAGGAAACCCAGGGTTTAAAAAAAAATTAGGCTATTTGGAGATTTTCACTGGGGAATTGAGAGATTGAAAAAGTGAAAAATGTATGAACCTTAACTAAAAGGCTTCTCCCCAGAGTCTATGCATCCGCTAGGACAGAAGAATAGCCAATGGTTCTTTGATGCTGCCCAGAGTTAGAGACAAGATGTGGTATAAAAAGTAAGATTCTGTTGGTTTTATCAGTTTTTAAGTTTACTTCAAGGCAAAGGGTATTTTGAATTATGTTCCCCCTTTCTACACAAACTAAGTAAATAAATAAAGGACTTGCGGTTGGTTTATCCTGTGTTCAACTTTTTTTTTTTTTTTAAGACTTATTTCCGTAAGGCATTAGTTCTTGAAAAAGAATTCTTTCACAGAGAGGAGATTTGTGGCCAGATTGGTCTATCAGACTTGCACGAGCACAGGTGGGAGTTTAGGGAAATAAACAGCACCCATAAGGACCTGTTGATAAATTTGAGCTCAGGCTTTTCCATCCCTTATATTCTCTTTCCTTTCTCTCTCTTTGCACATCTGTGACACTGGAGTTTGGCCCAGAGGAAGAACACACAGTTGAGATAAAGAGATGTGTGCCAAGAGAGCCGAATATTCGGATCAGATGGGATGCAGATGAACATCTGTGCCGAGAAAAGAAAGCCAAGGGTGATATTCTTCAACATTGAAATAACTGTGCAGAGTTCTCCCCCTGTAAAAGCTCCCTCTTTTTTGCTCTGAATTTTTCGCTTAAAGAAGTAGCATCTCTTTGTATCTGCACTTAAAGCTTGTCTGCCCACTAGTCCGCAGGTGTGTGTTTGTTTCTCGCTTCGGTTTACCAATCCAAAGGCATAGGCAAACCTCCTATTATATTTGTATCCATGTTTAAAGTGGGCTTGACAGTCAGATTTTTGCACTGACAGGCGCACAATAAAAATCATGTACTGTTACTGGTTTTCTAGGCAGAATTATTTCATAACAATTATCTTCAAATCTCCAATGTTCTGTGTGCTCCAAACCAATTGTCTTTATATTAATAATTAAGTCGAAGTGACAGTGGATGACAGCTGCAATTGGTTTCATTTGTGAAGCAAGCACTGCTTTCACTATCACCATGGAATCATTCTGGCTGGGTGTCAGAATATTTAAGCCATTGAATGTAACCAAATTTGTAGTCAGACAAGGTGCACATTTTCAGGCAAACACACATTCTTGTGTGTGCGCGTGTGTAACATAATACACTTGCTCGCCAGATCCCAGTAGCTTTAGTGAGATTTGTAAAGTAAAGGGCTACGAAATATTTGATAGACACAAAAAGTATGTCTTATGAAACAGCTTTGTTCCCATGTTGTCCCTTTAAGCCGAGGGCTGGCCAAAATTTTCAGTGAAAGGCTAGATAGAATTTTTGGCTTATAAACCATATGGTCTCTGGCCCAACTAGTCAACTCTGCCCTTACAGTGTGAAAGCAGCCAGAGACAATACATTCATGAACAGGCATAGCTCCAATCTGATAAAACTGTATTTACAAAAACAGGCAGCAAGGAGGATTTGGTCCATGGGCTGCTTTAAGCCATCATTCAACGTATTTTATTTATAGCACGGTACGCACCATTTTAAGTTCTTATTCCCTTTCTGACTATTAAAATTACAAAGTGTTACCAGAGATGAGGAAAGAGTAAAAATAAAAATTTGGCAGTTATTTATGATCTCGAACAATCCAAAATGTATTTTATATAGATATAGCAGGTGATATTTACGTGGTGTGCGACAAATGACCTCCATGCAATTTATCTCATTGGATTCCGGTAACAACCTTGTGAGTTACAAAGAACAGGTATGATTCTTAAGCCCCATAAAGCTTAAAGAAGTTAAATGACTCACCCAGGGTCAGAAATGCTACATGTAGAATCAGGATTTTAAACCTTCTGTTTGGGTACCAAAACTTTTATTTGGGGCAGCAAGCCACTTGGGGACTTGATTTTTGGTGGTAATTTTTGATTTGCGTAGAAGTGGTCCGAATGCAGCTCTTGATGCACAATTACTGTTGGAAGTGAAAAAGAAAGTAAATATTTTCTACATTATTCGATTAATGAAGTTAGCAAGAATGAATAATTTAAGGAAAAATAGAAACCAGCCTCAAATACTGATTTTCCCCTTAATAACAGCATTTCTCTGCCTGTGTTATGAAGGTAATTGCCTCAGTGATCCCCTTGGCTTCCCTGTGGAGACAACACCTTAAATAGCCTTTTATGCAGGACTCCATCATTTCAAAAAGAGACTCTAAAATGATTTGCTCCGAGCCAACTGCCACTCGGAGGAGCTGTTATGTACACTTTTGGCTTCTGTACAATTTTACTGTTACAACTTTTATTACATGAAAAGCTCAAAGAAGAGATAAACCACTGCTTTAGGATTTTTGATATAGACATTGAGCCATCAGCGCAGAAACTGCACTCATGGATTATGTCCGTAGCTCTCTTGTCTGTCTAAGAACGAGTCACCTTATAATATTACCTTCTAACTTTCATCTATATTGATGGTTTTTCTCCAATAAGAGCAAAATGTTTTGGAGAAACTGTCTGAATATCTTTACCACATTGGCCTGAGATCACAGGGTTTACAATTTCCATTCTTAATTTTTTTTTCTTAAATGGTGCTTTTAGAGAAAACCAAGTTAAACTTTTTCACAGTTGTACATATATATGACATCTGAGAATGTCAGCCATTTATGAAGGCTTTGCTGATGCTAAAACAACATAAATATTAAGATTAAAGCTCCTCATTAATATAAAGTTAGGTGAAAATGACTTGTCTGTGGGAAGTATGAGCAGTTGGAGGCACAGCTCTTCACACAACAAAGATGGTATCGGCAAAGTGTAAAATGAAAAGACAATCTGACAGATGCAAGCATCTGTTTTGCTGTACAAAGTAATGTCAAGTGGGAGAGGGAGAGCTGAGGTAAGGGTAGAAATCTGACAGTGACTGTATTCCCTTCAAATTTTATAAAGAAAAAAAAGAAGAAAAAAAAGAAAAAAACAAATTTCATAAAGAGGCAGAGTCACTCTCTTCTTGGCTATAAAGAGTGATGCCATTCAAGGAAGCGATGTTCACTTCTCGATCTATTTAAGAATCGATGGTGGTGGTACCTTCACTTGAGCCCCTGACAATCTCAGCTATTGAGATTCACGAAAGGGGCCGAGGTGCAAGTAAGTGACTTCCTGGGTTTTAAAAGGTTATACGTTATTTTTGACATCATTTTCTGTCTATCAAAAGTTAGAAATAGCCCCTGCAAAACAGTGCCATTTGAAGTTTAACTCCATTTATTGAACTCTTATCAGCAAGATGCAAAGGTAAATTACAATAGTATCATCATCTACAGAGAAAGAGAGAGAAAGAGAGAGAAGACCTTTGAGGCTCTCTCAATTATTTTCAAAAAGTAGAGTCTGTAACTAGACTAGTCGAGAATTAGATTGGTCGGTGCTGGCAGGCACCATAAAATCTTCACATATAAAAATCGTGGGTTCCAATAGCGATGGGTATGGTGCGGGGTAGGGGTGGGGGTTGTATCCTCGGACCATATAGAGCACCACAGCGTGAGTTGAGAAAGTCCTTTAACAAAAGGCTGTCAGATATGATTTACGGAGCTGGCCTCCATTGGGCAAGCCTCACTGAGCACTCTGAATTCGAGCTTTCTCCACTGGCAGACTTTTCCATAACCCAACAAAGACCTAGAGTTATAGGCAGTTCATAAAAGTGATGTCTTTTGTTTAGATCTAACAGGGTCTCTCAACAGGGGAGGCAGAAGCAATGAAGTGCAAAATATAATATGAAATCAATTTCCCTTCTCACACGACCCTGAGAATAAAAAAAAAGATTCTTGTTTTCCTGGGGCTGCTAAAAATCCAAATGTCTTCTGGGTGGTTGGAACAGAAGACCCAGAGAGTTTAAGAATATTTTTAGCTTAATTAGTTTAGGCACTTCATTTTGAGACAGATTGAGTGCATGTTTCATCAGTTAGTTTCGGGATCACAGAAGTCTGAGTGAGATCGTTTTTCCAGATATAGGGTGAAGTAGTTTGAGAGAGAGGTTATGCTTAATGAGATCGACTTTCAGGGAAAAAAAATGTATCAGTGGCTAAAGAAAGGGAATGCCAAACTATGTTCCAGCACCAACTTTAACCACTTAGAATGATTTTTGAACATGGTAACGTAACTGCTTAGATGACTCTGTCGCCCAGCAGAGATGGGTGGCAAACACACTGAACTGCATTTAATTGCTCATACACCATGCTATGCCTGAGGACGTGGTTATATTTCCATGTAACTATAACCACGGTAATGTTTGAAAACATGGATGGCATATAAAACATTTTATTCATTTCATTAATAGAATATACCATAGAAATAAAGAAGACTTCTTGTTCAGAGACTGCTGCGGTATAAAAGTTATGTCTCTTTTTAGTATATGATAGGAAACATTATACTTAAACTGTGCACTCTAGATCTTTCCATAATGTGACTCAAGCCCTGCTATTACAAATATATATATTCCTTTACATTTCTTCCCAAACAGGTTCCTTACAAGTTGTAAATTAGTCTGTACTAGTCCATCCGAGCTTATTTGTGACATTAGTTTTTTTTCAAGTGATAGTTGATTCAGCCATATAGGTAATATCATCCACTTTTTACGTATCCTGTAGAAGGATAAATCTTTTTTTTTTTTTTTTTTTTTAATGAGAGGAAGTGGTGGGAGGGGCAGAAAGAGGAAGAGAATCTTAAGCAGGTTCCACGACCAGCACAGAGCCTGACGCAGAGCTTGGTCTCACAACTCTGAGATCACGACCTGAGCCAAAATCAAGAATCGGATGCTTAATCCACTGAACCACCCAGGTGCCCCTAGAAAGATAATTTTTAACATTATGAAACAGAGTACCTGAATTTCAGAGTATCAATCTGAGTTCTCTAAGAAACAGACATAAAAATGGAATTAGATATAAGCACATTAATTGAAGAAACATCTTTGAAGGATTAAAAAGGGGAAGAGGCTTGAAGACAGCAGATAGAGGTCTGACATCTTTGAAAGAAGAGAGGGAAGGAAGGAAATGAAGGAGGATGGGCCTCACCCTGTAGGACTGCTCTGACAAAATCTTAGCCAGGCTGATGGGGAGCAAGAAAGATCATTTGTAAGAAGAATCCTTCATTCAGAAGGAGACGCTGAGCTCTAATATCCCAGCTGTGCTCAGGCATTATCTGGGATAAGGCTGGAAGGAGCGTAGCCTACCTTCCCAAAAGGTGGCAGCTGGAGGCTATCCACCATCCATATTTGTCTCAATGGATTCTCTCCTGAGGCACAATCTGAGCCCTATATCCCCTGGTTGCCACAATTTAGGAATCTCATTTGTGAAATATCGAAATGGTAAACATGAAAAGAAATTACCTGTGTAATCATATCACAAGAGTGATTCCAACATATTGGATGCTAACGTAGATAAGACAGGTACTAACTATACAAGGCTAACTCAAGAAAAAAAAATCTAAAATTGAAGTAGTTTTATTCAGTTGTTTGTTTTTCTTAACATAGGAAAATAATGTTAAATTCAGCATTAGCAGCAATAATCCTTGGATCATCTCCAAGCATTTCAGAATTCAGTGGGGCCATATTTTCATAAGTAGTGGGATAGCTTATGTGTGTCATTTAAAAAAAATTAAATTCATGAATTTAAGAGTTGATACATATATGATGTGCCAATGGTGCCCTGCTGATTGTGCCCCTTCAAGAGGAACCATCTAGAACAAAAATAAATAGAAATATGTCCTCACCACCACTTTCTTCCTCTCTCACATGCTCATCTTCTTTCAGTGGTTCAAATTCCCTGGAGTTGCTTTTTTAATTTTGTGCTGCTTCCTTCCACTAAGGATTCACTAGAGCAACATGTTATCAATGAGACTTTCCCTGTCAGATTCCATAGTCTCATCTTATGTTTCATTCATTAACAGCCATTTTCTAAGATCCAGATGGATGGGTTGAACACATAGTGTGAGTTGAGTAGACCTAATCCAAAAGAGCTGTCTAGCTTCTGTCCAACGATGGGGGTTTATTACAGGAGCACAGGGAGTGGCAGGGTAACATGTACCCTGGGTGCCAGCACTTCTAAGTCTGGGATGTATCGTGTGTTGCATGGGGAAGCAGACCCATAGCTCAGGTTTCTTTAGGACATCATCCTCCACCAGATGATATTCCCTCCCTGAGTATACCTCCCCTTCTCACTGCTTTGTAAGAGAGGATTCATTCTGTTCCATTTGTCCAAAGAAATGCAGAGTTTTGGTTTGGGTCACAGCAGGGCTGGTTGTTCCATCTCACGCCTAACTTATTTATCGTGGCTGCAGCTTTGGCATCATTTCCTTGACCAATCAATAGCTGCTAGGCTAGCAGGGTTTATTTCTCATGGTACTCCTGGGGTAAGTCAGAGCTGTTTTGTACATAAAGAACCTCTTGGGGCTGCTTTCTGCAGAAGAGGGCAATTAGAATTTTATGGACTCTCCAGCACAAGTGTTAATGTTTGATAAAACCTAACTATGTTACTCCTTGCACTTAACTGCATTTAACCATTGTTTCAATGCCTATAACTCTAGGAGCTGGGCTTGCATTCCAATCACAGAGCTCGGATTGGCTTCCAACCATGCTGTACGTTCTTCTGCAAAAGTCCAGACTTGCTCATCAACCATTGGCTACACGCCCTACGCTAATCATGGTGCTTTTTGTAACCAAAGTGAACTTTATCTTCTGATCTTGTCATGGACTTTAACTTCTGTTTCTAGTTCATGATCATGATGTTTTTTAATGACAACTTGGCTCTCAATTCAGGTTGCTGTGTGATTACTTAGGACATCAAATTCTTTGCAGCTCATATGTGGCTCAGCACCATGAAAAAGTAAGGGTGTCAGGCTGTGTCTGCCAATAACAGGAGCCCAATAAAGTTAATTGTTTCTCCGTTAGGCACTTTGCTAGTACCCTGAACACATGGAACCGATTATCTGGCACTGCAATGTTGTTAAATAAAATGTGCAAAAAAGAAAATACAATTATTGCTAAAGCAAAAACATACCATGAGGGGTTATTAAAAAAAGCAAGATGTTTTACATTTTAAGGATGTTTTGCTGCTACATGTGTGTGTTTGGTGAAAAACGATTAGCTCCAAGACACTGCAGTGCCAGTGTTAAACTTTTCCTTCTGCCCCGTTGTCTTTCGGTCGCCTGAAATAAATGGAAGCAGACTTTCTCATTCTGAAGGAAAATAAGTTCTTTTAAATTAAAGGCATATTTTGGCAACGTTGGAACCTAGACTACCTACTTAAAACATTTATACTATAACTAGGATGATTCTTTAATAAGACCGTATTTACTTCTATCAGACCTCTGGGCAGGTCTAACTCTCTATGAACTCCCTTTTATTCACAAATGAATATCATCACCTACAGTAACGCATTCTGGTATAGAATATAAATTACTTTGCTACATGGGGGGGAAAACCCTTATAATCCTCTTTTAGCTATGCTTAAAAGAACCATGGGAATTTAATAAATACAATGTGTTTATAAGATAAAGAGTCATAATCAGGTTCTTTCACCTTCAAAGATTTTCCATTTCTCACCCAAATTTAACATAGTATTGTATTGCTAAATGTAATGTAATGCAATTGCATTAACATCAACCACTTTTCATTTTAGATTGCTTTTCCCATAGAGCAAATAACGTGATGGTAAGATATTTGGCTGATGTGCACTAAGATTATATAAGAATGTTTTATTAGATTTGAATTTTGTGTGCATGCCCTATAAGTAATCAAAGTATCTACATTTCAGAAAAACATTGTATTAACCCATTCGACATTGCAGACCGATTCACGTTTTAGCCTAAAACACCTGAGGATCTGAAAAATGAAAACCATTTTGGATTTTAAAATCTCTGACTTCAATTAAGCAAACAAAAAATAGTATTTTTCTTTTTTGTAAAGTGCCAAAAGTCAAGTGAACTGATATTCGAATACATCTGAGTAAACAGATCTGGATGCTTGCTATTGATTGTCATGTAAAACCAAGCATTGTGTTGACCTTAAGTTTTAACGAGGGGCTCTTTGGTAAACAAAGAACACACACCCACGTTAGTACAATACTTGATTTTGCTCCATTTTCCACATCTTGTTATGAATCATCAGAAGGACGAAAATTGAGATGTGACTGGAATCTCAAAAATGAACATTTGCCATTCAAATTTTTTATTTTAATTTCATTACAAGTGGGGCCTAGTAGGACCCACCAAAATCTTATACTTTCTAAATGTCACACTTTTCATCCAATTGTCAGTTTTGTACTCTGCTTACTCTATAGCTTTCTTACATTTTAAGACAATGACCAGGGCAGCCTGGGTGGCTCATCTGTTTAGCGCCGCCTTTGGCCTAGGGTGTGATACTGAGGACCCAGGATCAAGTCCCATGTCGGGCTCCCTGCATGGAGCCTGCTTCCCCCTCTGCCTGTGTCTGTGCCTCTCTCTCTCTCTGTGTGTGTGTGTCTCTCATGGATAAATAAATAAAATCTTTAAAAAAAATTAAAAAACTAAAGAATGACCAGGCAGGCACGAACCTTAAAATGAACAGAAACTGATCACTTTTTCCAATGGACAGAATCAGGAGATCAAATCTTAGATCATCACAGTCTGATCACAATTTTAATAAGAACTTTTTGTGAAATCGGAGTTTAATTCATTCTTTTGTACCATTCTTTCTAGCTTAGGGAATATTTGATTAGAAAAGGTCAGCATTGGTTAGGCCAGAAGGAAGCAAATAGTACAACTCGAGAAACTGGATTGGCCTGGAGTGAATTTACATGGAAGCACTGTCACCCCCTTCTCAACCAAAAGCTCAGATAGAGCATTAATGAGAAAATCAAGTGCATAGCCTAGCTATGACTTCAAATTGTTAAATATAATATGCTTACAGCTGCATAGTATGATTTAAATGATATAAAATATAACACTGTAGCATTTCCAAGAGGAAGTAATTTAGGGTAATGGCTTTAACTCCCCTTTACTAAAAATGTTGCTAGCTGCCAACAATTTAAAAGGGACTTTGTTACCATCAAGACAAGCCCCTCAATTCCAATGAGATGATGACTCACTTTTGATAACCCTGATTTCTTTGAGATTTTGATGTGTAGAGAAAAAAAGATGATTTGGCTACTATTAATAAGCATCTGTGCAAAATAGACACAGTCATTGTGAAGCATGTAGCCAGAGGCTATTTGAAAGGGAATCTGGAAGATAATTATAGGATTCCATAAATGACATAACTAGGTTTTGGCAACTTTTTAGAAAAATTTGCAGACAGATATTGTATGTTTAGTAGGTTAACTAAATCATCCAAATTACTCTTTTTATTCGTGTTACAAGTAATGTAATATAACTACTCTATATTTTATAGATTTGGCATAATCAACATGATTTAATATACTTACATTCACATGTATACTCAACTTTTCTATTCATTTCGAGTGGGTTTCAAGGAAGCTAAATTTTGAAGTTTAATATATAAACACGTGAGTACTGCGCATTAGAGAAAAAAACATTTTATTTTAAAAAGTAATCTGTTAGAGTCATTCCACATTAGAATTTTTTTTAGCAAGCAAGCAACCATTAAATATTTAAAGATATTTATTTTTCTATCTATGCTAGCTCCATGATTTTCAAATTCTTCATAAGTAAGCAGATTTTCTATGTAATCTTACTTGAAATCCTAATATGTGAAAACAGGTAAATAATTATCTTATTACTATATTTATTTTATAAATTTAATGTTTATTAAATGATTAACTTCCAATGATGGCTGAGGCATTGTACAGAAACCACAAGATCACCTTGTTCAACACGGACATCCTTGAAATAATAGCTTCGAAGTGTTAATGGCAATTTTACTTACATTTCAATTACTATTTGCTCCTGTATTTTTATTTGGTTGCACAATACTCAGAAAACCTTGATTTGTTAAACCAAATAATACATGGTGACCGATTTAAAGCTCTACCCTCAAGTTTCAGGAAAAGTATCGTAATAGCGATATCTCATTGTGAAATTTTCACCATGATCTGTTCAATTTACAGCACAAAGGAACATGTTCCTAAAATGCAAACACTTTGCAGATAAATATTGTGTTTGTAACGGTGTCAAAGAAAGCATATAAATCATGCATATCAAAAATGCGGAATGCCATGTGTGCAGAATCACTACAACAACTTGTGTAGAACCGGAAGGTTCTCTGGAACCCAGCATTTTCAAAACCACAATGGTCATTGGAGAAAAATATTAATAGTTACCATAATATGAATAATAATTTTGTCCTTGGCATTTAGAATTGATTTAATAAAAGCACACGTGGGAAAAATTTAAGAATGAAGGTTATCGGGGCAGCCCGGGTTGCTCAGTGGTTTAGCACCTGCCTTCAGCCCAGGGTGTGATCCTTGAGACCCGGGATCGAGCCCCACGTCAGGCTCCCTGCATGGAGCCTGCTTCTCCCTCTGCCTGTGTCTCTGCCTCTCTCTCTGTCTCTCTCTCTGTGTCTCTCATGAATAAATAAATAAAATCTTTAAAAAATGAAGGTTATCGGAGGTTGTGTGAGTAGTAGAGAACCCCTGATAATAGTGTCATTACAAACGGAAATGTATTTCTTATATAAACAAAATCCAGAGATAGGTCAGTTCATGTTCAAATCCAACTGATTATCCTACTCACTTTTCACCCAGCAAGATGGGACAGGTGTTAGGAGAGATATATGGCTCTTACCCTTTCAGGGCCCTTTTTGGCATTGTCATACTGCTGCTATTTACACCCCATTAATCAGAAATAAATTACATGACCACGTATGATTGCAGGGAATCTGGAATGGCGATCTTTATCTGGATGACCTGTAGTTTCCATTCCCAAGAAGGAGGAGGGAAGGAAGCAACCACGTCCCAAATGCTAAGAGCAAGTTCTCTTTCTTTGCCTTCCACCTGTCACTCTAAGTCACGGCACGTTTAATTTATGCTTGGAATTCTGTGTATCTTAGAAAACACACCAACTTCATCATTTGGTTCTTCAAACCAGAATCACTATGGGTTTTCTATAGAAGTGTTAGCCCTCCCTGCTGCCCCCACAGCTTCCACTTGAGACCCAGAATGGTACATGTCCTCAGTCTGGAACCAATGACTAGAAAACTTTCAATCCCATTTCCTTCTTTCAAGCGTCAATCCCCAACTAATTTCTGCCACGTTGCAGTTATTCTCCAGCATCTTTGGGTAATTGTTTCTGTATTTTGTCCAGAGCTTTTAGTTGTTATCTCTAGGACACTTAGTCCAATAAAAGCTTATCGATCAAAACTGGAAGTAGAAACTCATAGAAGTTTTTTTCCTTGATGGAAGTATGGCTGCTTCCTTTTGTTGCTCAGATTCAGCCTAAATGTCATCTCTTTAAGGTTTTTCTCTGACTGTAATTTAAAGTAGCTTTTAACCTCTTTGTATAAAAAAAGCAGCCTATTTGGGGGCACTTGGGTGGCTCAGTTGGTTAGGCATCCGAGTCTTGATTTCAGCTCAGGTCACGTTCTCAGGGCATGAGATCGAGCCCCGCATTGGGCTCTACACTGAGTGCGTGTAGCACACTCTTTCTCTCTAAAACAAAACAAAACAAAACAAAACAAAACAAAACAAAACAATTCTATTTTAAGACCATGCATAGCACTATCCACAGCCTATGTTTTCCTTACTCTTTCTTCAAATCTCTGAAGTTAAGTGACTGAGTCAATAAGATCTTCTGTGTATATAACACACTCTGTTATCTTCCTACACACACACACACACAAACACACACACACATACATATGTACACACATCTACAATGATCCTATTTTCCAATTTGCCTGGGCTAGTCTCAGATTATGCCCCTTGTCATGGCATAATGATTAATAATATCTTCTAGTCTTCTCAAAATTGTCTAGATTGGACGGGTAATTATATCTTAATGTTTAAAACACCTCTTATGTTGCTCTATTTTCCTTCCCATCACTGATCATCACCTGCTACAGTAGAGTTTGTGTCCATACAAATACAGAAATATATTTACTACATTATATATAATATATGCCTATATATTAAGATACATGTCTATCTCTTCATACTAGAATGTGAACTTATGAAGGCAGGAGCTTTTCTGTTTAGCTCACTGTTAAATATTAGTGGCTATGGCAGTCCTTGCCACAGAGAACTTTTGTCAAAGGAGCAAATGAATAAATCAATTTCCTCTTCTATAACTTACATGATACTGAGACCTGATATTTATATTTCTCCCCATTTATCTCCCATTCCTGGCATACAATAGGACTCCAATATATTAATAAATTAATCTTAAATTTAAATTTAAATTTAAATTTACTGTTTCTGCTTTGAGGTTAATCATATGTGAATGATGAGCTATGATATCGGCATAGGCAACTTGACTGAGTTTCTTCTACTGATGCATAGATCCTGTTTATCTCAAAGATCATGATTCTTATGAATTCACAGTCAGATTTCCATTTATATCATATGAACAGAGAGAACTAAGGCATTAGTCCCCCCAGATTAAGGATCACTTTGCTCAGTTGTGAGTGGTGGGACAAGCCCTCTCAAAGAGGCCTGTTTTCTAATCCTTGAAAACCATAAATATATCACCTTGCAAGGCAAAATGGACTTTGAAGTTATGATTATGTTAAAAGTCTTGAGAGAGGGAGATTTTCCTAGATGATCTGGGTACAAACCAATATAATCACAAGAGTTCTTATAAGTCTGAAAAGTTAGCATCAGAGAGAAATTCAAAGATGTTACCCTCCTGGCTTTGAAGAAGGAGGAAGGGGCCACGAGCCAAAAAATGCAGTCAGCTCCATAAACTGGAAAAGGCAAGGGAGCAATCTCCTCTAGAGCCTCCAGAGGGAGCAGAGCCTGCTGACACCTTGATTTTAGCTCAAGAAAACCCATTTAAGACCTCCGATCTTCAGAACTGTGAGGTAGTATTGAGAAACCTACTATTCTCTTTCTTCCGCTCTATCCTATTGTGAAAGCGGTACAACCACAGCCAGATTCTAACTGTGGCAGCCTCTTCGTATGCTGGGTGTCAAAGTGAAAATCATGCTTCCCTGGGACTCAAGATGTAAGATTGGCCCTAAGAAGCCCCTCCCTGATCATATGAGCATGTGGAACCCAAATTGAGGTACTGCCCACCACCCACATCATGGAACAGAAGGGTGGGAAGCCAGAGCCACCTGCCAAGCCACAGCCAGTACCCACAGCATAACAGGGTCTCCTCGGCAGCTGGATCTAGAGTTTGGATTTCACTCTGTAAAGACCTTCAAAAAATCTCTGAAAAAGAACTGTAAGATAGTAAATATATATTGTTTTAAGCCACTAGATATATGGTAATTCACTACAATTGCAACAGGAAGCTAATGCAGACTGCATGAAGCTTCTTTGGTGTCATTCCCTGCCAGATGGAGAATTTTCCCTACTGATCTATTGGAAGGTAGAGAACTAGATATGTCTCTGTTCTGAATTTCTTCCAGGCTCAATGCCATCTCCAAAAATTGCTCTGTATAACCTAGAGAGCAGCTGCTAGGGCTTCTGCTGGGAAAAAAGGCAGCAGGTACCTGCTTCATTTTCCTGGAAGAGAGGAAGGGATTCGTCCGTGCAGCTGTCCTCCAGTGAGCTCCAATCCCTAGGGCTGCACAGCCTAGCCATTGTCTCTATGTTGACCGGATCTTACCTTGCAGTCAGCTGCTCCAACATTACTTCAGCTTTAGGTTTGCTTTTTCTATAATGTCAATTACATGACAAGTTTGTTCTTTAAGAAAGGTTTTGATTTGGAGGGTCACTTGAGTGGTTCAGTTGGTTAAGCATTCGACTCTTGATTTCAGCTCAGATCATGATCTCAGGGTTGAGATCAAGCCCCACATCGGGCTCCTCATCAGGCATGGAGCCTGTTTAAGATTCTCTCTCTCTCTGCCACTCCCCCTGCCCTGCTTTTGCATGTTCTCTCTCACTCTCTCTAAATAGGAAGGAAGGAAGGAAGGAGAAAGAAAGAAAGAAAGAAAGAAGAAAGAAAGAAAGAAAGAAAGAAAAAGAAAGAAAGAAAGAAAGAAAGAAAGAAAGAAAGAAAGAAAGAAAGAAAGAAAGATTTCTAGTATTTTAAATCACTGACAGCACCTTTTATCCTTTGTTCTTACTGCTACCGTGGCTTCATTATTTTTCAATAGCTTTATTGCTAGTTCAGTGGGATTTGGTGAAGAAAATTAGGCAAATACATGTGTTTGGTCTGTCATCCTGACTTGGAAAGTTCTGTTTTATAGTGCCCTTTTGCTACGTGTTTGGTTCCTTTTTGTTCTACTCATCCCCATGTGTCTCTACTTGCAAAGTACTGGGAGATTACATAGGGGATTTTGTTGTTTGTTTGTTGCAGTGACCAAAGATTCTTGGGGGCAGTGCCCTCATTATCTGTTAGGCCTGGTGTCTATGATTGAAAACAGGTGCAGCCAAACCTTTACTTTGCCTACCACTTCTGTCTGCATCAAATGAAAAGCAGGAGTAAGTTTTCTGTGGGATCTTGCCCTCCTTCTCAACACTCTTGTGCCGGAGAACTTTCCAAAATATTGGCAAGGATCTGGATTTGTGGCTGACCAATGGTCCCACATCCTGCCATGACCCCCACACATTTTGCAGCTTTGAGATAGGAGATCGTTGTGTGGCTCTCCAGGAGTCATACCTTCCATGCAATTTCAATTTAATCAGCCACCTTGCATTCAGTGTATTATGGGTCAATTGATCCATCCTTTAATATTTTTACATGATCGAGTCATTCTTTGAAATTTCTATAGATGGATGGAAGCATTCCCTTATTTCTAAATCGGATTCCGTACTCTCCTCTCAATACATTCCTTTGTGCGTGAGTTAAAGATGGAGATTAAACATTTGTGCCCAAATCACCATGTCACAGAGCAGTTCTGGTATGTTAACGTAACCAACATGCTTATGACATCTATTCTATGTTTTTATGAGAAGTTAACTTAGACATCAGTTTATCCATTATGGCTTCATTTTATAATTTAATCCTAAATTGCAGGTGGCTCAGTGCATGCTTGCGTGATGCTTTTGTGAATTCTGTGGTATTTTAACAATAGAAGAAAGCCTAACCTAGTAGACAAAATATGGTTTCTAACACTTAAGGCCAACAATGAATGACATTTGTACTTTGCTGTCTACACCAGAGAGCCCCAGCATAGAAGTATGCCAAAAATGACAAAGCATAACCCTGAAGGAGATAGACGTCCAGAAATATTACAGACACTTGGAAAAGAAGATAGACAAGTGGTTTCATGATTCTGTCAACAGAGAGGGAAGGCCCAAGTTTCTGAGCTGAACTATGATAGCAAAGAGAAAGGTAAATCCCAGGGGAAGAGAACTGGCTCAGAAAGGAAGTTTAGGTACCAAAACTTTGGAGGCGGATAGGAGACCGGAGGAAGAGCTAGATAATTATAGCATTTTATCTGTCACACTATCTTTTATTCATCCTGCTGAACTAAAAGTAAAATTGCAAAACTACCGGCCTTATGGAAAGCACCTTTGCAAATTTTATGGCTTTGCAGTTAAAGTATTAGAATTTACTAACTGCCTGGGCTCAGATACGTGTACTCAAAATATGTTTTGACTTCCTTAAGCTTGGGCCAGTGATGTTCCTATCAACCTGGGTGACATTTATTATAAAAACTCAAAAGTTCTGTTATCATATCAATAAAATTTTCAAAGCTTAGTTAGGCATTATAAAAAAAAATCACTTCTCATGACACAGATAGAGATTCCCCAATGGACCAACAACCAACTGTTCCCAATTGTTTTACTCTCTTCAATAAAGGATTCCCAGCAAATGTTCGGAAGAAATCCTACGCCTTCCAGGGATAGGCAGCTGGGAAAAAGGAAAGAGGTTAATACACAGAAAGCTGTGGACTGTCCCAGTCCTATTCTTCAGTTCCTTGATTGAAGGCATTAAGTTTTATTTTATTAACTTCTTTCTTGCCCTTCAAAAGTCGAGGGTGCTCACTCCAGGGCTCGTGCAGAACTGCCCCAGGGAACCTCAGAGCAGAGGTTTGAAACCACAGCTGGCGGTGATTAGGAGGATTGGGGGAGATCAGTGCTTGATTAACTTTCAGCTGCTCTTGGTTTGCCTCAGTTCCTGCAGGAGAATTAATCCGTAGGTTCGAGTAAATTTTGGATCTTAATGGATACCAGATACATTGAGCCCACCCAGACCACCAAGATTTAGCAATCCCTTTCCTCACATTTAAATTGTACAAATGAATTCATTCCTCCTTACCCAGTGGCCAAAATAACTCCACCTCACTGTTTTTCTCCCACGGCACTCTCTTCATTGTGCCTTCTGTTCTAGGAGAGCGTACGTAGGTTCTTTAAGGTAAGATCCGGTCGTAGCTTTTGTCATTTCTGGAGCATGAGTTTAACCTCTTTCACCCAAAGAGTCCGTTGGATGAATAAGAACACATTCTGCTTCCTTCCTCTTGACTTGTGTTCAATGCACAGAAAATTATTTCAGCTCTACCATCAAGAGTCTTCACTGTCCACCTCTGTGCCACAGGGATTCCTCCTCAATTGAATTTTTGCCATCCTGGTTAAAGATTCTTGAATTGGAGATGGAGAATAATTATCACAAATCATCATTATCTTGATAACATGGAAAGGTAAAAGATCATTAGACATTTTTACAAGAACCCATGTTTGGGGATTCTTACAGCCTTCCCTTTATTGATACATTTCATTAAAAGGGAGATTCTTCATCTAACCCCTTCCTTGCTAACTGAATATTCTTGTGAACTGAGAAACTCCCACGAAAGAAAAGTTGGCACACGAGTAATGTGCACATATTTGTTGAATTTCAAGAGACTTCTATTTTTCTGATAGATTATTGTGATAGCATTGACCTATGAGACCCACAGTGTTAAGATCAGAGACACGTAAATAAAAATAAAGTATTAATCAACATACATAAATCAAACAGAAATTTTCCTAACAAGCATGTAACTCATTTCCTTTTGTAGAATCTAATTGCAGGAAGTGGCAGGAAAGAAAGTGAGAGGGCGCAAAGCTTATTGTAATGCTCGCGTATGCCTCTGAGAATTTTAATTTAACTAAACGAGAGAGGTAAATTTTCCATTTGTGACTTCTTGAATTACTATGATCAACTTGCTTTCAGATTCACATATTCATTTTATTCTCTTACGACAATATTTATTAGCCCTATACTAACACAGATTTTCAGAGCTAAGTGTTTCTTAGGAAATGTTAACAGTTATATTCTGTAAGCATCATCCCTCCTGCCTGAGCTCCTCCACCAATATTGGACAAATTCAAGTGCATATTTGTATATCTCTATCATTACTTTTATCACACTTACTTTCTCTCAATTCTCCCCTCCCAGAAACCCTGCCTCCATTAAGGTGACCCATTTATTTTATTTGTCAATACAGTGTTATTCTACATTTTGCCCTTGCTTCAATCATTTCTCTGACCGGCTATGCTCTACTCCTTGCTATTTGCTGCATCCTAAGTGATTCCCAGGCTCCATCTTCAATCAGAACCATCCTATCCACAGACTTTTCCTTGATTTCTCCAGAGTTTATTCACTTTCCTTCATTTTAATATGACTCCTTGTTTGAGTCATATACTTAGCACTCAGTGACTGGTTTCTTGGTTTATGATTCATCTTGGTTTCTTGGTTTATGATTCATCATCATTTGGTGAGATTATCTAGTCTCTGTAACTTGATGATAACCTCTCAAGGAAGGAGGAACACTTTTCAAAATAAATAGGAATCACTTCTTGTTCATAGAAGTAGTGTTTTTTTTTACAAATATTTGCAAATCATAATGCTTGTGATACTAACAAAAGGAATAGTAGAACATCATTTACATTTTCTTTGATTTAGAGTACCAAGAAAAAAAATCTCACGTGCTTGGAGAAAAAAATGCCGTTAAACTGTCCGTATCTACAAATATTACTGCATTAAGTTCTGGGAAATGAATGACAGATGACAAGTATAGACTATAAGCTTCCCGCTAGATTGTGAGTGCCATGGAAATGAAAGCCTTAACCATCCTACTGTTTTCCAGGGTATGTAGCCTAATACATAGTATGTTGTACCTAGTTGATGGTCAACAAATAATTTTGAATGAATCAAAAGAATGAACAAGTAAGTGAAAGAATCCAGATAAAACTAAGTGTAAAAGGCAATGTTTCTGACAGATAAACAGAGGAATATTAACGGAATGGCTACCTGTATTCTGACATAGGGACTCATCTAGATTCATGACCAGAGATAACTTAACCTTGCTTGCCTCGAGACAATGAATGTGTTCATATATTTAAATACATTGAAAATCAGAGAAAAATGAAAAAATGAAAAAAGCTTTCTCTGTGTATCAATGTATTTGCACCTTAAGTTGGCCAACATTTCACTTTTGCTAAGGGGATTAGCATTTTGAGCACATTAGAAAATTCATGATATTTCCAAAGCAGTTAAATCCATCTTGTTTACTCAGCAGTTGATTACTTAAGTTAGTGGGTGAAGTTCTTTCTAGGTTGAGCACTGGTTTCTCTGTTTTCTTGGTCTCCTTTATAGTCTATGGCCTTCAATAAATTGAGTACATCACTGACGGTGCTGGAAAGACTAAATCCTCAAAGTGATGGGGTGTATTAAAAAAATAAGGATTTAAGGGGATTAGAAGAGACAATTCATGCTTCTTCCTGCACTCATCTCTTGCTATAGTGACTGGAGATCCTTGGTACAGATACCCTGCTCTCACTACTCATACCCAGGGCTTCAGCTTACCTGATTTCATGAACATTATCTCTATTGCTGTCATCAAAATTCCAGCCCTCCAAGTTCAGTTGATTTCATCTGATGGCTGGAAGAACTGATTTAACCCATTTTCGCTAAAGCATAGGTGTCTGGGCCATGTTTCCTTGAAGACACTGCATTTTTACAATTGTGCTAACTCAGATATATATCTACATGTTGGATCTTTTTCAAGGTTTTCCAAAAAAAAGTCCATTAAACACAAAATAGACTCCTTCTAGAAATATTCTATAACAGGCTAATACTTTTAAGGAGTCAGTTCCTAGGAATTGCTTCAGCCGACATCATTTACAAAATGCCTTCTGTACTTGAATCCCTCAAATGTCTCTTTCTCTACAGAGGTCACATTTTACATAAGCTCTCCCATTCCACTTGGAACCAGCAAGCCACATATCATTCCAGTGGTTGGATATGTACTGCCTTGGTCTCGCGAAGACAGGGGGAGTATGAAGAAGACAACAGCAATGATAGCCGAGGCTTGTGTGCATGTGTGCTGGGGAGTGGCGTGTCTGTGCAAAAGCATGTTGGAGCAAAGGACAGGCAGTCACATGTGTTATAGATCGTTCATTACTGGGTTGAGGACTTCCAGAATATAGGTCCCACACGCTCCTTCTGTGGTTGCAATCCATCATTACTCATGAAATTAATCAGGTGTATAGTAACTAATAGAAATAATATCAACCACAGCCTTCTGGAAAAGGAGTCAGGATTTTTGAAATCAATTCTAATGTGTCTCACATTGGGAGTCAAGTAATATGAACAGAGCAGTTACCCAGCACATAAGATTGCTAGACCCAGCCTGTTAAGCCTGAAGAAAAGACACTTTAAAAAGAAAGCACTAAAAGGAAGATACTCCAAAATTCAGGAAATGTTGTTGAAACCCAGTTCCAGTTGAGAAAAGAGCAATAGAAATGGAGATAAAGGGACACCTGGGTGGCTCAGTGGTTGAGTGTCTGCCTTTGGCTCAGGGTATGATCCCAGGGTCCGGGATCGAGTCTCACATCGTGCTGCCCGCAGGGAGCCTGCTTCTCCTTCTGTCTATGTCTCTGCCTGTCTCTGCCTCACATAAATAAATAAATAAAATCTTAAAAAAAAAACAGAGATAAAGCCTTTTTAATCAAGTGACTCTGTAACCATTTTTGGAAGCCATTGAAGTACTAAACTGTGTTTGAGGAAAGATGATGTTCATCATTAATTTTTCTGAAGGATTACATCTACTCAGGAGATCATATAAGAAATGATCTGTTGGATTAATGCAAGAGGAACTTGTCAGCATTTAAGATGACGAAGGACCTCTTTGTCTTTCTGGAAACACTGTGACACACGTTCATTCTTGCGGGGCCCTCTCTGCTCCCGTTTTGCTCATTTCTCCATGTATGAGAACTCCTGCTCCCCATTTCCCTGCTCCTCATTAGACACCGTAAGGGTCACTGACAAGCAGTGGTCTTTTTATAGAAATGAGGGTCTGGCATGAAGGTGTCCTGGAGTTTGAATAACTTTCTCTTCCCCTAGGATCCTGCAAATCAAAGTTGAGGTCCATTGCCAAAGACTCTGGCTCGGCTGGAGGCAGTGCTTGGAAGGAAGGGGGGGCGGTTATCTTTGCACTGGAGGATGTCCTTGCTGTATCTTCCCTGCTGTTAAACTACAGTTTTCAGAGGCTACTGACCTGGGAGCTTTCATCAGCCTTCAACCCACTTTTAATAACAACAAGCTCAGGGAATCCAGGGGGCTGTTTACCTGCGTCTGGAACTCTGACAAACATCTCCTCAGGGTTCTGCCTGGGAAGCCCACCTCCGCTTCATGGGGGCCTATCTCCTCCCCTGGACCAGTTCTGGAGGTAACAGCAAACATCACCTTTTAGAATGAAACCTGCAAATAAAAACAAATTAACCCACCCCACCACCAGCCCCCTCCCTGCCTCCCAGAGGTATTTTTGAGCCCAGTGCTTACCTTAATGTTCTGTTTTACTGTTTTTCTTACTGAATTCTTTCAACAGCCACCATCCTGGGAGTTGGGTCATGGTGATTCCACGTTCTCATTAATCATCATGGCCAGGGATCCCAGCACACGGGCTGGGCCCAGAAGCTTGTGGGCTTTCTTGCTGCAACAAACAGCCTGCAGAATGTGTTTGCTTCATATGTCAGACACTGTTAGCTTTGAACTGGGGGCCTGGTGTGTGAACTATGAAGCCCAGCCGTGTCAGTCTCAGGATGGAGGTGACATCGGAGCTCTGAGCCCTGAGATGGTGGGTTTTGGCTGAATGGCTTGCTGCTTAGGCCTAGAGATTTAAAAAATGGATGAAATTTGATTCAAGTGGTCAATGTCCTAAACAAAGTGTTGCCCTTGGGGATCTTTTGAGTCAAAATCACATGAACAAAGTGCTGCAGAGGTATTTTGATTAAGTTGCATGCTCAATTCCTTGGGCTTCCTTCTTTCTTTTTTTCCTTAAATTTTATTTATTTATTCATGAGAGACACACAGAGAGAGGCAGAGACACAGACAGGGGAGAAGCAGGCTCCCTGCGGAGAACCTCATGTGCAACTTGATCCCAGGACCCCGGGATCATGACCTGAGCCAAAGGCAGACGCTCAACCACTGAGCCACCCAGGGGCCCCAAAGAGAGTTTCTTTCTAAAGTGATTTCTCCTTGTTCTCCCACATATGTCTCTCTCTCTCTCTCTCTCTCTCTCTCTCTCTGTCTCCCTGGTCTCTGCCTCTTATCACCATGAATGGGATCACACGGCTCTTCTTGAATCAGATTCTTTTCCAACACTTTTCATTTCCAATTACCTAAGTGATTTCTCACTGTTCTGGAAGCCTGCTTCATATAAAGTCAACTCTAAAAGTTCAGCGTTACAAGCTCCCTGATTATTTCAAGCATATTACTTTCTTCTTACCAGTCGAACAATATATGGAGAGTCGTAAGTTCAGAAATCTCCTTGTGGAAAGTTAGCTTAAGAAAAGGAGAACCTCTAAACTTTATACCTCCTTATCTGATAAAATTTTGGGAGTGACTACCCAAAATTTACCGAAAATAAAAGGATTTTCTTGTCTATCAGACAACTTTCTAGGTATAATGCAAAGCCCCAAATCACACACAAGTGGCAATGTTCAAGAGTTCCAGAGGTAATGTTCTCCGAGAATGTGAAGGCTCTGGTATGGGGATTGTGTTTTCTATCCCTCTAGCCTAAAATCTTTGATGGGGAAGATCTTGCCCACCGGGGGACATTTAACAAGGTCCAGAGACATTTTTGGTTGACACAGCTGGGGAGAAGGGTTGCTCCTGACATTCAATCACCACTGGCCAGGGAGGCTGCCCAGCATCCTACAATGCAGAGGAACCCTTCTGCCTCCAAACAAAGAAATTTCTGGCTCAAAATGTCAATAATGGCTGAGGCTGAGGCACACAGGTCTGGTCTATGTCAAAATTCAGCTCAGTGCTTTACGGATATTGGGCACTCAATAAATGCTCGAGGAATAAAGACATGAATAAATCAAGGTTTCTGAACTAGAATCCATGTTCATTTGTGCTCATTGCTGCTCCCTTATTAATCTGTTTGGCCCTGGATCTTGCCCGGCTGCCTGGACTCCTGTACCTTCCTATTTCTTCCTGCCCTACCTCAGCTCTAACCTAGGTCTATCGGCTTCATCCTGCCCATGGCCTACGCCTGCTAGGCCTCAGTCTTCCAAGTCGACAGCCCATCGAGCCAGAAGACCACAACAGCAGAATCAACAAGAAGATCTGGAATTGGGAGTGGCAACAGTCGCCACCACCTATTCTAAACAGTGACGTCACTTGATGGATTTCGGCAACTTTCCCATTTTATGCCAGGCTCTGTTGATACAAGTGCTGTCGCTCTAATGAAGTTAAACTCAATATATTTTTTTCCTCTAGTTATAACTGGCAATAATTTTGCAAGTTCCCAGCTACCGTGGAATCCATTTGGGGAAGGCAAAGAAAGCAAACAAGCTCCAGTATGAAATGTAATTGTGGTTGCCACATGTGAAACAGGTTAGCTACCAACTTCTCTTGTTCGCCGGACTCTGGTTTACAGACACTCACTTTTGCTTAAATCAAGTACATTTCACTGATAGGAAATGGAGACAATTATCTGGGCATTTTATTGAAAGAAAAATGACTTTTCCTGGAAACGTCCAGATTATGGAGACAAAACGATTGTGAGAATCTATCGCTGGAGGGTCTCCGAACATTTTTCAGATTACTCCTCAGAGAGATGTGGAAATATACTTTATGCCAACGTCTAGACATGTGACTCATTAATTAATGCAAACGTATTATATGCTAACTCATGGACCTTGTTGCACGTTTCATCAGCATGAGGTAGAGAGTGATATCTACATAGTGAAGGCCCCTGAGGTCCAGAGAGGTTGAGGCACTCCCAAGATCACACAGATGGGGAAAGAGGCTTAACTTAATATCAGAAAGAATACAGAATGAAACCTAAAGTTCCTTAAGACTCTAGAAAACTCTTTAGACAACCATTGGAAAGTTTGACATCTGACACGATGAGATATCCTTCATACCCTTCCAGCAATAAATAAAATGTTCTATTCTCACCAGTGTCAGATTTCCACCAGTTTATGTCTGCATGTCTCCCTCACGTTACCCTTCCAGTTAACCAACTTCATGAAAGGATAATTTGTCTCTAAAATGGATAGTTCTCAGGGCACCTGGGTGGCTCAGGAGTTGAGCGTCTACCTTTGGCTCAGGTCATGATCCTGGGGTCCTGGGATCGAGTCTTGCATTGGGCTCCCCACGGGGAGCCTGCTTCTCCCTCTTGCCTGTGTATCTGCCTCTTTCTGTGTCTCTCATGAGTGAATAAATAAAATCTTAAAAAAAAAAGAAGCAGATAGTTCTGTCTCATCTTAACGGAAGCAAATCATATACTATTTCAAAATCTTTTTTTAGAACATTTCTCCTCTAAAAATCATAGGTTAACAACTGAGCCACATTCTAACATCTCACTTCGTTTTAGATTTGTCAGTATAAACACTTCATTGTATCGTTAGGTGGAAGTCCTTGGCCACCTTAAAATAAATATTTGAGTGCAGTTTCATGAGGAAAATGTTTCCATGGGTAGAGAAGATACTCTGGTAAAAAAAAAAAATAAGGAAAACGGGAGGTACTTATAGCTACTGCAAGTTTCTTTTCTTAATCGTACTTAATTCATCTTATAAGTAAACTCTATTTGTACAAGCAAAAGCACACATTTTATTTAAGTAGACCAATTTGCAGAGAGCCCTGTACGTACATCTGTAACCTACTATAAACACGAACACACAGAGTCCTTTATGCTTATTGTTTTTTTAATATTTTTATTTCATATCAAGGATTTCTACTGACGTCAATGGCAGTCTCAGGATTGGAATGAGTAGTAAAGATTTAACAGGCAGTGGCTATAAGAGGATTTTCACTCATTCACTGAAGAAAAAAAAAAGAAAAGATGAAAAGAAAAGAAAAGAAAAGCCCTTGCATAAGTGATCTATCTAACCAGTGAATCCTAGTTTAAGAAATTTCATCCATTTCCGTTTTTATGAGTGGAATAAACAACAGCCCTAATAAGAATAATCGAACATGGCTTAAGGTTTCAGATGCTTGAATGTTTTAGTTGGGTGGAAGCTTGTAATAAATTACTTTCTATTCCAACCCAATACAGTACATTTCCATTTCCAAATACTCTTTACCAGAATTTCCACAATTATATAGGGAAATAAAGGATTAGGAATTTATGTGAAATAAATTTGCTTATAAATTCACATTTTTATTGACACTTTACAAATTGGTCTCCAAATATCCTATCCATTTTAAGACTTGCAGCAATCCCTGTCCACTTTGCCAACATTTTTTTTCAGAAAGTTTCTTGGAGGTTGTCAGATATTAAAATATCCACAAGATGTGTTGTACTATGAGATCCTGCATCAGATTCTGAATTTCTACTTTCACCACGGGAAGGGGATTATAACTTGCCACTTAATAATATCTTCGTCTCCTCTGGTTTAAAAATAGCATTTTCCAGGGCGCCTGGGTGGCTCAGTTGCTAAGTGTCAGACTCCTGATTTCAGTTCAGGTCACAATCTCAGCTTCATGAGCCCCATGTTGGGCTCTGCATTGAGCATAGAGCCTGCTTAAAATTCTCTCTGTCTCTCCTACTACCATTCCCCACCTCTCTAAAAAAAATATTAAAATAAATTAAAAACAAAAAACAAAAAATAAAAAAAATAAAAAAAAACATAGTCTTTTCCAGGTAATTCAGTCTCTGGCAGAAAAAAAATTAGATTTCATATTTCCTCCTCCTTCTTCTTCACATTGTGTCTAGGTGTTCCCACTAGAGTAGGAGATTGTTTCCCTGACCTAAGATTAGAGAAAGGGGCTCAGCTAATGAGCACCCAAAGAAAACCTAATACCATTTTTATAATCTTAGGAGATGTTGCGGGGGTGGTGGTGTGCACAGCCAGAGGAATAGATCATGTAACTTATTTGCTCTGCCTCATTTCTGATAAGGAAAGAAATTAGAAAGTTTTTCAATTTCCATTTTTCCAACAATAATACTGGTTATTTTTTAGTCTTCAGAGAGGAAATCTGCATTTGTTAGAACTCGGAGCTTTGTAGTCATTTTAATAACACACAGAAGTGTTTATGTGCATGGGATGGGGGAAAAAGTGAAATAAATTTTCTGCAATTTTTTTTTTTTTTACTTCGAACTCCACTTCTAACTGGTTATGCCAGCAGTGGCTGTGAATTTACGCTTCTAGAAGCAGATATTGATAATTCACTATACCTATGTTATCTGTTATCTTGGGAGGAGAAGAAAAATATCTGGCTTTGAAACCGATATGGGTCTTGGGGTAAAAGCGGGATCAGTTTCCTTACGTGGAATCCCTAGTGCACAGCGCTGCTTAAGGGGAAGCCTGTGTTCCCCTCTTTCACTTTGTATGAAAAACAATAATTTCCCCCGAGTCCCATGCTAAGATCCAGGCAGCAAGTCTCACAAGTCTGATTTTCCCGGTTCTCCCCCCTGCACCCCCGAACGCTGTTCCCCTGTTCCCCATGAATCACACAGGCCTTGTTTTTACCACCCAGCTTATTTGATGCCCGTGAAAGATGAATGGCTTTGCCTAAAACAATTAAACAATGGCAAAACCGAAGTGCAGCACAGAGTAAACCTTACTGCCCTGCAGAGCTCCCTTTCTCTTTTTCCTGTTTCTGAGACCAGGTCTGGGTTTCTTTGCCATCCCTCGTATTTGCTGGAATTCTTCTAATCACTGGTGTTTCTCTTTGGAAATTTGAAATTCCGGTCATTTGTCTTTCCTCATTTTCTTTCCAGGAGGAAGCAGTGCTCTGTATGAAAGCTCTACCGGATAGAGCATGTGTGGATCTGGATGGGGTCTTGATCCTGGCACTTGGGACTATGTGGCTCTGACCCCTGGGTCTATCACTTCAGGATGTTACTTCTCTCACTTGCAAAGGTGGTTGCTTGCTTTGACTCTTAAGGTACTTGGGAAGTCACAAAAATATGATCTATATAGAAGCAGCTTGGAAATTTGAAAATGTGCTGAATAGGGGATACCTGGGAGGCTCAGCCTGTTGAGCAGCTGACTCTTGATTTTTGCTCAGGGTCCTGGGATCAAGCCCAGCATGACGATCCTGCTTGGTGGTGTTGGTAAGGTGTCTGCTTGAAGATTTCTCTCCCTCTCCCTCTGCTTCTCCCTCTGCTTCTCTCTCTCTCTCTCTCTCAAATAAATAAGTAAATCTTTAAAAAAAATAAAATGAACTGAATAGGAAAGGAATCAGACCAATAAGTCTTATGGCAAACGTTAGCAAAGTCTATTCCAGTGTTTCCTGGAATATTCCTTAATTGGGACAGAAATACTTAATTTTTAATGGCAAGTAGCAATTCTGGGTGGCTGTTGCTATAATTACATTTCAAATTTCTACCTTACCATGAGATATGACTTGATTGAGGACCAAATCTTCCTTACCTGCAAAAGTATTTTGCCACTAATTTGTATCACCCTGAAAATGCAACCATGAAAGCCCTCAATTGTTCAACAACTAATAAAGTTTCTGGAGAGTCATTGTGGCTTTCTTCACTTCATGCTCACAGAGCAAACAGGTTAAATTATATTTGGTTTGGCTGCCAGGGTATGTAGAAGGCAGCACTTATCAGGGACCAGGATTATGGGTCTTTATGATGGTGGTAGAGTGCCTGGAGAGTGAAGCACATTTTCCACGATGAGCACTTCATAGTGTTGCCTTGAACAGCCCTCATCTACGCAGCCCAGCAATGAGCTAGCTCACCCCGGAAGGTTGCAAGGGTGCTAATATACAAATTCTTTCACATTTGGCATCCAAGAACATCATGGTTCTCATTCTAGCACATCTGAAGACATAAACTTGAGCTCTTCCAAATCCATCAGATAGTCCTTGTCTCTTTCCAAATCCTATAAACACAGGCAAGGAGGCAGGGATTTAGTGATGTCACTCAACCGAACAACCCTTGATGAGGCTAGATGCATTCAGCCTACTTGCCCTGTGCCTGTCAACTTCTGCTTTGAGCTTCATCGTACATTGGGAGGATTTATTCTTTCCCTTTGTGTGACAGGGGAAAAATAAGCAAGGTAAACATCAGTTCTCTTGGGACCACAGCCTTTAGGAAGCAGCCCAAAGTATCACCTATTCCCAAAGTGAGAGAAACATCCCTGTAAGTATCAGAGGGTCACATGGCCTAACTTAGAAGGGACTCATGTATGTACGTGGATCACTGAAACGTCAGGATAGCCTGGTGAGGGTGAGCTATCTCCAGGGATGTGTGGCAGTAACTTGACCATGTTTGGATGAGTGTGTCCAGGTGGTTCAATGCCATGGACACATACTACTGAACATCTGTATTGGTGAATTCACTGTGAAAGAGAAGCCAGGACAATGAGGCCATGGGGGAATTTCAGGTGAAGCAGCTTGCTACCCTCTGGGAATGGGGGCAGTACGTGCAGGCTTGTGTCCTTCAGAAAAGAGAGCACAGAGACAAAAACCCATGAGTGGTCGCCCAAACCCCCATATGAGGTGAAATGATAGGGGGAGTGAAAACAGAGATGATTGATAAACTCCCTCTTGAGACTCCTTTGTAAAAATCCACGTGCCTATGGTCCTTAAAAAGGATTAAAGAGATTAAAAAACAAACAAGTGGACAAACAAATTTTGGGGGCAAATGTGGAAACACATGGTACTTGAGGGGATTAAGGAGAAAAGCACAACAAAGAGAGAGAACAGAAGACAGATTCATCTACCAATTGTATCCATTTTTAGGAATTGGGATAAAGAGTCCCCTGAGGAATGTTTCTGGAAGAAAAGGATTAATCAGTCGATTCCTGAGAATTTGACCCTTGATTAAATCCTCCTTGCCATATTGACTCAAGTTTCCAAGATTAAGGAGCCACAATTACTATGTTCCAGATGAAGCTCTTCTCTTTCCTTGTCAAGGTTGTTTATCAAGTAACAAGTGGCAGATATTGATGACATGCAGCTGCACGGAGAATGGGACTCGCTAGATACCCCTGAGCCTGAGGGAGCTGCAGGACTTAAAAACTATTGAAAGTTGAAGGGCCCTAGAGCCTATGGCTTCCCTGAACAAAGGGGATCCACGTCCCCCAGTACGCCCCCTTCAATCACACCTATCCTTGGTGTAGGGTGGTGGAGACAATGGAAATTGTGCCTGGGAGCCACACACAGCCACTGCCGTGCTGTCTCTGCACATGCTCTATCGTGCTTGTCTCTACCTTTGCTTAAAACTAAATAAACCTGGCACTGGCTGAATCTATTGTGTGCATCTGACTTGCCAGTCTGAACTCAACACTGATCAAGTCTCATGGCTCTAAAGGAGAGAGAGGTGGGATAAGAAAACCCTCCTGTGAACTTGTAGAAGTGTGTTGGGGTGAGAGAAACAGAACAATCATGAAAATGTCCTGGATCCACTATTCTAATTACATGATTAGAATATTCAGATGGGTGCACAGGTGGGAAGGCCAGAGAAAGAGGAACATGTACTTAGCATGCATGAATGAGTCAAGGTCTCTGTGCTGAAGAACATTTAGCACGTAAATTCCCAGCAATAATTTAAAATGATTTATGTAGAAGAAGAGCTGCCAATGCTAAAATGTCCCACCTAAATACTGGTGACATGCTATATGCTTTTCCTAGTATTTTCCTAGGACCCCAAAGAATCTATTTGAATAGAAAAATAATAGAAGTTCATGACTTACTTAAACACCTGTGGTTTGGTGGTTTGGAGGTTGGATACAACATCACTTTCCATACAAGTAATTTAGGTTAAAAGGAATTTAAGTAGCTCAAAGCTGAACACTGGATTCTGTTGCTTTGGGGTTCACTTGCTAATCATTCATTTATAGCATATCTCCTATGGATATTTTTCTGTAAGTCTCATTTTGAAAGCAGTCTATTCTGACCATATTTTTCAAGGAAATAAAACGTGGTGGTGATTTAGGAGGCTCTTAAACAAATGTCATTAGTAAGGTTCGTAAAGCCAGACAAAGACAAGCACAAAGACAAGCAAATCTCAACAGTTCGGTATTGACAAGAGCATGGGCCCGATGTCAAGAAGGCTAAGAAAATAATTCAGACAGAATCTAGCAGCAAATAGAATTTAGCATTTAAACAAGCAATTAAATACATTGTGTAGTTGCAAATAAAAAAATGAAATGAAGTTGGTTAGTGTTTTCACTTTGATTCTGGGACTTTGTATCACAAGATCAACTCACCTGGGGGACAGACGCTGGGGATTTAAATCTCCATGATGACTAATAATGATCTTAAGTTTCCAGGGAGTGTCAGGTGAATAATTACCTTGCGCATTGCAACTCTCCTGTCAGTTATGGAGCTTCAGAGGACTGAGGCACCATCTCCAACATTCCTGAAACCATAGAGTTGTTTTTATGAGTGATCGATCACTATTTAACTTCTACCAAATTTTGATTCCCTTTTACCCATTTCTTCCTGCCCCCTCCCCTACCTCTGGCCACCAGTCTATGGTCTGTATATATGAGCTTGGTTTTTGTTTTTGTTTTAGATTCCACATATAAGAGAGATCATGCAGTATTTGCCAATTTTAGACAATTTAGTATTTTAGATAATTTAACAAAATAGCCTTGGAGTTCCAGTTTATTTTTATTTTTTTTTTTTGGAGTTCCAGTTTAAAAGAAATAATTGAATAGCTAATCTTAAAACTGAGATTTTTAACGGATTTATTTCCTCATTTATATTAATACATTAGAACACAGGCAACCATTTATTATGGAAGTTAATTTTGCAATCAGTGACACAGATGCGAAGCATTTACAAGGACCATGCAAAACAAATAGTTTTCTAAGTCCCTGGGTCAGGATGAGGAACAGGGAAAAGTTCACAGCTGATAAGATATAGGGTTCCGATGTTTGGAGGCTAAGAACTTAGTCACCTTTAGTTAAAGTTGGAGCCTTGGATTTTCTTTTTTTTAAATATATTTTATTTATTTACTCATGAGAGACAGATTAAGAGAGAGAGAGAGGCAGAGACACAGACAGAGGGAGAAGCAGGCTCCATGCAGGGAGCCCGATGTGGGACTCGATCCCAGGACTCCAGGACTACGCCCTGAGCCGAAGGCAGGCACCAAACCACTGAGCCCTCAGGGATCCCCGGAGCCTTGGAATTTCTAAAGGTGTTGTGGTTCCTAACACTCTTAACCAACTCAGGCTTAAAGCAGCAGAAAAGCCCTTAATCCTTTATTGGTATGAATTAGTTGTTGTTTTTAATAAATTCAGTTACTGTATTCTTTTTTGTTACAATAATTTTATTTTTTAAGAAAGAAATATTGGGCTACCTTCACTTAAAATAGTTTTGAGCTGAAATAAAGAAAATTTAAGGACCATTAATGCTGTATGCTTCGAAAACATGGTCCCAATTTTAGGTGCCATGATCCTGGGTACTTAGTCCTTGAGTCTGGATTTGCAGGAGCCTGGTGTGTCTATGAGGAATAGAAGAAGTGAGGGAGCCGACAGTGATGCTTCTGGAGATGAACACAACAGAATGCAGATATTCACCCATGTACCTGGGGTCCACCTTTACAAATTCCAGATCAAAACAATGCATTACACAGGCATCTAAACACTGGAGCAGTGGTGATATCTTTCCCAAATTTCCATAATCTCCTTCTAGTTAAATTTCTCTTTGGTAGATATTTTGTTTCTTGAACAACATTCTCCAAAGCTGACCTTTCCCATGCCTTACTGAATGTTGGGGCTTTGTCAGAATATTTATTTTGTCACATCCCCAATTATGAGGTATGTCAGAGGCTGTGGTTGTCTTTTCTCCATGTTTGTTAGTCATTGGAGATTTCAAGCTCCATCCAGACTTTGCTACATTGCCCACTTTTTCTGAAATGCCTTTGTTTCACTTCATCACTAATCTCATCGCGAAAAGATTATACCCTGGAGCCCACATTAACATTCTCCTAGGTTGTATTTTATACAGCTCTGACTCAAAAAGATTGAGTTTGGAAGCCTTCAGTTTCACATGTCCCTTATGCTAATGGTCTATTCGGTAACCTTCTAATATTCGGTAACCTTCTAACAGCAACTGTACCTGCCAAATAAGTGAGGGGGGAAGGAACACTTTTATTTAGATTGAATGCAAAAAAAAAAATTTCTATTTTCTTGTTTATTAAAAAAAAAAAAGAAACTAGGTTGAACAGAGTTAGAATCATTTGAACAGTTAATCTCTTTTCTTATGCATCTAAAGATATCCCCATGTGGAGATTGATCAGTGCTAATATATTCAATATATTCATCACCCAAAGGAAAGCTCTGGCTACTGAAGTGAGGCTATAATCCATGGGATTTCCTAATTTTATAATTAATTCTCAACTGACCTCTGTCCCACAGATGTGCTTGGAAATCATTTGCAGGTTCTGCTGCACCTGACACCTAATGAAAGGTCAATTAGAGAAGGGGAGTCCTTCCCTAGCTAACTCCAGGTTGTTCGCCTCGTAATGAAAACAAATCTTTTTACTACAAAAAGCAGCTTACTCATTTGGATGTCCCCCCTGCCTCGTTCCCTCTCAATTCTCCTTGCAATTTGGCAAAACAAAGCGAGGCCATAATTAATGTTTTTTTTTCCCCCTTTCCTCCTTTACCTGGGTTGAACATTATGGGCAGAATTTCAAGATGATTTATGACATCATCTCATCACCCAATATGGAAAACCATTTACATGAGAAAAGATGTTTCCATGGAGAAAAGAAAAAGAAAAAAAAAAGGACTCATCTGAAAAATAAAAGTAAACTTCATAAAATGTGAAATTCACCTTTTCCCAGAACTTCAGGATGATATTGTATCTCCCAGACTAGAGAGAGCAGTCAGGGTAAGAAATAACAAGCTGAAAGTAGGCTTCTAAGAAACAGAAGAGAAACTAATAGTTCAGTTAACCTATCAAGGATAGACTCCGCAGAGAAATAAAACCAAAAGAAGCTAAGAACATCCCCTCTTAAAGTTTGAAAAAGAATGAAGAGATGAAGTCCAGAAAATAAAAATGAGAGACAAAGATAACAAGATCTAATAACAGAAATTGCAGAGAATGAAATAGAGAATCTGCAAAGTGAAAACAATACCCAAATCAAGAAGATGTAAAACCTAATCTCCAAGCTAAAAACGAATGGGATCCTTCACATCAAGAGGTTACAAAAATTCTAAGAAAAAAAGATAATAAAAAGCTACATATATATGTAAATATATGTATATAGTACATTTATAAAACAAATATATGTATTTATAAAATTCAGAAACAGATGGGGAAAATCCTATAAACAAACATACAGGTATGTTGGTTAAACCATTGCTTAGGTATCATAGAAAACTTTAAACACTTTTAGAAATGCAAGGGCTCAGAACGTAGAACACCCATTTACCCAGAGAAAAACTCTGGCCAATGGAACATAAATAAAAATAATTAATTCAATACCGGGAAAGATAAGGTAGAAGAAAAATGATGATGAACAGTGAAACCACTAAAATATAAGAGGATTAGTAATTGTTAAAGTCATTGGGACACCAAGAAAATGTACAAGTAGTTAGTCAAAGAATATGAAAATTGGAAGGTTGTCAGGAAGAAAGAGAAAGTAAGGGCTTACAAAAATTCATATTTTTTTCATAATAGAGACAATATTAATGGCTTTATCCGCATCAAGCACAGAGAAACTACACTCATATTCTATGGTACTCACCTGAATATTTGCTTACAAACAAAATCCAGCTCTGATGAACTTAAGTAGACAAGGGATTCATGGCAAGGGCTTTAGGCAGCTCTCTCGTAATGGACAGGGAGTTTGAAGAAAGAGGTTCAGGCAGAGACAGAGGAAGGCAAATCACAACCAGAATCCTGAATGAGAACATGATTTGTATGCTTTTACCAGAACCATCATCCCAGCACCCTTGTCAACGTGGTTGGCACCACTGCTCTTCATGCCATGACCAGCTGTGGGGTCTTAATTACCCTGCCACCCTTGGGAATAAGCTTTGCCTAAAACTGCATCTCCATCTCAAGAGAACCACCAAATGTGCAAAGTCCATGGTAGGGACCTCCAACTGGCTGAGCTAAGGACATTTGCCCACCTCTTGGCTGCCAAAAGGATACAGCCATGTATCCGCTCTGCCTCCCCCTTGATGGGATATCTGTAGTTTGAAAAATGTGACAGAACAATTGTCCATTCCAGAAAAACACACACACAAAGGTACATACACATCCTCACATTTTTAAATGCAGTGTGAATTGAAGCCCTTTGGTAGAAAAAATAGAAAAGCATTGGACTATATAAATTATACATGTATATATATTTTTTCCTTGAGTCAAGGGTTTAGAGCAGCAAAAGAAGACCATCATTCTAGGAATGATGCTTAACGTCAGCACGAGACCTCTCATTTTCTCTTCAGCACATCCTACCACTCCAATGGAGGACCACAGTCACCACTACATTTGGCTGGAAGACCAAACGCAGGACTGCGAAAATGAATGCTTATGTCTCTAGTATAATGAGGCTTCAGATTCAGGTTAACCTAAAATGACTCTTTTCCCAGTGAATTTTACCTAAATGTCAAAAGTTGTGTGCCAGGACTAGCTCCAAATATTTTCATTGCCACCCTGATCTGGCCTAGAGACAAGAACATAACTTATAGAGGCTCCAGTTGCAGTGAACATACAGTGAGTCACTTTTATTTTTATAAGGATTTCCCTGCCAAGTTCTAAAACATGGAAACTTGCATTAGCATGCTTGAGACAGCACACAGTGTTTGAGGGTCTTCATTGATTTCTGCTTCTCAACATTTTTGGAAATTTAAAATGGCCATGATTTTCAACTTTTCAAAATATTATTTTTATCCCTTTGCTAAATCTTGAGGTCTAAAGATGTCAAGATACTATCCCTCTATTTTTTTCTTTATTTAGATAATTTTGCTGTTGCTTTATGACTGTTCTTCTGAATATCAATGACCAATCCCAGAGAATTTTATCTCTAGGATTTACCTATTCTTTTCAAATGGAGATTTCATCCTGATGCCAAAAATTAGAAAAGTATCTTCAGATTTTTTGATAACTTTGATAGTTACTGTCAAACCTCATAAATATTATTTCAACTTATATTAGAACTACAGGACCCAGCTTACATATCCAGAGGATTATGATGTTTCTGAGCTGAGGTTGATGATAGTTTAGTCATTAGTCAACGGATACTTAATGGACTACCTGTGTACCGAGCACACCTCTAGGCATTGGAAACACAATTGTACAATAAAGACAAAAATCCTGCCTGCCCACAGCTTCCATTCCAGTAGGAGAGGCAGAAAATTAATAAAACAACCAAAGTAGAGAGCCGGTTACAATACGATAACTGAGGTGGGGGAAAACACACAAGAAGGAGGGAAATGGGTTTGTAACTTTAAATGAGGTGGTTATGAAGGTCTTACTTCCAACATGACTTTAACACATGGACTTGAAGAATGTGAGCGATGATGGCTGTGACATCTGGGGAAAGAACTCTCTGGTCGGGGGAAATCACCTGTAGAAATAGCATTTGAATAGCCCGTGAAAAGACCACAGTGTCTGAGGAGTATGAAGGGACTAGTGCGGCAGCCACGTGGGCACAGCAGGTAGGTGACCATGCTGATGCTGAACGTACCTGAAAGATAGTCAATGTGCTCAGAAAATGGCATTAAGCCATTTCATTAAGCCATGCAAGGAGCATGGTAAGGTGCTTTATGTGTTTCACTCAGCAGAGAAAGGCGAGTCACAGCAAAAAGGGACCCTCAAGCCGTGCCATCCATGTGGATGGAAGGGTGCCATGAATACAGGAGAGCTTAATAAACATTTAATGAATTAATCTAAAGCAAGCTCATATATGCAAAGATGCCAGGTTAAGAACAGATGGAAAATATGTTTTTTCAGGTCTTCATCATTGTTTGAATATTCATAGTCTGAAGCACAAGGAGGGAAGGTGCTGGTTTACTGTACATGACCGAAATGAGATAGATTTGAAGTTGTGAGTGGTAGCAAGGTTAGCATCTTGGCAGAACAAAAAGGCTTCAAGGAAATGTCAGAGACAGAGAGCCCTGGTGGCCCTCAGAACTGGAGAAAATAAATGTTCCATATAACAGTTCAGTTCGGAATCAGATACTAAAAGGGAGCAAATCACACTATCTTAATTCGGTAGCAACACTTTCCCTTGGCCAAGAGAGAGGTTGTGTCACAGTCTCATCTGTCCTTCACAGCCGATGTCCATAAATGTCTATTGAATTAATTGCAGGTTTATGCCATACCTAAGGAAAGTTCTTGGAGGCACCGAGTTCCACACTACGACCAAACCCATCTTGTCTAAGCTTCTCTCAGCAGCTCTGGACAAAAGCTCTCTGTTGAGAATGAACACTTTGCCAAATTGGCAGCATCCGTTAGTTTTTCTTTTTTTCCTTAGTTTTAGAAGTCCATGATCCATCTCGATCCTGTCTTGCCTGATAAGATTTTGGCAGACTATAGACTGACTTGACCTAGAAACTTGCTTTTTGTTTTGTCCGGAGTTTTTTTGTTCGTTTGTTTTTGTCTGTTAGCATATCCATACCAATCTGATGGGCCAAAAAGTGTACCAACGCTTGTCCCCTTGATCACACATCATGCATAAAAAGAGAGGATAGAAACAAGTATTTCGAAGATTCTGCTGCTTCAAAAATAAAGCAACACTACCTTAGTTATCATTCATCACTGCTCTTGGAGGCAAGTTCTTTTACAAATGAAGAGAATGACTTTGAAGCAAGTCAAGACCACATTGCTTATCATACATAATCAGATTGAGCTGATTTGAAAATTCGTGCTGTTTCCCCTACAATACATCCATGCTCTCAAAGCTGAGTTAACTCTATGTTGGCGGATGGATTAATGAGGGTTTTGTCTGATTCTTTCCTTACATATACACCACTACCTCTGTGATATTCCAAATTAAAAACCTTCTCTGCGTGTTTAGCACAAAGCAAAAACCCGAGGCGAGGAACAGTGGGACACTGAGATGGGTTCAATTCCTCCCACTCAGATGTAGGCTATGCTAGGGACCTTATATCCACCATACTAGGTCACCTTTACAAACTTGCATATTAAATAACATGGTGATCTTCATAAATTATTTTTGAGGACAAGAGGTAATAACATCTCTTCATTTAGTTGTGTTAGAGCTGATAACTAGCAGAGCTGAGATTGGACAGCTGTCCATATGTCCTCCAAGTCTTTGAAATCTATTTTTTCACTGTTACTGTCTTTCTTACATTATTTTTCTGTCTAGATTCTCCCACTTTTCCAAAAAGTTTGATATTTGTAATGTTATTAATTGCAACAGACAAAGCTCTCTGATAGCAGAGCATATTCTTTTTGAATATGGCTGGGAGCCCTGGGTGTCTTTTTTATTTAAGATCTTATTTATTTATTTATTTATTTATTTATTTATTTATTTATTTGAGAGAGAAAGGAGAGCTCAAACAGGGGGAACAGCAGAGGGAGAGGGAGAAGCAGGCTCCCCACTGAGCAAGGAGGCTGTCCTGGAGCTCTATCCCAGGACCCTGGGATCATGACCTGAGCAGAAGGCAGATGAACCATCCAGCGCCCAGGTTGGCATTCTTAAGCAGTATAGTTGGAGCATCTCAGCATCTAACGCCACAGAACCTAATTACCACCTGCAGTAAAGGTAAGAGCAGAATGTATCAAATTATTTACAGAAGTATCCCCATTTTATGAGCATGCAGACTTAAAGAGATACACACAGAAAAAAACAAAAATAAAAAAGTGAATTAGATATTCAGTGTCACTCATAGACCTCAATCCCATCCCCTGCCCTTTGAACAGGGTTGAACTGTGAATAACAATTGAACTGAGAAGTCCAGGGACTTCTTCAAGACTCTGGGGACACTGGCAGACGGATTGGTTCACACAGGGCACCTTCTCAGCATTTGTGGCCATCCCATATTACCAAGAAGAGAATATACGTGAAAATCTCTATGCAAAATTTGTTTTCATTTATGAATATCATTATAAATGCAAAACATGCTAATTGTATACTATTAAAAATATACAGACATTCTAGGGACCCCTGAGTGCCTCAGTTGGTTAAACATAGGACTCTTAGAGCTCTGGTCATGATCTCAGGGCCCTGGGATCCAGCCCCACATTGTCGGGGTCCCAGCTGAGTGGGAAGTTTCTGATGGAGATTTTCTCTCTTTCTCTGACTCTGCCCCTCCCCCAGCACATGCTCTGTCCCTGCCCCTGTCTCTGTCTCTGTCTCTCTCTGTAAAATAAATATTTTAAAATAAATATTTAAAAAAATATACAGAATTTCCATCCATAAGCCCATTAATAATAAGTAACATATGTAAACAAGTTAACACATGTTTTACCAAAATTTTAAATCCTACATTTGAAAAATATAACATATATAATGCATTTCGGCTTACCATATTGCATGTTATAACATACTGTATACAACTTTCTATTTTATCGTAGATGGAACTAGCTCATTCTTTTTAATGACTACCTTGTACTGTATTATTTAGTTATCACTGCAACATTTCAAGTTTACTGTTTCTAAAAAAAGGTGGAATAAACATTTGTATACATATCTTTTTGTTTTTATATTTCTAAATGTTATTAGAGTTAGAAAGGACTGCTTTGTAGGTACATTATATAATTAGATATAGGTTGGTTGTTCACCAAAATTGTGATACTTTAAATTTCTACTGATAGTTAAAAGTAAATGACTGTTTTTTTTTTTTTTTTTAATTGTCCAACTGGGGTATGACTCTTTTTGATCTTTCCATTTGGATAAAGAAAGCATCTCATTGTTAAATGCAAATATATCCCTTACTGCAAGTTTGATTCTTTTGAAAGACTGTATTAGAAATTTGTATTTTTCTGTGAATTGCCCATTCATATCTTAATGTAATTTTATTATTGGAATGCAGACTGATTTCTAAATGTCTTTCTGGTTGATTTTTATACACTTACAGGCATTAATTTATTACCACATCTGTTGGAAATATTTTTGCTGGGTTCTCTTTCAAGAGTCATCCTGACTTTTGGTCTTTGTTTATTTGCTTGTTTTTTGTTACACAAAATGTTACGTTTTAATTCAATTAGAATAACAAATATTCTTTTTTCTGTTATTTGACTTAATGATATCCTTAAAAAGAACTTTCCACTTACAGTTTATTTTAAAACATTACCTATATTTGCTTTTATTCCATTAAAATCTCTATATTTACATTTAACTACTTGGTACATAGAGCAAGGTTGGAATTCAAACTTTTAAAACATTTTTGTATTTATTTACTTTAAAAATAGTTATCCTTAAAGTCTAAGGGCTTACAACCGGTACAGTAGTCTCTCACAGAGCTGTATTTTAGGGTGGATAACATCACGAAGCATTTTTATGAATAAGTATTT
This sequence comes from Canis lupus baileyi, assembly GCF_048164855.1. Lineage (NCBI taxonomy): Eukaryota > Metazoa > Chordata > Mammalia > Carnivora > Canidae > Canis > Canis lupus. The sequence continues at coordinate 1,128,513 of NW_027326430.1, read as the reverse complement.
CACATCTAGCAAATATAACTATGTAGGTAAGTGTATATACACATAAAACTATACATATAAAAGTATATATGTATGAGCATACACATAATTATATTTAATATTAGGATTATGTATATATGTAAAAATAATCTTATCTGTACACCAAATATTTTAATTTGTTTTGAACTGTTTTTTTTTACCAAAATACGAATCTTAGAATATTACAAACAGTAAAATAAATTTACACATTAAATTAGAGTTTTATAATTTTGTATTTAATGTAGTTCACTGAAAACTTATGTTAGATATTCTGAGTTCAGCAAATTCTGAAAAAATTTTTTTTTTAACAAATCTTTCAAATAGGCTGCTTTTACGGTCTTTTCAGGAAGCAACCCTAAGAAATATAAACTTAAGATAAATGGACCTAATTACTTAAAATGATGTATTCTGTCCTTTAAAAAAATTTGAATATATACTTTATCTCATCCTACTTAATAACATAAACAGACATAACTGAAGACTTTTGTAAAATAATACCCTTTCCAGTTCATTATCCAGAACACAAACTTGAGTCAGTTTATAAGTAAATTGATTTTCAAGTGGTGGCTTTTTTTTTTCATTTCTAATAATTTCCTAATATATTTACTTTCAAAAAACCTGGGTGCTCTTTTTTTTTAAATTTTTTTTTCTGGGTGCTCTTTAATACAAAGATGACAGTTAATTTCATCTTGTGCTGAGAAAATTTCAGAAATGCATGTAAAGGAGCCTCAAATCGACCCAAGTTTACTTACCTTGAAAACCAAAATTAAAATCGAAACAACCTTAGATCATATGATTTTTCTCTTTTTTAGCTGCTGCTGTTTGTAGCATACTAGGATGGAGAGAGAAGAGAAATTCTGCTATAAGAATATGATTCCACTTACACTTAACCTAATATGTAGAAAGTTGTTCATATTTGTTAAGCATCTAAGATCCAGCATGTATCCTAAAAATGGAAAACAGCAAGGCTCTACTCCAAAATAAAGGAGAGAAAAAAGAGAAAGAACAGATTATACCAATAAACAATAATTTGAACTCTGCTTTTAAAAAAATGCAGTATCAACCCTAATAAAATAGATCTCATAATCTGTCATTTCCTCAAAGTCAAATCTTAAGTCAATAAACATGTAAATTAGACGAAAATGTCTCTCCATGGATATTTGCTTAAGTAGTTTCTAAATACCACTGTATGCAGAAAGAAATGGTTTATTTTACTATGCTCTTGCAATTTAAAAAGAAAATTCATATTACAGAGACTATCTTGAACATCCTTTAAATTGTTTTTTTTTTCCCCTTTAGCCCTGCATTTTAAATTAACCAAGAGAAATTAAAAGAAGAACCAGAGAAAACCAGTGCAAGATGACAGGATGATTTTATTTTATGTATGAGTCTAAATGAGATTTTAGAGAATGGATACCGTATTCCTTAACTGGATCTGTGTGGTCAAAGACCATTAGGCAACTTTGGAAGATTCCATAGGGACACCTGGGGCCAGACATTTGTATCCCACTGGACTGAGTCCACTGTTTGTCTTTCTGCATGGAGAATTAATAAATGTATCAATCTTCTACTAGCGGCCCTGAACTAGAGAACATAAAGGAAATAGAATAAGTGGGAAAAAAATTGCACATGTGCCATTTCCCTTCCCCTAACTCCTAATCTTCTCTCTTCTGCGCATTGAACTTATTTTTCCTTCAGATTTTTTCATATTATTCTTTTTTTTCTCTTGTTATTAGTTATGTCTCTTAGCATTCCTGACTTCATTGCCCTTCTCTGTCTTAAAGTGATGTCTTACCACCTGGGCGGGGGCTGTAATTTAATGGAATTGGCCACCTTTGCATACCTTCTGCTCAGAAGATCAGTCAGTGGCCTTGAAGTGTCCGATTTCATTAAATGATTTTAGTTTCAAGGGGGAAAAAAATTTAAATGGAAAGTTAAGGAAACTGCACTCAGGAAACACGTATGGTGCCAACAGCCTTAGAGCACGGGATTCCAAAAGTCATTTCAACATTTCTGAACTGATAAGCTAATTAATTATTAAAACAGAAACACTCTGAAGATACCTATGACCAAGGTTAGAAATACACTCCTTTTCAATCCCTCTTTCTTTCTTTTTGTATTCTGTAACTGCAGAGTGTTGCTTTTCAAGTACACCAGGATGATTCCAAGTCAATTATAGAGGTTTTAAATCACAGCAAAGAATCAGAGGAGCTAAAAAATACATAAATTACATTAAAAAAAGATTACTGGTTGTTTTTTTAACATTTAAATCTTTGTTGTACACCAACCGTTTCAAAACTCTACTGTGGCAAAATTTAGAAATATAATGCTAGGTATCATCTATCTATCTATCTATCTATCTATCTATCTATCTATCTATCTATATGAATCAGCTGAACTTCCTCCCCCACATCTCCCCTTACAACTACAATGGTTGGTCCATCACTCCTGTTACAGATGGCTGGAAAGTAAAGATAGTGAAATCACAATGAAGCAAATGAAATGAAATGAAGTAAAATAAAATGAAATAAAATAAAATAAAATAAAATAAAATAAAATAAAATAAACAGTTCTGTGAATTTGTTAGTGAGAATTTATTGTGTGGGTTCATAGTCTTAAAAGCTGGTACCCAAGTTCCTCTAAGGCATCCGTCTTCCTTTAGTCAAATAGAGTGGTTAGTCATTTTGGTGTGGAAACATAGAAAGTGAGGGACAAACAAATCCAAGAGCTGAACTGCAATATGATCTGTATGTTCAGTTGTCCTCCTAAGAGGAGAGGAGGAACAAGCTGGGCATCCTCATTAGATTCTGGAGCTCAGGTTTGTTGAAATGGTCATGGGATTTTGAAAGCACAGAGGCAGAACCACTGAATTTTATATTCTTAGCATCACTATGATATAAATCTCTTTACCCAATTATTTCAAAAGCCAATTTAATATAATGTAATATAATATAACATAAATAATAAATGCTTTTCGGTATCAATTTGGTTTTCTATTTCTGGGGGGGGAGAGGGGTCCTTTGACTTCTGTAGAAATAAGTGAAAAGTACTGAGTGTTTTTTGGTCACACAGAAAGGGATGGCACAGTAGGTCAAACAGGTTACAATCAGGAAAATTGATTATTCCAATGGGAGGGTTTAATAGAAGGAATAGATTAAGAGGGATTGGGAGCTCAAAAGGGAAAATGGGGAGCATTGCGGTAACAGTATGAGAAAATGTGGTGGAAGTAAAATCACACCAGACACTTGTTAAAATTGGCGAGGCAGATTTAATTCGGATTGCTGGAGAGAGGCTTTGGGTCAGAATTGAGCACAGCTCCACAGCAGTCAAAAGGTGGGAGAGTTTCTAAGTGCTAGAGTCAGCTAGGGAAGAGTGCTGGACATTGGTCAATGTCATCAGGCCATCCATGTTTGCTAAATTGTCACTTAACCCAGGTTAGTCTCCCAGCCTCCAACAGAGACAGAGACTGAGAGGGACTAACTTCCTTGTTGGTTACATCCTTGTTGGTTACATCACCAAGGATGGATCCCAGGTCCTTGAGAAAGACATTCCTGAGTTGCAAAATTGGCAAAAGATCTGGAGAAGAATTCCATCTCAGAGGGGCAGAACAAAGAATTTGTAATCACAAGTTTTCCAAAGTTAATGTTCTAAGAAAAAAGAAGGTCAGAGATCTGTGGTCAGGAAGAAAGTTGTCTAAAGTTCAGTCAAGCTGAGGAGAATGTTGGGGCATCGTGGGCAAGAGGAGAAAAAAAGGGGGAAAAATCATCAAATGTTTTCAAATGGCAGAGGGGACCCGGCACTGGGAATCAAACTACAGAGGAAAGGACAGTGCTCAACCAACCAACTGAGCCACTCAGGCACCCTGCACACAATATTTTTTTTTTTTAAAGCTAGAGTAATTCCTTTTTTTTTTTTTAAAGGACTTTGTGTATAGTAGGCTTGCTTAAGCATTTAGGTAGATAGTCATATCATAGTGATGCCAAGAATATAAAACTGACTAGTTCTACCCATGTGCTTAAAAAGAACTGAGGGTTCTGGGTGTGTGGCTATGGCAGGCCGCCACTGGATGTCCTCATGCCCACACCACTGACCAAAGGTACAGCTAAGGGAATCAGCAGAATTTCAACAGGGTAAGTTGGTTGACTTTTGTTTATACAGTGCTAACTAACCTTTCGTGGTGGCTACAAAGCAGCAGAAAGAAATCTTCTAAGACAAATTTTAAAAGAAAACTAAAATAATATTAAAAATGTGAAGCTCATATGTCAAATAATTGGATAGATGCTTGCCCATCCATGCAGGATGATCCTTATACTTGTGAAAGTTAGTACAGAGTTGAAGGGACAGAACATTTTCTTTTCTTATCTTTTCTTTTTTAAAGATTTTGTTTGTTTACATGTGAGAGAGAGAGACAGAGCAAGCATGAGTGGGGGGCAACAGGAGAAGGAGAAGCAGGGAGCCCCATGTGGGGCTCCATCCCAGGACTCTGAGATCATGGCCTGAGCCAAAAGCAGACACTTAACCACTGAGTCACCCAGCCACCCCTAACAGAATATTTTCTAGTCAACATTCACCCATACCCAAATGTATTGACCCAACTGGAGACACACATTTTTGTTAGACATTGTAATCCCTCCAAAAGAGGTAATATATGTGTTAATACATTCTTAAATGTTTGTTTTATTTAAGACATGCATGGGGATCCCTGGGTGGCGCAGCGGTTTGGCGCCTGCCTTTGGCCCAGGGCATGATCCTGGAGACCCGGGATCGAATCCCACGTTGGGCTCCCAGTGCATGGAGCCTGCTTCTCCCTCTGCCTATGTCTCTGCCTCTCTCTCTCTCTCTCTCTGTGACTATCATAAATAAATAAAAAAAAAATTAAAAAAAAAAAAGACATGCATGTTTATTCCCCATACACTTTTGGTAACTTTAATTAAAGGCTCTTTGCTTCCTTAACTCAGAAACTGAAATTAGCTGTTGCTCTTCTTTGCCCTGGTTTGTGAAATGCTAATAGCATTCATTCTGTGGCTTGGTCTATAGCAAAAGAGGAAATTGGAGATCTTGTTTATCAGCAAATTAATCACATCAACCCAGTTTTATTCATCCAACCTGCCATGTTTCCCTACTTTCTCAAGAACAGTTGAAAGCCTGCTTGCATTCATTCTTTTGTTCAACATTTATTAAGTGCTTACTGTGTAACAAACATTGCTAGATGATCTTTCTGCTTGAATTTTCTCAATAGTCCATTTTAATTTTTTATGTTATGTGTGTTCCAGGCTCCAACAATATCTATGGTTAATAAGCAAAGATGAGTAGACAGTTAAGGAAATTCAGAAAACAATTATTTTGAAGAAAAAAGAATGCATGCTCGGCAATAGTTTAGGTTTTGAACCAAGCAATTTTGGGTTCCTGGGTTCCAATTCATCTGATACAAACACAAACCCTATGTTTCAGGATATGGGTTGGCACGTACTTCACTGTTAATGTAAATGAGAAAAATGGGCTTTGGCGCATTTCTACATTTGTGTATTTCTACATCCCCAAGAGAAAATTGGCTTCTGGGAGTAGAATGTGCAGACTGTGGCTAATCAGCATCTATAGCCTTCTACATTTCACTCCAGAGAGGAGCCCCACAATATGTTTGCTGATAATGTTTTCCTTGTTGAAATGTTTATATTTATGTTTTATTTTACTATACACTCAAGTGCACTACTGGTTTTAAATCATCTATAATTAAACAACTCTTTCAAATGTAGAATTTCATGTTCCTTACATCTTAATCCTTTCATCCTGTGTGGATAAGTAATATGTTTAATAGTTAATTTTATTGAGTGCATATCCTAGGCCACACAATGTTCTAATCACACCTTACGTGAATCAACTCATTCAATCTTTATGACACCTAACTACCTATGAGGTCAGTACTACATCTCAAGTAAGTAAGTAATTTGCCTAAGGCTTCACAATAAATCTAAGTCCAAGGGATATGCATATTTGACCACCGCATGCCACTGTCTCTAATGGTTAATAAATATTGACAGATTTCCATGCAATCAGGCTCAATTCGCTTTTGTGTACATCATCCTATTTATTCCTCATGGGAATCCTAGATAGTAAAGGGTGTTATTGCCTCTCTGTGAAAATGAGGATATTGAGGCCAAGACAGTTAAGTGAGGTCACACAGCTAGTAAGAAGCGAAGGAGATTTTGAACTTGGTCAAACTGCTTCCAGACTCTATGACCTTGCTCAATCTGCTACACCAGAATAAACAGCATAAGAAAACCTAATTGAATTTTTCAGAAATTTTGTCTACATCAGTAAGGCAAAAAAAAAGAAAAGAATATTCATCACTTCTACTTCGGTATTAGAAATTAAAAACTCAAATGTTTAGAATGAATAATTCTATATTCTCTATACAGGGGACCTCAATGTGGTAGTGGGTCAAGGTCATTTCATTTAAGAAACCACCACAAAGAAATTAAAGCAAAGGGGAAAACAAAAAAGGGCATCGACTATCTGCATAGGAGAGTGAGATCTCAACTATGCTTAACAAGGGAACAAGGTTGGTGCTTCTCAACCAATGTCTCTTTTTCTTCCTAACCCAATATTCAACACAGAGGAAAAGTTCAGAGTGAGATTAACTGGTGCATTGGATTAATCACCAAATAAACCATAGGGCTTGGATTATAGGAAGAAGTCTGATATTCATATCCTAGGGGGGAAAAGAAAAGACATCTAAGAAAAGATAAGAAGTTTCATGGGAAGAACTAATGAAGCAATCATTGTGCATGGATAATGAAGATGAAGAAATTCTAGACTCAGTACCTCACAAGCCCCAGGAAGGGTCATAGAATTTTGAGGCATTTGTCTCCATTCCCAGCCCATCCTCTTCGAAGCTTCCCTTGTGCCTTCCTGTCTGTAGGTTTTCTGATACCCAAGGGTGGTTCTGTTTTCTTTCTCTTTTGGCATCTTGTAGATTTCACGTTCATCCATTGAGGCACATTGAGGTGACCTGCCAAATAACTCTTTTTGGCAAAAAGAGTGTGCTGGGTTATTACTCTTTGGTCCAAATGAGCCAGACTGACTGTCTACACTGTGGGAATAGGCCAGATAATTACTTTAACCATATCTTTCCCTTTAGCTGTGTATACATGGTCCTCGTCTTCTAGATAAACTTGGTTAAACCTCATAGTGAATAATTACTGGCAAGTAGCCATGTGCCTAGAGTAATTTAATGTTCATCTTTGGTTTCTACGGGGTGCTAGTGACAAAAGCAAGTTTTGTTTATAGTTATGTTAAAAGGATTTTCTTTTCACAATTTAAAAGAAAATCTCTAGAACATGAAGAAAAGAGCACTCAGCAGTGGCGGCAGGGGGATGCTGATTCCAAATTTTCCTCGGGAATCACAGACACAGTGCAAGAAGAAGCTAGTGTAGGTTAGCTTTTAGAAGCAGAAAGCCAGTAGAAAATATACCACATTGCTCCTGCCTTACAAGTCAAGCAAATTTTATTACATTTAAAACATGCCTTCTGATGTAATGTCAGTATTTCTTTTGAATGCAAGGACCAGAGTTGCATTTTATTACAGAAGCTAAACAACTTGATTTTCCATGAACTACTGTGTCTTGCAATTGCAGAGAGTGAGAGAGACAGAGAGAGAAAATGAAGACAAAAGGTAGAGATCCAAATTATAAATTGTGTTATGTATCGGTTTCAGAACCAGAAGGAAGGATTTGAACCTATCTCTCTTCTTTGCCTTGTGAAGATGTGAACAATTACCATCTTAATCTTCTTGTAAAGCCTGCTTAGGAGGCTTAAATTAGATCACATAAAAAATGACTTGGTAAGCTGTAGAACACTAAAATGCTAAATGTTCTTCACTAAATGACAGGAAAGATGTTTTAAATTGGTTTAAGATTTGCATATATTTCAAGAACAAAACAAAAAACACATCATGTTGGGGTAAAATGGATTAGGATGGCAAGAGAATGTCAGTGAAGAGACAGACAGTTCTGGGAATCATCAAATCGAGAAGAAAACCACACTTATGCAAATTTACACTTTCCTCTCTTCAGCTGCCACAAAAGAAACCTAGGAATTCAAGAGAGAAGGGAGAGGGGAGCAGGAGCAGGATGCAAATTTGTGATGTATATGAATACCTTCGTGCTTTGGGGTCCAGAATTTTCCTTTTAGGAACTCTCCAAGACCATGATGAAACCGATTTCTTTTTAATTGAAATATATTTGACATATAACGTTGTATAAATTTAAATCATACAACACGTTGATTGACACATTTATGTATTTATAATATGATTGTAATTGTAGCCATAGTTGGCACCTCCATCATATCACCTAATTACCATTTTCTTTTGTCTCAGGAATAATTAAGATCTAGTCTCTTAGCAAGTTTGAAGACATAATACAGTGTTGTCTGTATTTTCTCTACTGTGCATTACATCTCCATTACATCTCCAGTGGCAAATTTGTACCCTTAAACAACATCTCTCCTATCCCCCACCCCACCAGCCCTGGGAAGCACCATTTTACTCTCCTTTTTTATGAGTTTGGTTTTTTTAATATTCCACATATCAGTGATATCAAACAATATTTGTCTTTCTCTGACCTATCTCACTTAGCACAATGTCCTTGAAGTCCATCCATGTTGTTACAACTGGGAGGTTTTCCTTCTTTCTCATGGCTGAGTAATACTCCATTGTGTGTGTATAGTTATATATATTATATATGTATATCCATATCTATCTATTTATATGCTTACATGGTATCTATATATAGAAGTCATATATATATATTATACATGTATTTCCACATCTATCTGTCTATGCGTATGAATGGATAGAGATAGATAGATAGATAGATAGATAGATAGATAGATAGATATAATATCTCCTTTATCCATTCATCTGTTGATGGCACTTAGGTTGTTTTCATATCTTGGTTACTATGAATAATGTTTTAATAATCATGGCAGTGCATATAGCTCTTTGATATCCTTTCCTCAAAAGAAAAATCCTTAAGAGCAGGAACATTGATTATCTTCTTCACAGTTTGTTCTCAAACTAGAACACTACCCAGCCCACACTGGGACCTCAGTAAATATTTTTTGAATGAATGAAGATATTTTAGGTAGCCAGGATAGCTCAGCAGAAACATAAAAATAGGACAATGTGGTGAGTCCGAAAAAAGGCTGTGTGAAGAAGGAGAGTGGCAAAGAAAATTGAAAAGGTAGTTTAATGTGGGGTAGCATCTTGAATGCAACAGCAATATCTCAACAACATTCATATGAAGAGTCCTTAGTGCAATTCCATACCCATATGTTTAATATGGTGTTGACCCAATTTTAAGGGAAACCGTGTGCTGCCTAAACCACTGAGAGTGACATCAAGGTGGACTTCCTTTGGGACACTATGATTCTAAGGTGTTAAACACGTTTCTTCACGGCATGTCTTATAGCTCCTTAAAGAATTCTGAGCTATGGAAATTATTGTGTTTAATATGGATAATATGGGTATACAAATAGATATGTGGTATTTTAATGTAAAGCAGGACCATAAATAGAACAACTTTCTGGATAACTGCCTAGTTCATGTGGAGAATTTCAATCAGAAAGTCAGTAACGTACCTCATCTCAAGGAATACCAGCATATTCTCCTCCACATAACTTCAAGTATCCATAGCAACTTGAGTTGTGTTGACTTGATAGAACAACTAGCTTTTCTGAAGAAGATTTTAGTATACCAGTTATTTGTATCAGATTACTGTGCACCAAATTAAGTAACTCTATGTTTAGAGAAAATTGGAAACATAACACTGAATTTGAGAAAGAAAAGAGCTGTTACTTCCATGTGTATTCTAATAGCAGGAAGGATTTCTCTACGTTCAACAAAAAAACAAACAAAAAGAAGCATCTCTGCTGAAAATTACCAGCTGTACCACAGAGTCACAACCTGAAATGATTCTTAACAAGAACAAACATTCCAACTATCTGAAAAAGTTGGAAAAAGAAGCCAAAAGTACTTAGATTGTGTTTTAATCACAATGAGAACTGTTGTGTTTGGTAAGAAACATAGACAACTGAAATCAATGGAGTGTAAATTCTACTGTGGAGAAGCTTTCAATACAGATATAATTTCATATAAAGCACAGTTCCAAGAATATTACAATCCAGAAAGGAAGCTCATAAAAAAGTTTCTGAGGATTTTTAAACTACTATTGAAAGATCTAATATTACATTAGGAAGTAGTGACTCAAATTACCAAGCCATTGTAAACACAGCAGAGAAATACCAAGAACTGGGAGTCTTCATTTTATAGAAGAAAATCTACATTTTCTATTAAGAGACCTGTGAATGGAGAAGAGATAATCAGAAGGAAAGAACTAAATAGAATTGCAAAAGCTATGTTCAAAGTAGAAAGTGGGAAGGAGAAGGGAGTAAGTAGTCAAATGTTTCCAATTGCCAACAGTAAATTCTAACGGTGAAGCCTAATTAGCTGTCTCTAGTTTTCAGAAGCTATGTTTGTCATCGAGATAAAGTTTTGTCAAAGAGATAAAAGAGATAAAGATAAGTCAAAGGAGCAAGGAAATTTTTTTGTCTGTCTAGGCTTAAAATCTCTTTCACACTTACTCACTCCAGGAACAACTCCTATGCTCTGAAGTTCTCTATGTCTCCATTGTACTTCCTGCGAAATGTGTTCTTCTGGGGATGTGGGTGTGAGTGTGGGTGTGTGTGTTCTCATGTGCATGTGCACGCGTGCCTGTGTGCAACATAGTTGTTAATGTTGCTTCTTCTCTCTTTCTTATTTGGAGTCTCCCTTCTTTGTCTAGCTCATTCATGCTGACAACTCCAATGGAATGCCAGATTTCCTCTTTCTTTGCTTTGTTATTAATTATTATTATTATTATTAATATTATTAATTTTTTATGGAGGGATAAAGGGGTAGAAGTTGAGAATGCTCAAACTCTTTTCTGATGGTGCTGTCTGATTATTCCCACTCTGCTGCAAGTGATGATTTTCCTGCTCACCTGGCAGGGGTAGAAGACAGTGTTGTACAAAATGATCTTGAAACTTTCCCATGGATCTTTTTTTTTTTTTTTTTTTCCCATGGATCTTTTAATACATTACAGGCTACACTGAAGGTATTCCAACTCAGGATAGCTTATTACCTTTTTTTTTTCATCCACCATCTTCTAATTGAGTACAGTTGGGCATGACAAAACTGAAGGACTCCATGAGTATACTCAGATAAATGTTTTTGTAAACCCTCAGTGAATACTTGGCCACCAGCTATAATAGCGACATACACATATCCTTCTCTATCACACAAATCCTTGCAAAACATTTGGATTTCTACTCCAAATATTAACAACAAGTCTAAGAAAAAATACTTTCTCTATAACATTTTCTTTTGCTTGAAATAACAAACTCTTTAGTAATGATGACATCTCTACATAAAACTTTGTTAAAAAATATTAGTGTAATTACTTATTCATGAATTGAAGATATCTGAATCAAAAAGAACAGTGTGGGGGGACAAAGTCGATTCCATCCTTTCAAGCCTACAGATTTGCACTGTTTTGTTAGACTTGGTTGTAATTCTCCATGTAGCAACACAGATTTTGAATTTCGTGGAAATTCCTCTTAAATCCTCATAATAGTCTTGCTGTCAGTCTTAATTTTTAATGATAGGCACTTTTATTTACTTTTTTGTTGTTGTTGGTTTGACTATTTTCTTAAGTGTTTAGTGGGAAATTGGAATAGGCTGCACAATGTTCTTTTAGCCTAGCCCCATTTTAGACTAAAGATAGCATTGTTCAATTCTTAATATTCTTTTTTTGTTGTTTGTTTCTTTTCTTTTATCTTTCCATTGAATGCCAACCCAGGATCAGAATGTTTTACCAACATCTGTTTATTATTTTATTTAAACCCAAGGAACATAAGACTGTACACATGCACATTGTTTATAGGTTTACATATAGCCCTCAGATGACTTCCTCACATTTATTCTTGATGATTTGGCTCCAAATCCATCTTTTGAATTCATTTTTTTTTCCTTGCCTTCAAAGCCAAGCATGTTTCTAAGTGGTACTGGTTGGATGATCACAACAGAATCTCAAACAAGCCAATGTTCTATGTTTTATGTTCAGAACTAACAAACACATCCTATGGCTTTTATGAGTGCCTTTACAACAAAGCCAAAAGTGTGTGAGCTCAATCACGACCATCACTTACTCTGAGGAATATGGAGAAATGAAGGAATTCTTCTGGAATTATGTAGAGAATTATGGAATCAGGATGTTCTTGCCTCTACCTGATTTGTTGATTAATGAACAAAGAGGCAGGTATTTTGTTTTTCACTTTTAATATCTCCATAATAAGCCTTTTATGGTGATGGTAGATTATTTTATACTTTCAAGTAGAAGTAAAAAGTTTCTAAAGTTGTAGAGCTGTCTACGTTCTATTCCAAATCAGTGAAGTATATCTGTAAACAGACTCACCTCTCTGGCCTGTTATTTTTAATATGAGTTTCACACTCTATCCTCAAGCCTACTTTTTTTCTTTTTGTAAATAGATATAGTATTTGGGGGAAAACACATATTGCTCAACTCCAATATATTTTTTAATTAGGAAAAAAACTACTTTCTTTGGAATTTTTAATTACATAGTTTTATTTCCCAAACCACTAAGTTGTTATAGACATTTAACATTCTTTTTGTTAGGGGCACCTGGTGGCCCAGTAGGTTGAGCATTTGACTCTTGGTTTTAACTCAGGTGGTGAGCTCAGGTCATGATCTTAGGGTCATGGAATCGAGTCCAACATTAGGCTTGAGCTCAGTACAGAGTCTGCTTCAGTTTCTCTCTCCCTCTCTCTCTGCCTCTTTCTTTCTCTAAAATTAATAAATAAATCTTTAAAAATGTTCCTATGGTTATAATTTTATTGGTTTTGGAAATATACAGACAATGCCGTGCTGGCCCAAAATTTACTCTGAAAATATTTTTGCAAAATTAAGGATATTGCCTTTTAAGGACAGCTTGGTGATTGCTACTAAGTCTCCCACCCATATTCAGTTTGGATTCGGATGTTGCTTACATTTGTGGGGCGTCTGTTTATGTCTTTTATTCTCCGTAAACTAAACTATGCTGTTGGACTATCAAAATGTATATTTATTTACTTATATATCAAGGTATCATCATGATTTTTTGTTTTATAGAATAGGTAATGGCTCTGATTTATCTCTTTTGAGATCATTGAGACTTTGCAAGTAATGTAGTCTAAGTGAATTGTCTCTGTTCACCTAGCTAGTGAGGAATAGTACTGGTTAGGACAAGGCATCTTGAGTCCTCCTCAAGAGCTCAGCAGAGATAGCGTCATTTAATTTAAAGCTGATAGACTTATAAAGGAGTAAAGGAAAATAATCAGCTGTATTCATACCCCAAAGATCCTTATTCTTCTAGCTAGTATAGTTGGAGACCAGGGTTTCAGAGTCAGAAAGAACTCAAGTCAAATATCATTTGACGAGCTTTGTGACTTGGGGCTAGCTATGCTTTATTTACCCTCTTGTAAAATGGAGTAGCAACAGTCTAATTATTAAATAATGTAATAACAGTAAAGTTCCTGCCATATGGTAAACATGCAGTACGTGAGTGTGTGTGTGTGTATATATATATATATACATATATATATATATACGTATATATATAGTTATAGAAAATATAGAGGGGGGAGGAGCAAGACGGCGGAAGAGCAGGGTCTCCAAATCACCTGTCTCCACCAAACTACCTAGAAAACCTTCAAATTATCCTGAAAATCTATGAATTCGGCCTGAGATTTAAAGAGAGACCAGCTGGAATGCTACAGTGAGAAGAGTTCGCGCTTCTATCAAGGTAGGAAGACGGGGAAAAAGAAGTAAAGAAACAAAGGCCTCCGAGGGGGAGGGGCCCGCGAGGAGCCGGGCTGGGGCTGGGGCGAGTGTCCCCAGGGCAGGAGAGCCCCGTCCCGGAGACGCAGGAGCTGCACCGACCTTCCCGGGCGGAAAGGGGCTCGCGGGGAGTTGGAGCAGGACCCAGGAGGGCGGGGATGCCCTCGGGCTCCCCGGGACAGTAACAGCAACTCCGCGCCCAGGAGAGTGCGCCGAGCTCCCTAAGGGCTGCAGCGCGCACCGCGGGACCCGGCGGGACCCGGAGCAGCCAGGAGGGGCTCGGGCGGCGGCTCCGCGGAGGGGGCTGCGCGGCCCCGGGAGCAGCTCGGCCGGGCTCGGGCAGAGGAAGAGGCTCCGTGCGGAGGGGGCTGCGCGGTTCCAGGAGCAGCTCGGAGGGGCTCGGGCGGCGGCTCCGCGGAGGGGGTTGCGCGGCCCGGGAGCGCGAATCCAACAGCGCAGGCCCCGGAGCACAGGGCGCCGGGACACAGCCCAGGATCCGGCCTCCTCCGGGACAGGCAGAGACCGGGAGGGCCCAGGACAGCGAGGACGCTCCTGCCCCAGCTGAGCAGATCAGCGGCCCCGCCCCGGAGCCTCCAGGCCCTGCAGACGGAGTTCCTGCCGGAGCTGAATCCAGGTTTCCAGAGCTGCCCCGCCACTGGGGCTGTTCCTCCTGCGGCCTCACGGGGTGAACAACCCCCACTGAGCCCTGCACCAGGCAGGGGCACAGCAGCTCCCCCAACTGCTAACACCTGAAAATCAGCACAACAGGCCCCTCCCCCAGAACACCAGCTAGACTGACAACTTCCAGGAGAAGCCAAGGGACTTAAAGTACACACAATCAGAAGATACTCCCCGATGGTTCTTTTTTTTGTTTGTTTGTTTTGTTTTGTTTTGTTTTGTTTTGCTTTTTGATTTGTTTCCTTCCCCCACCCCCCCTTTTTTTTTCTCCTTTCTTTTTCTTTCTCTTTTTCTTCTTTTTTTTTTCTTTCGTTTTTTTTCTCTTCCCTTTTTTTTCTCTTTCTCTTTTATTTCCTTCTTTCTCTCCTCTCTTTTTCTCTTTTTCCCAATACAACTTGCTTTTGGCCACTCTGCACTGAGCAAAATGACTAGAAGGAAAACCTCACCTCAAAAGAAAGAATCAGAAACAGTCCTCTCTCCCACAGAGTTACAAAATCTGGATTACAATTCAATGTCAGAAAGCCAATTCAGAAGCACTATTATACAGCTACTGGTGGCTCTAGAAAAAAGTATAAAGGACTCAAGAGACTTCATGACTGCAGAATTTAGAGCTAATCAGGCAGAAATTAAAAATCAATTGAATGAGATGCAATCCAAACTAGAAGTCCTAACGACGAGGGTTAACGAGGTGGAAGAACGAGTGAGTGACGTAGAAGACAAGTTGATAGCAAAGAGGGAAACTGAGGAAAAAAGAGACAAACAATTAAAAGACCATGAAGATAGATTAAGGGAAATAAACGACAGCCTGAGGAAGAAAAACCTACGTTTAATTGGGGTTCCCGAGGGCGCCGAAAGGGACAGAGGGCCAGAATATGTATTTGAACAAATTCTAGCTGAAAACTTTCCTAATCTGGGAAGGGAAACAGGCATTCAGATCCAGGAAATAGAGAGATCCCCCCCTAAAATCAATAAAAACCGTTCAACACCTCGACATTTAATTGTGAAGCTTGCAAATTCCAAAGATAAGGAGAAGATCCTTAAAGCAGCAAGAGACAAGAAATCCCTGACTTTTATGGGGAGGAGTATTAGGGTAACAGCAGACCTCTCCACAGAGACCTGGCAGGCCAGAAAGGGCTGGCAGGATATATTCAGGGTCCTAAATGAGAAGAACATGCAACCAAGAATACTTTATCCAGCAAGGCTCTCATTCAAAATGGAAGGAGAGATAAAGAGCTTCCAAGACAGGCAGCAACTAAAAGAATATGTGACCTCCAAACCAGCTCTGCAAGAAATTTTAAGGGGGACTCTTAAAATTCCCCTTTAAGAAGAAGTTCAGTGGAACGGTCCACAAAAACAAAGACTGAATAGATATCATGATGACACTAAACTCATATCTCTCAATAGTAACTCTGAATGTGAACGGGCTTAATGACCCCATCAAAAGGCGCAGGGTTTCAGACTGGATAAAAAAGCAGGACCCATCTATTTGCTGTCTACAAGAGACTCATTTTAGACAGAAGGACACCTACAGCCTGAAAATAAAAGGTTGGAGAACCATTTACCATTCGAATGGTCCTCAAAAGAAAGCAGGGGTAGCCATCCTTATATCAGATAAACTAAAATTTACCCCAAAGACTGTAGTGAGAGATGAAGAGGGACACTATCTCATACTTAAAGGATCTATTCAACAAGAGGACTTAACAATCCTCAATATATATGCTCCGAATGTGGGAGCTGCCAAATATATCAATCAATTATTAACCAAAGTGAAGAAATACTTAGATAATAATACACTTATACTTGGTGACTTCAATCTAGCTCTTTCTATACTCGATAGGTCTTCTAAGCACAACATCTCCAAAGAAACGAGAGCTTTAAATGATACACTGGATCAGATGGATTTCACAGATATCTACAGAACTTTACATCCAAACTCAACTGAATACACATTCTTCTCAAGCGCACATGGAACTTTCTCCAGAATAGACCACATATTGGGACACAAATCGGGTCTGAACCGATACCAAAAGATTGGGATTGTCCCCTGCATATTCTCGGACCATAATGCCTTGAAATTAGAACTAAATCACAACAAGAAGTTTGGAAGGACCTCAAACACGTGGAGGTTAAGGACCATCCTGCTAAAAGATAAAAGGGTCAACCAGGAAATTAAGGAAGAATTAAAAAGATTCATGGAAACTAATGAGAATGAAGATACAACCGTTCAAAATCTTTGGGATGCAGCAAAAGCAGTCCTAAGGGGGAAATACATCGCAATACAAGCATCCATTCAAAAACTGGAAAGAACTCAAATACAAAAGCTAACGTTACACATAAAGGAGCTAGAGAAAAAACAGCAAATAGATCCTACACCCAAGAGAAGAAGGGAGTTAATAAAGATTCGAGCAGAACTCAATGAAATCGAGACCAGAGGAACTGTGGAACAGATCAACAGAACCAGGAGTTGGTTCTTTGAAAGAATTAATAAGATAGATAAACCATTAGCCAGCCTTATTAAAAAGAAGAGAGAGAAGACTCAAATTAATAAAATCATGAATGAGAAAGGAGAGATCACTACCAACACCAAGGAAATACAAACGATTTTAAAAACATATTATGAACAGCTATACGCCAATAAATTAGGCAATCTAGAAGAAATGGACGCATTCCTGGAAAGCCACAAACTACCAAAACTGGAACAGGAAGAAATAGAAAACCGGAACAGGCCAATAACCAGGGAGGAAATTGAAGCAGTCATATAAAACCTCCCAAGACACAAGAGTCCAGGGCCAGATGGCTTCCCAGGGGAATTTTATCAAACGTTTAAAGAAGAAATCATACCTATTCTCCTAAAGCTGTTTGGAAAGATAGAAAGAGATGGAGTACTTCCAAATTCGTTCTATGAAGCGAGCATCACCTTAATTCCAAAGCCAGACAAAGACCCCACCAAAAAGGAGAATTACAGACCAATATCCCTGATGAACATGGATGCAAAAATTCTCAACAAGATACTGGCCAATAGGATCCAACAGTACATTAAGAAAATTATCCACCATGACCAAGTAGGATTTATCCCTGGGACACAAGGCTGATTCAACACCCGTAAAACAATCAATGTGATTCATCATATCAGCAAGAGAAAAACCAAGAACCATATGATCCTCTCATTAGATGCAGAGAAAGCATTTGACAAAATACAGCATCCATTCCTGATCAAAACTCTTCAGAGTGTAGGGATAGAGGGAACATTCCTCGACATCTTAAAAGCCATCTATGAAAAGCCCACAGCAAATATCATTCTCAATGGGGAAGCACTAGGAGCCTTTCCCCTAAGATCAGGAACAAGACAGGGATGTCCACTCTCACCACTGCTGTTCAACATAGTACTGGAAGTTCTAGCCTCAGCAATCAGACAACAAAAAGACATTAAAGGCATTCAAATTGGCAAAGAAGAAGTCAAACTCTCCCTCTTCGCCGATGACATGATACTCTACATAGAAAACCCAAAAGTCTCCACCCCAAGATTGCTAGAACTCATACAGCAATTCGGTAGCATGGCAGGATACAAAATCAATGCCCAGAAGTCAGTGGCATTTCTATACACTAACAATGAGACTGAAGAAAGAGAAATTAAGGAGTCAATCCCATTTACAATTGCACCCAAAAGCATAATATACCTAGGAATAAACCTCACCAAAGATGTAAAGGATCTATACCCTCAAAACTATAGAACACTTCTGAAAGAAATTGAGGAAGACACAAAGAGATGGAAAAATATTCCATGCTCATGGATTGGCAGAATTAATATTGTGAAAATGTCAATGTTACCCAGGGCAATATACACGTTTAATGCAATCCCTATCAAAATACCATGGACTTTCTTCAGAGAGTTAGAACAAATTATTTTAAGATTTGTGTGGAATCAGAAAAGACCCTGAATAGCCAGGGGAATTTTAAAAAAGAAAACCATATCTGGGGGCATCACAATGCCAGATTTCAGGTTGTACTACAAAGCTGTGGTCATCAAGACAGTGTGGTACTGGCACAAAAACAGACACATAGATCAGTGGAACAGAATAGAGAATCCAGAAGTGGACCCTGAACTTTATGGGCAACTAATATTCGATAAAGGAGGAAAGACTATCCATTGGAAGAAAGACAGTCTCTTCAATAAATGGTGTTGGGAAAATTGGACATCCACATGCAGAAGAATGAAACTAGACCACTCTCTTTCACCATACACAAAGATAAACTCAAAATGGATGAAAGATCTAAATGTGAGACAAGATTCCATCAAAATCCTAGAGAAGAACACAGGCAACACCCTTTTTGAACTCGGCCATAGTAACTTCTTGCAAGATACATCCACGAAGGCAAAAGAAACAAAAGCAAAAATGAACTATTGGGACTTCATCAAGATAAGAAGCTTTTGCACAGCAAAGGATACAGTCAACAAAACTCAAAGACAACCTACAGAATGGGAGAAGATATTTGCAAATGACATATCAGATAAAGGGCTAGTTTCCAAGATCTATAAAGAACTTATTAAACTCAACACCAAAGAAACAAACAATCCAATCATGAAATGGGCAAAAGACATGAACAGAAATCTCACAGAGGAAGACATAGACATGGCCAACATGCATATGAGAAAATGTTCTGCATCACTTGCCATCAGGGAAATACAAATCAAAACTACAATGAGATACCACCTCACACCAGTGAGAATGGGGAAAATTAACAAGGCAGGAAACAACAAATGTTGGAGAGGATGCGGAGAAAAGGGAACCCTCTTACACTGTTGGTGGGAATGTGAACTGGTGCAGCCACTCTGGAAAACTGTGTGGAGGTTCCTCAAACAGTTAAAAATATACCTGCCCTACGACCCAGCAATTGCACTGTTGGGGATTTACCCCAAAGATACAAATGCAATGAAACGCCGGGACACCTGCACCCCGATGTTTAAGCAGCAATGGCCACGATAGCCAAACTGTGGAAGGAGCCTCGGTGTCCAACGAAAGATGAATGGATAAAGAAGATGTGGTTTACGTATACAATGGAATATTACTCAGCTATTAGAAATGACAAATACCCACCATTTGCTTCAACGTGGATGGAACTGGAGGGTATTATGCTGAGTGAAGTAAGTCAGTCGGAGAAGGACAAACATTATATGTTCTCATTCATTTGGGGAATATAAATAATAGTGAAAGGGAATATAAGGGAAGGGAGAAGAAATGTGTGGGAAATATCAGAAAGGGAGACAGAACGTAAAGACTGCTAACTCTGGGAAACGAACTAGGGGTGGTAGAAGGGGAGGAGGGCGGGGGGTGGGAGTGAATGGGTGACGGGCACTGGGTGTTATTCTGTATGTTAGTAAATTGAACACCAATAAAAAATAAATTAAAAAAAAAAAAAGAAAGCCAGTGGCAGAGTAGGAGTAAAAAAAAAAGAAAAAGTAATTTTGTAGAAATAATCACAAAAACCTATTTTAGCAGAAAGCATTAAGAGAACACATAGATTACTCTTCAGGTGTAGTTTAAGGAAAGCTTGAAAATGATTTTACAGACTATAAGAAATCCCTGAACATTAAATATGTATGAGGCACTACGGGAATAAAATGGTACAGTGTATTTCTCCTCAAAAAAAAAAAAAAAAAAAAAGAAAAGAAAATATAAAATTATGATGTATTTTATTCTTCCTCCAACCAAAAATTCTAAGGTTATCATTCTAATGCTATGCAACATTGTTTATATTGGGGCTAAAAAAGTCTGAAGTCTATTACGAATTGTCACAGAACAAACAAATGAATACGGCAATCCTCAGTTCCCTACTGAGGGGTACTTAGCTTTTCAGGAGATATTTAGCAATGTCTGGAGACATTTTTGGTTATCACAAAGGGAAAGGGAGCGCAGGTGCCACTGGCATCAAGTGGACAGAATCCATGGATATTGCTAAATATTCTACAATGCACAAGACAGACCTCACAACAATAAATAATATCGCCTAAAATAACAAGATCGAGACAGAGAAATCTTGAAAACATTCTCAAGCTCTTCCCCTCAAATGACCTGATGGCAAAAATGGATTCCCATTCCCATAAGATCAATTCAAATGAAATTATAGCTTGGGTTTAATTATATTCAATTCAACTTATCACAACGAACTTTTTATTTCAGAAAAACAGTTTTCTGATATGCTTTTAAGTTTTCATATGTTTTAGATCACATTCATTAAATATAATTACAATATATTACATATAGAAATTTAGGGCACAATTATAAATGCCATGATTCAAGAAATACTGTTTCAATTTAGCTTGTAGAAACTGTGAGCTCACTTAGTTCTTTTTGAACATTTTGGCTTGGGAATATATATATATATATATGTGTGTGTGTGTGTGTGTGTGTGTGTGTGTGTATACATATACTTACATACATACATATATTCTTAAATACAAATACATATATATATATAATATATATATATAACACACACACACATATATATCCTCAGCTTTCCAATGCAACGGATAACAAATACAAAGAATGAAAATACCTAATTGAAGATCCACATAATTCTCCTAAGTAGTCAATCATCTGGTTGAAATATTTCACATTTAAAAATGTTTCTGCTTAACAGCAAGCAAACAAATGCCAAGATATTCAGATTACTGTGCTCACATTTTTCTTCACATTCCACCATTGTAGCCTTGAAAACCTAGAGACTGAAGAACAATTCTGTCTAATTTCCTTGACTAGATTGTAAAGATAATTTTCTAACCAGGCTAAGATGTACTCTGCTGAGTTAAAAAGACTATATAGAACCTAGGTGTCCCCTCAAAAGAAAAAGGCTATATAGAGGTACTGGGATCCCCGTAAAAGGATTACGTTGCAATTTTCTTCTCCTTATTTCTCTCTCTTCATTTCCTTAAGTTTCTCCTTAGTTGAGACAAAAGGGCAATATCTCTGGACTTCCAGAGTGAAGATCTTGACCGATAGCCCACCAACTATCTCATGATTAACTCTGATCTTGACCACGTTTTTGTTTTTGTTTTGCTTTGTTTTTTTTTTTTTTACCTTAGTCTCATTTTTAAAATGAGGATAATACCTGCAACACAAAGGTTTTCATATATATTTATATTTATATTTATATTTATATTTATATGTTTGAAAAACATATATATTTGAAATATTAACCAAGGCATAGAGATACATTTTTTTTTAAAATCTCCAAATTTACCCATTTAAAATCACTTGACTGAAGGATTTTTTTAAATTTTTATTATTTTTAAAGATTTTATTTATCCATGAGAGACAGAAAGAGAGGCAGAGAGGCAGAGGTAGAAGCAGGCTCCCTGAGGAGACCCTGATATGGGACTTGGTCCTAGGACCCCGGGATCATGATCTAAGCCAAAGGCAGACACTCAACCACTGAGCAACCCAGGTGTCCCATTTCATTACTTTTTTAAAGATTTATTTATTTTATTTTAGAGACAGTGGATGAGCAGAGGGAGAGAGGGAATCCCAAGCAGTCTCCATGCTCAGCAGGAGTCCAAGGAGGGGCTCTATCCCACCACCCCGAGATGACAACGCCAGCCTAGACCACGAGTCTGAGGCTTAGTCAACTGCACCACCCAGGGGCCCCTATTAATTCTTTTATCTATTCATTCAACAAATATTTTTGAGCACAGTGCTGGCTACTAGAAATACAAAGACAACCAATAGCATTTAGTCTCTGCTCTCAAGAAGCCTGAGGTCTACAAGGGGAACCAGATGCCATTCACATGCTAGTACAAACTACACACATGATTGAAAATGGGCTGTTTTGGTGACTGACATGGAGCACAGGTAAGCGATGTCAGGTATAAAAGTTTCTGTGGGAATGTGTGGACTGGGTGCTGCAGATGGAATCAGGGTTCAGAGGTGGGGATAGTGCATCACAGATAGGTAACAGCACTCATGGCTCCTGCAAGTGGAGCATGTGGCATGAACAAAGCTGGAAACTGAATGAAGGTCATGGGACCAGAGGGTAGAGGGAGAAGGAGCACATAGGAAGAGGTAATCATTTCCACAGTACATAACTGTTTGGTTTCCACATTCTAAATATGCCACTTCATGTTGTTCCTCAAAGATTCCTGTGAGGTAGATACCATCCATAATGCAGTTTTATAGATGAGGCTATCCAGGTTCAGAAAGATTAACTTACACAGGGTCTACTCTCAGCTAGTAACTGGCAGAGTAGGGGGGGGTTCCACTGCTGGAGCTGAGGGTTTAAACCTCTCAACAGTGTAGAGGTTAAGAGTTTAATATGGATCAGACCACCCAGGGATCTGTTTTTTTTTTTTTTTTCTTTATTCTAAGAGCAATACAAAGACATTGAAGGGTTTTAACTGGGAATTGGTAAGACCTGGTTTAGGTTTAAAATCAAAATAATAAGTCTGCCTGTATTGTGGAAAGCCAATGACTGGATTAATTGGTGCAACCATGAAACAAAGACTAGTTAAAAAAAAAAAAGACTAGTTAAACTGTGGAAAGAAGTGGCACTGTCCAGTAGCAATGGAAAAACGTGGATATGCGTGTCGTGAATTCATCTGCAAACTCAATATTTACCTTCTGTGAATGCCTACAGCAGAGCATCTAACTCATATACCAATTAGTTAAAACTCCTTTGGTTAGTAATTAATTGATTTGTAGAGCTGAATTGAATGCTAAAATGATATATCCAGCAGTTAATTTATCAATTTTAGATTTAACCATAAAGATTGGGCTCAATCCCTTTTTTCTGGATTTCTATCCAACTAAAGGTTTCTGATGTCTACAATGGTCTCACTTGAATATCCATACAATTTTTTTACACATTTTCATATGTAGTGTAAAATTACAAATGAATAAACAGATAAAAATGTATTTCCTTTTAATATTAAAAAAAAACTAACTGAGCTCTAGTATTCAAAATTCCAACCTGGAAAACAGAGATAAATATTGTTTATTCCTATTGAACAGATTAGGAAACATAAACTCACACAAAAACAAAAACAAAAACAAAAACAAAAACCAGATTTCCCTAGAGCTATTCTCCTGGAAATGATGGGGCCAGTATTCAAGTTCAGGCATTTGTCACCAATTAATGGTACCAGGCTACTGCTCCTTAAGGAATGGGAGGCTCACGATTAAACCACTCACTCACAACCAATAAGAAGAAATCGTTTTTAAAAAATGTTGTACTTGTTAATGATTATAATCCATGAATGTATTATCATTCTTCTATCAGACAGCAGCCTTGGTTTTGTAGTCCTATCATTCAGAAATCCTCATATGAAGCACAAAATGGACTTAAGATTAAAGACGGTTCTGAAAGAAAAAAATATTCACAATTCTAGCTATCTTGGAGCAAAGAATCTGTGGGTGTGCATTCGCGTGTGCATGCTTGCACTGAATAATCATCTTCCTATGTACTGTATCTGTAAATGTAGCCAGGGATGCTAACATAATGCATCCTCAATACACCTCAAGGTGACTCTAAGAAAAAAATACCTGTCATCAATATTTGAGCTAGTAGTTTAAAAAGTAAAATAAAATCAGAACAAAATCTTTCAAGTCTTTAAAATTTTGCTCTTGAAGGAAATGCCTAGAAAAACCATCTTTGGCATTTTGCATACTCTTCTTGTTCAGGAAACCACTTAAAATGTGTAAGATTTATTCTATATAGTTGAAACAAAATATTTTTTGTTTCATCAGATTTCTTGGAAAGATATTTGTTTTCAAGATGTTTGTCACCACTTGTAAGTAAAACATAAAGGATTTTCCTACTGGAGACATTTTGTGCTGCTGGTTCCCAATCTAGGTTTTCCGAGATCCCCGATTTGGGAAGAATCTTTCTTTTTTAAAAGTTTTATTAAATGTTAACTCTTGTCAGGCCTCTTAGAAGACTACAGAAACAGATTGCAAATTTCCTAGACTGGCTCTGAAGTTTGGGGGCTGAGAATTTCTCCTCACAGAACATTCTTACTAATTTAAAATATTTCTTCTCAAGAAAGAAGGAAAGAAAAATAACATCCTTTCCTGTTGTGAAAAGGTTTCAGATTCCAAAATCTAATATTTCTACATTGGTAAAATATGCTATTAATTAGAGTTAAGAAAAAAATAATAAATGCCTCACCTTTCATCTGAGACTTCTAAGAGCATTATACAGCAGGGAAGTTTCACAGACTCACACAGGGAGACAGAACCTATAGTCAAAGCCTGAAAGAAAATTGAAAATGAAATGGTTTTTAAAATAGGCAATGATTGCAAATCTAGATATCCATGGTAGATTGTTTGCAAAAGTGGCCAAGATCATGGTTCTCCCTATGTTCGCACCATGGGTTTGTTCCCTCTCACAATGACTCTGAATTTAGACAAAGGAACAATAATAAACTTGATGTACTTGAGACATGAAAAGCGTTTGTACCTTCAGATCCAGGAAGCCTATGACCACTATCATGTGACAGAGTCTTGGCCATCCTGCTAGAAGATGAGAGTTATGTGACCTAGTCACTCATCACATCACTTGGCCTTGAGCTAAGCATCTGAGTATTAGGGAGGGCCTCCCCGAGCAGCCCCAGGCAAACCAGCCCAGACTCAAAGAACCACTCAGCAGATCCTCAGATTTAAGAAAATTCGATATGCATAGGTGTCTGCTTGTACTAATTTAATCAATGACCAAAACAAAGGATCACATATAAGGGCCAGTATTTATGGAGATTTTAAATCTTCTGGTAGTTCTTATATCATTCAGGGTTCCAAAAGGAATGGGCAGGTGCACACAATGGGGATTTTCAGGGGAATTTTAATGAAAGAGTTATTTCCAGAAGTGTGGGTAGGGATAAGTTAACTCTTGAGTGATGCTGAGACTTCCAGAACTAGCGACATTGGGTTGGTTTACAACTCCTGGGGGTCTCAAGGACCATAGGGTAAAGGGGTTCAGCAGGATCTAGTGAAAATAGTGGGAAGGAGAGGTGAAAGAGAAGCCAGCCAACAAAAACCAGCGTTTAGGGAAACAGAGTCATGGGTGCTGATGTACAGATGCAGCAGGGAAGAAATGCTCAGGTAATTCTAGACCCACCAAATCAGAAGCCAGAAGGCGAGGAGGTGCTGGGGATTCATCACCTAGGGCACAAGCCTCCCAGGCCATAGGACAGGGCAGAGAAACAGGGTGCATGTGTGTGCAGGGACAGTGGAGGGGTGGGGATACAGTTTTACCCAAGGGCAATGCACGCTACTGCTCTCTTCACTTGCTCAGCCTCCAATAAGCAACAAATTCAGGGCAGGGTACAATAAAAAGTGTACTGAGGCCTGAAATTGGGAAATAGTCTGGTGTTGATCCTGGAATTCGATTAAATGGGATTTGAATTCTGTTTCTGCCACGGATAGCTGTGTAACAGGCAGGTAGCCTGCCCTGTGTCTCAGTTTTACCATTGTGTGAATGGAACAACAATAAATTCTGAAAGAGGTTCGCAAGGACCCTTCACATCTAAAACCTGGTTCCTTCCATGCTAGAACTATCCCTGCCGCTCACAACTACCCTTTAAAAATGTAACATTGCATTTCAAAATATTTATAACAGCCTGAAAGAAAATCCCCAGATCTCGCGCAGTAAGCTACCAGCTTCCAGAACGTTCACTTTTCTTTTTTTCAATATTTCAAAGTCATAAATAAATCCTACTTTTATGTGCACTGTGGCCTATATTGTTTCAGAGATTGGTTCCCTAATCCTTATTTTTCTTCCTCCAAGTTCTCACATGCCCACACACCAAGACACACGCTTCTTTTCTTCTACGCCTTAAGTATTAGTTTCTTATCAAATGCAGTTCGGCACCAAATCACAATTTCCAGGCAAAATGAGATCAAGACCAGAGACTTTCCAAAAATCATTGGCTTGTATACTTACAGAAATACCACCCCGCATTTCATCATTAATCAAATCCATTTGCATGCCACTAATATTCTCTAGATTCTTATTGTAACTGGTCTTAATTCTGTCTTTGGGATATTGTGAATTCTCTAAGATCCCGTTGGCCAACAGCGCCTGTGCCGAATCTGAAAATGTGCATGTTTGATGTAGCTTGTGATGTGAGGAAACAATCTTACAGCCTTAAAATCCTTCATTAAATTAAATATTATCTTAAGAAATCCTAATTAACTTAATCTTCACCTCCATCTTCATTTTCGTCTCTGTGACTTCATTCGAGCCTGGCCTGCCTATGACCTGGAGCACATTGGCTTCACATTAGATAAAATGTTACTAAAGCCTCCCAAAATAACCTTTTAATTACCTCTTAAACTCTATAAAGAGAATTGGCTTTTTAGTGTGACATCATCCCAGGATGGTTTTAGCACACTAATTTTATTCCCTTGCTGCGCTAATTTAACTTGGTTTACAGAGATAACCAACCAGATGTTGAAATATTAAAATAGGTTATCTCTGTGCATTTCTGCTCCTACAAAGAGGTTGCAGCCAAAGGATACCTCAACGTTTCTCCGCACAGTTTTGCATTTATTGATTACACATTTATTTTGTAGTGTCTTGCAAAAAGCACCACAAATAACGGTCTGGTTGGCATAATAACAAAGATTCTGAGGGAGCAAAAGATACTTTAGAGACACAATGACAAGTGATCGTTTTTAAAGTCATCGAAGTAGGGGCACCTGGGAGGCTCCGTGATTAAGCATCTGCGTTCGGCTCAGTTTGTGACCCCAGGGCCCTGGGCTCGAGTCCTGCATTGGGCTCCCTACAAGGAGCCTGCTTCTCCCTCTGCCTGTGTTTCTGCCTCTCTCTGTGTCTCTCATGAATAAATAAATAAAATCTTAAAAGAAAAAAAAATAAAACCCAAATGAAAGTAGGTGGTCACTGATAAGTATCGTGACTACCGGATGGTGCAAATTAGTGTCACCCATCTTTGCTGTTATAACCGTATCAGATTTTAAAAAATGAGTACACACCACACATACCTGATGATATTTATTTATTCATAATTTATGTGCATATATTTCTATATTACTCCATTAATACGAACATATAAACGGAAATAAAAAGACAAATACCACATGTATTTTTTTTTTTTTTTTAGATTCCACTTGTAAGTGAAAGCAAATGGTTTCTTCCCTCTCTGACTTATTTCACTTGGCATAATGTCTCAGGGCACATCCATGTTGTCACAAGTGACAAGATTTCCTTCTTTTTTAGGGCTGCATTATACTCCATTACGTGTATATGTGTGTGTGTATCCCATTTTCTCTCTGCATTTTTCCCAGGAACTGACACAGTGCTAAGATGCTTCAAGCTTACATCACATTACACACACTGTGGGTTGTATGCACCGCATCTCCTTATCTTCCTCCCACCCCACTCCTACCCCTTACCAGCCAGTGTCAGACTCTCAGTACCATTCAGGAGGATTAATCCCATCACCCAAACTGTTCCTGGTGCTTTGCTTACATCTCCTGGTGAGAAATCCTATTCACCTTTTCCAGATTAAATCTCTACTGTTCACTTTTATCCAAGACATAGATTTTTCAAAAGTATCTCTGATTTTTAGTGAAAGGAGGCCAGGTGATTACTTGATGTAGATCACCGATTTTTTTTTTCAGCTAGTCTCAATTATTTGGCTCTGCATAATTTTCTAGATAATTCCCATTACTTTTGTCTAACCCTCTAATCCAAGTGTATGGTAATTCTTTGGTAGAAAATGAATTCCTTGAGTTTAGGAGCTTATTCATATCTGATCTGTGATATCAGAACATAAAATTTATATGCAGGTATAAGTTTCACAGAACTGTTTACAACTAATAGATAATAAAATGTATTTATCTGTCAGTCATTCTGATTGTTATTTCAAACTCTCATTTGGCTCTCTGATAGAATATGAATCTCATCAATAAAAAATTAAGTTAGGTTTTTCTCTCTGAACTTGCATTAAGTTCCAGAAGAGAGAAGGTTTGGTAATAATCAATCTCCATCAATTGGTGCACAATATACATACCAAATGGCCCCCAACTATTTTTGGCCGTATGTATGGATGCTTGTCTTCAATACAGTCTGCTGAGAACCTACTATTTGCCTAGTTCTGAGCTAATTAGTGGGTAGATTTTTAATAAATGAATGAAGGCTTTCATAACTTCAGTTATGGTTTCAAGTCAAGTCTCTCCCTCCCCTGAACTGTTCAAACAAGTAAGTGATAAATGGTATCTGAATATTGGTTTACGTAGATTTGTTCTTCAGGCTTCTGGAATAATGATCCCATGGTGTACTTTAGGCTTTGTAGCCTGAGCACAAGATATGTTCTTTTTATTATACTCAGGGTTTTGTGGTAACTTTTTTTTTCTTTATTCTTTTTTCCTTCTGTGAGAGTATTTCATCTTACCACCATAAGCAATCAAAGACTATCCTGAGTTTAAGATAGGAATGGTGTTTAGTAATGGTCATGCCTCCGGAGTCAGACCCACTAAAGCTGACTCTGCACTTGACCAAGAGTATGATCTGGGATAAGTTACAAAAATCCCTTCTTCTTCTTCTTCATCTTAATATGGCAATAATAATAATGTCCATCTCTCTAGATTATTGTGAGGACTGTGCCCAGCACAAAATAGTCAGTAATAATACCACTTCTTTCATGAACATTAAAATCCAATAGGAGAAAAATAGATGCACACAGATTGCTTATGCATTTTCTTGCATTTATCTCCATGGTGCCAGGTCCATTTCTGTAAGGTAAGCCATCACTCTCAGGTTTTCAATGAAAGATTATTCACTCTGGGACCTCAGTTCCTGCATTATTCATGCCATTCTGCATGCAGCTAGATTTATGTGTCAGGAAAAACATACAAATGGAATCCGATTTACTTGCACAAGTTCCTGAAGCATTTGATTTATGTTTGAGTAAATAAAGACATATCTTATAGGTATTGGCTTCCCTTCTCTTTAGAAATGGAAGTGCAATGCTTCAAATTCTTTTCTTGGCAAGCATGGACTCCTGAAGTTTTGCAAGCAATGCAACTCCAAGTCGTACACTTTCAGTTTTCTACCGGGCTCATTGTGTTTTTGTGTTCACACTTAGGCCTCTCAGTGTCAAGACAATGGGAAATCTACTGGAAAAGATTCAAGAGCTTACAGCTTAGAAACAAATTATATAAGAAACTAAAATAGGGAATTCAAATGTAAAATTTTACCTTCATCAAGGTACCTGGTATTCTGGTTATAAATATCATCCAAAATCCCCTGATTCTATGGAGCATTTAACATTGCAAATAACTCTCCCTCCAGAGGGTCCTAAATTGGCTTGAGGATTTTCACCCAGCCTTGTATCCACTGAATTTATTTTGCACAAATGTCTCAAGTAGGTGAATGTATAGATCAGAGGCCGTTTTCTCAGCAGCCATTTTCTTAGACCCTAATTTTTGATCTGGTTAAAAACAAAGTCTTTGGGCAACCTAAATAAATTCTCATCAGTACTCCTTGAAATATCAATGTCATGGAAAATGAAGAAAGACTGAGCAAGCGTCAAAGGAAACAAGAGAGAGACAGCAACTAAATGCATGTGATACCGTGAATTGGATTCTGGAACAGAAAAATGATGCTTATGGAAGCAGGAGTGAATTCCAAATAAAGTCTGGGGCTTAGTGAATAGCAACATACCAGTGTTGGTTTCTGAATTTGGGTAAATATGCAATGGCAGCCTCGGATGCTAACATTAGGAGAGTCTGAAACAGGCCATGGGTATACTGGAACTCTGTATCATCCTTGTAAATATACCGTAAATCTAAAATTACTCCAAAAAAGAAAGTTTACCGAAGACTTACAATGGTAACAAAAGCTCTTTGAACATGGAATACAAGAAAATTAATGTTTCTCTTTCGTGGACAGTTTTACCAAAAAAAAAAAAAAAGAAGACGAAGAAGAAGAGGATATCTCTAGGTCACTTGCTCTTCTGTCATCTTTTGATATCTAAATTATTATGACCTCAAAAAAATTACTGAGACTGTTATGGCAGAGGCACTTCTTGGAAATCACCCAATGTGAATGAAAGTTTATTTGGTTATTCATTCAACCCAGAGCTCCTTTTTCTGTTAATTTCTATAAAAAATTTCTATATATGTCACCAAAACGTGAAAATACAATTTATCAGTAGATACAGTAGCAGACTGATGGAACCCCTACGGTTCAAGTCATAATTTTAAAACTAAGGATATTTTGGGGCACCTGGGCAGCTCAGTTGATTGAGTGACTGACTCTTGATCTCAGCTTAGGTATTGATCTCAGGGTCATGAGTTCAAGCCCAACATTGGGCTCCACACTGGGCATGGAGCCTACTTTCAAATAAATAGATAAAAAATAAAATCAAGAATATTTTTAAGTTAGGATTAATGAATGATAATATGTAAAATAGGAAGTGAACATTTTTTAAAAAATTACATTTTTATATAACAATCAGAAGGAATAGAGGACTATTGGTAAATGGGTCCATAATCTGTCTTTTCCAGTCATGTCACGTCTCAAAGTAACACCTTTCAATTGTTGCCCAATAAAATAATCAGAATAAAATTTTCATTCCTTATAACAATGTAGGTGTCATTGTGAATATATTATCCCCAAACATTTTCTTTTCTTTTCTTTTTTTAGATTTTTATTTATTTTTTCATTCACGAGAAACACACAGAGAGAGAGGGAGGCAGAGACACAGGCAGAGGGAGAAGCAGGCTCCATGCAGGGAGCCCAATGCAGGACCCAGGACCCCAGAATCACAACCTGAGCCAAAGACAGACACTCAACCACTGAGCTACCCCAGTGCCCGCCCTCCCCAAACATTTTCTCATTCACCTTCCCATCGTTGCTATTCAACATTGTTGGTGCCATGGGTGGTTTACCCTGGAGCTAAAGCTAAAGCTTGGGTTTAGGTCTTATTTACATGGTGCCTTGCATGGTCATATGCATTTATAAAGTTTGAAGAAATAAGTTACTTGAACTGCACTTGCTTTTGACAATCATCTGTCTCTACTCTGACATCCCTTCCATTACAGATTCTGATCCCCTAATGAGTAGCATTGGAGTGACCAAGAGAGCATTTCAGAGACCTGGCTAAAGGGAAGGGGAATTTGAGATGCATATGCATTTAATTTTAGTGTATTGGATATATTTCTGTAGTGCACATAACTTTTATGCATTTTTACAAGTTTCTAGGTGCTGGGGTCTGAAAATCCTCCACAAATGTATCTATTACCCATTGTGCCACCTCATCAGGGGCAGTGACAAAGTACAGAGCCAGCAGTCTATGAAGATATGCATGCATCCTATGGTGCCCAGCAATGGGAGAACAATGTTTATAGAAGAGAAATGATATTTCTTATTTCCACAGAAGCTAATATATGGAAAATTCTTTTTTTTTATGGAAAATTCTTCTACAGTGCGTGGTCCTTATATGAAAGAAGCCTCATTTCCACAATTTGACAGCATTCCTAAAAATTACAGGATGTCACCAAAAAGTTATAACACTTAAAGAAACTTTTATCACTTGTCAGAAAAATAAATCAGCCATACTAGATAGTTGACTGAATTATCTTTTTATTCTCCATACAGAAAATATTTTTAAAGATTTTGGTGTGTTATGAACAGGTTATCAAAGAGTAGGTAGCTGAAAATGTATGTGAAAATATTTTAGAACTATATTTATGTTCATTTTTTCGTGTTTTTGTAATATTTCTGAGCCTTTTAAAATCTGTCATTTGTGGATCCTGTCATTCTAGCTACACATTAATATTCACATCTCGTTTTATACTCGTCTTTTTTATTATATTTTTACAAAGAGTCTGCAAAAGTGTGTGAGCTTCAGGCTTTACAAAACCTAAATCTGTGTCTGTTTGTAAGACACTTTATAAATTTATAATTGTGTGGCATTTGCACAAATTGGACCAAAATCTTACATAGAGTCATCTAGCACCCTAGTACAATCATTCACATTTGTAGACACAGAATCATCTACAACACAGAGATAAGAAACAAGGCAGGTGGCAGCTGTCCTGGGTCCCCTCTCTCTCTCTGCCTGACTAGAACTTACCTCTTCTTCCGCGTCTCCTCTTGGCTGAGGTGAATTCTGTGACTTGCTAAGGTGTGCAGAATCTTCTTTAACACTTTAGCTTAGCTAGATGCCCAATTGTGATCCCCTCACCTTGGCCTAGAATCTGGCTGCTGTGCCCCCGGTGAAAGGTTAGTGTTCCTAAGCTCATACTCCCCTCCAGCGGAGACTCAATTCCCACCTAATAATTTGTGTTAAGCAGTAATCAGTGATGTGCTTCATAAAATATGGACTAAAAGGTAGTTCTAGGGGGAAATGAAGAGATTTTGCTCTCTATATTCCAAAAGATGCTGGGAAGTAACCTAAATTTTACATATTACTTTAACTTTTGTACTACACAGTGAAAAGTAATACAGCTATTTATTTTAAATCTTGAAAGAGGTAATGCAATACACTTTAAACCCAAATAATGGCATGAAAATGAGCAATCTAATAATATCCAAGCGTTAGGAGATAATGATTCCAATATTAAGTTTAGGGTACAAAAGAAACCCAAGTACATTCTCAAGGCATAAGAGCAAATAGAAATAATAGCTTAGATGAGTCATTCAATTATTTAGAAAGATGTTCCTTTTGGGGAAGAAAGAATAGAGAAAGAGAGAGAGACAGGGAGAGAAGAGAGAGAGAGAGAGAGAAGCTAACCATGAGACTCTTAAGAATGGAGAACAAACTGAGGGTTGATGGCTGGAGGTGGGTGGGGGATGGACATTAAGGAGGGCCCTGGTTATGATGAGCATTGGGCGTTGTATTTAAGTGATGAATCACTAAATTCTACTCCTGGAACTAATATTACACTCTGCATTAACTAACCAGAATTTAAAGACAAATCTGAATAAAATAAAATAAAATAAAATAATAAAATAAAAAAATAAAATAAAAAAGATGTTCCTTTCTAGCATAAAAATTAATGAGAATTAATAATTACACAACCTTATATATACACATATATATGTACACACAGAGTCCTCCTTCTGCCAGTATTGTGATATAAAATTTATTCCTAACAAAAAATCATTCTTGTTGTGCAAATACCAATTTCCATAGTTATTTTTTAATGTTTTTAACTTCCTTAACTTGTTTTTAGATGTTTTGTATAATAGTTTGCTATTGGGATCCCTGGGTGGCTCAAGGGTTGAGCATCTGCCTTCAGCTCAGGGCGTGATCCTGGAGTCCCGGGATGGAGTCCCACATCGGGCTCCCTGCATGGAGCCTGCTTCTCCCTCTGCCTGTGTCTCTGCCTCTCTGTCTCTGTATCTCTCATGAATAAATAAATAAAATCTTAAAAAAAAAAGTTTGCTATTGGATTATATTTTCCCTGTCTGGCCATTAAAATGATCTACTTTTACAATGGTATCATATTTTGCTGGCATCATTTTTCTCCACTCCTCCCCTGTTCCTTCTGCTTCATCTTTTTCTAAGCTCCATTATACCCCACATTCACATTTGTGGCTTTCAGAGAGGGCCAAAATGCACAGCAAAGGAAAACATCATAAATTCATTATGAAACTCTACTGTGTGTATTCTTTATATATTCTTCTGTCTGCAAAGAGTATATTAATGGGAATTTCTAATTTTCTTCTTCAGAATGAAATAGTGTCGAGTTGTTGAATTCCTGGGCCACTAATACATTTTAAAGGCTGACACTATTCATTTTGTATGTTGAAAGACACCTTCTCATCCAGTAAATCAATGAATATTGTGAAAAACAGTTGACCTCTTTTTTTTTTCTTTTTCCCGTCTCTGCAGGGTACATCAACACTTTCTTGGGCCAAAAGGAAAGAGAATACACATTCTTCTTATTTCTCAGATTTTCTGGCCCAAAGTACCTTTATTTATTGACCCACCATTAATTGCCTAAGCTATTCAGTAAAACTCATAGTCTCCCTTCAGCAAGTTTTAATCTTTTCAAGTCATAGATACGTTACATATTTCTTTAACTTAAACAAACATTTCTTAACTTCCTACATGTGTTATAAAACATTTTGTTACACGCTTGTCTTAATCTTCTCAGGTTGCTATGACAAAAATACTGTAAAAAGGGCAGCTCATAAATAGCAAAGGCGGATTCTCACAGTCCTGGAGGCTGGGAAGTGTGAGATCATGGCATAGACTCAGGGTGTGATGAGAGCTTCCTTGTCGATGGTGGTCTTACTATATCCTCACATGGCTGAAGAAGCAAGGGGCATTGCTGGGGCCTCTTACAGGGCATGAATCCCTCAGCCTTCATGATCCTACCACCTCCAAAGGCCCCATCTCCAAATATCATCATATCCGGGATTAGGTGTCAACACAGAAACTTGGTGGGGGTGGGAGGGGGTAAGCATTCAGTCCATAGCAGTATTTTCACACATGTCAAGTCATTCAATGTGCAAAGCAACCTGAGAAAGGAAGATCATTGTTGCCAGTTTGCATATAATAATAAATAGAGGGCTCGGAGAAATTAAAAAAAAATCAACCAAGTGTGCAGAGTTGGACAAGGCCAGTTGGAGTTTCCCCACTCTATGTAAGTGGAAAAGAGCATGGACTCTGAGGTCACACTTAGGTTGGCTGGTCCTCCACTGGCAAGTTCTAAGGTCTTGCAGTAGGTTACTTCTCTACACCTCAATTTTCCTACTCATAAAATGGAGGTAATATTAAGTGCCATAGAGGATATTTGTCAATGATTAAATGAAATAATATATTAAAGGAGCTCAAATTTGTATAGAAGTCTTCAGCTAGCTGTGGCATATAATTTCTGAACCCAAATCCAGTGCTTTCTCCTAAATCCCACTCACTCCTCATCAAAATCTGCCTCTATAGATAGATGAAGGAAAACAGAACAACAATGGAGGAAAAATTTATTAAAGATGTGATGTTTTACTTCCAAGTCCAAGACTCATAATTCTATAAATTAGCAGACACCTCACATCACATTTAAATGTCTCTGCCTCCACTTTTCAGAAGGCACTTCCCCTTCATGCCAATCCCCCTAATTGTATCACGTTACAACAAGTACAACTCATCGAGAAAAGCTTTAAAATACAAGAATCAAGAAGCATAACATGTATATGAGCAAGTGGGAAACTAGAGAAGCTTTGTTTTCAATTATAGATTTCTGCGTAGCCAACTTCACTGCCTTCCTTAAATGGAAAAAGAGCTTAATGGAAAACTCTGTACTGTATGTTAAAAATCAAATTTGTGAAGATTTTATTAAGGAAAACCAAAACAACTTTCCATTTCTGGTTTTAAACCTAAAGCCAAATATGTTAGCCTAACAAGTTGGGGTGGGTGGGAAAGCAAACCGAGCAAATGCAGCATTTTAATAATAATAATAATAATAATAATAATAATAATAATGTTCTTGATAAAAGCATAGGCTTCAAGTGGCTATTTATGTTTGGTTTACATATGATCTCATGGGATACAGCTCATTAAGTGATTATATGAAAACACAAGAAAATCATTTTATCCAAGCAGTAGCCCCTCCAAATTTTCATCTCGAGTTAACCACAGTCCTTAATGTTCCATTAGTATGGGGGAAAGTTCAAATTCAGAAATGCATAAATGAGCTCTCCAAAGGAAGGCATACGTCCTATTTGGTTTCTAGGTCTGGGCAAACGTTCAGACAACTGTGTATTTTATCAAAACTAACTATAAATATCTTTCGATGCACATCCAATTACCATGCAGGTCATTGTAAGTGACATGTCTGCAAAATTCTGGAGCACTCACTCTTTCCTTATTATAAAAGCAACTACCTTAAGTTAATTGTTTTTTCTATTTCAATCGTTGGAGTGCTGCATGGCTGGTGCCCTAGGACAGAAACAGAATTTAGAAAAAACTATTGCTACTGAAGCCTCTACCAGCTACACAGAGATCCTGTTTTAGTTTAGATAAATGCCAAATACTCTTGGGCCCTATCTCTGTTACCCACATTATTTCAGTGTTTTTCATTTTCACTGGAGAGATTAGGGCTATCACCTCCCAATCAAATTGAGAAATGATAAATTTATTGAAGATTCTGAAGATTCTGATTTTCAACTTGGAACATCAATACTTCAAGCCAATAGGAATCTCTCTGGTATCCAACACCATGAAAAAATTAAGAAGGGATTTAAGATAACCAACGCTGAGCCTGGTTTTACACTAATAGGCAAAACCACATAAGGAAGTCACAGAGAAATAATCCACACCATAGATTTATATCTAACTTAATAAGCAGGGC
Source organism: Canis lupus baileyi (assembly GCF_048164855.1). Taxonomy (NCBI): domain Eukaryota; kingdom Metazoa; phylum Chordata; class Mammalia; order Carnivora; family Canidae; genus Canis; species Canis lupus. The sequence goes on along the minus strand of NW_027326430.1, from coordinate 1,091,570 downwards.
AAAACTCTCTCCAAAGACTCAGCCATGATAAATGATGCTTCAAATGCTTTTACTTTTATAACCGAAAGTGTGTAGATGTGTCAAAAAGATGCACCCTCCTAGGAAACAAGGTAAAACACACTAGGTGCAAACGAATATGCTTTGTATAAAACTTGAAGTCATTTTCACTTTAAAGAGAAAGTTATTCAATGATACTGACTTTTCCATTCAACAAGAGGAGCTCTAGAAAAAATTTAATGCCTTAAGGATGTGGTAAATTGCTTTGTAATATAAAATCATATTTGAGGGTTGTGTAAGCTCTAAAGTGTATGATGGATATAAACCAAGGATCAAAAAATTTCATGAGCACATCTCTTATCCTAGAGATGGCCACTTCCTTCATTCTATTTGCATCCTTAGTCCAGATTGTAGGGATCCACTCCTACAGACAACTGCCTCTTAACTCATCCCCTGCCCCTAGTAGCACCTCTGAAAAGAACTTCAGCTACATTCCTACCACTAATATCTTTAAACAAGTCAGATGTGAACATGTCAGTCCTCAGCTGAAAACTTAATAGATCCTCCTAGCCCATGGAGTATAAAGTCTGATCTAAGATCTTGGCTTTACCAACATGGCTTTGCTGATTTCCAATTTTATCATGTACTACTTACCTTCCCTGGATCACTGCATGCCATGATCTCACAACACCAAACTGCTTGTGGTCGCTTACAGACAACAAGCTCATGTAATACCTACTTGTCTTCGCTGCTGACTCTTCCCACCTGGGTTAAGAATAATTATGTTCCCCTGCCTCAACAACCTGCCCCCTTTGTATGTTTGGGTAACAGATATGGTTCAAGAGTAAGACAGCTGGCCACATACATGATTTCATGACACTCCCCATTTGTCTCATTCTATTTTACTCTCTCCTCAGAATACTTTGGCACCTTAACTGCACTTTATTTTTTTTTAATTTTTATTTATTTATGATAGTCACACACACAGAGGGAGAGGCAGAGACACAGGCAGAGGGAGAAGCAGGCCCCATGCACCAGGAGCCCGACGTGGGACTCGATCCCGGGTCTCCAGGATCGCGCCCTGGGCCAAAGGCAGGCGCCAAACCGCTGCACCACCCAGGGATCCCAACTGCACTTTATTATTGTATTCATTTATCCTTCACTGTTTTCGTTATTGTAGTACATTTTCAGGTTTGAGTTCTACTGTTAATTCTTTTTCTTTCTAGTTTTTATTTAAATTCTACTTAGTTAATATACAGTGTAATGTTAGTTTCAGGTGTTAGAATTTTATGATTTGTCACTTACATGCAGCCAGTGCTCATCACAAGTGTCTTCCTTAATCCCCATCACCTATTTTATCCATTTCCCCACTCACCTCCCCTCTGGTAACCATTAGTTTGTTTCCATAGTTAAGAGTCTTTTTTTTTTTTTTTTTCCTTCCGAGGTTTATTTGTTTTGTTTCTTAAATTCTATATATGGAGGGATGCCTGGGTGGCTCAGTGGTTGAGCATCTGCCTCCGGCTCAAGGCATGATCCCAGGGTCCTGGGATCGAGGCCTGCATTGGACACCCCACAAGGAGCCTGCTTCTCCTTCTGCCTATGTCTCTGCCTCTCTGTATCTCTCATGAAAAAATAAATAAAATCTTTTAAAGAATTCTATACATAAGTTAAATCATATGGTATTTTTCTTTCCCTGATTGACTTATTTCACTTAGCCCTCCCCCCACTTATTTCACTTGGCCCCACTTAGCCCCATAATACACTCTAGCCCCACCCATGTCATTGCAAATAGCAAGATTTCATTCTTTTTTGATGGCCGAGTAATCTTCCATTGCAATATATACCACATTTTCTTTATTCATTCATCAGTTGATGGACATTTGGGCTCTTTCCATAATTTGGCTATTGTTGATAATGCTGCTATGAATGTCAGGGTGCATATATTTCTTTGAATTAATATTCTGTTTTAAATATTTTATTTATTCATGAAAGACACACACACACACACACACACACACACAGGGAGAGGGGCAGAGACACAGGAAAAGGAAAAGCAGGCTCCATGCAGGGAGCCCAATGCAGGACTCGATCCCGGGACTCCAGGATCATGCCCTGGGCTGAAGGCAGGTGCCAAACTGCTGAGCCACACAGGGATCCTTGAATTAATATTCTTGTATTCTTTGAGTAAATACCTAGTAGTGTCATTGCCGGATCATTCAGTTGTTATATTTTTAACTTTTTGAGGAATCTCCATCTTGTTTTCCACAGCACTGCACCTGTTGGCATTCCCACCAACAGTGTAAAAGGGTTCACCTTTCTCCATCTTCTCACCAACACCTGTTGTTTCCTGTGTTGTTAATTTTAGCCATTCTGACAAGTGTGAGGTAGTATCTCATTGTGGTTTTGATTTATATTTCCCTGATGATGAATAATGTTGAACTATTATTAGACTTGAAAATCCTAGTGGGCAGAAGTAGTGTGTTTTTATTTATTTTATTTTGCTGTATAATGTCTTATAAAATTCATATTCATAGTTGATGAGTCATATTTATTAGACTAAAATGAACCGGGATCTTTTGGCTAGATTAATCCATGCAACTGTATACTAAGGTGACCTTTTTGTTTCTTTGTTTGCTTGCTTGTTTAAGATTAAAAATCATTCTCCACAGTTGATTGACAAAAGATTGTACTGAGAGAAGGCCAGAGTGGCACTTGGGTGGCTCATTTGGTTGGGCAGTTGACTCTTGATTTCAGCTGAGGTCATGATCTCAGGGTTCTGGGATCAAGCCCTGTGTCAGGCTCCATGCTCACCAGGGAGTCTCTTTGAGGATTCACTTCTCTTTCCCTCTTCCCCTGCCGTTCCCTCCTCTCTAAAATAAATGGATAAAACTTTAAAAAGAAAAAAAGAAAAGGCCAGAATTTGCACAGAATAAGTATCTGGGAAAGGAGGCCACTACATCCTCTTAAATATTTTAGAATTAGATAAAACAGAGAAATAAAATGTATTGTGGTCTCTTATTTTTAAAAAAGTGAAGCACTAGAGGTGAGGAAAGTAATAGGAATAGCATACTTTTAAGTGTGTCTCCATTTTTTATGCTAAAAGAAAAAAGATGTTTTATAAGACGACAGTAGAAAATATATTTCATTAGATAAACCCAGTTCCATAAACAAACATGCACATAAAAGCCTATCATTATTTATCTAAAAAGCATTTTCCTGGAAAGATGTTTTTCTTTTTTAACTGTCAAATACAAGCACTCATAAGTCTGATCTTGCACACTGAAATCATCTGATGTCACCACTAAAGTTCAAAATGTTGCCTCTACTGCTGAATATATTTTTTTCATTCATCCTCAGATATTATCAAGTGCCTACCACATGCCAGTCCCTGGTGCTGGAGTTAATATATTGTGTTTCTGTGTGGAGGATGGTGGGGGAAGGGTGAGAGGACAGTAGAGAACAAAACAAACAAAAATAACGACAGAAATAAATAAGGCAAGACCCTGTCCCTGGGAAGTTCACCTTTTGCCTTGTTGTAATAAGCCAATAATTCCAAATGCAAGGGAGGGGAGGACAGAAGATGCCTTGATCATATTCAAAATGCCTGATGCTTAATATAGATTGTAAAAAAGTAACGCTCCCCTGAATCTTTGCATTCAAATATTCTCCGATATTTCATTACAATAGCTACATAATTTTTCACCGAATGTTTCTTTGAAGCTTAACCAGGTTTTTAATTTTTATTTTCACAAATTACTGTCACAAAGAAGGTTGTGTTACTAGCATCCCTTTGTATTTGACAACATCTTTGTTCATTTTTTTAGGATGGCTTCCTAAGAAGAGAGTTGATTAGTCAACTTTAAATCTGAATATTTACCTGATTACTTAAAAAATGATAACCTAAATGTGTATTTCCAAAATTATAGGAGAATGTACCTCTCATCTCAATTATTTTCAATATTTGTCAATTTTATTGATAAGAAATGCATTGTGTGAGGCATTAGTGCCTCATGCTTTCTTTTTTCCAAATGAGAATTTTTATCTGTAAATATCTGTGTATGTCTTTTTCGCATTATTCTTTCCTTCGAGGTGTAATTTCCCCTTATTTAGTTATTAGCAAGCTTTATAGATTGCACATATTTCCCCAGTCTATAGTTTGACCCTCTGATTTAATTAAGATAGTTATACCATCTCGCGACGCCTAGGTGGCCCAGTGAGCGGTTGAGCATCTGCCTTTGGTTCAGGTCAGGATCCCAGGGTCCTGGGATCAAGTTCCACATCGGGCTCCCTGGATGGAGCCTGCTTCTCCCTCTGCCTGTGTCTCTGCCTCTCTCTCTCTCTGTGTGTGTGTGTGTCTCTCAGGAATAAATAAATAAAATCTTTAAATAAAAAAGATAGTTATACCATCTACCCTTAACTTTCATGTGTGCAAATATCTTCACTATGTTTTTCCTTTTGTTTTAATGCTGACAAAAGCTTCCTTCATTCTAACAGCAAGTAGATATTTAGCTATATATTTTTGAGGTTCTTTTTGGTTGTTCTTCCTCTTCTTTCATATATTTGATTGTGGAATCAATGCAGAATTTATTTTGGTAAATGGCACCTGGTGATGCTCTGACAGCATGTTCAAAATATTACAAATCTAATACAATTATGGTTAATCCTTTCTTTTACTACAGATTTTGTTACTCTACCTCCAAAAATTAAGTAAATTCAAGTGTCCACATGAATTATTTATGAGATCTCTCTTCTGCATGATTGATCAGTCTATATATTCTGGTGTGAGGAGCACCCATTTAAAATTAATATAGTTTAATAAGATGCTTTAATATCTCCTCTGATAGGTCTCTCTCCCTTTGTAACTGTGATCACTACACTTTTTAGATGTGCTGTTATTGGTTTGTCACCCCTACTTCCCAGAAGATTCTTCATGGCCACAGAAGTGAGTGATGGCTCCCCATATCCTAGCTAGTCCAGATTCCCAGTCTTTAAAGAAAAGAGAGGATTGGAAAAAGAGAAGGGAAAAAACTAAATTGCCTTCTTTCCTTCCCAATGTTTCTCATTAGGTATGGTGTCTGCATATCACTTTAAAAAACTCAACTCTTCTAAAAACATGAAAATCAATACAGATTCTGGCAATAGGTTACCTTTTGGTTTTAATTTTTAGTAGTACTTGAAGTTTTCAACATTTGTAAATTATGGTTAATTTGTTAGGGGTAAATTGAGAAAATTTACCCAGAGAGCCCTGCCTGGCTTTTTATAATGATTGGTCAAAACTCACAAAGGACCATATCATATGTTAGGAACAAAGATGTAAGACAGATGGTTGAGAATGGATCAATAGAAGGAAGGGTAAAGCTTGCTCTTTCGGGAATGAAATTGTCTATTCTCTCCTGGAGGTAAACATCTAGATATTCCCAATCGATTAATAACGTAGCTATTCTGTGTTATTTTCCACGTATCTGTGAAATACTGTGGGAATTGGGTAAAATGTTTCCCTACAGAAACAAATCTTGAACTGTGAATTTAAATTATAGAATTCATTTGATTCTAATGGATGCTATACATTTGAAATCTAGCTGTTGTGATTGTTTCCTAACCTCAGATATTACTCACCTTCTGTACTGATGGGAGTTTGTACCTGTCTGAAGGTACCAGCACTGAAGTTGTGAGGCCATTCCTCTGGGGTCTTATTTCTTGTGCTCGATTTGCTGATGTTGAAATGTCTCATATTCTACTGGGCACAAATATTCCAAACATTACTCACCGAAATTAAAGGAAGGTAGACCATATTGGAATGGAATTACTCATTCACTTCAATGCAGTCTAACATGGCTAATTCCATGCGGGAGTCTTAAGTTTAAATAAACTTTCCATGGCAATCTATTTTCTGAAGACTTTTGCTTTGTTTGAATTCTTTTATAGAAGGACATTTCCCTCCATATGTTTATTCTCACAGACAAATACAGGAAAAAGCCCACTTGCTCTTGTTGACCTTTCTGCTTAGCAACTATTACTTTCCTTAGCTCAAAGGTAATTCTTTATTCAAGAGGGCCTTATTTAGAACACATGATAGGCATTCAGAGTTTTCCAGTAGCCCCTGAATACCACAGAGTATTTATTTACATTGTATAAAATTAGAGGAAATGACGGGGTATGCATTTGAACTAGAAGCAACAGCCTAATTCTCTTTATGGAGAGATTCAGTCAATGTCACTTTGTTGGGTGGGTGGGGGCGGTGGGGGGAGGGGACTCAAATCACAGACATTTTAAGCAATACAGGTTTTTGTTACCCAACAATGAATTATATTGTGCTGCTTTCTAAATAAGACCAAGGCTGTGAATTATGGACAATTTCTATCCTGTGCATTGTCTTCGAGTACATTTTGATTCCTGTCTTAGGAAGCCAAGGCATAAGGAATCACCTTTGCTGACCTAGCCCAAGAAGGACTACTTTAGGGGGAAACATTATTTAAAAAGGACTGATATGCATCTAATAGGATATCTAACTTTACAGGAGCCCATGTGTTTGCACACAGATCGTTAACAGAAAATCAGCTACTGACCACCCAGTGGCTGATATTACAAATAGAATTTGTACCAGAACAGATCACAACTCTTGTCCTTTCTATTTGCTTAACAAGGGAGTATCTTACTTATTTAGCTTGAATTTAGATATACTTGGCAGCAAATTTTGTAGAACGGAACAATCAAGTGTAATGTCGGGACAAAATGCTATAGAAATGTACTCTTGATGTTTCTTAAAGTAACATGAAAAGGTAATATATCAACTCAAAGGGCAAAAATACTTCACAGTACCTATCTCGTGGGATGTTCATTATGAAAAACAAATAGCAATTACAAAACAAGGACATAAAAGCAATTTTAGAAATAAAAGCTGGCTGGGATCAATATTATGCAGATACCAAAGTGGTTAACTATATATCTCCATCTTAAGAAAATCTTAGGAAGAAAAAAATAGTAACTGACACTAAAAATAGGCTTGATGGATCCATAATAATAAATTCCCATTGAACAAGGTCAATTTTTCAAAGTAATTGCTTCACATATCCAAATCCTTATGATTTAAACTCTTCTTAGAAGACATTTTATAAATCACTTTGCAGAAATCCTTATTAAAGACCCTATTTTGTTTCTCAAACTCCACAGAAGGGAAGGTAGCCCGGGTGACGTCTCAATTTTAGTAGGGTGAGATCCTTACTGGACTCCTGATCCGTAGAACTGTGAAATCATAAATATGTGTTCTTTTAAGCCCCCCAGCCCCCCAAATATAATCTGTTTAATTTATCAGGCTCAATGAGGAACCAATGCAAGAAAGAATATATGGGTTGGGGATGCCTGGCTAGCTCAGTTGGTAGAACATGTGACTCTTGATCTCAGGGTTGAGTTTGAGACCCACTTTGGGTATAGAGATTATTTAAAAATAAAATCTTTTTCAAAAATATTATTTATTTATTTATTTATTTATTTATTTATTTATTTATTAAGAGAGCAAGCAAGCGAGCAAGAGAGAGCATGAGTGGAAGGAATAGAAAAGGAGAGGTAGAAGCAGACTCCCCGCTGAGCAGCGAGCCCTACATGGGGCTCAATCCAGTGACTCTGGGATCATGACCTGAGCCGAAGGCAGAATTTTAAGTAACTGAGCCACCTAGGTACCCCTTAAGAATAAAATCTTTAAAAAATTATGTACAGATTGAAACATTGTCATTTTCACCTGTATATACCTCAGAACCCTAAAATCCAGAATAAGTTTTGCCAATACAACTCAATGAAGATTCCTAATAAAAGGATTCTTTAAGGATATAAAAAAGAACATTTTAAGAGCAGGTTCTATATTAAAATATGATTTTGAAATACTCTAGTGAGTTTCATATTATTTAGAAAAACTCCACTAAATATCAAATGTAATTCATACACACATTGATTTAACAAGAGTTAGATATAGCAATTTGTGTGTTGAAAAACAATTATTTTCCAAATTTATGCATTCACATATTTATATGGTTGTGTATATATGCATATGTGTACGTATATAGATATAGAATTAAAAGTGTTTATTTGTAAATAGCATGCTATTAGGAAATATTTATTTTTTCCTTTCATTTTTCTGTTTTTTAAATATTTAATATTAAATATAGACATACTGATGGTATACTTGGAAGCAGGCTTATGGGATGGTTAAATACCCTAACAAAACATGTTTTTTTGTATATCTCTTATCACATCCAATTAGGATCCATATAATGTTAAGTTGCCTACAATTGAGGAAACTTGGTTAGAGTTGGACAGCCAGATGGATCCATTGTAACGTACATTTTCCCATTCATAATTATTATTCAAGGTCTCAATATTGTAAAAAAAATGTTAAATCAACACAATTTTGTAGGACATGCAAATTCTTTTTGGGGGGTTATTTGGAGTTAATAATCATTTTCACTTTATTAATATTATTTTGTTTATGTCCTTCTGTGCCATGAGAAAATTGGTCTATATTTTTTTCTCTTTTAAATTTAGAGAGTAAGTTCTGTCCATTGAGACCTACTTCTGTGTTTCACCTCAGGTAACAGTCATCTATTCCTCCAACATGATAATCTTTTCTCTCCTATCACATTGCTTTTCTCCTTGCTCACTCCAGCCACCTCACAATAAAAAAAGCAGGGGATTGTAATTATCATCTATTTATCAGCTGCAATTATGGAAAGGAAGAGATGGCACACTTACCGTAAGCAAGTGGATGTTAGACCTGTACCTGGATACACTCTCCTCTCTTCCTCTAATATAACATAACATAAGTCTGAAAGAAAGCCAGCTAACACAGTCCCTAAAGGCCAGCTTCCCCAGCACAGGGGTAGTGCAGGGGGAGAGCAGATAAAGGATCTGTAGGACCAAATGGATGATGTCCAGCACTCTCTCCTTTGAGGTTTGACTTTTGTCTGCTAAACACTCTAAAGCAATTGTTTAAATTTCTGTGAGCCTCAGATAATTTTGAGAACTTGAGGAAGACTATAATCTCTCAATACCCTCAAATATACCTGTAAACACAGATGAACATGCACACACATACACATGCACATGTGCACACACACACACACACACAAAGATACCACAATGGGGTTTGCACTTTTAGCAAGCCTTAGGAAACTGCTTGAGCCTATCCAAAGATCCAGGTTAAGAATGTCTACTGTATATTAACAACGTTTAGGGATCTTATTTTTTTTCTCACGTGAATATTTTAATTCTACTTTCTTTGGCAAAATAAAGGAGGGTTTTTATCTAACTTTGTGGCCTCTGAGCCAATCAATTGTCTGGAAAACATACGGACAATCAAGAGAATACTCTTGTCAAGAAATTCACCCTTGGCAATCACATCAATATGGAAATGATTTGCAAGTATTTATTTTAAAATACATTTATGGGATTTAAGAGTTTTAAGTGAGGGTGTATATTCAAACAGCAGTATTTAAACGGTTTATATTTAAACTATTCTAATTCACTATAGCTGCAAGTTAGACATACTTCATGTTCAAAGTCATTTGTTATACAACCAACTCTTCTATTACAAACTCTTCTAGGATAATTTGGAAATGGGCTGAATTAATGATATATTTTAAAAGCAAAACGTTGCAATTTTTTGGGGGAAAATGTTGAAGTATTTTTGAGTTGTAGAGAAAACACTCGTGCCTCTGATAGAAATCCAATGAATGGTGCTTCTTTAAAGGATATATGGATCATGGTCGGAGACCCCAGGGAAAGCTGAAATCTGTGTGGTGATATAACTGTCACATCGACACAGGAACGGGTCTGTTGATATTAGCCTGGCTAATCATTTTGCTAATTGGACAGCCAGTTGAGCCACAGTGCAAAGTCAGATCGGTTTTCACTTTAACTACTCACACAGATGATGTTTGACTCAAATGCATTACTTTATATCAACACACCAAATGGCTGTAAAAATAATACCACATGTGTTGCTGCTTCTTTTTAATAAGTGTCTTCCTCAATTTTCCCTGTTATAATAGAGATTTTAACACAGAAAAATTAAAGGTTATTTAAAGGGTATCAGTTGAAAAAGGCACCCATAAGATTTTGGAAATAAATCCTGCTCCCAGGGCAGCTCCTAGCATCATTAATCTGTCACTTGCCTTCCCTTGAAGCAACTCCATTCAAGTGGACCTACCTTTTGATTTCCTGGGTAAGAAGCACCATGTCTTCTTTTCTGCTTCCTTCATACAAATTATGTGGCTTCATCTCAAAAATCAAATCAAGTTTTTAAACAAATATATCTCATTTCTCCCTTTTTAGATTTTTATAAATTAGATTCTTGCACATATTTCCATGTATTAAGTGAAATGCACGATTATTTTGAATATGCCCAGACTAGTCTATAGTGCCAAATCAAATAGGCTGCATATCTTATGAGAAACAGAACCCCTTACTGACTGATGGTCGAGATCAGGCTCTTCCTTTTATTAGTGATTTTTATCTTCAAAGTTAAAAAATATATATATTGTAAAGTTCCCATTGTATAGGTGGTCCAGGATCTGCCAGCTAGTTACTGAAGATACCCCTCAAGGGAAGGACTTTTGCAGTCGATTTATATAAAACAATCCAGATTAGTGTATTTCAGATCAATTGAATTAGTTTGGCGCCAAAACTAGTAGGCATTGGCCTTGAAGACAAGAAGTATTAAAACTAAGGATGAGACTTTACACAACTAGTAAAATATTAAGCTTTCAAAAATAAGTTCTTTTGTGGTAATGAATATGAGTTTTTGCATTTTCTGGCTGGATAACTTATTATTTCTCAAAAACAAAACTACTCTTTAGAGAATTTTTTAAAAGATTGTTTAGGACCTTTAGTATTTTAGAGGATTTGAATATCTATCATGCTACTTTATAATGGGATTTAAACTGTTGATCAAAATCCCTACCAGGTCAATCTATTAACTAGGAATCAGGAAAATGGATCTAAGTTTCATTTCCTTTGTTTCTCCTGTTTAACGTTTGCTGCAAGTGCAAATGGACATTGAAGTAAATAATGGTAAGAGAATCTTGCCGTAGCCATACATCTTGGCACTGTGGAAAAAGCTGACCCAAGTGGGAAAATACATTATCTTGGGAGCGTCTGGGTGGCTCAGTCGGTTAAGCATCCAACTCTTGTTTTCAGCTCTGGTCATGATCTTGGGGTTGTGAGATCGAGCCCCTGGTGGGGCTCCACACTCAACAAGGAGTCTGCTTGAGATTCTCTCATTCTCCCTCTGCTCACGTGTTCACTCAAGCACTCTGTCTTTCTAAAATAAATAAATAAACGTCTACGTATATACTACATATGTAAAAAATCTTGAAAAATGATTGATTTTGAGTATGTGCATTCAAAGAGAATAACAAATTGTCCCATTTGTTGCTTCAATAGGTAAAAATGGAAATATCTAAACTCATATTAATCTATATACATTCCCTTGAATGCTCTACCATCTTATCTTTATGACTGCATCTGCTGTTCCCTCTGCCTGTGATACTTTTTTGCTACCCATGTTCACTCTGTTCTCACCAAGCCTGCCTTTCTGACTCACAGTTCTCTGGTCTAAGGCTCAAGTCAATTCCTTCCAGGGAGGCCTTCCTGCATTCTTTCCACCTCCTGCCAGGATGTTAGAAATTCCTTTTCTGAGGGGTGCCTGGGTGGCTCAGTGGGTTAAGCGTCTGCCTTCAGCTCAGGTCACGATCCTGGGGTCCTGAGATTGAGCCCCTGGAGGGGTTCCCTGCTTGGCAGGAAGTCTGCTTCTCCCTCTCCTTCTGCTCCCTCTCTGTCTGCTCTCTCTCTCAAATAGATAAGTAAAATCTTCGAAAAAAAAAAAAAGAAAAATAAATTTCTTCTCCTTTTTCTGTTAATTTATTTAGCCTCATATACTCTTATTTTACTAAAGCATTTTTTAACACTGCCTTCTAACAGCTAACTTGTCTTTCTCCCCTGAGAAAGTTCTTAAGAATAGTTTTTATCTTAGAATCATTCCACCCAGAATACTATCTGACTTTCATATGATAGATCATAAATAAATACTCATTGCATTGAATTGGCACCCAATCATTTGGACAATCTTTCAAAATTTAAATCTGAGTTTATGGCTATAGTAATCCAGGCTTTCTTTCCTTGGCATGGCTAGGTTGGCCTATGGATACTCTTGGTGTAGTTGCCATAGACACATGCAGCCAGGAAATCAGTGTTTCCTTCTCAGAGCTTCAAATGTCACATGTTATAATTGTGGTCATTTGTCCAGTCAGTAATTCAAAGGCCTCATCTTGAGAATGAGGAAATAAAAAGATCAAACCAAGTTTTATATTCTTTTGACCTTGACATTACATAGTGAAAATAACATATGTTTATTATAAACTCCGTTAAGGACTGAAAATATTTTCTTCGTTTCTGTATTCTAGTGGCAGTGCACTGTTACTGTGATTGAAATCCGTATTGAATTAATAAGCAAGTAGCATGACTTTTCAAGATTACTACTGTCACTAGTGATGTATTTCTTCATTAGAAGCAGATCTTCCTGCCTCTTTGAAACTGGGATCTGGATTATTATTTATTTTATTTTATTTATTTATTCATGAGAAACAGAGAGAGAGAGGCAGAGACATAGGCAGAAGGAGAAGCAGGCTCCCTATAGGGAGCCTGATGCAGGTCTCAATCACAGGACCCCGGGATCACAATGATCTGAGCCAAAGGCAGATGCTCCACCACTGAGCCACCCCATAGTTGGTGGGTCTGGTGCTCCTGGGGACTGGATTATTTAGATATGTGATATACTGTCAACTAAGAATGGGTTTGGCTATAGGGACGTCAAGTTGTCTTGGTTAAAACAGAAACTACTATTACAATCTAGAATATTGAATAGTAAGTAAAGCCCTGTTTAACTGTGCTAGCGGCCCATGTGAAAAACTCACTCTGGCCTTCAAGACTCTGCAAAATATTATAGTTCACCAGTTAATATCCTTTCTCTTATTCATCAGGGTGCAGCCCCAGTAGCCTTTTGCATAGTTTCTCTAGCATGGTTGTTTCTGCCCTAAAGTTTTTGTTCTTACTTTTGCTGTCAAACCTTCTCAAAGCTGATTTGGTTTCCTGTCATCCAACTCCCAGTGTGAATGTGTCTTCAAAATATCTTCCCTAATGATAAACATAAGTAGCTTCCTTCTGTCTTGCTCTATTCCATCACTCAGTGTTACTTGTCTCATCACATTTACCATCCAAAAAATTATCTAGTTTGTTTTTGTTTTCTGGTCCAATGGAATAGATGATAGATAGATAGATAGATAGATAGATAGATAGATAGATAGATAGATGATAGATAGGCGATAGATAGATAGATAAGAGGGTCTTTGAGAACAGGGTCCTTATTCCTTGCAGCTGTGGTTTTCTCACTGCCTGAAACAGTGTTAATTTATTGAATGAAATGGATTTTGAAATAAGTGTCAGCTCTTTTTGTCTATGCCTCCAGGATATAAGTGACTACTGAGAATGTATGTGGTACACTCAGGTATTACGTATGTCTATAGTATACAATGTGTAATATAGTACATGATTTTGTTCCAAGTCAGACTGCAGAAGTCAGTAGCACATCATCAATGATCTGTTTAAATATAGGTTGAAAAAGAGGAAAAATTTGTTTTTAGCACCTAATTCAAATTTAAGAAAAAAAGCACTGCACTGTGAATACTTATTATAATTTGGTTGAAACTGATCTGATGTGGACTTAAGGTGCATTAGAGGTGTTTGGAATCGAAGACAAGAGTCTGTAAAGATAATATATTATTCTAGCCTTCATTGCTTCCCGAAAATTGAAAGTGCATTCTCCATGATCCTCCTTAGGGAAAGGAGACTTATTCAGAGTGGGAGTTTGCCTGCATTTGATTGTTCAGCTGTATATCAACTGGCGTGGGTTCAGCAGGGGTCTCTGCCATTCTGCATTCAATCCTCCAGAAAATCACCACCCAAATATCCTACAACAGGGATCAGGCTTCGGTTTAAGTGCTGCTCCCCTCACATACTTGTGTTCTAGTCATTTAGAAAAGTGTGATTAAAAACCATTATGTGCCCTAACAGATGTGACCTTGAAGAGTCTACTAAGGTTTTAAAAAAAAAAAGGTGCAAAGCAATAGTGGTTAGACTAACACCAGGAAAGTATTATATGAGCTGAACCACATTGAAAAACTTCTCATTGATTACTACCTTCTGTTTCAAGAAAAATACCACGATGTTTAAGAATGAGCTGCAACGTTCCTAAATCAGCTCCCCTTGCCCCATCTCTCTGCTCTCCTGGTTCTAATGAGAGACAAATTAAACTTAGATGGTTTCTGAATTTAAAATACTCTTTGCTGGAAGAGGATTATTGTATTGTTACATCTTCATTTTCTCTACTCTCAGATAATTTCCTTTATGTACCAAGAAAATATAAAACAAACAAAATACAACCATGGAAACCATTTAGAAAATGAGATCCCCCCACCTTTAAAAAAAATCTCTCTTGTAAGTACTAATGCACGCTTGGCAATCGTGAGGAAATAAACAGCTATCTTTTATTAAGCATGCTACTCCTGATTTCCCTGAGAGTTCATAAAATCACCTCAATATTTTTTGTATTTACTATAATTGACTATATCTTGCCCACAAATGTGCTGCTACTGAGCTGCCAATGTTAGAATATGTAAAATAAGTTGTCAGTACAATAGGAGAGCTTTTTAACAAGTAACAACCTCTCCTGTTTGTAAGGACTGATACCATATCCTTCTCTCTCTGCTCATTTCTTTATCCTATGTATGACCAATGATATAAATTAATAGGAAATCTCCTCGGCAAAGGGTAGAGTCTGCCATCATGGGAATTTGTCTACTGAATCGGACTCAGTAATATTAGGCATAAGATATATTTGCCTGAAAAATCTATTAGCAATACACATATGTGTTTCATTAGCATTTATAGTAACGTTAGAATAGTTATTTTTTTGCCTCAATTATGAGCCTGAAAACTGTGTTTTCAGCTTCATTTTTATCTTTTCTTTATATGGATTCATAGTGTTTATAAGCAATAGGACAATTTAAAAAAGGCTATCGGGAATCAGAAAAGGTAGCTTCGAACCCCTCATGTGACACTCAGAGGGCTGGCTATACGAGTTAAGGCTTTACAATTGCACAATGCATTATTAAATTATAAGCACCTTTGATATATTACCAAGTAAGGAGATATTTTGTAACAATTTTTAAGTTAAAAAGTTTTTAAAAGGCCTCTAATATTATCCAATGTAAAAAAATGGAGGTGAGAATATTAGGAGTAGCTATATCCAACTCTTGAAAATTGGAGTAAATTTGTTGTTTGAAATCAGCCCCTGTAAACATAGGTGTTTGTCCCTTCTGACACCAACCAACTATGAAATTACCTTAAAGTCTGTAAAATAATATTCTGCTACTGTGGGTAATTACATGTTATGCATATTTTAATTGTTTAAATAGAGTGTGTCATGAATGAACCTGGGGAAAAGCGTCATCCTTCATCTCTGCCTCAGGAGAAGGTATCAAAGAACTGAGGGAAGTAGTTAGGATTGGAATGAAGGCATTTAATTGCTTAGTGAACCAAGTCATGGCTGTTCTTCCGTTGAACTATTAGCATTATCTCTCCAACAGGAAACAGAAATTTATCAGGTAGCATAAAAGAACAAGAGAGGTTGTCTTAGAAACAGAAAGCAGAATTGTTTCCAAACCAACCGGTTCAAGAGGATGCCTTTCATCAGATTTCTGTGTCCACAGCCTCACTCTACCCAGGGTTCTAGTAAAAGCTAGCAGAATGAGTCATGAATTCACTAGTGGTTAAATGTAGCTCATACAAAATGGAGTAGTAATGTAACTCATCTACATGCTCTACCAGATATGATTCCGGGCAATGTTAAGATTTCTAAGGATGCCAGAGCTATAAAGGTGAATATGGTGACTTGTAAGATCTTTTGAAACAGAAGAGTAGACTAGTCACAAGGCAGGAAAGATACCAAGACTCAGGATAACTTCTTTATAGTCCAGAGACATTGGTGTCAATATACAGACCTGAGGTAAGACGTAAAGTTGGAAGGCGCCATGTTCAACCTGGCTAGACAGAAATTCTTTCTTGAAATTCTACTTATAAAAACTAGTTTCCTACTAAGGAAATATATCCCTTCTAAGGAATATAAGGAATATATTCCTTCCTTCAAAAGTTTGCCTAACAAACGTTAAGTGTTTCTGATTTGGAGGGGAGAAGAGATTTTGCTAGGAAGGTATGGAAAGTAGAAGACAATGCAGTGAGAAGTTTCTGTGGAAACTCTATGTCTGAAGACTGCTACATGATTTTTTTTGGCATATCACTTCCTCTATGCGAATTGCATCTCATGTATGAGATGGAAGGAATGATAATGACTCATAGAACTATTGACAGGATCATAGGAGATAATGTCTCTAAAGGGCCAAATGCAATGTCTGGAGCACAGTAAACTGAAAAATTTGTTCCATAAAGTTCCTTCAGAAAACTCCCCATATGTCTGGAATAAAATGAAGGAAGAGGAATTTTTGCATTACTTTCTCACTGTCTATTTTGGTTAAAATTTAAGTAGGAAACAGCATGGACTTAGGTGGCGGTAATGTAGTTGTGATATCAGGAATTCTGTGCTCAAAAGACTAAGAAGAACAAAGAAGGGGAAACAGAAAATGGCCCAGATCAGCTCTAGAGAGAAAACAATCTTCCTGCCATTGGAAATTCCCAGAGTTTGCAAGAACTGGTGGCACTCTGTATCTGTAAATCCAGTCAAAGGAACAAATAAGCACTCTAGTCGATGAGTTATTATCCAGTGCCTTCAGTACATAGGATGGAGGTCATAGCAATAGGAAGATGTTTAGACAGTTCTTTAGAACAGAAGAACGAGAGGGTGGGGACATAGGTAAAACTCTTAGAACGGGATCTAGCTTTCTGCATTTAACATTGATCAAAACTTTCCATGAATGAGGGCATCCCAGGTGGCTCAGCGGTTGAAGCCACCTTCAACCCAGGGCGTGATCCTGGAGACCAGTGATCGAGTCCCGTGTCAGGTTCCCTGCATGGAGCCTGCTTCTCTCTCTGCCCACCCCCTTGTGTGTGTGTGTGTGTGTGTGTGTGTCTCCCATGAATAAATAAATAAAATCTTTAAAAAAATGAATTGTTACATTGAATGAATTGTTACATGAAGCATATGTCTTAAAAGGTGGTGAACAGTTAGAAAGACAAGCATCTCTGCTCCACTCTGGTCCCATAAATCTTGACTATACAGTTGTAAGAGAATATTATTTTTTATATAGAGAATACCCCTTGCCAAGACAATTTAGTAAGACAACCTTTAGATTAAAGAAATATATGATTATTCTTCTCTTCTCAATAACTGTAAGAGATCTTATAAACCTTGTATGAATGCATTTTTCCTACTCGGCTTCATAGATCACCAAATAATATGCTTCAACTACAGATGGCAGTAAGTTTGATTTTAAACAAAGAAGATTTAGATAAATTTCAGGGTCTGCATAAAAATTTTTTTAGAATATTCATGAATTCTGATCTCACGCGTTTTTCAACAATAACACTTTTGTGTTTAAAACAATTTGATCACCTTTACAGTAATGATTAATCTCTATAATAATAATAACTTTATTTAAAATTGCACATAGGATTTAAATTTTTATGACTTATATAAGACTATTGACAACATCTCAATCCACATTTTTGACTTATGCTTGTGGAGACCCAAGAAATAATCTACATCGTAATTCGCAACTGATTTTTTAGTCTTAAAATAAAAACCCTAAATATATCAGTATCTCTTTCCTCTAACAATGATGATACTTATATATGATATGGTAATTAGGTATAGCTTCAAGCATATCTGTCTTGGTAAATGAAAGAAACATGAGTAAACATTGATCATATGGCAGATAAACAACTTACAGACATAAATAGATTTTTGTTATTCTCAGTTTGTTCTGTTTCGTTGCATGTCAGTTAAGTGGGGGGATCAAAAAATAAAAAGAGATGTAAAAATTAGTCCCTCAGCCCAAGATTTCGTATTACTGAAAGAGTTTGGATTAGTTTAAGAAATTTTGCACTGATGCAAGAGGCACATTATAACTAACTTTTAAAATTCTTTACTGTTAAAATACAAGTGTCCTCATAAATGGCCACCCCTGTGTTGTAACATTGAAGCATGACGAATACATCCAGGTTCAGGTCTTCCTGCATATTTAATACGTTAAGTACCATTAAGAAACACTTTATAAAAAAACTGTTTCGAAGAGTTGATTATAAATTAAAATATTAACAGCCACTAAGGGATCCAATATAGGGACTTACATGATCATGCTGTTCTTTAAATAAAGAAATAAATTGAACTGATTATAATATTTCATGTGTTTTGATGTAACAAATGACTTCATGGGATCAAGCAGGAAACCAAGCTAATTTCCCATCAATTGCACTGTCGAAGATTGTCCTACTGTAATATTTTGGTTTTAGGGCATTAGGACTTATTTCTAGCAGAATGCTGGAGGAGAACTATTCAGTTCTGACATGGTCATTCATTCCTGTCTCAGGACCTAGGTACATTTTAATAGATGGGATGAGAGAGAAAGGGCTGTTTTGTCTCTCAAAGAATTGCTAAACCAGATGTTGAGCAGGGAGGAGAGATTTTCAAATTCTAGCCGAAAAGCACCATCCAAAGAATTAAAAACTGACAGCCAATCGGTAACAATGCCTCCAGCCAGATAGCATTGAGCCTTCAGAGTCCACCTCTGGTCACTTCTTTTCTCCTCAGTGAGGTGACTTTTCCAGGTCACTTCTTCTTGTATATTTGTGGAGGATTTGTGCTAGAAGCGTGCAGACCACCGTCTGCTCCGCAGATCAAAGACATCCATCTCCAAAGTTCCTCATCGAAACAAGGGTCAATGTTGCGAAACTTCATTCCCTGAAAACCACTCAAAAAATGAATTGCAGACACTGATGAGTTTTAATTCTTAAAAGAATCTGGTCTCTAGGATAGTTAGCTAAAGAAAGGAAAATACAGTAATACCCTGAGATTATAATCAATCAGCCTAGATTACCATATTTTCTATCTGGTTCCTCAGAGAGGAAAAGAGAAAGTGATGTTGCCACACTTCAACGGCATTTGTTTAACAGTCTTTCATTCTGTCCCAGCAAGCAAAACCTTTTGATAAATGTTATCAATTTTATTTACATATAAATAGATGGTGATACAAGTCTAAGCTTATTTTCAAGACATAAAGCTGTGTTTCTGAATGAAATTTGCCTTTTAGGAGGTGAGGCGGTCTTCCTTGAACCTCAAGATTCTTCACACTATGTTGTCCTCAGAGGATTTATAGCAAGAGCTGAAAATACCAAAAACGAAGAAACTGAACCCCAAATTTTCTGATTCTCAGGATGGGAAGGCATTTGAAGTTTCACAGTGATCCAACAGAGGGCAGTGGAATTCCACAGAAGAATCTGATGGCCCTGTGCTGAAAAATAGATCCCCAGAATGTAAATCTCTGAAGAGAAATCTGTTTTAACACAGCTACCTCAGGAAAAGGGGAATTATTGCACTTAATTAAAGTGTATTGACACCATATGTGGCCCCACCTCTCCACCTCTACTTTTTGGATTCATTAATGATTAAAAAAAAAAAAAATCAGACCCTAGTAAGGCCAGTATTCCTGCAGCATCTGTGACTTAACCCCTAAAACATTAATCCTATAAAAATTAGGCTTAAACAAAAAGCTAGTTAGCAAACAGAAGCCTTTCAGATGAGACAATTTATGTTCATTATCTCTGTAACTCGGAGAAACTTCACTGGGCTGCTTTTAAAATATTGTTCTTTTAATGACCATTTGTATGTTCTTCTGTAATATATTAATTTCAAAACACAGAAAAGCTCCCAGTATTTTTGCCCATATACTGAATATAAAAATTTGAATATTCTACTCCATGTAAATAGAAATAGACATAACCATTTTACCTGTCTGATTCTCCGTATACCTGAAATTCCTTGATCTTTGAGGAGAATACAGTCATTCCTGTTGAAAATGAAACCTTTTTGTTATGACTTGGACACCAATTAAAAAATTAATCCAACCTAAACTCTTTGAAAACAGAGAATATACCAAAGCATCCGATTTTCAAAGCATTTTTAAGACTTCCTCTTCTCTAGTCTCTTCGTCAGATCACTTTTCTTGTGATCAAATTGAGTTTTTACTTTATACTCTTCAAAGCACACACGCTTAGAGGTAGAAGCACATATTACTTTAACATTTCAATTTGTTCCTGAATTAACATCTCAAATCTAGATTTTTCCAGGTTTTAATTCTGTTATAAATAGATTGGGGTTTTTTCTTCATAATTTTTAAGATTATAGCATTTTACCTAAAACATCCATTAAGTTCTGATTATAAAATAGTCAACAATAATTGCAGAGCATTTAGAGAATATAGACACCAATATAAAATCAAATTAAAATTGCCCATACTTCTATCTCCCAGGGATATGCCATCAGAGTGATAATGTTTTCCTATCCCATTTTTTTCACACACGTGGACCTAAAATACACATTTCACATGATGTGATGTGTATTTTTCACATATATATTAATATATATTTCACATACGTTTGTGCATATATACACACATACATGTGCTTTTACGTTTAGAACTATCATCTGTGGAAATATATTTAATAACATTGGATTATACCAACTATAGAATTTTTTAAGTTTCCTACCTCACCTAATATGCTTCGAAGACTTCCCCAGATCTTTACTTTCTGGCTGTGATTTTAAATAACTACTATCACATCATATGGACTTAGCTTATTTACCTCCTTTTCTTTGTAGATCATTGATTTATCTGACACTTCAGTATATTGATTCCAAAGTCAAAAAAGATTTTACAATTCCAAGTCTTTTGAATTGAAAGTTCTGTATCTTTTTTTTTTTAGTTCTGTATCTTTTAAATTAGATTCATTACAAGTCCAAATAAATAGTGACTGCAATAAAAAACTAAAAGATAAGGAAAATTTTGCATGTTTTTAGGGATGAAATAAATACTTTAAAGACTATTTTAAAAACACGAATAAAGAAAAGTGAAGTTTGTATCTTTCCCTTCATATAAATATTTGCTACAGATGAATGCATTTTTGTGCATAATGAAATTATTTTGACCCTTTTTGTTAAGGAAAGATAGAATACATGCCATTTTTATCAATATTCATTACCCGCAACTATTCTGAAATACTATTTCTGTGACGGTACAAAGCTCAAGTGAGAGATCAGATATTTCATTATGTTATTCAAAATCATACTCCTAATAACTAAATTTGAATGCTATGTACATAATACTTAAAATCTTAACGAAGTTGGGGGAAGCTCATATTAAGAGAAAGTGTTGTTGGTGAAAAGAGCTGTTTCCCCCCCACCTCACTTTCCAGAAATCCTAGTTTTCAAAAAACTGTGTGCTGAATCACTTTATCACAATAATATAAAAACTTTTGTACTGCTTGTAAAATAACTGTATACTTCACCCTCTGCAGAATGAATACAGAATTCATTTCATGTAGTAGTTGCCGTTACAAATTTTTAGAATACTTAGTTCATGGAGGTGTATATCTATATAAAGATCTATTTTCTGTATGTTTTCTATACCTTGCAGTTTTAAGAGGCCTTTTATGATTTGGGGAGCATGCAGAGAATGTTGAGGGAATTTGGATTCTAGCATTAGGTATGAGAAAACTTAGAATTAGCTGAAATGCTGATAAAATAATGTAGTTATTCTATTCCAGAGCAAGCTGAGAACCGAATACTGTTTTTTGATGCAAATTCAAATGTCCATTCCATCAGAACATAATCATATGTTCTCTTAAAAATAATAATGTGTTCCTTTAACCTGCTGAGGTCTTCTCATATGTGCAATTGCATAACTATGCTTAATATAAAAGTATAATATATACATATACATACATTTAGAGAGAAATTTAGAGTACAAGGAGAGTATACAGAGAGTGTATACAAATAAAAACACCTGATTATATATGCACTGAACTATTTTCAGCTCATAATTTGAAAAGGAAAAAAGAAATAGCAAGTTGAAGAATCCTACATTTCTTTACACTCCGGCCTATGGATTTTTTTTTTAATTTTTATTTTTTTAAACAAAGAAACATTTTCAGCCTTAATCATACTCTGAGTAAATGAAAGCGTTCCTGCATGTTTGAATTTCGCAGGTTTTGTATTTCACACTGGGAGTCAGGCTTTCACAGTTTTTTAACTACCTTAAAACCTTGTTAACTTTCAGCTGAAATTGCTGTTTAACAATGTTATGTCCTTGTGGGAATACAGGATCTTACAAAAAACAGTGTTGAGGAACTCTAGTCCCAGAGCAATCTAAATCTCAACCTGGGTGTAAGCAATGGTAGCTGGTGGCAGGACCTCCAACCTGAAGGGCCATCGATGTTTAAAGACATAAGGATACACTGGAATGAAGATCTCTCAAGAATAAGAATTGGTGTATGGAAATGCTTTACTGGTGGACAGTGACAGGGACCAGGTCTCCTGCTGCTGATCGCGGGGTACACCAGCTGATGCTCAGGACCCCTTTCCATGCTGAGGAAGGGGTAGCAAAACTTTCTGGTGACTTCTGGGTAGCCTGGGCTCTCCATCTGCCCCCACCTGGTGCTTCCCTGGATAGCAGCGAGTAAGAGAGAGTCCCGGGCTGAGATAGAGTCAGCCTGCAGCTGGGAGCTAAGTTCCAGTGTTGAAGGCTTTAATTCTAAGTGAAAATGAAAAGCCAAGCTGGGAACCACCTGAAGATTTCAACAGTCCTTGGGTAAGGAAAGAGCTCAGGATATTTTTCTTTGAAGTCCACCAAAGGGAGACCAAAAAGAGCATGAAGACTGGATAGGAATCAGAACAATTAAGGATTTGTGATCAGGGATTTAGATCCCTGGTATAAAATATCCTACACTATGAGGATGTTGTTCATAGTTTAAACAAATGTGTTATGTTCTTTCCTTCTGAGCGTTGGTTCTAAAGCAGTGGTTCTCAAACCGGGGTGAGTTTGCTCCCAAGTGACAGCTGGAAATGTTGGGAGACGTTTTGGTTGTCACATCCAGGAGAAAGGATGCTCCTGGTATCTAGAGGGCGGAGGCCAAAAGGATTGCTCCAAAGCAGCCTGCAATGAACGGGACAGCCCTTCGTAACAAAGAATTATCCCACCTCAGATGTCACTGTACCAAAGTTGAGAAATCCTGCTGTAGATCACAGGACTGATGTCTTTTGACATCAGATCATAGGACCGTGTCTACTAATGAAATGCAGCTAATCGATCTTAAAAATTACGTCTAAATGGAACTATGTGGCCTCCAATCAACATGCTGTACTGGCACACCGATTCCTGCGTTGGTCATATTCGTGTGGTTTTCACGATTTTATTATTCACTTAAAATGTGCGCCTCAAAGAGAAAACTGTCATCTAGAGGGTCTAGAATGCAAATGGCCCTAAACAATAAATGAAACAAAATAATAGAGACCTTTCAAATTAAGTAAGGGAGGAGGAAAAAAAAAAAAAAAACAAGAGAAAAAGCTGTAGAAATAAAAAGTAAGTGTGCCTGGTAATGTAATAAAGTGTTGTATTTTTGTAAGGCACATATTGAACTATAAAAGAAAAAGGCATTGGGTTCGTCCGAATTGTGCTGTATTCCTCATCACAGGCTCTCCCCTCCTCGAGAGCTTTCTAGACCTCTCTGAAACAGACATTGTGGGGTGTGAAACTGTCAAACGGAGACAAAAGGCTTCCAAGGGGCTAGTGTTGCATTAGAAGGCACTTGCTTTCCATCTCAAACTCAAGCGTGCATGTGATGAAGTCTGTTTTTTCTAAAACTTGGCAGCAGCTGACCAGTAAAATTTGGGCTTTGCCGGAAGTCTTAGCTACAGCGGTGGCAAGGGTTAATATTAAACCCACCACACCATTTTGCACAATCTCCCAGGAGATCTCTCAATGGATTTCCACTGCCACTGGAAATAATGGCTCACAGCTGCAGCAACCCGTGGTAACACTTGATATTCCCGTCGCAAGCGGGCCAGTGCTTTCAGTGGAAATGAGAAAATCACTAACGCTATGCTGTACATTGTGCGGGGGGTCAGGGTTCCAAAGCCACAACCTTCACTGACCCCTCAGCCCAACAGCCTCCCCCCCAACCCTGCCCCAGGCTGCCTCTGGCTGGGTCCCTTATCTCCTCGTTTTATGAGAAGCACACACTTGCGGGCATGAGCCCAGGGAGAGCCAATGAAGAGCCACAGGGAGACTGAGATCTCCGTGGGAAAGGGAATTGATTTGTTTTGCACAGAGTAATTGTCATCTACTTAGAGAGAATCTGGGGTTATTCTTTCAAAGCTGAGAAATAAGAGGCCAAAGGTGTTATGTGATTTAAATGTGGTGAAATGTTTTTTATTCCTTCCCCCAAACCATCTAATCTCTCCAAGCCATGGTGTCCCAGTGCTAGAAGGCCATCGTGAGAGATGCCATGCTCTTGGCATAAAACTTTGAATGGCAGAGATGATTGGTGAAAAATGGAACCACCTCCAGAGAAATATGATGAACCATTATGAAGAGCAGTCCTCAAGCAGGGCAGCCCCAGAGATTGGGATGCTCTTTGTACATCGTCCCCAATCCCCATCCTCTGATAAATCAACCCTCACTCAATCAGGCCTCCATTCACGTACTCACTCTCGTGTGCCAAACTTGTGCCATGCACAGGACAAAGCACGTGGCTGGTATCATTTCTCTGCGCAAGGTTCTCATTCAGGGCCTGGTCTGCAGCCACCCCCTCAGGCCCTCCAGATACAGCAGTGATTTAAAGGGATCCCAGTCTTCATCTCCCTGCCCTGTGAATTGTGAACCAATTAAATGCTTTATTTTTACCGGTTGTATGGGGTGTGATGAAATACCATGCATGGTGCAGGTATGGACATGCATGCACATGTATGTCTGTAAGGGAGCTTTGTGAGCCTTTCCAGGAATCCCACAATCCTCTGCAAAGCTGAAAATTGGCTGTGACAGTATTTTAAAGAATCAGAAAGCTCGGGAGCTACTCGATGATGTCATGGAGGTCCCTTGAGAAAATGTGGTCATTAAGTGAGTTGCATGTGGTGATAAGAAGCCATTAAAATAAACAGAACTTCTCTATAATTACTAAATTTCCCAGAAAAACAATTAGAGTGCTTGAGACATTTTGTGTCTGTCTTCCACTGAGTTCAAAGTTTCCGCTCCCACCCGCCCCCCCAACACACACACCATTTTCCAAAAAGTGCTCGCTGAAATTGTGCAGCATAGCCAGAAGAGAAAAGAATTGGAGGCCCCTCTGGAGTATTTGACAGAAATTTTTGCTGTGTTTAATTTTCTTTTAAACAGTGGGGAGCTCTGAAACAAAATGGAAGAAATGGACTTTTTCTATGTGAAAAACAATCACTTGCAAGTCATTTTGCATGATGTTAAGTTCTGAGGGGTGTAATAATTAAAACAGCAGCCTTCTATTAGTCGATCATATACATGGGTGTGTTCTATGCCTTATATACACCTTATATGTACCTTATATACATATTACGTGCCTGAGCACAAACACGTTCATTGATAATAACTAAACTATCATAACAATTTATTCTCTTACTTCTTTCCTTAAAAGCCATGCTATTAGCACCTGGAATCCCAGGATTGGGAATACATTTTCTGTCCATCAGATTCTTTTTTTTTTTTTTAAGATTTTATGTATTTATTCATGAGAGACAAAGAGAGAGAGGCAGAGACACAGGCAGAGGGAGAAGCAGGCTTCCTGCAAGGGACCCGAGGTGAGATTCGATCCCAGGACCCTGGGATCATGACCTGAGCCAAAGGCAGATACTGCCAACCACTGAGCCACCCAGGCACTCCTAGGCCATCAGATTCTTATTAAAATATTGAAATGATAAACGTGAAGCTTTCCCTGGAGCATATTTTCATGCAAACTAAATATAAACAAAGAAAACTCCATGGATTAAATTTGCATCTTCACGTCTAAGACTAAAATGGAAGCTGAAGAAGAGGAAGGAGAAGGTTAGGAAGGAGAAAGGGACCAAAGGGTGGGTAAGGTAGGGCACAAAAGCCAGGGACAATCTCCATGGACTGCACATGTTGGCGGGCGCTGGTCCCACCTAAGTGACTGATGGCATCCTGTATCAGGACATAATGTATCCCTGGACCTGAAGCTAACATTTTTTTGTGAATTAAATCCTCTTTTTCTTCACGTACATAATCACTTCAGAGAAGCTTTATTTTCACCTTAAAGGATAACAAAATATGAAATTATGTCAGTTTGAGGTGCATTGCAGGCTCTCACTCATCCAATGGCTTGGCCACTTTATCAGAGATTTATTTATTTATTTGAGAGGGGAGGGGCAGAGGGAGAGGAAGAGAGAAGATCTCAAGCAGACTCCCCACTCAGCAGGGAGCTGGATGTGGAGTTCCATCCCATGACCCTGAGATCACGACCTCACGACCGAAACCAAGAATCAGAGGCTTAACCAATTGAAGCCCCCTGGGCACTCCTGGCTATTTTTTATTATTTCAGAATGACCTGTTCAGGAGTCCTCAGCAGACAACTGCAGTCCTCCCCATCTCCCTAAAACATTTAACTTTTCTTTCTTTGTCCTTGAATAGCATCTAGTCCTTATTGCGATCCTAGCATACATTTCCATGTAGATTAATTTCTACTTACATGTGTCTTGCCTTTGCGTCTAGAGTATATGCTAGAAGACAGAGGTGAGGTTGTATTCATCAAAACAGCATCAGGATCCCAAATTTTATTTGGGAAGACACCCAATAAAATTATGTGGAAGGAATAAGCAAAAGAATGAATAAATGGGTCATTTCACTGTGATTTGTGGAATGCATGGGCTTGCAGAATGCCTGACTAGGAACGAGATTTGCTTATGCTTTCCCAGCATATGTGGCATTTGAGAGACATGCCTCTAGCACATCGTACATCTCTTAGAATACAGAAGATGGAAGAGATGACCGTTCTCCTAGGATGTCGGAGAGGAATGTCTGTAAAGCTCTCATTTTATAAATAATCTACCAAATTTAAACCTTGTTCAAATGTTTATAACAGAGAACATGTTTTTAGTGGTTGCAAGAGAGCAATGACCTCTAGCATCTATTAATAGTCTGCCAACTTTTGGTTACTAAATTTATCATAAGGGATAAATGTTATTTTCTGCACCATATAGAATTTTCTGTGAGAACTGAAACTAAATTTAGACAAATAACATACAGATTATGCGTAGGCTTCACTCATATGGGTATAAAAATAAATATCATGTGTGCATATAGTCACGTACTTAATATCAGATTTTTTTTTTATGTGGATAGACTTCTATTATTTTCACTAATGGAGCAGAAGCGGAGATAATTTAAAAACGATCCATGAGGGGATCCCTGGGTGGCTCAGTGGTTGAGCATCTGTTCATCCCAGATCGTGATCCTGGGGTCCTGGCATTGAGTCCCACGTCGGGCTCCCCGCACGGAGCCTGCTTCTCCCTCTGCCTGTGTCTCTGCCTCTCTCTCTGTGTCTCTCATGAATAAATAAATAAATAATCTTAAAAAAAAACAATCCATGATGTTCTTTGGAATGCATTTTTAAGCCTTTGTTTTTATATGTTTGTGTTACTTCTGAAACCAATTTTAAACAGAGTGCTGAAGTCACACTGAGGACATCATTCCATCCAGGTAAGGCTAATACATATAAAACTCCCTGCACCCTGCCTCTAAATATCTCAGCATGCTCTAAGTTGGGAATGGGGAGAATCTTTTTCCCTTGGAAATATTACACAGCATCAAATAATGACTCAAATTCTTTTTAGGATTAGGAAGTTAATAGAAAAAGGTCTTGGTTTTATGGGAATGCCATAGTTAGTTAAAACAGGACCAAGTGAAGTATAAAGAGATGTTGACAAAATCGAGTCGTAGAGAAGGCACATTATTACTTGTATTCTCTGTCCCTTGCTAATCTCCTTGGTCTGAAAGCAGCTGTGGACCTCCCCTGGGAACAGGCAATGCTGACTGGCAGCTGGTAAGCACCTGTTGGGTTGTGCTGGTGGTTATGGCTGGTGTTCCTTTTGATTGGACAGGGCATCTGTTTCTGATTGGTTGTTGCCCATGCTCTCCCGGTCATTATGTATCTTCAACATCAGCCCTGGGAATAGGTAACCGAGCTGTACTCTTGATACTTGTACATTTGGCTCATGTACCGAAGAAGGTTATCTTTGTCGGAATTTGAATGAGTGAAGGTATGTCTAGTCAATTCAAGGATGGGGGGTGGGGTGGGGAATGGTTCAAAGCACTGCAAAATAGGTGAGGGGTATACGTTTCAGAATACTTTTAAGGAAAAATAGAATGGCAAGCCACAGAAATTACTGATTAGCAATTTTATAAGTAGGTCAGGTGAAGAATCCATGCATATGACTCATGGGCAAGGTGATGCTGTTAATGACTTAGAAAACTAATGATCCCAACAGGAGGTTAATATACTTATTTAGCTATGACCTTTCCTTTGTAAAATGCATCCTTCCTTTCCATAGGTAGTGTAAGAGACATTTTATCGCCATCAATATTTCCAAAGAGTAAAACAAGTGGAGTAAGAATTAATGAGACTTCTTTCTATTTTTACTTCCTACTCTTGTCAGAAATAGAAAATCAGGGAAAACAGAGAGGCATGAAGCTCCAGGAGAAAGAGTGGTGATAGCTCTGCATAGAACTGAATCCACCTCTACCCGACGTTAGACATTCACTTGAACAAATAAACGAATAATGGCACTTCACAACTATTTAAAAAAAAAAAGTCAGACTGTGAAGGTATGCTTAGTGGCTAGACACAGCTGGAAATAATTGGGAAACAGAGTCCAGTGCAAAAGAGTTTAAAAACCACATGGTCTCAATGATATTTTCATAGTGCTCCAAGCAATTTTCTTCCACAAGTCAAATGGTTTCAAGACTCTCCAGCTCAAAATTACCTACAAAACATAAATGCCAAAAAAAGGTAAACTGCAATGCATTATGGACAAAACAACCAGTAACCCTTGAGGAAATTCCTTGTCAAAATTGTGAATGGGACACTTCGTGGCATAGGCAGCCATTGCCCTGCCTTTAATACAAACTGTCGGTGTCCCTCGTCTACTCTGGGGAAGAGAAGAAGTAATGATTCCCACACGCTGCTGCGAGATACACTGGAGTCACCTGCGTCTGTTTATTTCTGTGGGTGGTGGTGGCGAGGAGATCTGGAACAAGCCCGTGAGAATGTACGCATAAGTGACTGTTTACTGTGAAAGCACTTTGCCTCCATAGGCAAAGCTTTACTTTCAGGTGACTTTGTGAGTTAATTGATAAGTGACTCACAGCAGGGCTTAGAACACCTTCCCCAATATTGCAGTCAAAGTCACCATCAACATAGAGAGATCATGAACACCTAAATACCAGAAGTCAAAAATCCCACACCTAATTTGTGTCTCTAATCTTGCTCATCATTGATAGGGAAAGGATTACTGTTTAATTATATTCTTCAGGGGGCATGATGCCACAAATTTCTTACTTTTAAATCTTCTAATCATGAAACAGGATGCTATCCCATGATAATGTCATCCAGTGATAGATCATTTTTTTTCTAGCCAATTAAACATATTAGCAGCTGTTTAGTTAACACACTGCATGCAAGGAACTCTTCCAAGCATTTTACATATATAAACTTCATTTACACGTTGTAAAATAATTTATTATCCTCGCATGCCAGCTGAGAAGACTAAGGTTCAAGGACAATAAGTAAATAGCACAAGACAGTGAAATTTGTCATGGGTTGGGCTAGGATTTCCATTCTCTTTTCCAATGCGTGAAAAACAGACACATCAGGAAAAAGTAAAGCTAGTACAGGAGTTAATTATTTCTCAACATAAAACAACAAACAGATTCCATTGTTACAAACTCTTTTCATTCATCTCCATGAAGGTCAAATACAAAATCCTAAATAACTCCCAAATTAAAATGGCTTCAGATTTTGCTATGATGGAAACAAGTGTGGGATTTGGGACTCGATCCAAAGATATTGGTAACTAATACTATCAGAGGACATAAAAATCCAAGACTCCCAGAATCTACTAGTGGATCTTTCAAATGTGTAAGGTGGTGGCAAAGCTTAGCGGTAGCACAAATGAATACACCCAGAAAGGTCTCTACAATTTCTTCCACTATGCAGATGCTACATGAAGAGCATTTTTAGGTCTCTTTCCAGGAGCTTATATGCTTCTATGCACTCATAATCCAATTACTTTACTTTTTAATGATAAATAAAAGAGGTTTTAACTTCACACACACACACACACACACAAAGTTTTTTCTCTGCATTCTTAATACTTTAGATAAGAATGACATTGTATAGGAGCTGGCAACTGGAGACCGCAGGCCAGATTGACCCCTTGTCTGCTTTTGTAAATAAAGTTTTATTGGAAAACAGCTAGGCTCATTCATTTAGCAGTCATCCACGGCTGCTTTCAGTGCGCAACAGCAGAGTTGAGTAGTTTCAACAGAGACTGGCTGCAGAGCCAAAAATATTTACTGTCTGGTGCTATCCAGAAAAAGTTTGCCACCTTCTGACCTAGACGATTGTGGCATATGTTTAAAAAAAAAAAAAAAAAAAAGAGGAGGTGGAGGAGGAGGAAAGTCAAGACTACTGAGGCCATAGCAGACAAAGGGAGACTGAGTTGAAATTTCATGCTCCTTTCCAGACAGTGCCCTGGGTCCCAGTGGTGTGCCATCTGTCATTGTACCATCATGATCATTATTGCAGAGGACACCTATTTGGCCTAATTGCAGTAATGCCACAGACAGAATTTGCAGAAAAAAGAAAAGTTGCCAGAGCCTGTTAGTTTGAGATAACATTTTATTGAATCCTCACCCTATTACAGAATTTCAGTCCCCGCTTCATCTCTGCCCCAAAGCCCAACTCCTCCAGTGTTTTTAATAAGAGGTAATTATTTTTGTAGGGTTTTAAACAAATCTCAGTGGAATTCAAATATTTTTCAGAACTGTCATAGGAGGTATATTTTAGGGTAGAATCAGTGTTGAGTTAGCTATTTCACACACCACAAAAGATGTTAAACTGATTGAAATCATGAGAGAAAAATCACTAGTAGACACATATAAGCAGTTCATGCAGTCATCATCTCTCACCAGAAACACAGTACAGAAAGGTTAAATGATAGGAGGATTTGGGATGCTTTCTCTCTAGCTGTGGATATGAATTAGAACTCTTGATGAGGAATTAAAATAGACTGGAAATCCTTAAAATCAAAGTGAAAAGCATGGTCTAGAATCCCGTAGACTCTTACTAATCAATGCCAGCAGGTAGTTCAATCTTCTAATATTTTAACTACTACATAGCTCAGAAAAATTCTTGGGGAATGATACAATTATATCATACCTAGTCACATAACCAATTTTGTTTCCACATACATTAAAACTTTGTATGGCTCAAATCACATTCCTCAATCTATAGACAATATAAATATTTGATATAACATGGCTTGGTCTGTTAAAAAGATACCAAACTTGTCTCTGATAGAAGTAAAAGAAATCCTGCATCATATGTATAAGGTAATGGGTTGGTATATCTACAATTGCTTTCTGCTATATGATCACTATCTTTATATAACCTGGCTACCCCAATGTTGATTTTTTTTAACAAGAGGACTGTACTGAAAGTGATACATTGTATCACTCAAGACATTGAGCAGAAAAATAATATACTTTCAGATTGTCTTCTTGAACTATTAATTCTTTCCTTCACATATTCAGGCAATAAAACTATCTTAAGCATTGGTAAGATACACCAAATAAGGCTGGCCTCTATTTTTTAAATTTGGTGTTACTAATAATATGAAATTGAATTCTCTTATTTTTCTGATAATGTTAAAATTACTCCATGTCAGTCTATAAAAGTGCAAAAGTGAATAAATAAGAATGCATACTCTAATAAATGCTTATATTTAAGTACGATGCTTCCATTCATTCTTAAGTACTAAATAAACAGTTTTTTTGGGGGGGGTGAGGTGGGGTCATAGAAAAAGAGATTGTGTCAACATTTTTGTGTCTTCGGAGACACACTTGAAAACCTAACAAAAATTTTCAAACCTTGGTGTGAATAAGCACAATTTTAAAGTATGTCCATTTTCCAGAAACAAATATGATGAGTTTTGTGAGTCTTTGGTTAAATGTTTCATTGACCACCCAGACCAAAGGCATTTATACAAATCTTCTAAGATACACCCATCCATTAAAAGGCCACAAAGCAAAATGCCAAGCAGCACATCCCAGTCAGAGTGGATACAGCCATGTCCTAGAAATTATTAGATGAATCGTCTATTTCTGGTTTTGTGAATGAGCTATTCTGTGTCTCAGATGCTCTGACTCTTAAAATAGGGAGTGAATTTCCACACCCACAACCTGGTTACCGTGCTGGTTCTTCTCTCTGTGACTAGATTCCATTCCCTGTCTTTTCCTTCTTTCTGCATCGGATGCTTCTCTTGCAATAAATACTGCTTTACCTGGGCTCCTTGGATCTTTAGCTTCCGGTTGAGCTTGGCCAAGGGGAAGCACTGACAGGAAAGATGACAGAAAGAAAGAGACAGAGATATTTATTTCTCTGGCTCTTCACAGTTGGGCTGTCATATTGGTGGTGCGTACGTCCCTTTACTTATGGCCACAGCTTCTAAGGGACGGCCCCTTGCTAGGGCTACATAGTGTTGCTCGTCAATGAGCATTTCACCATTCCTTGAAGACTCCTCTGGGTCTACTCACATCTCTGTAAATAGGTGTTTCTTTTTCTTCCCAGATTTATTGAGGTATAATTGACAAAATTGGGATGCCTGGGTGGCTCAGCGGTTGAGCATCTGCCTTTGGCCCAGGGCATGATCCTGGAATCCCAGGATCGAGTCCCATATTGGGCTCCCTGCATGGAGTCTGCTTCTCCCTCTGCCTCTCTCCCTCTCTCTCTCTCCCTCTCTCTCTCATGAATAAATAAATACAATCTTTAAAAAAAATTGACAAAATTGTACATATTTAAGATGTGCAACATGATGATGTGACATATGTATACATTGTGAAATGATTGTAAAACCATCAATTTTATGAAAACATTATCATCTTAGATAGTTACCTTTTTTTGAAATGGTGAGAACAATTAAGATCTACTGTTTTAGTAAATTTCAATTATGATAGTCTTATTACCTATAGTTACCATGGTTTACATTAGATCCTCAAAACATATGTATCTTTTTTTTTAAGATTTTATTTATTTATTCATGAGAGACAAACAGAGAGAGAGAGAGAGAGAGAGAGAGAGGGGCAGAGACACAGGAAGAGGGAGAAGCAGGCTCCATGCAGGGAGCCGGACGTGGGACTCAATCCCGGGTCTCCAGGATCAGGCCCTGGGCCAAAGGCAGCGCCAAACCGCTGAGCCACCAGGGCTGCCCAAAACATATGTATCTTATAACTGAAAGTTTGCACCCTTTGACCAACATTTCTCCATTTCCCTCATCCTACAACCCCTTACAGCCACTGTTAATATTCTCTGCCTCTGAGACTTTGATATTTTTAGATTCCACAGATAAATGAAATCATAACAGTATTTGTCTTTCTGTCTCTGGTTTATTTCACTTAGCATAATGTCCTCCAGGTTCATCCATATTGTTATGTATGGTGGGATTTTCTTCTTTTTCGGAGTTCAATAGTATTCCATTTTGTATATATGCCACATTTTTCATCCACTGATGGACACTTAGGTTTTTTTTCCATACTTAGCTATTATGAATAATGCTGCAGTGAATATGGGAGTGAGTGCAGACGTCTCTTTGAGATATTGATGTCATTTCCTTTGTGTATACACCCAAAAAGTGAGATTGTTGGATCATATGGCAGTGTTGCCAAGGATGTGGGGAAAAGATAATCCTTGTGTACCATTGGTAAGAATGTGAATTGGTACAGCCATGATGGCAAACAGTATGGTGATTCCTCAAAAAATAAAAAATAGAAATTCCCTATGATCCAGCAATAGATATTTCTTTAATATTTCTTCACTTAATTGAGATTTTCGCTTCCTGTGAGAATCTGCCTGAAAGACTTTTCACCCCTTGATGATATATTACTGCAGATTGACAAACATACACAAAACTAATTTGCTTTCAACAATTTATCACTGGGGCGCTGGTTGGCCCAGTTGGTTAATGTCAGACTGTTGGTTTCGGCTCAGGTCATGATCTCAGGATCATGGGATCAAGTCTCACATCGGGTTCTGCACTGAGTGTGGAGCTTGCTTAAGATTCTCTTCTTCTCCCTCTGCCCCTTCCCTCTACTCATGCACACATACTCTTTCTTAAAAAATAAATCTATTTAAAACCCCCCAAAAAACAATTTATCACTAAGGATTAAATGTAAAATAAATAAATAGATAGAAGAAATGTTCCGGTAAGCTTTTTTGGGAAATTAGTTAATAATGGAAACTGTGTTCAGTGTTAGTAGGACTATTTCATACAGGATGGTGGAGACTGGAGCACATTTTGAAGGCTTTCACCGAGGTTTCAGCATCTCGATTTCTAGCAAATCTGTTGAAAATGGAAGAGCCACAAAAAGTAGCAGCATAACACTATAATCATGTTTTGAGTATTACATGCATGCAGGAATGAAAAGGAAGAACTGACAATTATTGAGTGTTTCCCACATGACAACCACTGTATGAGTCACTTAAGCATTATGTAATTTATGTAAATGTATGCAATCCTATTCTCAACTCTAGCAAGTATTTATTATTAGATTCACAGTACAAATGAGCAAATTGAATCTTACAAAAATTAAGCCATTGACAGCTGTAGCCCGTCAGAGCATCAACTGATTCCTTTGTCATTAGCTGGTATTTGCTCCTAATGTTACAGGTTACCTATAACTCAGGTTGTCAATATGTTTACTATGTCCTCCTCATGCTGGCCTCACACACCTTTAATATCTGTTGGCATTCTCAAATATGTCTGTGATCCTTTGATATGTAGGAATTTTAGCTATGAGTTTCCCTCACCACATCCACCTAGGTGCTCACCATTCTACTCTGGCCAGATTACAAACTTCGCTCCAGGGTGAAAGGTCTTTTCAGAAAGATCTTAGAAAGCAAGGCCATGATTTTATTTGTTCTCAACCACAGATTTTTAATCTGAATTTCAATCGAACGAGATTGAGGGTGATGGGACACTTTTCAGAGCATCACTGCATAGAAACCAACCATATTCTCTTAGATCCTCTTCAATGCATGATCAGAGTTTTCTTTTGTAGGGACATGTTGTCATACTTTTCTTTTTTTTAATTTTAAAGGTAAGTACAACACTAGCTTTTGCTCTCAAAATGTATAGAATAACTAGAAGACGTTTTGCTCTGTCAAGATCATACAACTCAGTCTCCTTTTTTACCTTATGGACATTGTTAAAATTATATTTTGAAATTTAAAGCTGAGGAAGAATTTTTATTCTAGGCATTATTTTCCTTTTTTCTTAAAGCTATTAAAGCCATCATATTAGTGAATCATGAGCCACTGAGAACCATTGAGAATTACCTGGAACAAATGCATTAGTTATTAATCAAGATATCCTCTCTATTCCTACATAAGTCTGTGGCCATGTCTACTTCACATATGTCTACATTTATGTTAACATAACATCCACATGTGCATGAATTATGTATGTGTACGACCAGTGAATGGATTCCTAATTTATTAAGAACAGTAGTGTAATAATAGACTTGTTCTATTAAGAACAGTAGTATAATAATAAACTTGTTGGTGGAAATATACCCCATACAATTACATCTATGTTTTCAGCCTTAGAAGACCCTGGCAGAGTCATGCAGTGATGCATGTCAATATTTTAAATAATACAAATTTTCGAATGATAGCCATATAAATCAGTTTCACTAAAAACTATGTCAATTGGGCAGTTTTTCTATAAATGTATTCTTCTATTTGCAGCATAAAATAAACACTGTAAAACACTATTATAGATAGTTTGCTAGCTAGAGGTACACATTGAATGTGACTTGAATTCTTGGAAACCAATGGAAATGTGATGCATAAAAAACTAAAGGTTCAAGAGTTGATAGTTTGGTAACATAATGTTTGTCACTGTGGTAAGATTATATAAAATCCATGCATCTATTTTGCATTTATTACATTAGTCACCCATCCCACTGCTAAAATGAAGTGGTTGCAAATGGGCTTCATCAAATATTATACCTCCTGTTAGCCCTTGTCCCAACCTTAAAAAAGGCTGACTTAACCAATCAATTTGCAATTTTTGCATTATTAAGAACATATTCTCTTCATACCATTGAAAAAAAGCATCTGTATATCATGTTCTCATTCCAGAACATTGCCCCTGGCCAAAGCTTTCTTCTTAACAACATAAAAAGTAAAAAATGCAGAAAACAGCTAGTCCCAGAAAATTCAGTTTAAATGCTCAGCATTCCTTTAACAGAAATTGCAGGTAGAATTTCATCTGTATTAGTCAGGGTTTTAGAATAGCAGGTAGGATGTGGATCTAACTGTCAAATTTCTATGAGTAATTTAATTGGCATTGGATAAATTTGGTTATATTTTTAACTGCTTGGTATTTAAAGTTTCTTCTTTTTTCTTCCCATTGTGTAGATGGCCCTGAATCTAAGAACCATTTAGTGTGGCAATTTTCTCCCACTGATGACCTAAGCCCCGTGTCTCCCTCAACAACTCCTGCTTTTAAAAACTATGGTATATTTCTGGTTACATATGATGAATTGAACACACACATTTATATTTTCTTCTTCTCAAACTACACAAATCAAAGTAAATGTATAAAAAAGAAATAAACTGTGGAGGCTACCTTACATAGCTTATGATGATCCCTGCCTCTTGGTATTCACAACTTCTGTAGTCTCTGCATATTTTACCAAGGTTGGTCTGTTTGACCAGTATCATAGGGCAGAGGTGTTACTTTTGAAATTAGGTTATAAAAATATAAGGTTTCTTTTTCTCTCTCTCTTACCTCTCATTGCAGGGGAAACAAACTATTATATTGTGAGCATCCTGGTGGAGAGATCCATATCCACACGGGGGGAATCTGAAACTTCTGCTCAACAGTGAGAAAGGGGTCTGCCTCCAACCATATGAGTGATTTTGAAATGGGTTTTCCATCCTCATTTGAGCCTTTAGCTGGTGGCAGCCCCAGCAGAAAGCTTGATAGTAATCTCAGGAAAACCGCTAGGCTACTACTATCCAACTAAGCCACACCCAGATACCCAAGCCTCAGAATCTCTGAGATATAATAAATATTTGTTATTTTCATCAGTTGAGCTTTGGGTAATTTGTTACATGGCACTAAATAGCTAATGTATACATCTGCAATGAGAAAGAGATCATGAGTATATTCACCAGTTGTTAAAGAAATGAAGAAGGATGTGGATGTTTGCAGGAGAAGATGCCAATGAAGAGCAACCCAACTCATACCATAGAACTTTGTAAAGACTCAGGAATTGGAGTCACAAAACATCAAAGAAAGTGACAGTAGGACAAGGGAGTAAAAACAGAAGAATTAAGTGCAAGTATATACAAGGAACAATCATATCTCAATATTATATCTGCTCCCTAAAAGAGAAAGAATATCTGTTCTTTGGAGAAAGCAAACCAAGAGAGCTCCAGACTGTGGGAACAGCCCTGATAGATGGTTAGTGGAGGATGCTGATCTGAAAACAGGAGGTTTAGGTGAAAATTCATGCATAAGCTCAGGAGACATCAGCCTCCTTCTGACTTTCTACTCAAGCATATGTTATCCAGGGCAATCTACTTGCAAATACAGGCAAGTTTTGATTCTTTTCAGGAAAACACACACACACACACACACACACACACACACACACACAGAAAAAGAGATAGAGAAAGAGAGATAGACAAATGCATAAAGATTCTATTGTTTGGAGTCCTCTAACAAAACAGCAGAACTCTACCAGTTACCACAAAATAAAACCCGTAGTTGATATAAGTCCCCGTCACAAACATTGAACCTCCAATCAGTTTTTTGATGTTTCATCCTTAAACATAAATGGGAAGTCATTTTTCATCAGACATTGGAAGAAAGCCTGAATACCTGAAACAGAAAGATTAAAAAAATAATAACTAGAAGAGGGGAGGAAGGAGTCAGGGGGAATAATGGACTTGATGGGATTAAGGAGTATACCTGTGATGCACGGGGCGATGGGTGGAAGTGTCGAATCACTATATTGTACACCTGAAACTAGTATTTCACTGTATGTTAACTAATTGGGATTAAAATAAAAACAAAAGGGATCCCTGGATGGCTCAGCAGTTTAGCGCCTGCCTTTGGCCCAGGGTGTGATCCTGGAGGCCTGGGATCGAGTCCCACTTCGGGATACCTGCATGGAGCCTGCTTCTCCCTCTGCCTGTGTCTCTGCCTCTCTGTCTTTATCTCTATCTTTGTCTCTCATGAATAAATAAATAAAATCTAAAAAAAAAGAAAAGAAATAACTGGACAAAAAACTAAAGGGCATTAGAATAAAACTTTGAAAATGCCCCTTATAAACTTAAGTCAACAAGAGAATATAAAATATTGAATTTATACACAAGAATGGAATGTAAGAAATAAATAAAAACAGAGTTTTTGCAACTAAAAAGATGAGAGCTACACTTTTTTAAAAAAACATAGTTGGATGGGAAGATAATTCTGAGTCAAGTGTCAGATAGTAGAACAAAAATTAAAAATGATCAGCAATAACAGAAGAAAAATAAGAAAATTAGAGAGTTGGTACATGAGATCCACTGTCTAGCTAATGAGTCTCATGAAAAAAAAAAAACCAGCAATTTCAGGGAAGTAAATTATCAAAGATATATTACCCCAAAAAATGTTTACTAGAACAGAACTTGAAATTTTATATTAAAAGTGACCATCAAGTGACAAGCATAAAATGAGGCAAAAGGTACAATAAAAAGTCAAGGTGGTTGACAAATGCTTTCAAAAGGAAACTCAGATAAAGAGTTCATTGATACCTGATAGTTTTTATTTTTTTTCAAAATGGTAAACCTTCTATTTATAGTAAATTACCTATTTCCTTACATAATTATGTTTAATTATTATTTATATTTTCATTTTGTTTTAAATCATTTTCCTGACTTAGTCAACATGCCACTTTTCTTTAAAACTTAAGTAGCCACTATTTGTTTTGTTTAGTTTTGCTTCTGGTTTTGCCACCCATGTGTTGAACACAACTGTTCAGGGTCTAGCCGTATTTACTTAGGTCCAGTTTTTCATCAGCCAAGTGGTAAAAGTTATTTTCATATTGGGGAAAATCTTGGAATATACAACATTTGATGCAAAACATCCCTTCCCACGCATTTATTTATGTATTTTTTTTCTTCCCTAAAGTATAGTACATGCCTAATTGCCTTCTCCCATGTATTAATTTAATGAAATGCCTCTTTACAAGAATTGCTTGCTAATGATAGGATTTGAGTTGTGGCAGGCAATATTTAGGGTATTTATTTTTAAATAGGGATGATATGTGTATTTATGGGCAAATGGTCCCATTTCCCTTGGAGAGCCATAGACATTTTTTGAAGCTTATTTTCTTATAAGTATAAACTTCTTCCTGGGTATGGAGCCATTAAAAG
Source organism: Canis lupus baileyi (assembly GCF_048164855.1). Lineage (NCBI taxonomy): Eukaryota > Metazoa > Chordata > Mammalia > Carnivora > Canidae > Canis > Canis lupus. The sequence continues at coordinate 1,051,712 of NW_027326430.1, read as the reverse complement.
TGAATCTAATTTCAACGCACATTTAATATACCAAATATTTGCATTCATAGTGGCCTATTTTTTACCAAAGATTGGTAGTCAGTGTGGTTGGAATTCTATAAGCTGTGAATGAGGTGGAGGGGAAAAAATATATACGTATTTATTTATTTACATATATAACTTTTGACGTGTTTATATTAAAAATTTAATACTTTAAAAAGCCAGCACAGTCGTTTATACTTTTTTTAAAATAGTATAAAGAGCAGTGACAGTGACAAAGTGTCTGTTTCTGCCTTGCCTCAAAAGAAAGCATAATTAATCTTTCAGAAGACATTTATTAACCCAGATGATGATTTCACAATGTGGATTCCACCTGATGTACTTTTCAGTTAATATGTGTTTAATTCTGACCTTGGAGACACTACCTCATAAGAGGTAGACCAACAGCGTGAAAATGACAAAAGAGTCTCTGAATATTTTTACTGGGGATGACCGCCATGGGCAGGGTAAAGCCATAATGGTAAGGTCAGTGGTGAGACACTGCCTTGGCCAACCTTCACCGGCTTAACCAAGCGTGAAAGCAGGTCTCCAGCCAAGTCTGTCGTGGTGGGCAAAGGAAATTTGGAGAAGGCTTCACTCCACAGTTGGCTTTGACTGAGCAACAGTTGGTCAGCGCATTGTGTTTATGAGAATAAGACCATGGGCATAATCCCAGACCCATCCAGTTAACATCATTTATTTCCATGACCACCAACTGCACCATTAGCCCTGCCAACAATATTAGAAATGCTCACATTTGGTTACCAGGACAATTGGGCAAGAAGCAGCTCAGTACAACTGTCCTCAATGCTGTGGATAAAGAGGCTTAGATGACATGGTCAGCATGATTGTGTTTGCATTTATCTACATACTATCATTTTCCACATATACTAGGTTTAATCATTATAATTAGAACTTAGGTGAGAGTGGCATATAAATGGACAAGGCAACATTACAGGGCAATAGATGAATTCTATCACAGGGACTTGGGGGAGGTTCCTGGAATGTAGCAGGTGAAATCCCCACATTCTTCATGCCTAGCTTTTCTAGTTAATGTACAGCTGAACTAGGGTGTGGGGGGCGGGATCTAAGTTATCTAGTTAGGGTCAACACCTCAACAATCAGGATTTTCAGAAGTGAAACAATATGAGTTATGAGAGTATATACTCCAAATATTTATTTTACTCTCTTTCTCTAATATTTAAGCTATAAAATAGAGGTAACCGGAGAAGCTTGATATTAAGTTTCTTTTCAATCAGATTATAAAATAACAACTTGCAAGCTATGGAATTATTTAGGAGCCATGTGGAGGCGCACTTGAGTTGAAGACAAAAGCACGTGTTGATGCTGGAATGGGTGGTGGTGGTGACAGTGGAGGTGAGGATGAGAGAGAGGATTTGGAGACACATGTGAAGAGGTGGAGGTGGTGAGAGCAGTGGTGGCTTGGATGACAATAGTCTCCCTGGTTCCAGTTACATAACAATATAGTCAGCATTCTCCCCCAACTTTTATTTACCTAGTATTCCGGGCTTGTGGCCATAAACCTTCTCAATCCTTCTCTTTCCTCCTCTGACCCCCTGAAGGACTTGTCTACCTCATTCATCTTGAAACAAGAATATACTTCTTTGTATTAGTCTTCATCTATCACACATATTTTTGTCACACCATGTAGGTTCTAATTTCCTAGAAATTGGTGTCATATTATATACTTATAAATATTGTTTTCACTAGAGAGAAGGTGGGAAGAGCTGTTGTCTTAACAGCATCCTGAATGTAATATTAAGGGCACTGTGTGTATCCTTGAAAATTCTGTTATTACAACAACCAGTGGTGATCAAAAGATGTGTTGATGCTCTGGGAGAAAAGAGCCTGAGCAATAAATAAGACTAAGCTCGCAGCAAACAGAAAAATAAAACAACAATTGGGGGGAAAAAACCCAAATGCTAAAAGCCCTACTAATTCCCTGTGTCTTGTTATGCATTCTCCACAACTAGACTGCTGGGTTAAGGCCCTGAGTCCTTCCATCATCTTAGCACCAATGCCCTTCAGACAGACAGCCAGAAGCACAGTGGTAGTTACTAGAAGAAGGTAGTTACTAGTTATTAGAAGAAGTGATAAGACAAAGCTTAAGGAATCATGAGGGTGTTTCAAAAAAAAAGGTATTAGAAAGAACCTCTTATAGGACTTATTTGGGTGGTTTCAGAGAAGGGCTAAGAAAGCAAAACTTTCCAGAAGGCAGGACAACTCCATGATTATTTCAATAAATCTACCTATAGAGTGGGGAGACAAGAACAAAAATAAAGCCCTAGTTGGTGAGGCGTCGCTCTATCATTTTAGCCAAGAGAGGGTGGTGTTTGGTAATTTTGAGGGGGGGCACTCTGTGTTGAGACAAAAATATGAGTTGTCACATGGCCCTGTTTTGTCTCTTTTGTCATGGTCTCGGGACGCCTTGTCTAAGCCTGGTATTCTGTGAGACCGGTCATGTTCGATAGAATGGCATGGTCTCCTATGCATGCCAGGCCAGCTTCTGAGGGTCAAGAAGTTTGCTCTTTTTCTTTCTTTCCCTATACTATACTAGGATTCCGTAGTGGCTTCATTTCTGTACCCAAGAAAAAGTTATTTATTGTTGAAATGAAATGATTCTTCACCGATAATCATTTCAAAGTACTGTTTCTCACTCTAATGATGATAGTGATGGTCATTGAGGGACAATAATACTAAAAGACCAACAAAGGAAAGGAGAAGGTTTGAGATAAAAGCTGAGGAGGAAGTGAGGAGAGTAGCTCAGTGAGTGCTGACCAAGCCCCAGAACTGCCTTATCTTCTCTCCTAAACACCTGACCATTTGAGGCATCCCCTGGTGGTGTTACCTGCATTTCTCAGCTCAGAACCCCTAGGGGCCTAACGTGGAATAATTGGGGGGGGTTGCACTCTACAATAAATGAGTGTCTTTGGTTAGTATCCCCAAAAGCAAAGGATTCACATAAAATTATTTTTAATTGAATTATGATCAACATAATCTAATCAAATATTAAAATCTAATCAAAGTTTAATATTTTTTCCTTTCTTTCTTTTTTTTTAAAGAATATTTCCCAGGAAACACCAGTAGGGAATTAAGGAAGGGAGATGGGGAAGGAAAGGAAGCTAAGAGTCAGGTATTCAGCAAAGTCCCACAAAAAAAGTCACCAATAAATAGTAAGTGAGGGAGTGAGTAAAATCAATAAACAAAATTCAAGATCATAAAAAAAGAAGAGTTGTCAGGAGGACAAGAGGGTCCATGAAATCCTAAGTAAGGAGGCTTTCGTTGTCCACAAAGTAAGTGGGTGTCTGTGGTCCAGTGGCTCTCAAATGTCAGCAGCATCAGAAACACCTGGAAGGCTCGTTCAACTGTAGTCTCTCATTCAGTAGGTGCGGGTGGGACTCAATAATTTTTATTATTTTTAACATGTTCCCAAGCAAAGCTGCTGTTCCAAGGGCACCACACTTTGTAAAAGGCTGACAGAGCATGAGGACAGTCTTTCGGCCAAGAGACGCAGATGCTGGCTCCTGGGTGCGAAGCAACGGTTGCTGGCACAGATGTAAACCGTGCAGCAGCCCTGGGGTGTGCACAGAGCACTACAGCAGCTGCTCCAGTCTGGACCTAGGGCTGTCTGAATCCAGATCTGGTACTGTCAGCATTTGTGGTATATCCCTTCTCAGCTGTGTGCTACAAGAAGCCACAGAATAAACCCCTGGAGGCTTGTCCATGTTAACTAAAGATGGGCAGCATGGGATGGACTGCATAGCTAATTTACATGATTTGTTTGAGGGATGTGTTAGGTAAAAATGCTTAAAAATATTTTATTTATTTATTTATTTATTTATTTATTTATTTATTTATTTGAGACATAGAGGCAGCAGAGACACAGGCAGAGGGAGAAGCAGGCTCTCTGCAGGGAGCCCAATGTGGGACTCGATCCCACGACCCCAGGATCAAGACCTGAGCCAAAGGCAGATGCTCAACCACTGAGCCACCCAGGCTCCCCAGTAAAATTTTCTAAAAAATTATGTATTTGGCACTTTGGCTGGTACTTTGTGTTCTGCTTTGTGTTCAAGCCCTAGAACCATAGCTGCACATTTTCACGATAACCGAATTTTAGCTGTGAAATTTCAAAGGTACTACATGCTACTACTATAGGATTCCCTTTGAGTCTCATGATTCAGTTTTAATTTCACCTCATTTTGTCAGTCAGGAAAGGTGATTCATTTTTATATAGCTAACCAAACTTGATTTCACGTTTATGACTCTGTAAGACAGATCCTATCAATAAATTCACAATTCATAGAAGATTAGTCTGTGAATACCTTGTTCTACATTTTGGGCTTAGGGAATAGGTCGCTGTACCTAGGAGCATAAAATCTCCATTTCTCCAGTCCAGGTTTAAGCCAACAAGAGGGTTCCTTGTCACACTGGGCAGAAGCACAGGTAAGCAGAAATGTTCTGGAAAGAGTTTAGGGCAAAAGTGGATGCCAGTGCAAAGTTTATCTATGTTACACTTTTTTCCTATGGGCAGTAAGAATAATTCTTGTTCTATGCTTGACTCAGACAGTACAAGGGCTTTCCATATGTTTACACACAAATCTTCACTGCACCCAGTGAGGTAAATACATGAGGGTTTGGCAGAAATGAAGCCTGTTCCATGCATTTTTCATGAGAGAAATTTCAATAAAGTGAAATAACTCGGTGTCCCAAACACTATGCCAACAAATGACAAGGAAGGCTGTTTACATTTGGATTGTGCAACCAGAACAGCTTGGGTTTCCTACATTCCAAGGCTTCCAGCCAGGCCTTTCAGTTAATCCATTAAAAAAAAAATGAAGTTCAATTAAAAAAAAAAAAAAACTGTTTCAACAACTACCTGGAAAACACGTATCATTAGAGAATTGTGTTTAAATGGGATTCCTTGAAAAACAATTACTGTCATACATAAAATTTCTATTTATATATGCAAAGTTAGTTGGGATTTCGAGCCAAATTATGCCAATTATTTATTATGTCTTGAATACTGGAAAAATCCATAGAGTTGAAGCAAAATTTTTTGTTCTTGAATTTTCTGAACAACATCCATTCTTGCATACCTACGGGACACTCATGTATAACCCAGTAAACCTCAAAAAGTGCTGAGTAGGCATGGTAAACAGTTAAATAATAAATGGAAAAAGAAGAGGTAGCAGAAATGTGAAATATCTCCCAATGTCAGCTACTATTCTTCTATAAAGAGCGGTCATTCTCAAAACGTGGCCCCCAAATCAGTCATATCCACACCACCTGAGACTCTGTTAGAATGCAAATTCTAGGGGTCCTGCCTCAGACCCACTAAATTTGCAACGCTGGGTTTGGGGTTCAATACTGTGTGCCCTAAAGAGGCTCCCAAGTGGTTGTGGTACATGCCAAAGTTGGAGAACTAATGGCCTGGCCGCCAATATGGGAAGGCTAAATAACAATAGAACTAAAAATAGTGTGTAACACAGTATGGCCCCACAGCAGAGATCATTTTATTTTTGTTTTTGTTTGTGTAAGTGTATGCATAAATAGAAAAGAAAGAAAGGAGAGAGGGAATGGGGGGTGGGGTAGAGAGAGAGAAGGCAAAATGTTAATAGCTTTACAGGCGATTTATTTTTGCTGCATACTTTTTAGCATTTTCCAAGATTTCTTCATTGAATAGTATTGGTTTTGCGATTAGAACTATGTTATTAAGGAGAACAACTATGTTAATAAAGAGAAAAGCAATATATTCTTATATTATTGTGGTGCCTTGAGAAATTGTGCCCAGCTCTAGTGTAGCGATGTATAAAGCAAAAACCGTTGTCCGGTAGGCAGCAGATGTACAGAAGCAGCTCTGCTCTCTTCATAAAGTAGGAAAAACTGTCAGCACAGGGCTTATAACCACATTTCCACCTGCTCTTATGGTAGGCACTTTCAACTGCTGGAACACAGCTGGCTGAAATGTGGGGAATCCTTTGCTGAAAGCAACCACTGCCATGGGGTCTTTCACATTCACATTCCTTCTGGGAGTCCAACATCTCCTTGGCTTTGGTTGCAAATGTAGATGCTCATGGCTTCCTTGTTACACCATTTGATAATTGAAAATGTCTTTTTTTTTTTTTAAATGACTGAAATGGTGAATGCTTACTTTTTGGGAACTATCTGGAGCCACTCTTGGAGAGTGAAAGAGAAAAAAGCCAGACAGGACTTTCTAAATGTCTGACCTGAGCCTACCCTGGAATTGCCAAGCAATTCAGAAGCAAATTCTGTCTTTCAAAGGGTATGAGTTTCCTGCTGCTGTTATAACAAAGTACCATAAATGTAATGGCTTACAACAACAACACAAATTTATTCTCTCACATTTCTTCCCGAAATTTATTTCGGAAATATAAGAGAATAAAAGTCCTAAAATCAAAAGTTGGTAAGGTTGCCTTCCTTTTGGAGGGTCCAGGGGAGAATCAATTTCCTTGTCTTTTCTAGCTTCTGGAGACCACCTACATTCCTTGGTTTATGGCCTTGTTCAGATATTCTGACTTCTGTCTCCATCATCGTGTCTCCTTCTTTGACTCTGACTCTAATGCCTCCCTTCCAAGGATTCCTGTGATTCCACTGCACCCATCGAGATAATCCAAGAGAGCCTCCCTATCCCAACATCCTTAACTTAATCACATGTGTGAAATCCCTTCTGTCATGGAAGGTAACATATTTACAGGCTCTGGGGGAAAGGGGAAGCATTATTTTGCCTATCATAAAAAGGGAGAAAGTTTTCAATATTAACCTACAGTATTCTTTATCCACATAGCTAAAGAATATTATTCCTGTCCCATTTGCTAAAGATGGAGAGACAGACTTCAAGAGTTATATAAATATTTATCCTTGACAATGACAGAGTCCATGCAATGTGCTAGTGAGGAAAACCAAGCTTCTGTGGCAAGATGAAGTTGAATTTCCAACCTATTGTATTTAAAGAAAAAAAACCACCTCTGCTTTAGTTATTACAAAAGTTATGCATGATGATTGAACATAACATTAAAAATACAGATAAAAGGAAACGAAGACAAAGAAAATGACAGTCTCTTGAATTTATATACATATTTGTTTCTATTTTAACAAAACTGGACCACAATGCACAGCCTGTTTTAGAACTCCTGTTTTATTACTCCCTTGTGAAATCTTTTCTGATAGCATTATTCATTTACTAAGTTCCGCAAAGTCAGAAATTATTACACAATTTCTCTGATGTTATTGGAGATGTAGGTTGCTTTTAATCCTTTGATTTCATAAATATTGTTTGTTGAGCATTCTAACAGGTCAGGTCAATCTCTGTGCACATTCGTGGTTATTTTACTATAGTAAAATGACAAGGGCAAAAAAAAAATGGCTGACTATTTTTAAATACTTACTTCCATAATTGATGATGCCAGGGCCCTAAAATCACATAAAGGCAATAATATAAAGATAATATTTGGGACCATTCCACTTTTTTTGAAAGAATTTCTCCATCACTTTTTTGGAGATAGAAAGTTCAGAGTCAAGTGTGTTAGTTATACAATAAACACTTATACTTCATTTAAAGAGATGGTAAGTAAATATATCTGGGATCCAGCTATTTAAACAGCCTTCATTTAAAATGTATGGCATGTAATTTCATCTCTACAGAGAAAGACTTACCTTGCCCTGGGCAGAGACAGCTCTAGTAGTGAACATGGTGGACAAATCCAGGCAGTAACTGGAAGACCAGCAAAAAGCATGGGCTGGCTGAAGGCCAAATGAAACTTTGTTAAAAGAAAATATCTGCAGGGTGATTTTTCGAAGACACAAAAATTAAAGTAAATGCTCATCAGTGTAGTCCAATCATGAGATGTTCCAACTGCCCTGCGGATTTTACAAACCTGTAAGAAAGAATGAACGTGTTTTCTTTGACACTGGAGTTGGTTACCAAATGCTGAGACCTTAGAAATCAGGTGGGTGGTTTCTGTTGAAAAGTTACAGTATACAAATAATGACAACTAATTTTATTGAGGGATCTCTGCATTGCGATACGATGTTCCATGTTTGTATGCAGTTTTATAAGTACTCCTCACAGCATTTTTAAAAAGGAGGTTACCCCATTCTACAAATGTAAAACTGAGGCTGGAAAATTTAGTAAGATTTAGAACTTGAAAATGATCATAGAGTTAATACAAGTTGGCTCAGGTCCGAAGAACACCAAAATCTATCATATTAACATGCTCCTTTGGCCTCAAGAAAGTAAGAGGAAGAAGGCATAGAAGGGAGGATTTCAAAATTAAGTTAATGACAAAATAATTTTTTTGAAAATGTCTAAGTAATGATAACATATTCATAATATAAGATTCAAGGAAACTAGCCAATATTTACATTTTTACATGAAATCAATCTTTAAATCAACATGAAATTTTGGAAAATATAAATTCATATATATATATATATCTTTATATACAGTGGTGGCCTTTGAATGCTAGAGTCTTAAATTACTCATTTAACTAATCATCTTATTAGCATTTTCTATAATGGAGATGGCAGTATATTTTATAAATTACTTTTAAAAAAGACAGAATACATAACCATTTATTAAAAAGAAAAAAAAAAAGAAAACAGAAAGGAAGGGCCCCTTTAAAGATTTCTCGGATCTTCCATAAAATAAGATATGCAAAGGGAAGTGATCATTTTTTTCTTATCAGTATTACAGGTATGGTGTTAGACATAAACACATTCTGTGCAGCGTTTAATTTGTGAGACTAATAAAATTTGCAATGTCCAAGGAATATTGTGACAAATCAGCCCACTACACATTTTCTCTTGAAAACCATAGGAAATATGCACGTGCAAGAATGAAACATAACCTGACACTGAAGTCTTATTGTAGAACTCAAGCAACTCATCTTGCTACCAGGGATTTAGATTCCCAAATACTTTATAGTAGTAAACATACATCAAGACCTGATTCTCTCCACTTTAATCATTATACACACTGCAATTGCAAATAACTGAAAACATGTTAATTTCAATCAAACCATAACAGACCGTGGGATCTAGAAAATGTCTGGAGCAACTAGAAATAGCACAATAATTTGACGTCCTAGGCTTTCCTTGAGACGTAGACAGCCTTTGAACATTATATTGGTCTCAGCTTGGGAACTGAAAATCACTTGTAATGAATTCAATTCAATTTCTTTAATCTGTGAACTCATAGAGTTAATGCAGGTGAGGTTATTTGTTTTCAATGAGCCATTTAATATAATGAAGGAGGGTTTTTGTAATCCCTAATTAATTCTTGCCCTCAGCCCACCAATTGATTAATAACCCATGGGAGTGAACAGTCAGCCACCTCCCCTTCCAAATAATTGCTATGCTGGTAGGAATGTCACATTCAAAATCACCATCATTAAAATAATAACAAATCTGAGTAAATGATGGTGGCATTAATGAGTCAAACAAGTTTCAATTCTTATTGATTAATTGGTGAAATGTATATCATAAGCACTGCAAATCTACCTTAAATAAATGTAAGAGTGGAGAAGGGAGCTGTGGTTTTTATTGAGACTACTTCAACTATCCAAACAAGTGTTTCTTTTTTTAGTGAGCAGAATATAATATAGGACTGTGCAAGATGACTGGCTGCTATATTTAACTCAGACAAATGCATAACAAATCACTATTCTGTAGTGCAAAGGCACACCTCATAGGCTCCTGTTTCTTTCTTTCCTTTTTTTTTTTTTTTTTTTTCTTTCCTTGGGGCCTGGATATAAGACCACAGCCATCTAAATAATCCTCCAGAAATAAACCAATGAAATTGTGAGTCTGACAACAGACACAGTATTATACCTGCAGCTGGTAAATGTTTCCATAGTCCAACCACCTTTCCAGTAAAAATTTTATCCCGGGGGAAAGTCAGCAACTAAGATTTTAACTACTTTTCTGCAATAGAAAAGTTTGGAGCAATTGAGACTTCATAAATTTCATTATTTATGGCCTTTATTTTTCTTAGAGAATTACCCACCCATCAAGTATATTGTGAAAATACTACTACTGTATTACTATATTCCCATATAAATAATTTTTTTAAAAATTTGGGTGATTAAACTATGAGACTACCTCATAAGAAAGTACCTAATTCCAAAACCATTTTATTGTTTTCTGCATTACTTGCTGTGTTCATAATTGTCGAATGAGCATTTCAATTACATGAATATTGGGAGACTAAAAATGTTCGTAAATGTTTTGGCCAATTACCTGACTGTGAACCTCTACTGACTGGCCTACTCTGTTTTGGTGGGGATCCTAAAAGTTAGAATGCTTGGACATTGGATCCTACCTGTTCTCTCCATAGAAAAAGAATTTATTTCAGCACAACCTTTGAATTCAGGAACATAATTCTAATAGATACTATGCTAATACTGGGGTATGACCTGGTGAGTTTAGTCTCTGCTACTGTGCGATGCACTGTGGTGCTGGAAAGAAAGCACATTTCTACAGAATAGTAAGCAACTCCCAGAACTTTGGTGAGAAGATAGTCCCAATCATTAAAACAAAGTTTGCATTACTTATTAGAAGTTAAGGTGTGACCCCTTTTACCTAACACACTAGTTCCAGGAATCCATCTGTATACGTATGTATGGCAAAGATATGTGTATAACGGTGCTCACCACAATACTCCAAATGTTATTTGTAATGGCAAAGAACAGCAATGTAGGAAAAGATTCACAAAAGGAAAACATTTGTAATTCTTTCTTGTCCTGAATTCTTCCGAGAAACACAGCCTTGGAGATGGCTAGCTTGTAGGCGTATTAGGGGAATCGATCCCAATCAATGGGAGTGGAAACACAGGAGTAATATGATAGAAAAGGAGGGGAAATACCAATCGCAGGGCATGTTATTGATCTGCATTTCCAGAGGGCAATAATTTGTCATCGCCTATCGATCTTGCTGGAGGGGACCCTCCAAAGAAATATATAGTTTGTCTTGCTATTATTTCCTGAGGGTTGGAATCTGATATTTGTCCCCTCCAAAATTCATGAGTTTCTCTACGGAGCCTCAGCTTCCTTGCTCCCTCACATTCTCTCATTGTAAGAATTTCTGATCAATTGCCACAGATGTCCCAAATGGGGGACATTGGCAGAGAAATGGCAGAGAAATCAAAGACCAGAAAGGGAAGGTCATGCAGTGTGGCTGAGACAAGGGGCTGTCAGACTCAGCCTGTGAACCACAAGAGCAGATGAAGCACTGCGTCAGCTGTCTCTCAGAAATTGTATTTGGCCATTTTCATTTTCATTCAGTTAAAAATGTATTGACCTTTTGATTTCGTTTTTGATTCATTGGTTCTTCAGATGTATATTATTTAATTTCTAAACATTTGGGATTTCCCAGATATCCTTCCATTGTTGATGTCTAATTTAGTTATGCTGTGGACAGAAAACAGGCTTTGCATGATTTTAACACTTTTAAGTCATTGAGTTGGTTTAATGGCAAAAAATATGGCCTGTCCCAGTGAATTATCCATGTGGATTTGAACGTGTATTCTGTGTATTGGGTAGAATGGTCTCTAGAGGTCAACGAGGTCAAGCTGGATGATGGTGCTATTCAGGACTTCTATGTCTTCATAGGTCCTCAGACTAATTTCTTATTAAATCCTGAAAGACAATGCTAACGTTTCCCACTGTGATTGTGGATGTCTTTCTTCCATACTATCAGTTTTCGAGTCATGTATTCTGAAGCCCTGTTCTGAAATATTTAAATTATGTCCTTGGGGAAGAAACATTATCATTTTGTAATGCTCCCTCATTATTTCTGGTAACGTTCCTTTTATGACATTTAATTTATCTGATATAAGTAGTCTTTCTAGATTTGTTTTAATTATGGTGGGATTCCTCTTATCTTAGGCAATCCACGGTTCATACTTACAGTGGATTTATCCTGGGCAATACATAGTTGGGTCTTACTTTTTTATGCAACATAATAATCCCTGCCTCTTAATTCACAATTTTTGTATAATCCTTGGTTGTTATCTCTTCAATTTCTGCCTTCTCTCTCTTCTGGATCTTTGCCTGCACATAGGTTGGGCCATCTGATTGTATCCCACGGTTCTTGAATGACCTACATTGCTTTTCCCACTTTTCTTTTTCATTTTGTGTTTCTCTTTGTTTAAATTCTACTTAGCCATCTTCAAGTTCATGAATTCTTTCCTTGGAGGTGTCAAGTTGGTTGTGAAGAAATATACAGCTATGATCATTCAGTAAGGAAACCATGTCCTCAATGCTTTAAGACAAAACAAGGCTTGGGTATCTTCTCTACTCCCCCTATGCCATTTTTTTTTTTAAGATCTCAGGAATATGGGGGCATGTGGGTGGCTCAGTGGTTGAGTGTCTGCCTTCGGCTCAGGGTGTGATCCCGGGGTCCTGGGACTGAGTCACACATCAGGATCCCCACAGGGAGCCTGCTTCTCCCTCTGCTTATGTATCTGTCTCTGTCTCTCTCTGTGTGTGTATTTCATGAATAAATAAATAAAATCTTTTAAAAAATCCCAGGAATAAAGAATCACTAATAGAAACATTTTAAGTGTCTGGAAGTGTCCCTGCTAATAAAAATTACTTTACAGTCAAAGATACTTTGTTGAATTGTTAAGGATATTTGCCAATAAATATTGTAAGCTTTGGGGTTAAGACTGACTTCATTTTCGTTATGGGAACACAGCTTCTATGTGACATCTCTTAAATAAGAGCTACCAGCATCCCTATAAATATTGATATGGCATAAATGAGAGGCAGCTGAAGGTTTTTCAGACTGATTCTATGAGGTTGAGCCATTAATATGGATACACAAAAAGGATAGTATAAAAACGCTGCTGCAGAGGCTTATTTTTTTCACATGCCTTGGTTACATGATAACTTTGTTTCTACTTCCACCTTCACCAATTTCATAGTTACATATCTGTTGATGTTATTCATTTTTGACATTCTTTCTTTAATGAACTAAATATCACCAGTCTGATGCCTATTATTTTGGGGTAAACTAAAAACACACCCATTAGGAACACACTTGATTTATTATAGCCTGTGAAACAATTATGATAAAAGATGGCCTTCATTACCTTAATCCTCACCTTCAGCAGCTTCAAATACCTTTTGGAAAAAAGAAAAAAAAACTAGGAGTAAATAAATAATGAAGTAATTTTCCTTTGGGTTTTGGAAAAAAGATAGGCTTTCATTAAGTTCACATTTCACACTTTCTCGTGTTTCTTCTTATACCTGTTTACATGTTTGTGCGATGGCAGGCTAGGGCTTCGGGGTAGAATATTTAGCTATGGAAAATTTTTCTCTGTACAAATCCATATGGCCTAGTTAATATAATTATTGAGTTAAATCTGTATACTTACTCTAGGAAATTCAAGTCTTTCCTAAGAATTCCATTTATAAGTGTGTTTCTGCATCCTGTGGACACACAAGATAGAATTTAGAGGTGTCACCAAGCCTCTTAAATAAGTCAGTTTGGACATGGCAATACCTTGAAACCTACGTGCTCTGAGCCAAGTAGATGTATGTACGGCCTTTGAGTTACATTGACAACAACTTTCAAGATTTAAGAATTTGATCTAGGTAGAATGATATGAATGGGCCTTCTTGAATTATTTCAGAAGATAATGAGAATTATTCTGAGGGGCTCGTTCTTATGATATTAACAGAGCATCTTGATGGCACTGGAGTTAAAGGACACTCTAATAATTGCTTTCTATAAATACAAGAAGAGAAAGGTTGTACCGAAAAATAAAATCTTTAGGATATGGTAGTGTGGCTTTGGAACACCTAAATTCCAAGTTTTTAGGAAAAGGGTGGTGTCAAACACAGACTTTGGGGTAATTACAGTCTCCTACCTGGAGACCGCTTGTATTAGAAGCTTCACAGTATGATATTCTTCCTTTATTCCAGGTACCTATTTTTAAGTCGCAAATAACTCCAAATGTTGGTGGCTGAAAACAATAACCATTTATTTGTTAATGTACTAGGAGAGAATTCCAGCATCTCTCCCTTTTTTTAAATAAGGACAACAAATAGACCTGGGTCCGACACTCATAACTTAATGACCCTAAATCTAATTACTTCTCAAGTGGTCCATTTCCAAATGCCATCACGTTGAGGGGTAGCACTTCAGTATGAATTGGGGGGGGTGACACAATTTGGTCCATAACAGATATTGATCTGTTATTTTCTTACAGTTATCTTTGTTTGGCTTGAGTATCAGGATAACCGCTGGTCTCATAAATTGTGTTGAGGCCTCATAAAATGTAAGGTATGATCTCTCTTCTATTTATCTTCATGTACAATTTATATTCTTTCTTTCTTAAAGGTTCTATAGAATTTATCAAGGAACCCATCTATGCCTCTCTCTCTCCATATATATATGTGTGTGTACACACACACACACACACATATAATTTTTGAATGTTTTAAACTACAAATTCCATTTGTCCTTTTCCAAAAATTGACCTTAGTTTTGGGTAATTCTAATTCCATAGACAGAGTTTTGTGTTTCTGAATTTCAATTGAGATCAGTTTCCTATGTCCTCTTGCTTCCCACCCTCCATCTCTCACACCACATGCTGGAATAGCCCCTATGAAAATTGGTATTTGCAAACTATGTATAAGACTCAATGCAATTCATTCATCAGGGGCATCTATAGTACAATCCAAACAACACACACACACACACACACACACACACACACACACGGGAGGGAGTGGCTCTTGTATTTAGATGATAACGCTTTGTCTCCATTGCTCCAATCAGAAACAAGCATTGGGGATTCCTTTTGGAACTTCGCCCCACATTTGACTAGCAGAATACACTTAATGCCATAATTATTTGCTGGATCCCTGAGAGATTTACTTAACAGAGGCTCAGAGAGAGAAAGAGAGAGAGAGAGAATGGGGAATTTTCTGGAAACTAATTAGCTTTAAAACCTTAGCTTTCAAAAAAAAAAAAGCCCCAAAACCTTAGCTTTCCCTTTCAATTGACTTTGCCACACAAGATCAGATTGGCAGAGTAGCAATATAAACTTTATTTGCTGGGATTGATTCTGGACACATAACACGTTTTCTGCTGGAATATGTGTAAGTATAGGTATAAATGGATGCACTTTCCCCTAATGCTTTGCATTCAGAGGCTTAAAAATACCTGCATAAAATGTAGTCTTTCTTTCTAAAGAAATTGATTTATATGGATGCTGTTTTACGACGCCCTACAGTATTCGTAAAGTAAAATATGTTCTAAATCCTGCAGCTCTAACTGTGTGATCCCTACTGCCATTATTTTAGTCTACAGAAATTAGGCTGGTAATTATCTGACTCCACAGTTATGAGGCACGTACTTTATCTCGTATACATTTGTTTAAAGTGATCTATGGTTTTGTCTTATGAAGATATATTTAATGCTGGCTCTTAGATTCTTCTAGACAATGTGAACATAAATAGATAACAAATATATTCTTAGATCGAATAGATGTGGTATTTTCTTCTTAAAAGATATGGCCATTCTGGTAACATTCTGGAATGATGTAGAAGATAGGAAAGCATTCGAGTGTAGCTCCCAAGTTATTTGAACATATAAAGACAACGATTAAATAATTTTGAAGTAGATTTTGGAGTATTCTTAATTGAAAGGCTTTCCTCATAATTGGAAACTTCAAGGTTAGTGATGAGCAAAAATGTGAAATGAAGAACCTGATATCTAAATATCAGATTGATCCTATTTCACACACTTTCACTGAAGTCTTCTTGCTGTTATAGTTAATAAATGTTATTTTTATATATAGTTTTAAATGGTACTTGAATAGACATTTTTATTTTGAGAAAGTAATGCATTAAAATCTTGAGGGAAATTTAAGCAGAAATAAGCAAAAACGATTTTATCTTTCCCAGGAGCATTCTACAGACAGTGTTCCTCCTGGAAGGTATGAATATCTATAGTACACATATAATATTCTGGATAATCAAAAGGTAATATCATCATGTAGCAGACATTTGTAGGGCTGAGTCTTCAAATTCCTCCTTCTAGGGATGTCTGGGTGGCTCAGCAGTTGAGCGTCTGCCTTCAGCCCAGGGCGTGATCCTGGAGTCCAGGGATCAGGTCCCACGTAGGGCTCCCTGCATGGGGCCTGCCTCTCCCTCTGCCTGTGTCTCTGCCTCTCTCTCTTTGTGTCTCTCATGAATAAATAAGATAACTTAAAAAAAATACCTCTTTCTAGAAATAGACACTTTCTCTCCTCTCTTCTTTAGCATTTTGCGTCTGCCTGTCTGTCTGTCTGTCTGTCGCCGAAACACAATGTGTCAGCTTCTTTAGCATTTTGAATTTGGTTTCCACCACTTGGACACAAAAGTAAAAGTCTCATGAAAAAAAAATCCATTGGGAGACAGCAGACTGATCTCCAGCCCTGAGTATGCCACAGATCATGTGAGCTGAGGGGAAGCCACCTCCCCTCAGGACCTCGGGCATCTTATCCCAGTATTACTCACCGACTCATTTTTTTTTTTTTAATGAGCATATATTGAGTGCGAACTATGTGCTAGACACCTGTGATGACACAAAGTTTATGGAGGTAAACAACAACAAAACATCATAATTACAGTTCCTAAGAGACACAGGCTAGAATTTTATCCCGGCCTTCTGACTCTAAAGCTTTTCAACACTCAAGTATGATACTCATATGAAGTGATAGTAATTTAAAGCCCCATATTTTGCCCATTGTATTTAGCTTTTTATACACAGCAAAATAGTATATTGTCCCAATAATTATTCAAATGTAAGTAGATATCTCAGTCCCATATTTATACGAAGAAATATAAATTATACATACCCACAAGCCCTTTAAAATATGCTTTCACTTTAAAATTACATTTGGGGGTTGCTTTGTGAAAATAAAATAACTGTTGATTTATGGGTCTTAATAAGAGTCCGATCCTTTCTTATAATAGAAGTGTTATTTATGTTGTTCCCGTTAAGACAGGAAAGTTTCTCCATGGGGGAGGAAGCCATCTGATTTCCCTTTGGGGGTCTTAAAAGTGATTTTCTATTTCACAAGCTAGAAAGGAGACCCCTGTGTACTCTGCTTTATGCATCCAAAGCTTATCTTTTCTTGAAAACCCACTCAATCCCTTTATGATTTGTGCCCATGAATCTTTCCCTGACCTCTTCAACTTGTGATCTCATGCTGCTCTAAACTAACCACACCGACTCTCCTTTCAACAATGGAATCAGGGAACACAGGATAGAAGCAGATAGCAATGCTCCCAAAACAGGGAAACTGAGGCACACACCAGTGAGAGAATTGAGAAAGCCTTAAAGGTTAAGCATTGCCAAAGGCTCAGAAATTTAGAGTAGCTTTCTGGAAACAGGACAATGACTGATTCCAGCAAAAGATCCTCTCATGTATAAGTCCAGGCACCTGGAGGACAATGATCCAACAGATGCCTCATGCTAAGTCATTTGTGCTTCTCCTGGGGATAGAAAAATAGATTTTAGGGTGTCATCATGGAATAAACAGGTAGAGATAAGATGACTTCAGTAGAGGAAAAGGAATTCCAAGGTATGGTGTCCTAACTTTTCCACTGTGTTCCTCTTTGTTATTAGTATTATTTTTAACTAGCTTAAAATTTATTGTTTTGAGAATTTACTCAGTGGATATACTATTAATGTTGCGAGTTAGTTAACTTTTGATTAACTAATCGACCTCAAAGCTCAAGGTGACTTATACCACTAATTGCATTTTTTAGTGGCTTATAACAAATAACTACTTATTTCCTTGCTCAAGGGTTGGTTGTGGGTCCACAGGACTTGACCAGGAGCATCTGGGCCTGGCTTCACGTCTTGAGTTGTATTCCAGTTGACCTTACAGGTTTCCTTCTTGTTCTATTCCTGGTGGATCTCAGGCACGCTTGGGAAAAACAAATCACAAAAGTGTGTTCTAAGCCTCTGTGTGTGTGTGTGTGTGTGTGTGTGTGTGATGTTTGCTACTATTCTATCACCAAAAGCAAGTCACATAGTCATAGGCCCAAGCCCCACAGCAGAGGGTCAGGAAAGTGTCTGTCCATAGCAGGAGGCCCTGAAGTCATAACAAGACTGTAGTTATTATAAAGGAGAGAAGAAGTGACAATAAGAATTTAATCCATCACATAAAGTTAACAACTGTACCAAACGCTTATGAGAAAAATCAGTATTTCCCCATAGCAATCTTTCTGAGCACCTAATTCTGCTTTCCAAGAGGCAAATATTTTCTATTGCCTTTAGTGTTTACCTTTATCTATCTACCCTATCTATCGATCTATCATCCATCCAATATATTCAGTAAATAATTTTGTGTTTATATGTAATATAAATCGGTATTTATATTAATAAATTTTAAACATTATCCTATTCCTGTAACAGTTAATAAGTGTTTGGCTTTGTTGCACACTCATCTATGTTTTCCATCCTCCCATTATGTCAATATAATTCATCACAATTTGGGGGTTTAATCTGTTACCGGTGTTTACATTATGTTATTGATGTAATTCACTGCTTACATAATACCTTTTAAATTTCCTATACTTAACAATTTTAAATCTGCTTAAATCCCTTTGTACCTATTTCTATTTTTCAATGTTCCAAAAGACATTGACAGGTCTTTGGACCCCTGCCATTAATTTTTCCTGGTCTTCAAGCAAAGATCCTAGCACTCTATTAATTACATCCCCTGCCTCCAACGCAAGTGCCTCAGACACCATCTCCCCCTGCCTCCCCCCAACTCTCAGAACTTTTCATCCTTCTCTCTGAGCCCCTCTATTATCTATTCCTCATGCAAACCCCTCATTCTTTATTTACTTCTCCACTTGAGATACTATTAACTCAAGTAACCAATATTCTATTAGTATTCAAAGTTTCTGTTGAAAAGTCAAATTTCAGATTCTTAGCATGTTTCTTTGTCTCGCGAGTTTTTAGTGTATCCACTTTATTCTTTTAAGTTTGAATTTCACAACAACATATCTGTTGCGGATTACTGTTCTAATTAGTGACTTTTTCATACTGAAGACTCATTTTTGAGTTTGGGAAATTGTCTTTTGTTACTACTATTATTACAATTTATTTACTTATTTTATCCCATCTCTGAATCTTCTGGAATTCCTTATTTTCATTATCTTTTCTCTCCTACTTTTCGTCTTCCTTTATTTTGCTTTCTGGACAAAATTCTCTGTATTACTCTGGCCGATGTCACCAACATCTCTTGCCTTAATTAATATAATGCCTTCTCAATTAATTTTCTTGACCTGGCTCTTGCTTCATTATAGTCCAGGCTCAACATAGCAACCTTTTAAAAATTGTCAGAATAAATATTCTTTGCCTCAGACTTTGCAGTGGTTTGTATTCTGTATTTCAGAGTAGGAGTTAACATCTTCATAGCAGCCAACAGGGTCCTTCTTGGACTAGAACATCTTTAGCCCTCTGTTCTGCTTTCTGACTTTTCTCTCTTGCTCTCATTCTGTGTTAGACTCACCAACTGCTTTCCTAGTTCTCTGACATAGTGTTTGTCTTATGGAAATAAAAAGTGAGCCACAGATGAATGCCACATGTGTAGCTTTAAATTTTTAGTAACCAATTAAAAATAATGAAAACTAGGTGAAATTAATTTATTAATATATTTAACTGAACCTAATGTGTTTCAAATTTATCTTTTAAATTTATCTTTTAAAATTATTTAATGAGAAAATTTTACATTCGGTCTTCAAAGACTGATACATATTTTACATTTACAGCACCACTCAATCAGCTCAGCACTTGATCTATAACTGTCCTGAGATCCAGAGATCTCCCAAATGGAAGCAAGAGGTCAGGCCTTGCATTAAGCCAATCCTTGTGTACGGACCACCCCGGAGGGAAGCATACAGCAGCTTCCTTCCACTGAGGGCAAGCGATGCCCAAGAGAGGCATTGCTGTGAGTTTTGGGCAGGGAAGAGCCCTGAACCATTAAAGTCCTCCAGTCTGGAGGGAGGATCTGAGCCAGGCACCACAGGATGTAAAATAAAAAGTAAGATGTAATAAAAGTTAAAAAAAGATGCAGCAGGCAGGCCTTTTAAAAACACACATTTGTTTACAACTAACACCTTTTTAAAAATCTGAGACACACTATTAATTGAAAAACAATGATTGCTCATTACTGTTAAGAGTTAAGAGTTTTTTGGATGCCTGGGTGGCTCAGTGGTTGGGCATCTGTCTTCAGTTCAGGGCGTGATCCTGGGATCCTGGGATCGAGTCCCACATCAGGATCCCTGTGAGGAGCCTGCTTCTCCCTCTGCCTGTGTCTCTGCCTTGCTCTGTGTGTCTCTCATGAATAAATAAATAAAATCTTAAAAAAAAGAGTCAAGAGTTTTTAGTGGGTCAGTAATTTAAGCACAAGGATCTAAATAATTCCAGGTTTAAAACCTAGATCTAAACATCGAAAGGAAGAAATATAAATGTATATATATATACACATATATATGTATAATGTCATTATATTACTATATATGGGATAACTGATTTATCGTGAGAGATAAATTCTATCCATATGCTTAAAATCTCCTCCAATAATTTTTATTAAGTCATGATGAGATTAAAGGAATATACTAACTCTTCCTTCTGATAAAGCAGGTTAGGAGAAATTAAATTGAAGAAACATTGGTGAAAATCCTTCTAACATACAAAAGTCAGGAAGAGTGAGTTTGAGACTTAGGGCCAAGATATAACTCGGGAGTGATAGTGAATGCGCTTCAAATGGGTTTCCTTTTGTGTCCTGGACCAGAAGCATTTGCAGCAATCTGTGAAAGAGATACACACCAGGCAGAAAGTCCAGTGGACAGTGAGGTTTCTTCTTGATCAGGCGAGCTTGTCAGTGATATTTCAGGCAGCAGCACCAGAAAGGGTATCAGGCAGAGACATATTGTGTTCAGGGACTGAAGGCAAGCAGAGCAAACAGGGCTTATTGATAGCGGTCCCCAGCACGGCAGCGTCCCCAAGCACACAGAGATAAAACAGCACTGCTGGAAATGCTAACTTGTCCACACTTTGTATTGCTGAAGTGGTAATGAGGATGCATATCTATTATATCGGTTCATATTAGGTTTGGCTGCCTGGCAGGAAATCCAAGTAAGTGCGGCCCAAAGGAGGTGTGCTGCATAAAAGTTACTGAAAGTGGAGAAGGAGAGAGAGAATCAGAACTGAAGAGATTTCCAGAAGATGCGGGGCAATAAGGAGCACAAGTAATGATCAAAATAGAAGAAAGCCCTTGAGTGAAAAAAGTGGATCTTTCTTAGGCGAATGATACAGCAAGGACAACCAATTGAAATAGACCAATCTATGATGGGTCTTATGCTACCTAACCTTTAAAAAAATAAAAATAAGGAAGCAGTTCAAAAGCATCTGGCAAACAATATAAATACAATAAAATTTGTTACCAGCCCAGGAAGAAGAAATCAGGCTGCCTTCTAGTCCCTCCTCAGCCTTAAACACAGGAATGCAATGGGAGATCTGCAGGGAATGAATTATTTCTAATGATTTCTATTACCAAACAGGTATTTTAACCATAAGGTATGAATCAAACACAAAAAGAAAGACATACTCATGTTCTTTCTTTAAAAGCACTCTTTGGAGGCAGTCCTTAGCTAAATGAATCCAAAAAAGCCCTCAAAAGTAAGCAGTTTATAAAGTGATATCAGTAGAAAGCACAAAATCCATTTAAACTAGTTATGAGAAATCAAGTATTAAAAGTATGATTATTTTTTAAAAGGCAACTATTGGGTGACTCAGTTGTTTAAGCGTTTGACTCTTGATCTCAGTTCAGGTCTTGATCTCATGAGGTCAAGCCCCATGTTGGGCTCCATGCTGAGTGTGGAGTCGATTTTAAAAAAAACAACTAATTATCAAAAGAACAGATACATAATGTAAAATGATTATCATAAACAAGTTCTAAATATCCAGTTCATATCCCCCAAAGTGAGGGACTGGGATTTATAGAAGGACATAAAAATATGCTAATTTGCTAAATATGCTAACTATGCTCATCTCAGATAGGGTGGAGTCAGCAAATAGCATTTAATCACTGACATTGGTAAAGAGAAAATATCAAGCTCAAGTGTTTTTTTTTTCCCCAAAAAATAAAAGGTGAGCATGCATAGTGTTAAGCAAAAGTTATTATTTGAAAATCTGAGGTAAATACCTATGCTGAAAAAGTAAAAAACAAAACCATAGGAATGAAAATATTGAAACTTGGTATCCAACTCACAAAATTATTAGTGATGACAATAAATATAAATGAATTAAAGCCCCTCAATTAAAATATGAAAACTCTTATACATCAAAAATACAATCCAGAAATTTGTAAGAAATGAGGCAGTATGGAAATTTGGATTTGTGAAACCTCATCTCCAAAAATAACAAAATAAGATTTATGAAGTAAAGGTAGCAAAGAAGGTACAGTTAATGGTGAGACAACTAAGGGCTTTTAGCCTAACATAAACAGTAAAAAACACCTTATACAATCTTCTGTACTCTATATAAAAGTGTAGGACAAATTGGAACCAATTGAAAGATGTCCCACTTAAGAAGGAGCAGAAGAGCAAAGTGAGATATTTTTTAAAATTTTTACTACCATCCCTCGAAATTAGTGGAGCCAGTGAAATGTATGTGCAGTCATTTGGACAAAGAAGAGAAAAATATTCTCTTTTGAGCTTTTCTTTGCTTGTGGAAAACCATCAACTACATAAAAGCACATTCACGAAAGCTGGAAGGAGAGTCAACATTAACCTCCCAGCTCTAACCCTGTTACCCTCTGGAAAAATGGTAACCGTGGACAGACCAGTGTATGATCTCCTAGCTCTAACTCATTAGCAGGAAAAAAAAATTGTAAAAAAAAAAAAAAAAAAAAGAGAGAGAGAGAGAGAGAGAGAGAGAGAGAAAGAATTGTTCAGCTACTCCAAGTGACAAATTTCAATCCACCAAGTTTTCTAACCTCTGAAGCAAGAAGGCTGAAGGCTCATCCCCCTGGGATTGGACGAAGGAAGGGTTCAGAGTGGACCTCAGTACAGGACACGGAGTATAATTCAAGGCAAGGAACACGCTGTGGCTCCCACACACCCAGTGTGCTCGCCTTTCTCTATTTTGTTTTCCCTTCAGTTGACTAAGCATATAAATCTTAACACTCATACTTCAACTTGATGTCATATTGGAAGCATTTGATCTGTATGTAGGTTAAAGGGATTACAAAAGAGAAAATAATTCAAATCAAATCTAAAACACAGTTTGAAAAGTAAACAGGTGAAAAGAGTCAAGCATTGAGAGAGGGATGGTTAATATAGAGCTAGAGTAAGTAAAAGATTATTGCTATAGAAAAAGGTATATTTATTAATAAAATGCAAAGTGAGTTTCCCACAAAAAGTTACAGATAGTGTATACAAAACTAGTTTTGGATAAGAATGGCTTTTCAAATCCTTCAGAAAAAGACAGTTTATTCCGCAGTCACAATTCACACCTTACTTACAGGAAACAGTTTGAACCTTCATATTTTATATCAAAATAAATTTCAACTTGATAAAAGAATAGATCAAATTTTTTTTAAGATTTAGAATAAACTATTGGTGAATATTTATCTGATCCTGGTGAGGGAAGTCTTTCCACACAAAAGCAAGGGAAGGAAAAGGAATCATAGTAGAAATGATAAAACATTTTGAATATGTAAAGTTTAAAAACTTGGTATTTTAAAAAAGATATCATAAACAAAAGTAACTGGTGAGCAAAAACCTGGGTAGCATTTGGGAGAGAAAAAAGATTTATATGTATTCTATTGTATGCATGAAAATTTTCACTTAACATGGCACATTGGAACTGAATTCCATGAACAGTTCTGAGTTCTGAGCAAAATTTTTGAGTAGGCATGCTTAATTGCTTCTTGATTCATGTATTAGATTTGGGGCAGGGCAGCCCGGGTGGCTCAGTGGTTTAGCACCGCCTTCGGCCCAGGGTGTGATCCTGGAGACCCGGGATCAAGTCCCATGTCTGGCTCTTTGCATGGAGCCTGCTTCTCCCTCTGCCTGTTCTCTGCCTCTCTCTCTCTCTCTCTCATGCTCTGTGTCTCTCATTAATAAAAAAATAAAATATTTTTTAAAATAGATTTGGGACAATTACTTGAAGGCAGTAGCAGGATGAACTTATAAAAGAATAGATTAAAAAATAAAATAATAGATTTTGGAGTTTGACAAGTCATGTTAGAATCCTTCAAACATCCACTAGTCCTTTTGCCATGTGTATGTCACACAACTTCCTTGAGTCTCAATTTGAAATTGTGACATTTGACTAATTGGTTTTGTCAGTATGTAATGAATATTAGTTTTTTCCTTCTCCTTTTATCCCAAAGGTTAATGGATTCCAAATCTCTAAATAACACATCTTAAAGATAACTCCCTAAACTAAGATGGTTGGCAAGGTATCCTATGTGGGTAAAATTGGCCTGGATCATTTGGTAAATAAAGTTTTATCAGAACACAAGCATACCCATTTTTTTTACATGTTGTCCACGCTACCCTCACCCCATAACAGCAAAGTTGAATCATTGTGATAGAGATTTTCTGTCCTGCAAATCCTAAAATAACATACGGCCCTATAGAAAAACTACCTCTACTCCTGAAGTAAACTGTATTGTGACTTATTAGTCGCTAGAAGACAATGCACTCATGAAATCTATGAGGAAAGCAAGATTTTAATCTAAGAGTGTTAATATGAAGATTCTATGTAATAAAAATGAAGAGAGGAAATGTTAAATTCATAGACACTGAGAGTGGAAAAGTGGTTGCCAGGGACTGGGGGGTAGGGGAAATGGGGAAATGGTAAAAGGGTACACTTTTTCAGCTATAAGATGAATAAGATCTGAGGGCCTAATGTAAAACATGGAGACTATAGTTGATTCCACTGTATTGTATAATTGAAGTTTGCCAAGAGAATAGGACTGAAATGCACACACACACACACACACATGCACGTGCACACACAAAGATAAATATGTGAGATGATGGATGCGTTGATTAACTAGATTTACGATGTACACTTATATCAAATCACCATGATGCACACGTTAAATGGCTTACAATTTTATATATCTAGTGGACCTCAGTAAAGTTGAAAGAATGAAAGATTCTGTATTTAGTGTAATTTCCATGTTGTTCTAAATCATTTTAGCTAAAATACATTTTTAACTGTGTTATATAATTTATGTCCCTTTTGCTCTCCTTTTTCTCACTTTCTTTATTAGCAAATATAATGAGAGTTGTATCTAAGCTGGAAAATAATCGAATGTGATTTCTGCCTCCACCATACCCTCTTTGATTTTGTTACAATACAAAATATGCTTAAGCAGATGTTCTACTCATTAGAGGCCCTGGCTAAGGTACAATGAAAATGGACTGACCGCCAGAAATTAGGCAGAGGAGTCTAGACCTGGTATCTTTGTTCCAATTCAGTCAAGTCTTGTGCAAATCCTTCCCCAGATGAATCTAAATTTATCGGCATGTCTTTGGCCTGGAGATGACATGGAGAATTTGTTGATATATTGTCCTTTGCACACTTAGGAGCATTTCCTCTTTTGTCAGTTGAAAAACAACCCCAAATTAGGATCTTCATGGACTATTGCCCTGCCATTTTAGAAACGAAGAGATGTTTGGCTGGCTGGTTCATCAACTTGGCAGGTTTAGATGTTCCCCTATAACCATTTGTTCAAATCTAAAAATTATGAAACTGTAGTTTTATCAAATTTTTATTTATAAAATAGAGAAACCAAGAAAACATATCATCAGAATATCCCCCTCTTTTTATTCTGACCACATTTTAAAATGTTATTTTGTATCACATTAATTTCCTCTATCTTAACATATTTTCTATTCCTCTAGTGTTTATATAATTCAAATAGTTGCAGATAGTCATCATGTCTACTTTCAAGTCACTGCTTGGACCAGAAAAGTATGTGGGCTGGCTACTTCTTCTTTTCCTTCTTTTTCCCCCTTCTCCTTTAAAATTCAGCTGGTCAATATTATCATTTTGTTTTTTTAAAATGCATTCTCTATTCTGTTTTTCTAAATGAATCTTAACCAGAATGCCTTCTTTTTCTGGATATGTGTATCTAGAAATTGATATATTTCCAGTGCCAGAGAAACATGAGACATGGTAACCAATGTATGATATTTAACTTAGTAGGACCTGAGTTTAAAACTTGTTCTAACATTTTATCAATTTTGTGCTCATAGGGAACCATAGCTTTTCTAAACCTCAGTCTCCTCAAATAAAAATACCTACTCCAACAGTCTTACTGGTATAGATAATTGAAGCATTCGGATCTGATAAAAGTGATATTTTTTCCAAGGTTCATTCATATACCCTCCATATAGATGTTACTTACACATTCATCTACCTATATGACTCACTTCTTTTTTAGAAGAACAAACACCCCCCCTCAAAAAAAAGAAAAAAAAAACTAAAAAGGACATTTCAGACTACTAAATATGTTATAAAGCTACATTGAGACATATGCTTTGCCACTAGCTCTGGAAAATGAGATCAGGGAAAGATAATAAAGTCTGCAAATACACTTTTTGGTAGTGTTCATATTTTACAAATGATAAATACGCAATTTCTATTCACTTCTATTCACTTAGATCATTTCAGTATAAATTTTGGAAACATTGTCAAACATGAATCCCTATCTTACAATATCCAAGTGTTTAACATTTTAGAAATAAATGAGAAATGGTAAAAAGAAATAAGTAGTAAACAGACAGCAATGTGAACCATTTCTCTTTCAATTTATATTTGAATTATGAAGGCATTACCAGGAAAATATGTCATAATTGTTCAGATCCTTCAGAAGGTCAGTTTAAGAGTGCTTATGGAAATTTAAAAATCTAACATGGATATTATTTAATCCAGGAGTATTTTTAAAAACTAACAGTCAAAAAGTAATTGTGGGCACCTGGGTAGCTCAGTGTCTGACTCTTGATTTCGTTTCAGGTCATGATGTCAGGGTTGGGGGATCGAGCCCCATGTCGGGTCTGTGCAGGGCATGAAGCCTGTTTAAGATTCTCTTTCCTTCCGTCTGCAACTCCCACCTTCCTGTTCACATGCTCTCTCTCTCTCTCTCTCTAAAAATAATAATAATAATAATAATAAGAAGAAGAAGAAGAAGAAGAAGAAGAAGAAAATTAAAATTAAAAAGGAAATTGCCCATTTGGACAAAAACAAAGCTCAAAATAGCTTATTAAAGTTTTTTTTATCATATTAAGACTTTAAAAGCAAAAAAAAAAAAGACTCTAGAAGCAACACAATATGTAACGAAAGTAGAGTGATTAAATAAGATTCTAGTAAAATTCATATAACAGAATACTTCTTAACTATTACTATTTCTTTGTATTTGTGTGGGTGTTTGTGGGTTTGTGTATTTGTGTGGGTGCATCTTTAAATTGTTTTGAAGGGCAATAGTAACATATAGTTAACATTTTTAAACTGTTGATTTCAAAGCAGTATTTATAGTTTGTTCTTACTGCTTTAAAAAAAGACTAAAAACAGAAAGAGAAAACAAGTACATTAACACTAGAGCACACACACACCCCTTCAGAAGCTCAAGAAGGCTCTATATTAATATTAGCAGTAGTTGTATCTAGGCAGTGGGATTTCTAATTATTTAAGATGGTCTGTTTTTCAGAGTATTAGTATTAATTTTTTTTTCTGGAATCATGATGTACTACTCAACTAATCTGAAAGTTCTAATGCAAGATTTGACCCATCTTCACTCAGATACTTCCTGGAAAAATCCAAGTTTTCAGTTTTAGAAATTATCTTCTCTGGGTTGATATTTCAGAATATGTGAACATGCACATTTCGCTCTCTATGTACAGTGGAAAATTTCTGAATCAAATTTCCAATTTAGGTTAATCTTATGGAATACTTGGAAGCATAGATATTTCTAATTTCCTACATATTCACCGAGAATGACATGAGGTGGTTGTGTTGGGGGAACTGAGCAAGAGTTTATAGAGACAATGGTAGAGCTGTGCTGATAAGTTTGGGCAATATTCCATAGATAAGAGTATGACTAACTTCTGCTCAGGTAACAGTACTCTAATTTGAAGTGGCCATTCATAATTTTGTCTCCTATTAATTGTTTTTGACCTTTGAAAAAGGAATTTCAAGAGAATGGCGAAGTTACAAATCAAACTTAAATCAGATTAAGACAACGAGTGGGGACCTGGGAGAAATTAGTGATTTCTTTATATTTTGGATGAATTCAAGCTCAATCCTTACTTAGATATCTTCCTTATCTGTCATGGCTTCAATTATGTAAAGTCATCCCAGGAGTCAATACTCTCCCTGCATTTCTGTTTGTAGCAAATTTCTGGCTACTCCGTAGCTTTTACCTGGAAATATACACCTGTCTCATTCACTTCTCAGAATGGGAAGCCATCCATGCCTTTCACTTTCTGAATCTCTTATATTAGGTTTATTGAGAGCAACCAACTACAATGAGGACCTAGTGTGTGCTGGGTACCAGGGCAAGTGCTAAGGATATAGTGGCAGACAAGCTAGGGACATCCCAGTGTTCCAACAGCAATCACAGGCCGTTATGGGGGAAACACAATATGCTATGAGATCATTGGAGGTGATGGAGGGAGTGTATTGCAGAACAGGAAATTGCTTGTACAGAATTTTATAGAGAAAGTTATCATGTTGAAAAATGGGATATTTAAAAGTCAAGGAGCAGACTAAGATAGAGTTTTTTGTTTGTTTCTTGAAAAGAATGGCTTATAGATTATTTTGAACTGCAAATAGTTGCTGAAAAGGGGTTCTTTTAAATAAATTCACACAGGGCATGACAAGTAGAAAGTGACAGTAGTGACCAGCAAGAGGGATAATAACTATATTCATCTTAATGTGTGTGTGCCAGTTCTGTTTACACTGATGCTGGAAATTCCAAGACTTGGGATCTGGGATAAGGATATGCTGAAATGAGTATATGGAAGTCAAAGGGTTTCTGTCTCTTTTTCTTTTGTCCCTTTCAGTAACTACACAGAAAAGTTGCTTTCCTGGGGTGCTTCTAGGGGACTTAGTTGGTGAAGTGTCTGCCTTCAGCTCAGGTCATGATCCCAGGGTCCTGGGATGGAGATGAGCTCTGCTCAGGGCTCTGTGCTCAGTGAGGGGCCTGCTGGTCCCTTTCCCTCTGCCCTTCCCCTCCCTCCACCTCATGCACACTCTCACTCTCTCTTTCTTTTAAATAAATAAAGATATAAAATCTTTTTTAAAAGGTTGGGTGCTGCCTGGCTGACTGAGTTGGTTAAGCATCTGACTCTTGATTTCAGCTCAGGTCATGATCTCAGGGGTAGTGAGAAGGAGCCCCTCGAGGGAGTCTGCTTCTCTCTTTGCTCTCCTTTGTCCCTCCCTAGCTCTCTTGCTCTCTCTCTCTCTCTCTCTCTCTCTCAAATAAATAAATCTTTTTTAAAAGTTGTTTTCCTTCTGTACTGTCACAGAACTTTTACTTATCTTCCCAGTCCTATCTGTGAAAAGTCTAAAGAGAAAGAACCTCCATTTGCAGCCCAACAGAATGTGGGGAGAGGGGAGGATTTTTAAAATAGATAACTCAATAGTTTTTTTGCATTTTTAAAAATTATCTTTTTACTGAAATAACCCCTGAAAGTGTTAAGTTACAAAAAAAATTACTGAAGAAGAATATATTAAATTTGTGGGGGGAAAGGAAAAAAGACACACCCCCAAATTTTAATACTAATATGAAGATCATAATTTAGCATAAAAGAATATATTATAGGGACTTGCCCATCCCGGTAAATGTAAATGAAATTAATACAACAAAGCATAAACACACTTTGGCAATAAATAGGTTTTGATAAGTTAAATGAGCTTTTTTTTTGTGTATATTGATGTGCAGTGACAGGTAACATATTTGCTTTTCCAGTTTCTGAAAGTTATAAGAGTTTTAGGAACCAGTGGAACAGGCATGCGTGAGCACTCTGAGGATAAATCTATGATATTTGCAAGGAAAACGAAGGAAGAGAAGCCACACCGGTGGGCTAGGAGAATGTGTCATACATAGGAAATCCTCAAATTAATCTCACTCAATCAGTTGAGTGAGAAAACTGTCACATTTCATCTGACTACTCTGGCACTCATTTTCTCTCTACAAGCAAATACTAAAAATCAAAGCTTCAAACCAGACTCTGGCAAGATGCTTTCTCTAAATGACTGAGCACATGACAATGAGTTTTAGTTATAACTGAAATTTTATATACGCATTCATTTGGCAGCTCTGTGATTATAGGGTGGCCCTGGCTATATAGTACTTTTGTTCAAATAAAATCTTTTCAGTGCACTTGACACAGGGAGACCCAATATCCGTTTGTCAAACTCTCTACTTTCTGGTGCCAAACAGATATCTACATGGTCAGCCTGCTGATCTGTTGATAATTTTACATGCTTGAAGTCAGGTTTTATGATCTCACCATCTGAAGACATCAAAACATAGAAGGCACCAGACGACGGCAGTCACTTGATATATCCCCTCTCTCATTTTTGTTTTTTGTTCAGGTTGATGGAAAAATGTAAATGTAGGTTTGGATATCAGGATGTTAGCACAACCCTAGGGGGAAAGGGTAGTTTTCTTTGTAACTTGGCAGGCCTGGAATGGCCGCTTCTGACATCATGGGTATTTTTAATGAAATATTAATGACTCTGATTTTAATAGGAATTTCAGCACAACCTAAATTAAGCCATTGGAAAAGGGATATGGTCCCGTTAAGAACAGTAAAACCGTAAGCCCCCTTCCTGAAGAGTAGCTGTGGGTAGTTAAAGTGACAATCAATTTAACCAGGCCATATTGCTTTGTAAGTCTCTGAAGTGTGAAGTCCCAGCATGCCTGATGTATTTCATTTTAATTTCCTTTTGGACAGAGCTATGGTTAGTGGGGAACCTCACACACAAAAAAAGGGAAAAAAATGTGCAAAAGAGGAGGAAATTATTTAACCCTTTCAGAAAGCTATGCAATGCATTTAGTGAAGTAAAGAAAAATAAGCATGATTAGATTTCTCCTTTTGTTTTTAAAGAAAGATCAAAGTGGAGCAGCATAGTAAGTCATGATGACCAATCTTACTGATAATTTCTGCTAAAAGCCCTGAAATGCTCTCTTAACACTTATTTTCAGTTGTTTGTTTGTTTGTTTTTAAAGAAACTAGCGATTCAAAACCAAATCTTCCTT
This sequence comes from Canis lupus baileyi, assembly GCF_048164855.1. Classification (NCBI taxonomy): domain Eukaryota; kingdom Metazoa; phylum Chordata; class Mammalia; order Carnivora; family Canidae; genus Canis; species Canis lupus. The sequence goes on along the minus strand of NW_027326430.1, from coordinate 1,020,352 downwards.
TGCTCTTTCTATATAAAGGAAGATAAAAAAAATCATGTCATTTCGTATTATTTTTTTCAATCTCTCCTTGGAATAACACATCTCAACGGTCAATTGCTGATCTGTTGATAATTCTGCATCTTAGAAATCACATTTCAAGATATGGCTTTTGGAGGCAAATCAGCTTTGATGTCTTCGGAATGGTGCCCTTGTCCATTTTTACAAAAAAGCCAGATAAATCTGAAGGACTTTTTAAAAATTGTAAACGTTTCCTACACAGAAGGCGCAGCTACCTGCAGAAGTTTCTGTGAGACTGTTTTTGTTCCAAAGCAGTCAGGAGAGAAGATAGCAATTATGTGGTGGAATGTGGAAGGCAGAGTTAGATTCAGAGTCAGGAGAGCTAAATTTGACTTTGATTAGCTTTGACACAAATTCATGATTTGATATTGTTAAAGTCATTTGTCTCCCTTGGTTTCATTTTTTTTTTCATTATTCTCTCCATGAATACTGGGATGCATATGAGAGACAAAGCACCTTTTGAGATTTTTGTGTGTTCAAAGTATCAATTTTAATTTACATAAAAGATTAGCTATTGAAAAAAAGGCAAGTTTTGCTGAAAGTGTGATATTCTTAATACAAATTTAAAGGTGGCTGTCTGTATTAAAATCACCTACTGGGATACTTTTATCCAAGGATTATTTTAATACCAAAAATAATGAAGGACACGGTTCTGTGTCCTTGTATAAAGAATGGAAAGCATGACCACATTCTTTTGATAAGAATAGCACATATCAACTCATCATTTAGTGAAATTTCATCAAATTAATGTCTCTGAAGTGCAGTTGTGGTAATATTACTCATTCTGGTGGAAAAAAATAGTCTAATGGCTCCCTAGACTAAAGATAGAATTCCTTTCCTAGACCGACCTTCAAAGCATTCCAGGATTTCATTTACTTAACCTTAACGCCTGTCCAATATCTTTTCCCATTATTGCCAAACTGCACTCTTTTCTCTAATCTTGCTTACTCCTATTGCCTCTCTCTGGGATTCTCTTTGACATCAACAGTAGACGTCGAAATGTACCCAGCATTCAAGGTCTAAAGCAAATGCCATCTGGTTTAGCCAATCTATTGATTGCACATGATTTCTTCTTCCTGGATTCTCATAGTAGCCAAATTTTGTGGTCATAAAGAGTTAGCTTAAACATTGGCCCTACTAATTGAGGTTACTGTCCTCACTTATTCCCCCTGAACTATGAGGCTATCTGGAAGGTATTAAAAATGTCTTCCACAAAGCGTTGAGAGATGGGACGCACATGACCAATCTCGCCTGTAGTATGTGTACAGTTCCTTCTATTTCTACTGTTGCCTTCTGTTATATCACATGTTCCTTTTTAATTTATAAATAAATAATCTATTAATACTATATACTATGGGTAGAAACATACAGATATTCCACTATTAAATGGCACAGTATACATACGTTAACATTTCGGTCTTGGCATAAGGAATTTCATTCCCCACTCCAAAGAGTCAGGAGGGACCAGTGCCTCTCTCTGCTTTCTTCTCCAGCCCCAGGGGGGTGAGGGGAGTGGGGAACACATGGGCATGTGACCTCAAGGCTTAACCAATCAGATCCTTGTCAGGATTTGGATCCTGAGCAAGTAAGACAAAGATGAAGAGCAGGTTATAACTCATACACAGAAGTGACAGGGACAGGGTGCTACAGCCACAGCATCCTGGCCAACATGTCTCTCCTACAACGTATGGCCTCCCCCTTCTTGGCCACCTCTGTCTGGTATGGTTTCCCAGACTGTTCACATCAATTGTGTCAGCCCCTGGTCTACTCAATTTCTCTTTGCTTAAGAAAGCCACTGAAAGCAATACAGATCTCAAATTTAACTAATATCGACCTCGGAGTTCTTGAACGCAGAACAAGTGACTGAAGTGATTTCCTGGTTTCATTGTTTTAGTTAGCTGGATTACCTCTCTGTAAGAATTTGTCAACTATCACCCCAAGTATAGAAATGTCAGGACAAATGCTTGAGACTTTCTCCTTACTTGCCAGTTTTTGTTTCTCTAGCTTTTTTCCAAAGATGACTTATGTTTTTAGCATCACTGTAAACTCAAGGATACAAACATATGTGAAATGTTTCTAATACTTGCAGCTCTGGTGCGAATAAATTTCAAAGTGTCCCACCTATGTTTGCAGGGGCCTCTTCAATTCGACTTCTGAGTCTTAAAAAAAAAAAAAACAAAAAACAAAACACGGTAGTTTTGGATAGCATCCCTGGTTTCTGTTAGGCAAAATATTTCTTAAGCGTATCTTATGTATTTCCTGCTCAGACCTTGAGTCAAACATTTCTCCTCAGAGACAGATTTTCTTGGAGACAATGGGTGCAACTTTTTAGTGATATTCTATTCAAATGTGTTACGTCTTCTGTTCTTTTACTCCCCAGGAAAATGAAAATCTTTATATTGTAATTCTAAATATTAAAAATAACAAAAGTGTAAATGTTCTCCCACAGTCTGCTTGCTTTTAAGTGAGAGTTTCTGGATAAAACAGTCATTTTGGGGGGAGTTCAATAGCCAAAAAATGGTCCAAAGAACTTTAGACAAAATCGAGAACAAATTTTGTAAGGTTGCATCACTTTCTTGCAACAAACAAACAATCTATGTTTGAATCAGTTAAGAAACTCCAACTTAACCTGACTTTTAGAAAACAGGAAATATCTTCTATAACTGAAATGAAAATAGGGATGTCAAATCCCCCAGTATTTCAGGCATCCAAAGCCCAATAATGTCACCAAGGACTCATGTTCTTTAACTGCTCAGTCTTCCGGTTTCTGGCTCCATCCTAAAACTAGTTCCTTTAGGCTTAGGAGAGATGCTAGGTAATCCCAACCACTCTAAGCATTACAGCTGACATGACAACTTCCAGGAGTTAGAGAGATAGATGGTGGAGGAAGCTAATGGTTTTACATCTAGTACGCATGTCCTCTTAGCACAGAAGGGATGGACTCCACCTAGCAACCTCATTTCCTAACCTTTGCAACTGAGGATGACTAAGTGACCAGGTTCAGGGCAATGGGATGTGAACATAAGCCATGCTATGGAAAGGAGATACAGTGCTATGTTTCTAAGTCACAGTCTTTTGAGGTTTTTGTTTGTCTGTTTTATACCACCTACCTCATCTGGCTAGGCACCACCACCAATACACAGATCCTCTCTATAGGTGTCATTTTTAAATTAAGAAATTTTATCACAGAAGTGCCCTAAAACTCTAAAGGTTTTTTTTTGTTTTTTTTTTTTTGTCCATGCCCAAGCCAATTAAATGCAGGAAAAATTGAAAACATCATACCTATTATCGTGAATTCTTAGAATTATCAGGGCCTCTGCGCTTGAACTGGGGATGTGAATATGCTTCCAAACAGCACATAAGTATGTGGAATACTAAACAAACAAAGTGATTGTTTGAAGGAAGAAAGTAGAAATTAAACTAGCGACCCTAATATAATTGCTATATTTAAAAATTTATCATATCTTATCCTCATATAAATGTGAGAATACATACCATGCAATCATATTCAGTGTTGCTTCAATCACAGTGTGTAGTGTGATGTGTGTGGGTGTGTGTGAGAGAGAACAACAGATAGGCACACACCCAGAGCCCCACGCACCTGTATAATATTACTTAATTCATAGTGTATGTTTAGTTTTCCTTCTGCTTTTTCTTTTTTTTTTTAAAGATTTATTTATTTATGATAGACATAGAGAGAGAGAGAGAGGCAGAGACACAGGAGGAGGGAGAAGCAGGCTCCATGCCAGGAGCCTGACATGGGACTCGATCCCGGGTCTCCAGGATCACACCCTGAGCCAAAGGCAGGCGCCAAACCGCGGAGCCACCCAGGGATCCCCTCTGCTTTTTCATTTAAATTATGCATGCATCTCCATGTGACTAAAGCTTTTAATTATCATTCCATTAGTGCTCACAAAAAAATTCATTGAGTAAAAACACTGCACTGTACTTTAATTACATCACCTGACCTTAGTGGCCCCCTACCTGTGCAAACTAGAGTCTCATTTGTTTCCAAGGAATGTTGTAATCAATGCTTTCATGGGTATGACTTTTTTTTTTCTTTTAGATTATTTCATCAGAAAACATCCCCAGAAAGTTCAAATCACAGTAATCATTATTGTTATCCTTACTACATATTGGCAAATTACTTTCCAAAAGTCTCTACCAAGTTACACTCTTCGAATAACATAAGAACATACCACATAAGTATACCCTTGCTCGGTTGGAATTTACGTTTTTAATTTGCCACCTTAATGAGGGTAGAGTGTCACATCATTATTAATGCCATTTACCATTATTGTTAAATGAGACAAAATTTGCTCTGTATATCTTTTTCCTTGATCTCTTGTTTGATTTTCCCTCGGGATTTTAATATTTTCTTACCAAAGTTTTAAGTTGTTTTTAAAACAAAATAGTCCCCTTTTGGATATATTTATTTCAAAGGCAATCTGAAAGCTTAGACAGCTATTAACAAATAGTTGGCAACTGGCCATTTTTTAAAAATTTCTTATGTATATGAACACACATTCATCATTTGTCCTTTTAGGATCCACTTGGATATTTCAAATTACTTATTTTTCCTCGTGTAATTTAGTAAAAATGTATAAAGTTATAAGAAAAATTCCATTGAGTTTCAAATAAGATAGCATCTAGTACACGACTTCTTACCAGAAGAACTGGTATAATCATCCTATTTTAACTTCCTTCCAAGGATATTCTATATATACAAGTTATATATTTTTTTGTCTCTCAATTACCAAAAAAATATCCCCAGAGAGTAGTAAATTTTCTAAAGGACCTGCTCTTTTCTTTATCCTGGAAGAAAACTCTATGTACAAGATTTTATGCTTACCAGACTTTGAGTGGTCAAGGAAGCACACAACAAATATGGATGCGTTTTGGAGTTTGGGGAGTTGTCTTGTTTTATCCTTCTCCACAAACCAGATTGAAATTTCTCCCTAGAAATCTTGATCTTTTGCCGTATCATTTCCCAACAAATGTGGCACTGATAAGTATTTGAATAATTCTCGCATCACCTCAATTATTTTTTGTAACCATCTGAAGTTAGCGACAAAAACTATTTTCATCATTGTGGGGGCATCAGGTGTGTTGGGATGAGAGGTAGCTGCCGTATCAAATGAAGAATATTCGGATGATGCACGCTGAGTGAGGCACAAGCCACTCATGTGGGTGGCCAGGTAGCTTTCTCTGCATCCAAGCTCCAGTTTGAGGAAATGAAAACCCCAGGGCCATTTCCATGGAAGGAACGGTTTTAAGACACCCATACGAATGAAGTAAAGTGACAGGATTTGTTACTTACAGATTCCTGATATGGGGGGCTGGCAGTGGAGAGGGCAGTGAGCCAGGGCATTCCCCATGCCAGGTCACAAGGGAGCAGGAGACCAGACCAAGAGCAGGGTTGCGTCACTGGTTACTGATAAGGTAGTTGGGCAGAGGCCACTAACTTTTCACAGACTCAACTCCACATGGTTATTTTAAAAGGTGCCCCAGAGAAAGCAGAGCAGGAACTTGGGACAGGAATCCTAAACTCAGCTCCTTCTCTAAATGTCCAGACTCTGGGTTTGAACAGGTTGCACACTGTACAATACCTGAGCAGTATCTCAGAGCGGCTGTTTTCTCATGACATCAGAGGAGGTGAAGAAGCCCTAGCAGGGGTCAGACCACCCGGAGGGGATGGTCTTGGAACCATAACGTGTGTCACCCTGATGTAAGTCAGTGGGATAATGCCATCGTTTCCCGATGACTTTTTGGAACTGAGGAACTGACACGCTCATTCTGTTGGAAGACGTGTCTCCTCCAGGCTGTGATGGCGCATGAGAGAACAGGTCAGAAGAAATAATTGGATACTTGATTCTTAGCTGCTTATCGTTGTGTTTCTTGGATGACATAAATGGTTGAATTTGTAATACACAAAACTTTGATTTCATTTTAGAAGAATTGTATGTCAGACACACCCCAATGGGAATCACTCATTCTAGGACTTTGGCCTTTGTGAGATTGACCTTCATCCTAGAAGAAGAGACACACACGTGTATTAGGGTAGAGCAGAGAACAATGGGAAATACTGAAATGCATACAAGCTCCATGGGAACTACATCTTGAATCTGGTTTACTCTCTGCCATAGCTCCAATGTTCCTGAGCTATGCCTAAGACCTAACAAATATTTGTTAAATTCCAGGAGAACACACTGGGAAAAAAGTCTTAGGAGAACTTTATTTCTTTGGGAAAACATTTCTGTGTATTGTAAAAGAATTACTTACCTTCGCGCACTGTATGGGTCTGTCTGACATATCTCTGAAAAACACGACACAATGAATTTGAAATAAAATATACAATTGGAAGCTAATTTTCTTAGCATGTTTTCCTTTCTGACTTTAAACAAATAATTATGAAATGAGCGATTCCCAATAATGACCACACAATCTAAGGTTTTGTATTTTTCTTCTCTGTTAACCCTAGACCCTGTTATTGAAATGGAAAGTTAAGCTGACATTTTTGCAAGTTTTTTTTCTTCTTTTTTATAGTCTAAAGGTTAATGAGCTGTCGTGTGGTTTAGTGCTGTGTGTGCTAAGCTAGCACCTAATATGTTAAGTTGGGCGTGATTCAAGCCTTCCAAAGAAAAGTGGTCTCTGACAGTATGGATGGGGGCAGGGAGGACAGAAGGGAAGAAGCCAGTACCATTGTGCTCGTGTTATTGCTCAAGAAAGGTGGTCCTGGTCAGCGCACACTGCTGTTTGGGACTTTATATACAAGCTGGTCTCAGGGGGAACATAAATATCCCACATTCCATTTCGAGAGGTGCTGGGTTATAGGTTATTGACCAGTTTAGGGATTTATAGCTGGAGTCAGTAATTGTTAAGGAAAAATGGCTTGACAATTTTATTATAGTGGAGACCTGCTGGAAAAGTTAAATATAGATTTACCTAAGAACTAACTTGATCTTAGTAATAATAGGTATGTCTGCGTGTGTGTGCACGCACAGAGTTATATTCTTATACTTTAATAGAGACTATGCCTTTCATTTTCATAGACAAGTGTTATAGTATTAATTCAGGTGCATGTATCACAGGAATAAGAATACTACATGCTGTTTCATAAGAATATATAGGTTATTGTATATAACTGAAATGCTGACAAATAAATCCTTTCTGAACAATGAGAAGCTGTTAATTGGTTTCAGATTTGAGAGTAGTAGAGGAAGATATAGAAAAGAATAGCTACTATTTTACTTGTTGGTTTCTTATCCCACCACCACTTTGCTCCTTCTCCAAAAAAAATATGACCACACAATTGAAAATCTGAACAGGGACACCTGGGTGGCTCAGAGGTTGAGCGTCTGCCTTTAGCTCAGGGTGTGATCCCGGGGTTCCAGAATTGAGTCCCACATTGGGCTCTCTGCATGGAGCCTACTTCGCCCTCTGCCTCTACCTCTGTCCTTGCCTCTCCCTCTCTGTGTCTCTCATGAATAAATAAATAAAATCTTTTTTAAAAAATAAAATCTTAATGAATTAAGCAACTAATTTTTTTAATTTACAGATTTTACAAGTAGGAGATTTAATTATCACCCCGATTCTTTCTGATGCTTAATCCTGAAAGAACACATAGCTCAAGATTTAGTGCTAAAATTTAGTTTGATATTTTTATGCTGACTTCGAATATTTTGGAAAAAACTTCCTCTAAAAAACATTCAACAAGCAGGTGCTACTGAAAAGGTCTTGGGCAAGTTTCAAGTAAGAATTGTGGATTTCTGTTCACTTGAATTTTACAAGCGACAATTGAACGCCTAGTGTGCACCCACCAGATGAGTTGTAGGGGAATAGCCTCAACATATAGGCCTATATCCCCTTTCAGATACACAAAGATGAAACCAATAGCATAGAAAAATAGAGAAGACAGGGTGCTTCGCTAGGGGAGAGGATCACACCCACAGGAGACACCTCCTGGGAATTCTGCAATGCATAACTCTTCACCTACAAAGAAACGACCCAGAAGAGATCCGACTAAAACCCCTCTATACTCAGCCTGCCCACATCTCATCTTTGTCCCCAACACAGAACAAGAACCAGAATTAAGAAGAGGTGGGCTGGTGTCAGTTACAAATCTTCGGGAACAATGTGGTTACAGAGAAGTCCGGGGAGAGAAAGAATCAGAGAGGGTTTCTACCTAACAAACACCTTCGCTGAGCAAAGACAGGTGCTTTCCACCGCAGAGTATGTTACACTAAATTTCACCCAGAAAACAGGTATTGAGTGCCTTTCATGCATCCAACTTTATTTTGTGATGCTACGTTGGTGAAAGAACACAAGCAAGGTAGTTGTGTTATGGAACTTGTTGCATTTCTGTGAGGGAAGACCAAAAGTAAACAAGTGATAAGTGATCAGAATTGTTTCTTAATGTCACAGTTAACATAAGAGACTGAGGTGATGATAAAATCAAAAGTAACTGGAGGTGGCCAACTTAAGGAGGTTCTGAGAGGTCTATCATAAAAAGTGACCTCTGGGCAGAGACCGGAAGGTTGAGGACAAGCCAGTGGGGATGGAGCAGCCCTCAGAGATGGAACACCCATCCTGTGTTTAGAGAATGAAAGGCACAAGGCACAGCTACCAAGTCCTAACTTTGTGCATTAGACTTTTAGAAATAATTACCATGACTAATTTAGATAGCTATTTAACTACCTCCAGAGTTTGAAGGAAACATGAGGCATTTTGGGACTCCTGAAAACAAGACCTGTTGTACATACAGAAGAATACACACAAAGAAAAGGATAATAATTTAGAAATGAGGTAAAAGAGATGTCACTAGATGATAAAGCCAAACTCATTCTGATGGTCAAGGTTGAAGATACGTAGATGACAAACAAGTGAAAGATTAGGGAAATGAATGGATAAATAAAAGTATTCACAGCTTACATTTTATGTGTCTTACCAGAGAGGTAGACTTGTGCTAACAGGTGCTCTCCAAGTAAGGTAGGTCCAGAACGAGGTCATATTTCCTCCCTTCTTTCTTAATGTTTATTTGTTGATATGGGAGTCAAACAAAGCATCCTTTATCTCATGAGTAGGTGAAACTTCTATCCTAGTTCATGTGGGCTGCTATAATGAATTGCCATAAACCATGTGGCTTATAAACAACAGAAATTTATTTCCTCTCATTCTGGAGGCTGGAAGTCCACCATCACGGTGCCTGCAGATTCTATGCCTGGCAAGGGCCTGCTTCCTAGTTCATAGATGACCATTATTTCACTGAGTCCTCATATTGGAAGGGATTTCTCTGGAAGCTCTTTCATAAGGTTGCCATCTCATTCATGAGATTCATGACCTAAGCACCCCCCTAAGTGCCCACCCCACATACCATGACAATGAGGATGGGTTTCAATGTATGAATTTTAGAGGGATACAAACATGCAATTTGTGCCACCATCACTTTAAAATTCACGTTCAGCATGTTAAGGCCTTGCTTGAGTACTCTTGGGCCATGTAGCACCATGCGAGGGGACACATGAGGCCATGGGACAGACATGCTCCAGCTCCTAGGAGCATATCCTTCCCTAGGAAATTACAAGGGTGTTCAGCTCAAAATCAGTTCCAAGCATACCGCTACACTGAGTTCAAAACCTAATACAGTAAGAGGTAAATGGCATTAAAAATAGGCCAAATTCACTACCTTTTTTTCTGATTTATTGTCTTTATTTACTTAAGGTGCATTCATTTTAAAGCTGTACCACCAACAGGGTACACGTAATATTCCCAAAGCTGAGTATTCGCCCATAAGCTGGAAGCCACTGAACGGTCATTACAGAGTGTGCCATTTATTCCACTATAACCTTTCAGCTTCAAATCTGCTCTTTTTGGGTTGGTTGCATGATGTGGGGCCAGGAGTCTACCATCCACATGCCTGCTCTTCAGCGCCATGTGGCCAGTGATGGTGAAGGTGAACTGGGCCTTGGGAGGCTGATGGGGCCCCTGGCTCTGTCACCTGGGCTTCCTGTCACGTTTCCTGTTGTATTGCTCCTGTGCCATGGTGCTTCATTCTGACAGCAGCTGTGAAAGCCAGTCCTGCTTCCCTGCGCTTGTAGACCAGCCCCAGTGTGCCACCTGTCATTAGCCATCCAGCGCCCCCTGCCCAAGGGTCCAATCCTCAATGCCACCAGCTTGCAGATCTGAGCTCAGAGACTGTCAGGACCAGCTGAGCAGTGACCCTTCCTCATAAGTCTGCCAAGTGCACTCCTCAGGCTTAGGAGTGTGATTACTTCCAATGTTCACTAGTCATGGGGTGGTGTCACCGGTGGTGACATTGCAGCGACTTCTTCATGCTATCTTCATGTCCTGGGAGTTCCTCAATATCTGATTTTCAGTCCTTTACTTCCTCTGTTTAAGTAACTCCTGTGATTCTCTGCATCCTGTCTAGGTACTGAGTGATCCCAGCAAGCAGATCAAAGGTAGCATTTAGGGGTGGATCAGCTGAAGAGATCACAGGAGCACACTCAGGTGCCATGCGTGTTCCCCCCTGCCCATTCCAAAATGATCCACCATGTACTATACCTCCTTTTTGTGGGCTAGGTCATAACACTGTCACCGCTTTTCTCTTACCTTCGATGGGACATCTTGGTAGACTCGGACATTTGGACTCCCACACGTCACTGAGGATGTGAGTCTCTAAAATTGTGTACCGTTTCTTTTCCATTCTGATTGTTCAGAATTCAAACTATTTGGTGCAACAGGTCCAACAAAATGGTCAAAATAAAATATTCACTGTATGGGCTCAATGGCAGAATAAAGATGAGAGTAAAGAGATTACGAACTTGCAGATGAGCCCGTAGATATTATCTAATATGAAGAAAAAAAAAGAAAGAAATTAAAAAGCATGAAAGAAGGTAACTGTAGGACAATACTAATAAAGAGTCAGTACACATGTGGAAAACATCTGAAAACTACTATACGGGTTTTAAAAACTGAATGGATATTAAAAGATAGGTTATTACTGTGTTATGAGCCAAACTGAGATGATTGCTAAAACAATCCAGGGGATTTAAAAAAGACCCAGAATCTCAAAGAGTAATATTAAAATGTTAAGGATACAACCCACAATTACTTGGATGTAATTATGAAAAATCAAGAAAATCTCAACAACTTGTAGGGGGAGAAGTAGATAACACTAATGTGGAATGATCAGACTAATTTAAAGTAACTATCATAATTAAGCTCCAGGAAGTAAGATAAAATGCTCTTGAAATGAATGAAAGATAGAACGTCTTAGCAGAGAAATAAGATATACGAAAAAGAACGAAATGAAACATTCAGAACCTAAAAATAAAGTTATTATTTTTTAAAAGAATAACTAAAGTTTTAAAAAATCAATAACAAAATGAGATGACAGTGGAGTCAGAGAAAATAGATCAATAGAAATTACTCATTCTGGAAAAAAATTGAAAAAAAAAAATCAACAGAGCTTCACGTACCTGCAAGACAATTCTCAAAGTCTAATATTCCTGCCATTAGAGTTTCAAAAATAAAGACAAAAGAGGGTGGTACAGAAAAATAGTTGAAGAAATAATGGTTGAAAACGTTGCGAATTTTGTAAAATATGTAAATTTTCAGTATCGAGGCTCAGTGAATCTCAAATAGGATGAACTAAAAAAAAAAAAAAAAATCCACTCCCAGACACATCATAATCAAACTGCTATAAACTATAAGCCAGGGGGTGAAATGTGACAGCAGCCAGAGAAGGAAAAAATGAAATGAAAAATTACATGTAAGGAAGCACCATTTGAAAGACTCCAGGTTTCTCATCTGAAGACAAAAATAAACATACACAAAACTAGAGAAAATTCATTTTATGCGTATTTCCTAAAATGATGGATCAAAATACATTTTGGTGATGAAAGTTAGTTTTTTGAGAAGTAAAGCAACCAAACAAAAATCCCCTGTATGATAGGAATCCTTAAGTTTTTACTCTTCTTTGAGATCAGCACTTAGATGGAAAGAAGCATAGATAATGTGAAACTTTTAGTTTTTTCAACTTAATGTAAAAATCTTATCTTTGAATGAAATATGTAGACTTATATTTTTCCTGTCTAAAACTGCATGAAGGGGTATTGTATATAAATAATAGCAATATTCTCACTGACCACCAAACCTTTAATGGGATCTTTATCTTAAATGTGGTGACATTATTGAAGAGAGACACTTTCCTATATAATTGTATTCTATAATAGTTTCTAGCTAAGACATACATGTTTGTAGAGATTTGCTAAATCACAGAAAGAATGAGAGATCCTATCTTTAAAAAAATGTGTTTGTTTGTTTTTTTTCCCCAGAAAGAGAGAGCGGGGAGTGACAGAGGCAGAGGGAGAGAGATAGAGAGAATCCCAAGCAGATTCCCCACTGGGCATAGAGCCCAACATGGGGCTCAATCTCATGACCCCAAGATCATAACCTGAGCCAAAAACAAGAGCCAGATGTTTAACCCATTGAGCCACCCAGGTGCCCCAATAAGGAGAGATCCTAATGAATAAACATGTGATGCAAATTATATTGTTTTTCAATATTCTCAGCATTTACTGTGTTACCACTTAACAAAAATTAACAGTTAAGAAAAGAAAAAAGATGATCAGAGATAAGAAACAAAGTATGGAATGCACTTAAAAAAAATAGTTGAAGATTGGTATAGGAAAGAATAGTTTGACTTAAAGTGACCTTGAACCTCATAACCACATGATATAAAAATCTCCTAATCATGCATAAGCTGGCAAAGGCTTTCTTCAATATTTCCCTCTACAAGGGTGTAAACCAATCTCCTCTTTATGGTCCAGACTGACATTTTTGTCTCATGAAAGATACAGAGACTCGAAATAATTTCATCAGAATGGACTTTTAAAATATGTTTTTTTTTTAAAGTGACAGGTCAATATTTTTTAAAACTGTATCTTTAACTATTTCCTTACAAAAACACATTGAGAGATGGGCACTAATTTTGTAAGGAAACAACGGAGGAAGTAGCATGTTTTTAAAAGCCTCCCAGCCATGTGGCCGCTGCTCTGTGCCTTTTGTCTCAATGGTTTCCTGAGCATAGGTGGAAAACACGACTCTCATAATATTACTTGAGCCTTCTCTCTTCTTGGTCCTCTTTTAGGACGGTCATTGGGGGAATCACCAGATGGGAAGAAAGCTTTCAAATCCATTACTCCTTTCCTATCCCTTCAACACCTTCAGATGTCCAGTGGGGTTTTCACAGGTTCTAAGATTACTTTAGTGATTCAGCAAAGCCCTTTGAATTGTGTTCAGGAAGGGAATACTATTCTCTTTCTAATTCTCCTAGGCATTCACCTTTCCTTCCTAAGAATACAGACAAAAAGCTAAAATATTACTCCTAGTGAATTAAATAAAATAATCACTATGGAGCTAACCCCTACATTTACCAAGTCCAGTGAGCAACAATGAAACAAGAGCGGGGAAGCAGATCATCAAACAATATTGACTTACATAGGTAAAACACTAACCTAAAAGTCCATGGTGCACAACCATATAAATGTGGAGAAAACAGGGCAGCCCGGGGGGCTCAGTGGTTTAGCACTGCCTTCAGCCCAGGGCGTGATCCTGGAGACCCGGGGTCGAGTCCCAGATAGGGCTCCCTGCATGGAGCCTGCTTCTCCCTCTGCCTTTGTCTTTGTCTCTTTCTCTCTTTCTCATGAATAAATAAATAATAAAAAAATGTGGAGAAAACAGAAATTAAAAGCAGATAAAAATAGTCCCAACTCTGACGGTAATCTGAAGTGGGGAGCTGGGCAGTCCTGTAGGACTGGAGCCCTTAACTGCTGGGATCTAACAAAAACTCCAGGGAGATAGAGTCAGGGTAGAATTGAATTTAGTGTACCTGACTAGTGTTAGAAAAGTGCTCAATGGGTGGCAAGCCCACACATCTGGTGTCAGAAGGGAGTTGTAGCGTGAAAGTAGAGGAAACACATTGAGTTTTCCATAGACATAGGAGCACCAACATTATTTGAGAAACTTAATTATGACTGTCCTTTGTAGAGAGGTGGCTGTCCTCTGATTAAAGGAGATATTGTTACAGAATTTGGCTGTTGATGGAAATGGGACTGGTCGAATGTCAAAATAATAGGGGTGGAAGGTCATTAAATCACCAGAGACAAGATGGGTGCAATTACTATAATGAGAACAAAGTGAAAGTGATATCTAGGGAGCTTGTTCTACAGAGGGTTGTACAGATGGGAGTCTCTATCTCCACTAAGAATATGAAGATGGGGAACCAGAAAAAGTATTGTTCAGACTTTGCAATAAAAAGTAAAGGATGGATGGGTGACCAGGAAACTGCAGTCTGCCATAGTAGTGAAATATTTGGCCAAGTTTTGGAACCTGAGTCACTTTGTAGATCCAGAATCCATCAACAGTAAAAGAACCTGAGCTCTCATGAAGGACACTACAACACTATGTCAACTGTATTATCAGACATTTCAAGGGTTTCAGAGATTTTTGGGCAAAGGGTCTAAGATCATGTGAACACTCAGTAACCTGAAGCTTCATCGTGGCCTCCCGTGGAATTCTCACAGAGGTCCACCTCACAGTGAGTCCCAAATATCTGCGGACCTGCCTGATACCAGGTCACAGCTCCCAAAGGGATAAATTAAATAGGCATCCCTGATATTTGACAAATTATCTACATTGGTTTGTGGGCATGGATCGGAAGATGTATTACCGTGAGAGAAGCCAAGTGGGAAACTTGCCCAAGATGGCAAGTCCAACACAATTCTGCATCTCAAGAAGGAAGAGAAGAGATATTGGCACTACTTTTGATGACCAAAAGAGGTCTAAAAACATCAGACAGCCCCTCAAGGTGACAACGAAATGCCAATCACTTAACCAAATAACAGCTCCAGTTGTAATAGCTCGTTTTATAATGTCTACGCTAGAGCAGATTAAAATGGACTCAGGTACATGCTGCAGCCTTTCATTTGGCAAACTATATTCTTTTGCATCCTTCTCAGGCAGAAAGCTCAGAAATAATTCCAATTAACACGGGATGGGTAAAAGTAAGTACTTTCAATCTTGCTTCCCAACTACGTTAACTCTCTGAAGTTGTTTTATAACAGAGTTTGAAGAGAGCTGAGTTCTCTGGACTTCCTTTAGAATTATATTGATCCACTCACTGGCATAGTATTGACTGGAGTGGACATGCAAGGATTGGAAAGTTTCCTGGACCAGAGGAACAAAGTCTGCACTTCGTTCACAAGCTTGTCAGCTCAAGATGAGATTACATGACAAAAATACACAGTGGCCACACCTCAGCCCTCCCGGAGAAAGGCCCTGTAAGACACCAATGAGAGGAAACAGTGGTAGAACTTCAGGCAATGAACCTGGCCATCCACTTCACGAGAGAGAAAAAAAAAAGTCACCTAACACATAGCTGGTGGTTAACCATAACTGGTTAATCATGAGTTTGGAAAGAGAAGTAGTAAATAATTAATGCACTGGATTCCCTCTAAATTCATGTCCACCCATACCCACAAGATGTGACTTTATTTGGAAATAGGGTCTTTGTAGATATAATTAGCTAACATGAGGTCATCCTGGATGAGGGTAGGTCCTTTTCTAATGATGAAGAGTCCTTATAAGAAGAGGAGAGGACACATGGATACACAGAAGGAATAAGTCTCTGAGATGACACAGAGACACAGAGGGAAGAAGCCACAACACAACAGTGTCAGAGATTGGGATGATGCATCTACAGGCCAAGGAAACCAACCCTTGACAGCAGCCACCAGGAGCCAGGAGAAAGGTCTGGAACAGTTCCTCCCACACAGCCTTCCAAAGAAGCCAAGTCTGCCAACACCTCGATTTTAGACCTCTGGCCTCTGGAACTGTGTGAGAATAAATTTCTCTAGTTTTAAGACCTCCAGTTGGTGGTGATTTGTTACAGTGGCCCTGAGAAACTAATACGCCTGGGGACAAGAAAATCTGGGGAAAAGGCAAATGGAAAGACCAACGGGAGAGAGCAAAAAGTTTAACTGTTTTTGTATTTCATGTTAACACCCGCGAGAGAGCATCTGCTATACAGGAGGCCTTAAACATCCAGGTACATGGTGATTCGATGCCCGCCAGGTGCCCTGACAGTCCACTCCCGCAGCATCTCCGTAACTGCCTCCCTCCCTTTGTTTATTACATTAATATTTTTATTATTCTCAAATTAGAGAACATCAGTGTCCACCCAAAGGAGACGGTATTAAAATTGCAAGTGGGAAACAAACTTGAGAATTTAATGTGAAATAGAAAACCCAAAGCCTTTACTTAAGAAGTGAAATATGTAGTGTATATACATGCACAAACATGTGCACAAACGCACATAGTTACACATACACACGCCTAAATATAATCTAGAGAATGAGGCAACACTGTGCAGATATGAAATGTTGGTTATTTTGCTTTGGGTTTGGCTGCACAAGGGTGTGTTAAAAAACAAAATTCAAATATATTTAGTATCTATCATTCATGAAACCAGCCAAAGGATTGGAAGGCTCATGGCTGGAGCCCGGTTGTATCGTCTTTGTTTGGTCTGCATTTCAAGTTAAAATTAGCTCCCTTTTCCTTCCCATATATAAGCATGCTGTTATTGCCTACGAACATAGCATGACAGTTTCATAAGTAGAAATAAATTGTTAGATAGATACTTAGATAGATAAATAAATTTAAAAAGCCATATTGAAGAATAAGAAAAAAACATACATATATAAATAATATCTAAAGGAATCACCATGGCTACATAAATTCCTATACGATTATGATTAAGCGAGGTAGATTTTCGAAGCCTGATAGATGTAGAACAATTAAGAAGATATTATGGGAGGAACATAATGACTGAGTAAGTTTAATATATTCCAGTAGGGAAAATACAACATCTGTAAAGCCATGCATACCCCCATGGAACTTTGTCCCAAAGCAGTGTCACAGTTAGAAGGACTCAGTCTAAGCAACCAAAAGTAATTTCAAAATATATAAATTTTTCATGACAATCCCCTAAATCACCCATAATTAGGACCATACATGATTTTGAGTTTTAAGCCCTCCATTGTGATATGTATTTTTTGAATGCACGATTCATACAGTGGCATAGGCATATACTATAAATAAGGCAATGAAAATTTAATTTTGCATTATTTTAAATTATATGACAGAGGGGAAATAATTCCATGCATGTATAGCTTAACTCCTTTCAAATTTAATAAGTGCATTCTTTGAAGCCAGCACAATTCACATCCCTCACTTCTGTTTTTTAAGCTGAAGAAATGGGCATATCCTCAGGAGAACTGAGGATGCATCAAATGTATCCCTGCTTCAATAGCCTGATTCCCTTCCACACTATGGCTGTGACCCCACTTTTCTCTCTTCCACTTCACTAAAATAAAATTTCTAATCTTTACACATGAGGTACTTTGCTATTTCCATCCTCTCGTTTCCTTCCTGGCTCTCTCCCACCTAATTCCAAAAACTTCTCAAAATGAAACAGCAATCTAGACAGTTCTCTGTCATCAGAAGGGGAAAGAAAAATCTAGGAATTGTCAAAGGTGAAAACATTTTATCCTGTAATACTAACAGTGACAATGAAACATGAAGAATCAAGTAGGAAGGCACTGAGTCCACCTTATGGGTTTACTATGTATACTTACTATTTTAAACCACACAAATTGCCATATCAGTTCATCGAAAAATAACCAAATATTGGCTCTTTCATATGATTTGGCCCAATATAATAAGGTACATAAAGAAATCAACTCTTCACATCCTTGGTGGGTAAATAAGCATCAAATAATCCAGTCACCTGTCTTACCTCTATTACTCTACAATTCTCTGTTGTTGCAAGTGCCGACATGTGGGCTTTTCCAGAAATGTTGAGGTCATTTATCTCCATTATTAAGTGATGTCTTATCACCCAAGTGTTCTAGTGACTCTCTACTTAAGGCAGAGACCTCTCTTTTTGCTGATCTTATCCAGATATCCTTTCAGAACATCTTTTTGTAAATTGAAGTTTTAGTTTCAGATGTACAACATAGTGATTCGAAAATTATATACATTATGTACTGCTCACCGTGATAGGTTGTACAGTTGCCATCCGTCACCATACAACGTTATTACCATATTATTGATTATATTCCTTATGCTGTACTTTTCATTCCTATGACTTATTGATTTTGTAATGGGAAGTATGTACCTCTTAATCTCCGTCACCAATAGGTGACGCCTATCCCCTTACCCCCTCCCTCCCATCTGGCAACCACCAGTTTGCTCTCTTTATTAATGAGTCTGTTTCTGGTTTTGTTTGTTTGTTTTGTTTTTAGATTCCATGTATAAGTGGAGTCATGTGGTATTTGTTTCTGCCTACTTATTTCACTTAGCATTATACCCTCTAGACCCACCCATGTTGTTGCAAGATTTCATTTATATATATAATATATTATACTATTATATAGTATATTTATTATATATTATATATTATATAATAGCATATTATATATTATATTAATAATATTTCATTCATATATATATATATATTTGTGGGGGCGCCTGGGTGGCTCAGTGGTTGAGCATCTGCCTTCAACTTATCCTGGGGTCCTAGGATCAAGTCCCACATCAGGCTCTCTATGGGGAGCCTGCTTTTTCCTCTGCCTATGTCTCTGCCTCTCTCTGTGTGTCTCTTCTGAATAAAAAAAATCTTTTTTTAAAAACTTATATATTTATATATGTAAGTATATATCTGGAAACACATATATATGTGTATATACAATAGCTATAAATATATATATACCACATCTTTATCCATCCATCTACCCATGGACACTTAGGTCGCTTCCGTATCTTGGCTATTGCAAAAAATGTTGCAATAAACATAAGGGTGCATATATCTTTTCGAATTAGCGTTTTTGTTTTCTTCAGGTATAAAACCCAGAGGTGGAATTACTGGGTCATATGGTATTTCTATTTTTAACTTTTTGAGGAACCTCCATACTGTTTCCTTTCAGAACATCTTGGTTGTTCCGTAAATCCACACAGGCCCCCAGTCAACACCCAAACAGACCTCCTCACTCTAAACCATAGCCTTCTTCTAACATTTTATACTACACACTCTGGAATCTTTATTTGTATTATTTTCCGTAAGCCCTTCATCATTTTTAGAAACAAAAACTGTGCATGCTCTGCTATCTAAGTCAAAGAGTTGCTCATTTCCTATTGTGTTTTTATTTAATTTAGTCCAGAACCAAATATTATGATAATATTTTAATGCCAATGAATGATGTCAATGCCGAGGCTGAAAAATGAAACCAAGTGATGTCATGAACTTTATCAGTTGGAATAAAACAGGTTGATTGTGGTTTGCAGATTAAAATTGGTTAATCATAACACATGTAGTCTTTGGAAATGTGTGTAAAACCCATTTCACACGTGCCTAATAATTCTAGAGAGATTATTCCAAAGGGGGAAAAATTACCTTCATCACTGGGCTTCCAAAAAAATAAGCAGAAGTGGATTAACGTAATTGCTTAATTAACAACATTCACCAAAAGCCTCCAAGTGTATAGAATTAATCATCTTATTGTAAGATTCATTAGAAAGTAATGGGCATAGTGAGAACATTGCACATCTGGGAATAATTTTGTTCCATTAAAAATAAAAATAAATACACCTTAGAAAACACTATTTTGACAATAATTTCGCTCCCTGCTTTGTCTTAAAAACAAAGGTTCTGTTCACTCACACAGTCTATAAATAACACACCATAATCGTATTTCCAAGAATCTGAAGTATGTGAATGACAAGAGTCACAAGATGATCCATTTTGGTAGCATCCTTTTCCCCCAAAGAACCTCTGAGCCTTGATAAATGGTCAGTAAAAGTGCGAAAATCTATATTATTCTTTGTTCCATGAGGATTATATTTTCAATATACTAGTTTATAGTCATCAGAACCTAAGCTCTAGTTAGCAGTTTATAAATTGGAGGTTTAAAAACTGATGTATAGAACTTATTTTCCAAATATAATTAAATAGTTAAAAATAAAATACCTTTCAGTTGTAGGGAGAAGGAAGAAAGGAAATTAGCATTATCAGAAGGGGGTCAGTTCTATCCTTTGACATTTAAGTGATCATTATTAAACTACCATTAACTCTAGCTTCCTGAAGACAATCAAGTATGAAATCACTCCTTGTAAAATGTCTTCTGCCATTTTCAAAGATTCATTATTGTTTTGGGATACACTGGGTAGTTGTGATTCAACTTCAAATTGAGAAAGACATTTGATTGTTCCAACAAATTACCTAGAGGAAATGCTTCTGTTTTATTCTCTTTTTGCCTCACATGTGCAGGGTCAATGGTCACTGGGTATGAGGGTCATTGGGTTTTGCTCATGCTTAGGTCTGATCCCCTTGAAGACTATAGTTTTAACTAATGTAAACGCCAATGATAACTTCCAAACTAGATCTTTAGACCCTAGTTTTTTACTGACTTTGGTTATCCATATATGTACAATGTTAGAGGTAATAATAGTAAAAACACCAATAGCTACTAAGTTTAATAAATATTTAGGTACCAGCTGCTGAATTAGCTTAACTAAGAACACTTTGCCTTTACTTCTATTTTCCTCCTGGATAAAACCTTTAAAATTCTCCTTTTTCCTCCATAATAATTCATCTCATACCCTCACTTTTACGTACCCCATTTGGCAAGACGAAAGCTTGGAAGGTAGCCAAGGACCATCTTTTGTTCCTTAAACATTTCCCTTGTGCATTTATTCCACCCCTGCCAAGTGGTTTATCAAATATTCTTGTAACATAAAAGAGTAAAAAAAAAAATCTCCTGCTGAAGAAATAACATTTTTCCATATTGTTACATTATTAATGAGTCTAGAAAGTTCATTTGAATTGTATGGCAGCAGTCTCCAGTTCTAATTAGAATCACCTGAGAAACTTTAAAAACACATTTTCCTGGGACCCACCCAGACCTACTACTCTGAATCTCCCAGGGCAGACCAGAAACTCTGGATAGATTTTATCAGTCTCAGGTGATTCTGGGGAGGAGCCAAGTTTGGAAACCACCGATCTATGGAAATAGTTTTTGTATATACCCATAGCCTCCCATTTACCAATATTTGACCAAAGTATTTTGGCAAGAGACCAGAATTTGGTCACACAGAAAAGATATTGATGAACTGTTTCTTCATCTTTCACTTCCAATAATTTCCTTATATCCCATAAAATGACAGAGACAAGACTTAAGATAAAACAAGCATTTTTCAGCCTGCTTCTTACCCTGGAGAGATACTTAAGGAAATTCTTATCTAGGGTTTCCTCCTCCAAACCCATGCTGTCTACTTGCTAGGGTGTGTTAAGTATTACAGAAAGCCTGTGCTGATTCTCAAGCTACTGATAAGAAAGCCATTTTATTTTTAAAGCTATGGAGTAACAAAATGAACAGTTGTCCAATATCAGTGTCATTTTTTGATTCTTGGAAACATGGCTAACAGTATAAAACTTTGACAAATCTCTCTGAGGTTTATTACAGAATTTACATCGTTTGTGTGAATCCTAATTCATACAAATTTGGGGAGACAATTTACTCAATCCACAATTAAAAAGCAAAAACTGTACAATTCTGTCAAGATAATAACCAACATCATGGTCAATCATATAGTATCATTGAATGACCTTCTTTTGATACTGAGTATTTGAAAACAAATACTGCGCCCAGAAATACAAACTGTGTGCTTGCCAGAGGCAGAGAATGAATATGACAGCATAAATTCTATAATTTATGCACAAAATGTGTGTGTAAGTTTTGGTGAAATTGAAATCAGATTGAAATTTTTAGGAGATATTTGTTAAATTGATGCTTTCTTATGTTCAGATGAACTGAAATTTGTCAGGGATTTCTTTTCCACTATTTTCTTTTTTAGTATATGCAAATTCAAGTTCAATTTGAGTATGTGGAGACTTTGCATCCTTCAAGTTACTACCTTTATAACAAGCAAGATATTAATAATTCCGTATTATTAACATGTTTTCATTATGACCTAATTGTTAGCTATACTTACATGTTTCCAGCACTTTGTGGCTTATAAAATGTTTTCACATATATCTCATTTCCTTGATTGCAACGTGTACCTTCTATTTACATTTTAATACTTCTCAAATAATTGGATGAATCTTAAAAAGCAATATGCTTACTTAACATGCTAAATGTGTTCTTTCGTCAAAAGCTTTCTACGAGCCTTATTATAATCCATGGCACGTTACAATCAAGGAAATATGGTATTATTGTAGCTGATTCTAAAGACAATACTGTAAAGTTGACAGGATTTCTATTTTCCTCATTTAAGCAACAAGGAAATTATGCCGTAATTAAAACATAAGTCTTTAGATTCCAGTATGCTTCCCAATGGATTGTACACTGCTAAAGTTATCATATGTCAAAATGTACATTTATTTTAACATGAAAAAGTATTTAGTTTGAAAACAAACACGCAGACAAAAGAAGAATATGGTGGTGTGTGGTATGGTTTTGTCTAACAAGGGCTTCCAAAAGGAAATATAATATGTTTAGTTTCAAGTATCCCTTATACAAGGAGAGTCATGTGGTAAGCATCTCTGTGAGGCGTGGGGCTCAGGCAAAGCAAACTCCATCCTTTCAATTTCTTTGTTTGCTGAAGAATGCTACCTACCTAATACCCCATGATAATCTTTGGCCCGTGAAACACGCCAAGCTCTGCCTGTTTCTCTCAACTTGGTGGTGACAGCTTCCAGCTGGACACCTGATCAATCATACCTGTCATTGGTCTCCATGTCTAGGGCGTGATTGCTTTTGTTTGTTTGTTTTCTTAGCTTGCTCTGCTGCTTTACTGGCAAGCTTCCTCGGTTGTCCATTAAAAGCCAAATGTGAAAGTAGCAAACTCCACCATCTGGGTAAAAGGGAAAGGGTCTGGCACATCTCACTGGCCTTGATTGTATCAAAACTCCTGGAGGCAGCAGATATTTTCCTCAGTGCAGACATGTTTTGGCTGCAGTTGGTCCTGAAGAAAGAGGAGAGGTGGGTTTTGGTGGTGTTTTGGTTTTCATTCTCCGTTTTCCTTTCCTTTCCTTTCCTTTCCTTTCCTTTCCTTTCCTTTCCTTTCCTTTCCTCTCCTCTCCTCTCCTCTCCTCTCCTCTCCTCTCCTCCTCTCCTCTCCTCTCCTCTCCTCCCCTTCCCTCTTTCTTTCTTTTCTTTTTTCTTTTCTTTTCTTTTTTCTTTTCTTTTCTTCTTTCTTTCTTTCTTTCTTTCTTTCTTTCTTTCTTTCTTTCTTCTTTCTTTCTTTCTTTCTTTCTTTCTTTCTTTCTTTCTTTCTTCCTCTCTTTCTCTTTCCTTTCCTTTCCTTTCCTTTCCTTTCCTTTCCTTTCCTTTCCTTTCCTTCCTATCTTTCCTTTTTTCTCCTTTTTTTTTTTTTTTCTGCCAGATCTCTTTATATGTTGAACATGGATTGGATAATAGGATAGAATGTAGGATGTCTTTGAAGATTCCTCCTGCAATGAAATTTTTATCTACTTTGACCATTCAAAAGAGTACTTCAATCTCCACAGATACGTGACTGTTAATATGGCTTTTCCAAAATATAAGGGCCTTCTTTGGCTCCTGGAAGGAAAGTATTACAGTTTATATTTATTTATTCAATGATCTATGGAAGAAGTGACATAAAACACTTCTCTATTAACCTTTCTTTTTTTTTTTAAAGCCCCAAACTGTGAAGCTTAGCAGCAAGCAGGATCTATGAGAGCTTATCAGTATGTACTCAGGGTGAAAAATGGCATAAACACACAGCAACCCTCCCTGGAACCTAGAATTTAACATCTTTAGAACCTCTCTAGCAAAGCATTCTGAGGAAATCATTCACAGGTACACCTCTTCTTCGGTGTGTTTCTTTTTCTATTCTCACTGTGTAGGTTTCAAAACATGTTACCAACTAAGGAATATGTTTCATTTCTCCCAGGCTACTACAGCATTCTGTAGGATTTGACTTCTGCAGAAACAAGGAAGAAAGATGTCTGTCTGTGCAGTGCCCCTTAGGTTTTGAGGACTAAAAAGCACCTGCCATGCGAGTGGAAAACAAGGAAATTAGGAAACAGCAGCTTTCAAGTTGCGCAAGTTTATAAATGCCCACCTTCACTGACTTACAAAGGGATCACGTGCCAATAAGCCCAACAAAGCTGAAAATACTGTGAGTCCAAAATGCGCTTAATATGCGTAACCTACTCAACATCAGAGACTTGTCTACCTTAAACATGCTCTGAATACTTACATTAGCCTACAGATGGACAAAGTCATCTAACACAAAACCTATTTCATAACAAAATGTTGAGGATCTCATGTAATTGATTGAGCGCTGGACTGCGAGTGACAAACAGAATGGTTGTCCGTGCACTGGCTGTATACCCTCGTGATTACTGGGTTGACTGGGTGTGGCTGGTGATGCCCAGCATCAGGGGACAGGATTATAGTGCATTTCACTATCCCAGAAACAGATCCAGGTCCATGAGCAGGGGCCATGCTAATCTTCTCTGTATGGGTCCAATTTTAGTGTATGTGCTGCCAAAGCAAGCACCAGAAACAGATCCAAATTCCAAATTCAAAGTACGGTTTCTACTGAATCTGTATCATTTTTGCATCATGGTAAAAGTGAATTATCATAAGTCTGGGACTTTCTGTAGTCACAAAGCAGATAGCTACAGCAAGGACTCAGCTCCTACAGGACCACGCGGAAGGAAAAATATGCCCATATCCACCTAAATACAATCCAAACATAGTGTCTTAAGTTTGGGAAGGACATGTATGAATACACAAGATCTCTATATTCCAGAGAGACAAACATAACATCCTAGAGAAAAAAAAAATCTTGGTATCATTTCTAGCAAGAACTCCAACAGCTGTGGTGTTGAGTGGGACAGAGCTGAAAGATGAAGCCAGCCCAGACTATCCTTTCTGCCACAAATGAAAACAAAGGAAAATAAAAGAGCAAAAGAAAATTTATTCATAAGCATATGCTCAATTCCCATCAGATCGAGGGCAGCCTTTTGGAAAAAAAAGAGCACCCACCTAAAGAAGCTACTAGATAATTCCTACACTCCTCCTCCTCAATCACCACTACCATTTTAAATATTTGCTTCTTTTTCAGACTTGCCTCATCTGGAACTTAAGTTAATTCAATGTAGCTGTTATTGTTTATATCACTGGGTACAGCATCCTGGGGGGCGGGGGGCAGGTGCATGGGTGATGAATTACCAAGATGATTAAATTGTTCATTTCTTTGACAAAGGAAAGTTTCCAGCATGTTTTGTCTGGAGTACCTCGCAGCTATACAGGATGATGTGCTATGATGCAACAAAAAATAGACATTGCTGTTATCATCTGTGATTAAAGTTTCATTCACATAAGTGCATAGAATACATTTTCACCATTCCTGTAAGAAATTGTTTCTTACTTTCAGAGGATTCCTATAACCACCAGTATTTCTATCCAACAGGAGCCGTAAATGAAATTTAAAAAACAGCAAGAGAGAAAGACTCAAAGTTTTGCATTGTGATGATTAAATTATAAATGCATAGAATTCTTTTTTTTTCCTTTTCAAGTCATTGTTATATTATTACAGGCATCTGCAAAATGGGTATAACATTACATGGGTTAGTTACAAATATACTATGAATATGAAGTACATAAAATTAAAGGATTGAACACCTTCATAAAGACCATGTGATTTATCCCTAATATCAGTTTGGAGGAAATTGGAAGTAGATAAGTAGCCTACACAGAAAGAGTCAAAGATCTTATTTTCTTAATGTAAAATGTAGATCCAAATCAATGGATGGCAATAAGAATCTTAATAATTTTAAGATAGTAACATAATCAGAAACTGTGGAATGGCAGGAAGTGTGGTTGATGGAAGCTCAAATCGATAGAGGTTTGGGCAGAGCACTGATTTTTTTTTTTTAGGAACAAAGTTGCGATGACCCATACAAGAGTTTTGCCTTGTGGCAGTGATAATATAATGGGATATATCTTCCAAAAATAGCTAATACTTATGCTAAAGAAAACACATTATTACTGAAATTCCTTCCAGATTCCTAGGGAAAGCATATATGAGTTTGTGGTCTCTTATAAAGCTTACTGCGAACACATTTCGATTTTGTTTTGTTTTGAACATGATTTTATTCTCCAAGTTCTCAGCCAGCCAAATCTGTGCTTTATCTTCTCGCTTTGGTATGATGCCTGAACAAGGCCTTTCAAAACAGCTTCCTGTCTGGCTTGTTTAAAACATACCTCTTCACTGTCTCTGGGCTGAGCTTAAGGGAGGATATGAAGTCAACAAGTATAAGGTGAAAATAAATAACCATCCAGTTCAAACAAACCACTTGCCTCAGTCAATAGTTTCTGGCCCCAGTTCAGTTGTACCCAACAAAGTTCCTTAGATATCTCATTATCATGCTTCTTTAAGGTTAACTCTTCAAAGATTATCTTGTTTTGAAGTTCTAAACATCACAAATGCTAAAATGACTCAGGTATTATCATGTATTGATGATTCATGATGTCCTTCTGGAAAATGAAAACTCAGGCGTCTAATCAATAAAATAATTTTGAGTCTTTGAACTGGTTCCAGGTCAATTTTTCTTGGCAGTTTTTTGGCTTCCTGAATTATACTGACCCAAACCATGAATAATGATCTAAAATTGCACAATATACAGAAACCATCTGTTCGATAGGAACAAGAGGATGATGTCATGGGGCCATTTCTAATCTCGATTTAATGTCCTGCCAGTGCTGATGTCACTGGCTTGGCAACCCATTGGCAGACTCCAATTTGTTAAGGATGAGTAGGTTCAAGAAGGAAATTGTATCACTGAGCAGAGAAGGACTTCTCATTTTTTTCTGGATTGGAGGTGGACTAACGAGAAACAGCAAGGGTTGAGAGTAGAACAACTGGTATATACTCCACTGCACTAAGAGAAGTACTACAGTTCACAAACATGTCCCTGTCTCATTTGCATTTGTCTTCTGAAAACCAAGATGTTGCAGAAGTTTTCTCAGAAGTCAAACATAGTTGCACCAAAATAAAATGGTAAGGAGTAGTCTTTGCTCAGCTGTCCAGAGGAAAATCTGGAAGTCAAACTGAATGGGACTGTATGACAGATGAACGATCTATGAACTCTAAGGTTTGATTTTTACCTAAGTGTTGAATTCAGGAACCATAACAATCATCCGTCTACACTCAACCCTGAGAGATTTATCCTTTTTTGGGGTCCCACACAACAACAGAAGTGACAAATAAGTGATATTAAGAAGTTTGAGAGAATTCAAAGGAGTACAACAAAAATGATTAAAGGGTTAGATTATCACTTCTGGGTTAAAATGTTAAAAAATTTGGGACACTGTTGAAGAGAGGAGCAGTAAAGGAACATGAGGAGCTCAGACATATGGGATTCCTTGCTGAAGAAACTATTGCCTACATACCAAAACAATAGCAACAACAACAACAACAACAACAACAACAACAACAAAATGCTGCAGCTTTAAGGATTTAGCAGAGAAGAGAAATAATGTTTTTTCAAGGTAGCATTTTTGTCCGAATTACTGGTGTATAAAAATTGAATTGATTATCCACTTAAAACTGTGTCAGAAGGGCACGCGAGTGACTCAGTCCATTAAGCATCTGACTCTTGATCTCAGCTCAGGTATCGACCTCAGGAATGAGTCCAAGCCCGATGTTGGGCTCCATGCTGCATGTGGAGCCTACTTAAAAAACAAAAACAAAAAACAGTGTCAGAGTTCTCAATTGTTAAATCAAATTATTTCAGTGAATGAAGGTCAGCTTATATAAGATTTAGTGACTTCTTAATGAATTTTTGAAGTACATTTAATTAACAGACTAGATACATTAAAGTGTATATTTGTTATCTGATTAAATAATGTAGGGGGAACTTGTAAAAGCTGATGCCAACTGTCACTGGTCTAAAATATTATAATGACACAGTAGACAATTGTGAGTTTTTAGGTACACCTCAGAAGTGTACAAAAGAGTTACTAATTTACAATGAGACATATACATTGCATGTGAACATTGTATATGTATAGAGATGAAGCTCTATAAATTATCATATAAAGGCTTTCCATTTTAATTTTTTCCTTAATTTTTAAATGCAAAAGTTTCACACCTGTACAAGGACACAAATCCCATTTAATATTATTTTAAGATGATAGAGTTTTCCATAAGTTTCTATAAAGAGAAAGTTTGCAGGTCCGAGGAAACAAACAGATTCTGTTTCCGTCTTTAAAACTTTTTTGAAAACAGTTAGATTTTATGGAAATAAACTTATGGAAATTTTAATTATGGAAATTTTTTCCCAGTAAATCATGTTCATATGAACTTTGGAGAATAAAAATTGAAGGGTTTAAAATGTTTTATTATGAAAACGTAAAACACAAAAACATATATGGAGTATGTACTTTATGCGATTAAGGAGAATTGCTAAACAATTGTAAATTAATACCAAGACCCAGAGGGGATAGTCAAGGAAAGAAAGTTTTCTTGATTGCAGCCTAGTTAAGCAATTTAATTAGAAGGGCTGCTTTACAAATATGTGCAATTTTGCCAATGGGAAATGAGTTTTCTGGTGATAGGTAGAAACATTGATGAGTCCCAGCCAGGATATCATTACAAAGACAAAAGGTCACTGGGCCCTCCTGACAACAAGCACATGTTTTCCATTGGATGCCTCCCCTATGGTGAATTTTCTTGCCACTCATTAGAATTTATTGACACATAATTCCCCTGCAAAAGAGATTGTGGAAAATGTAGTCTTACATAATCTTTCTCTTCTATTTTTCTCTGAAGAACTGAGTGAAAGGTGTATCACAGTGGCCGTTTAGGTGGTGATGATGAAGCTGAGAGGGAGGAGAGAAGGTGAGGGATGCATGCAAAATGTCCATTTGCCATTTTGAAGCATACGCAGACCTTTAAATGGTTCACTTATCTCATATTGTAAACTCCAACTTGAGGAGAAATATTCACCAGACAGGTCATAAATCATGCCCAAAGACAGGTGCAATAAATACCAATGTCAAAAAGTTACAAAGTAAAATTATATTGTTTTGACAAGGCTTCCAGATGCGCTGACAACAGGGCAAGTAAATGGTCTCCTTTCTGAGAGCCCACATTGCTGGTACTTGGGTGGGGAGAAGGATCGCAAGCCATCATGAGAAGAACAGCATCCCAGAGTGTTAACGCTTGTCCTTCTTACTATACTCAAGGAAACAGCGAGCAAAGATGCCTCTGTCTATGCAAGGACGTCATTACGTTACAATCCCATCGGTGAAAAAAGCTTTTAGGGCAGAGTCACATACCATAAGGAAGACATTGAACATGCACCTAGTTCCCACCCCTTTTTGGAAAATTTGCTTCTAAATCACATTGCGGTGAATTGTATATAAGGATATGCACACACATATGTATATATACTTTTTTAAATTATTCTTTTTATCTGAATATAGTTGACACACAATGTTACTTTAGTTTCAGGTGTACAACCTAGTGATTCAACTTTTCTGTGCTGTATGCCGTGCTCACAAGTGTAGCCACCACCTGTCACCATACAACGCCATTACCATATCATTGAGTATGTTCCTTATGCTGGGCCTTTTATTCCCATGGCTTATTCATCCCATAACTGAGAGCCTGTATCTCCCACTCCCCTTCACCTATTTTGCCCATCCCCCCGCATCATCCTCTCTGGCGACCTTGAGTTTGTTCTCTGTATTTATAGATCATTTTGTTTGTTTATTCATTTGTTCTGTTTTGTTTTGGGTGCCATATATCAGTGAAAACATATGGTATTTGTTTTTCTAGTCTGACTTATTTCAATTAGGACAATGCACTCTAGGTTCATCCATGCTGTTGCAAATGACCCAGTCTCATCATTTTTTAAGGCTGTGTTATATTCTGTTGTTATATATACTTAAATAAATACACATAAACATACATTAAACATTAACTGTTTATTTTTTTATTGATTTATGATAGTCACACAGAGAGAGAGAGAGAGGCAGAGACATAGGCAGAGGGAGAAGCAGGCTCCATGCACCAGGAGCCCGACGTGGGATTCGATCCTGGGTCTCCAGGATTGCGCCCTGGGCCAAAGGCAGGCGCCAAACCGCTGCGTCACCCAGGGATCCCTAAACATTAACTGTTTAATGAAATTACCCAGATAACTTTTTATAAAAAACTTATTTATTTGAGAGAGAGAGAGTGTGTGTGTGTGTGTGTGTGTGTGGTGTGTGTGTGAGACAGGGAGAGAGAGAGAAGAGGGGTGTAGAGGAAAAGGTAGAAGGAAAGAATCTCAAGAAGACTCCCCATAAGTGTGTAGCCCAGTCTGGGGTTCCATTTCATGATCTTGAGATCATGACCTCAGAGGAAATCAAGAGTTGGACGCCTGGGACGCTTGGGTGGCTCAGAGGTTGGGAGTCTGCCTTGGGCTCAGGGCCTGATCCTGGCATCCCGGGATCAAGTCCCACATCCGGCTCCCTGCAGGGAGCCTGCTTCTCCCTCTGCCTATGTCTCTGCCTCTCTCTCTTTCTCTCTCTCTCTGTCTTTCATGAATAAATAAATAAAATCTTAAAAAAAAATTGGACGCTGAGCAGACTAAGCCACTCAGTAGCTCCTTCTGTAAATGAATCATTTATATAAGAGATCTTTTTGTAAATGAATTACTAAGTATTTGTTTATCATTTGTATAAATCCGGATTTTAACATACTTAAGTGAAAATACTTTTATATGAACTGTATTCTTTCTTATACAAAACAGCTTCATTAAATTTAAGTAAATTCTCATGTCTTTGTTCTCTTAATAGAGGTATTAGCAGTAACAGAAACATTAAAATGACAAACATCATATAGTTTTATTTATTAGCACACACTAACACAACAGGATGCCAAAATTCTCTCCAATTTTGCTGTATGTTTCTGTCTTAGTCGTAGTCGCATGAAAATACCAATGTTATTTGTTGAGCAATTAACTTAAATTTTCCTGTGTGCTTATACTACAGATATATCCAGCTTCTGGTAATGTATTAAGGGCTATAAGTAATTACCTGAACAGTTAAACTTCCTTAAATATCTTAATTGGAAGTAAACAAATAGGATATATATTTTTCAAAATTTGAGGGATAGAAATAAGGGTTTAAATTATATGCCCCTCTGGAGGCACTTGGGTGGCTCCAACTCTTGGTTTCAGCTCAGGTCAGGATCTCTGGGTCCTAGGAAGGAGCTCTCCTACTGGACTTCACACTCAGCAGGGAGTCTCCTTATGGGGTTTTCTCTCTCCCTCTCCCTCTGCCTCTCTCCTAGCCTGCTCTCTCTCACTCTCGAAGGTCAATCTTTTTAAAAAAATAAATAAATACATACACACACAAAAATAAATTATATTCCCTCTGCATAGCAATGTTGAGTTTGTACCTGAATAATTCAATTGTACAGTTCGGTTTTAATAATAATCTCTATTTGTCCGAATGGATCCTACTATTTAGATATTTACTGTAAATGGAGGGGTGCAGAATTCAATAATTGGCCAAATGCATAATAAGTAAAAGAGTTCCAAATCTGTATTAGATATGAAGAAAATGAAAGATAAGCACAGCATCAACTTAAAAACATTTTACTTGGATACATTTAGATTGACATGAGATCTAACTCCCATCTTCTCTTCTGGTTGCCTGCTTAGAATAATACCAGACTGAGATTGGAGGTTTCAAAACACTGTCTAAACTTCCAACCCGTGGCCTGTTGAGGAAGTGAACTCAAGAGTTGTTTATATAATCCCTCTAAAAAGGGCTCCACATTGGTAATTCAGCTACACATCCCTAGGTTAAAATGTTATTTTTCTCTCTCTCTTTGGGGGAAGAAACAAATCACAAAAGTGTTGCTTAATTAATATGCTTGACATTCCAACATGTGATATCAGTTACATTATTTTGCATTTATTCCTTGGGAGTCAGGTGAGTTACGTACTTCTCACGAAGAAATGAATTCTTTTGCTGAGTTGCATGTGGTGAGCTAGACTTATGACCTAGGGATGCAGAAGTCAGGGGTAGAAGGCCTGGTAGCAACATTCTATAAACCTAGCCAATGTGTTGCCCTGGAAAGGAATGTGCTACCATAAATGAAGGCACTTGGAGGGCAAGGGTCATGGTATGTAATTAGCACAGGCTATTTAAGGAAGAATAAGAAAATAATGTTTTACAAGCTGGTAGAAAGAGAAGCAAATAATCATTTAAATGTTCCAATTGTGAGTTCCGACAGTGTGTGTGGTTTATTTTACAAGCAACTTTCTTACTAGTAAAAGGCAAAGCAATACTGAAAAATTAGGTATTCGCAGGTACCTTGCAGTGCACATTACATGGCCCCCTCTTCGAGCTTATTTGCATAAGGTTAATCCCTAGAACTCCATTTTTTCCTCTTATTCTAAAGCTTGTTCTGGCATTGGTCAAATGATAAGTGGAATAAAATAAAATTTGGAAATCTTATTTAGACTATGACAGAGCCTTTGGCCCATTTCTGTAAGGAAAGGACAATGGATTCTGGTTTATAAAAGTGAGGGATTCACAAAGGAAGCTGAAAAGCTTTTCTCTGGACAGCCCAGCCACCTAATGCTTGTGATCCATTAATGTCACTCTTAGGAATATCCAGTTGGCCATTTATGTTGGCAAATTGAACACCAATAAAAAATAAATTTATAAAAAAATAAATAAAAATAAAATAAATGAACCAAATTTTCAGCTGTACTTTTAGTATAGCAACTGACTTAGTGTTTAGTATAGGGGGTGACTTCTGTTTGAGAAGAGGTAAGTTCAAGGTCATGTGAAATGAGTGTTACAGGCTTTAGTGCATGTTAATTACACTTACTGCTTTTCACATGGAAAAATAAAAATATTTTTAAAAGAAAAATATTCAACTATTAAGTTATTCAAGTAGTAAATCTTCCCATCATCTATGTAAACTGAAATTAAAATATGACAACTAAGTAAATAAAGGCACTTCTGTACTTCTAACAGGTTGCTAAATACATGTGCTAGCATTTCCTTGGAAATCCTATGCAGAGTAACACGTGGGTGGGTTATCTTATTCTGAACTTGTCACTAGGCAATCCTTTTGTGTTATACTCAAGTTATACTACTGGTCAACCCACAGTTGTTTCTATTCCAGGTGCAAGTTAAATTTTATTGTGATTATATTATATAACTATATAACTATTTATATTATATATAAACTTCTCTTCTCGACATCATTACCTGAGCAGTTGCGATCTTTGATCAAAAAAGTTGATAATGGAAGACTGTCTCACTGGGAAGGATGCTATGAGTTTAAGATGGAAATCTGGGGACTGGTTTCCATTCTTTGTTTCCTATAGTGGGCAGTAAAAAAGAACAAATTAATGGAGTGAAACATGATCTCTTGCCTGCTAAATTCCAAGGAACTAATGTGATATTTAATTACTTACAGATATTGACCTTTTTCCCACTGATTTTTAGTTTATCTCCATTTTTTTTTTTCATTATGCAGTTTGTTTTGTGTTATTTTCTTTTTAAGTTAGAACTCACATGAAGATGCTATGCAACCAACAGGACTGAGGGCAGGATTCAGAAGAGTTACTTATTAAAGACATTGCTTTCACCGGCTTACAATATTGCTATCATGGATACAAATAAATCACCAAACATTTGACAGTGGATTGTGCTTAAATTGTGTCTAGTCTGATTAAATCCTTATTTGATTTTGTCTTCATTGAAATACTTAAGCATGTGCTAAGTGATATAATCTGGATGTTTTAATTTTAATTCCCAAAAACTGAAATCAAATAGACGATGTACCTATTTCACTTCCATGTTTTAAATGACTTAATTTGAGCTGTACTGAATACCATATAAAAAATTTAATTGTGGCTTTACTGTATTTGTTCTTGTTAAATAATTCACAAGATCCCTCCCACTCTCTTGCGTTTTAACATCATGTGAGAAGAGGAATAAACTTGGGAAACTGACTTCACAATCTGTAAGGACCACACAAATTGTCCATTAATTATTCTGTAAATACTTCAAATAGTAAGTCTGTTTTCCCAAGCAAGATTGTAAACTCCTTGAGGACAAGAATTATAGACTACTGAAATTCTTAGCAATATCTAGAGCCAGGACTGAATTTGTCACAGGTGTTTATTAATACTTTGGGTTGAAGAATTGAAATTTACTCTCTTGGTAAAGGAAACCCCAAAAAAGAGCAAGAGACAAATTAGTTTAGAATTTATTGCCACCTGCTTCTTTAGGCTCTATAAAACATATAGGGTCTTGACAAATTCATTAGGTTTTCTTTTTGTGTCTAGATAGTGCTTTAAATAGCGTAGTTCCCATTTTAACAATTATTGTTTAATTATAAAAGCAATAGATATTTTTCAAAAAAGTTTTATTTTTAAAATTTTTAAAGATTTTATTTATTTATTCATGAATGACACAGAGAGAGAGGCAGAAGCACAGGCAGAGAGAGAAGCAGGCTCCATGCAGGGAGCCCGACGTGGGACTTGATCCTGGGACTCCAGGATCATGCCCTGAGCTGCAGACAGATGCTCACCCACTGAGCCATCCAGGAGTACCCCCCCAAAAAATTTTTAAATCAAAATATTTAATAAGGAAAATGAAAATTGTCTGTGGATCCAACATCAGAGAGATAGGCCAATTATTTGTATACATTAGCGTCCATAATTTGTAGATTTTACAAATGGTGAATTACATTATATGTGTAGTTTTAGTATCTTACTTTTTTATATACAAGAATACATTTTCTCATTAAATTAAATAGTCTATAAAGTATTTCAAGTGGATTTATTTTCTATAATAAGTGAATATGGCCATTTCTTTGTTATCCTATTATTAATTTTTTTTACCTTTAATTTTGTTATTTCTATAAGGAGCAAAGTGCCATAAACACCAATGACAATATTGGTGTGCTTCTTTGACTATTTTATTTTGGTCAATTTCAAGGAGTAGAAAAGTTAATTCAAAAGGACAATCTTTATTAATTTTGGCTTATTACGCCAATTGTTTTAAATGATATATATTTCGGAAGACCTTTGTAAGTAAAAGATTATGTCTTTTGTGATCTTCTCTTCCTTTTTCTGGCCCACATACCCACATGGCCTAGTCATTATCTTCTGCTATTTAATACCAAAGGAATTCCTGCTAGGGATCTGCCTTTTTCAGTTAATCCTTGCTCTGTGCAGTCTTTTCCTTCTTCTTCTTCTTCTTCTTCTTCTTCTTCTTCTTCTTCTTCTTCTTCTTCTTCTTCTTTTTTTTTTTTAAAGATATAATCATCTAGAACAGCAGGTCCCTACAGAGAACTTGAACATTTGCTTTTAATCAAAAGACAAAGTTTATATTAAACTCAGTAAACAAAATCAGGGGACTTGTATAAATAACAATTTTGCATATCATTTTCATTTTTGCTGACACTTTTGATTCTGGTATTGATGTTTTGCCAGGTTGTGAAACTCAGAGGGCAAAGTGCAAGGTTCAAAAGTGGCTCTTTGCCTCAAGGTTTATTGAAAATAAAACATCGACGGAAGTCCGCTCAAGTAATTTGAGGAAACTTTTTTTTTCTTCTAGGAAGGATGTCATTATTTGGTTTTTAGGGTTAAGTCTGCTTAGAGAGAAAAATAATAGAGTGAAAACAGGCTTGAAACATTAGAAAGCCAGCAGAGAACTCCTATAGAATTATGTGACTTAATGCAGGTATGTAAAATTTTCAAGGAAAACATCTCATTCGATATTGAACGTCCCTTCATCTATTCATCATCCAAATATTGAAGCTTTAGCTCCATGTCACCAATCTCAAAAGACAGTTGCCACATGGATGAATAAAGAAGAGAGCACTCAAAGTTATGCTATTTCAAATTTATTTTAATCATAAAATCGATTTTTGAAAATCAACACAACCAATGGATTGTCATTCTGCAGAAAAAGACAAAGTTAATTTTTCATTCTGCCTTCTTAACTATTGTTTTGCCTTCACAGGAGCACTGGCTGAGAGTGTTTCCGTCCACCCACAAGACAAGTGTGCCACAGGCGGAGCTGTTTTTAAAGATAACTGGAAACACCACAGAAATGTTCTCCAACTTTGCCTTGAAATTGTCGTACCTTGAGATTCTCAATGCATTTGTTAGAAAGTGTCCATCCAATTTACAAGGATTTTAACAATCTTTCTTAGGTCGGATTGCAAAGTAAGCCAGAAATCACACACTTCAGCAATCTTTCCCAGCGTCAGGAAGTAGACCTGGTTATTTTCAACCAAATTAGACATCACTTTGGATGTTTATTCTCCCAATTAGCTGCTTTTTGCCTAATCCTTC
Source organism: Canis lupus baileyi (assembly GCF_048164855.1). Taxonomy (NCBI): domain Eukaryota; kingdom Metazoa; phylum Chordata; class Mammalia; order Carnivora; family Canidae; genus Canis; species Canis lupus. Next base: position 983,811 of record NW_027326430.1, on the reverse strand, counting down.
TAAGTTTCTTTATGATTTTTTTAAAGAATTCTCTTAGTTTCTGATTACTAGAGGCTTTAAGTGTGGTCTATTGGAAATCTTCATCACATGTAGAGGGGAACACAAAATCATTTATGGAACAAGGCTCCAGGTAACAGGTACCCTCAAGCAATCTGAAGACTGATGGAATAGCATGAAAATGGAGCCAGAAAATTAAGCTAAAAGTGGTTGATACAAATTACATAGTGCTGTACTTTTCCAAAACTGGCATGTCTGGGTATGTGAGGTCTTAGTTTTCCAGAAGCTTATATTTTAGTGATAGAAGGCATAGCACACCAATAAGTAACAATGATTAGAAAAGAAAATGTCAGATACTGTTAAGAAAATTTCAGGTACTGTTGCTGTGAGCAAACAAAGCAGTGTGACAAGTGATGGTGAAGGTCCTTTAGAAAGCATACTCAAGAAAGACCCCATTCAGGAGATGGTAGCCGGGGTCCATCCTGAATGAGAAGCTGGCCATGTAAAGCTCCTTGAAGAGAGGACAAAGAAAAATAATAGGAAGCATAAGGACCTAGAGTGAGGATAAGATTTTTGTGGTTGTTCTGTTTTGTTTTCTCCCTTTGGGATCAAAAAGGTCAAGATTGCTGGAATGCAATTTGTATAGAGCAGAAGGGTATATGATATGGATCAAAAGTAAGCAGGGACTAGGTAATGCATTAGTGCAGTGAACACAATGGCGGCTATAGGACAGTGAAATTTACTGATTTAATTCTTAAATCATCCATCATTCCAGTTGCAATATTGAGTGTAGGTTGTTGGGGAAACTAGCAGGGACGTTATCATTGGGATACTGATTGAGATGCAAATAGAAGAGAATCAAGAAGTGGTTGCTTAAATGAGAGAGCATCATTTTCTTTTATGTAATAGTAGGCGATTTAGTGTTTATATGGCAGATCCTTTGGTGTTGAATCTAGGCTATTTCCAGATATTCATTCTATCAACCGTAATGGGTCTAAAAAAGCATGGAGGGGGTAAATGAAAGGTCAATTTCATCTACCATTCAGAAACAAGTCACATATCTAAGCTGGCTTGGGTCATGGGCCCAGTTGCAAATCAGGCTGATGCTACGGCCATCATGCCACCATATAAAGATTGGGCCTAAAAGGGAATATGCTAAGGTGGTCAGGTAAAAGGATGGGAATCCTTGAATCATTGAATCGACATTCTTGAGCTACTGAATTACCCTAACCCAGAAACACCCTCTCTTGGGGACTCTTATCATGTGAGATAATAAGTATGTTATACCTCATTCATTATGAATTGGGTCTTCTGTCCCTTGCAGCCAATAGATTCCTAGGTGACAAATTTCAGGTGAAACAGGGTGAAAATATTTATCCAGTTTCTTTGGTTAGTCCATCCATGTGATGAACTAACATGTGTTTTTTCATTCTTAGGATCGAGATCAGTCCCTTTGGAAAGTTGTCTTTTCTATCTCTGATCCTAGAACGATAACACCAGTGGTACCTTCGTGAAGCAAGTTGAAAGTTGAAGAAATCCATAGAATTCGTATGCAGGGCACCTGAGTGGCTCAGTGGTTGAGTGTCTGCCATTGGCTCAGGTCATGATCCTGGGGTCCTGGGATCAAGTTCTGCATTGGGTTCCCCTCAGGAAGCCTGCTTCATGCTCTACCTGTGTCTCTGCCTCTCTCTCTCTGTGTCTCTCATGAAAATATAAATAAAATCTCTAAAAAAAAAAAAAAAGAATTTGTATCCAAATCTATGAATGGAAAACATCAGAGACTGGAGCCTGAATTCTATTTCATATTTAAATCACTGATGTTCCTAGGTTGGTGGGGGTCTCCATTTTGGTTTTGCCTTGAAACCTACTATGTGGCATTTTGGTTCACTACTTGGGTATAGAGTCCAACAGGCAAGGGCTTTGGTGGATTTCAATTTTGCATATTGCACACATGTCTTAATTGCACTGAGATTCGGTTCTTCACATGAAATATGAGGACTGATAAGACTATTTAATTGCATTATAATAAGATTAAGATTAATAGTTCACACATATTGAGGTTTTACCAGGTACCAGGCACTGTGCAAATGTTAACTCTTAATAAGGGAGATGCATGTATTATTATTCCTTCCCCTTGCACTGGGTGAGAAAATTGAGACAAAAACCATCTAACAACTTGCTCCAGACCATTCAGCTATTAAGAGCTAGAACTAGGATTTGACTCCGAGTCATTGGGCTCTAGAGTGTGCTCTCTCTGCCCCCTCTGTTTTTAAATGCAATATTGCCTGCAGAGTGTTTGGCACATACGCATGCAATAAATGTCACTTAGTATTTTTATTTTGCATTTTCCCATTTACTTTATTTTGACTTCAATGTGGGAGAGGTGATTATCCAAAGATGTGAATTATCCAAGGATTGTGATAGTCAGAGGCAGAGGAAATATTAGATTTTTCTGAGTAGGAGTAGGGTTAAAGAGTCTCAGTGCTTGAACCAGTCCAAAGCGAGAAACAAATGTCCAGAAGCCTTCTCTGCTCCACATCTGTTTTTATTTTTCAGTTTATCAGCCTGCTGTTCCATGACAGGATTTTGCAATATTCAGCTCCCCTGGTGACTTATAGGATATCAAGGGAAAAGAGAATAAAGAAAAGCTTTTAGCCAACTTCAGCTTTTCCTTCCTTAAAACTGAAGATAAGCTCTGGCTGGACACCATGAGGTTGGTTGAAAAGGCCAATTCATGTGTCTCCTCATTATCAGTGCGAGAGGGGATGCTGGCCTTACCAGTGCCCAGCTCTATTGATAGTCCTTGTCCCACAGGGTCAAGACGGTGGTGTGCGAAGATTAGACAAGCTTATAGCTGAGGATGCCCAAATAGAGCGTGGTTCTTCTCTCCTGGGGAGTGGGAGATGAACTCTGGTAGATCTTTGGTAGATGATATCTGTGTCATCACACCAAAGGTGAGGTTTGATGAAAGCATGAGTAGTAGTGTGTGGAGGTACATAGCTGCTGAGTCATCTCCTTACAAAACCAGCCACTCTTTCATGTACAAGTAGAGAATGACCCTCTGCCTTTAATTTCTCATAAGAATTCATATAAACTGCATCAAAAGCCAGGCCGGTGCACCTAACAGTCAATGAGTTCTCATTAGGGAGGAATAGCCCATTGGCAGGTTGGTATGAGGAGCTTTAGTCGGGCTTTCGAGGTAATGCTCATCTGGCATAAAACTTTTACGAGTGGTTGCAAATTGCTGACAACAATTCTTTCCTAAACTGAGAAAGATCAACTCCAGATGTTCGCCTTCTGCTGGAGGAGACCAAGCCAGTGTCTCTTCCATCAGAAAAGCCACCAGAGTAAAAGAAGAAGTGACACCAGCATTTGATCCCCTGAACTTCCTCTGGAGTTCAGAAGTACTCAAAAGTCTCAGATCCCCACCTCAGTCGGGTCTCTCATTGGGCTGCTGTTACATGGCTTCTCCAGTGTGTGGTGAGTAGAGATGGTAAAGGATGGAAAACATTTAGGTGTCTTAAAACAGTCCAGGTAGTGAGTGATAGTTTGGAAAGAAACCACCAGGAAAGGCTGTGCAAAGACTGAGGCCAGATTTAAACTTGTCTCATGCTGTGATCCAGAGCCAATAACCTGGTTAATTCTACCCTTGGAACCTAAGTTTTCCCAAATAACCCAGGTGTTCTAGATGCATGAGGTCAATCGGAATACAGACTGGTCAAAATGCTTCTTTGGTTCTTTGTGTTCAGTATGTAACGAGGAAGAAGAGAGTTACACAGTGGGATTCACAACCAAATGAGATAATTTATTATAAACCTGATTTAGCATAATGGATAAAATATGATGCCATTTTTTACAAGAATACATATTCAGCTTCATGAAAGTGACTACTTCTAAATCTTTGCTACTACTCCATCTTTTACAGATTTTCACATTTTATTACATTAAATTAGATTTACTCCTCCTAACAAGTTTATTCATCATTTCAAAATATTTTTTAGAACAATTTTTCTTTTTTATAGATTTTATTTGTAAGTCATCTCTACTCCCAACTTGGGGCTGAAATTTACAACGCTGTGATCGTGAGTCTCACCTTCTACTGACTGAGCCAGCCAGGTGCCCCCAAACAAATATCTTTGATGCCATAAATTTAGAAACTTGAATGAAGGATGAGTTTTTCTAAAAGAAAAGCAGAATCATGTTATGGATACTTCTGTTTCTCTAAGTTTCTATTTTCTGAAAAAGTCCTCATTTTTATGATCATTTTGAGGGTTTTTGTTTGTTTTGGCATATGACTCTAGAATGGTCGGGGGGGGGGGTTGGCCTGGTTTGTTTTTGTTTTTGTTTTTGTTTTATAGCACTTTAAAGATATTATTCCATGTCTTTCTGCTTCCTTTGTGTTGAGGAGTTATAGGGCACTATAATGGTTATTTCCTTGAATGCATTATGCTTATTTTACTGTTTTTTTTTTCTACTCTTTTTTAAAGATTTTGTTTTTTTAAAGTAATCTCTATACCCAGTGTGGGGCTTGAACTCACAACCCTGAGAGCAAGAGATGCACACTACCCTGACTGAACCAGCCAGGCATCCCTTCTATGAATTCCTTTGAGATTTATTTTCAGCCATTTTAAAGTGATATATCTAGGTACCTTTATTTTGTTTTGTATTCTTGGAGTTCACCAAGCTTCTTGGATATTTGATTTGAAGACTGTGATTAGTTTTGGAAAATACCAAAGTCAATTCATTTTATTTTTTATTCTAGTTTTCTTTGAGTATGGTTGGCACAGGATGCTATACTAGTTTCAGGCGTACGACATGGTGATTCAACAATTCTATGCCTTATGCTGTGTTCACCACAAGTGTAGCTACCATCTTTCACCATACAACACTCTTACAACATCTTTGACTATATTCCATATGCTGTGCCTTTTATTCCCATGATTTATTCATCCTATAACTGGTTGCTTGTATCTCCCACTCCCTTTCACCCATTTTGTGCATTCCCCCCAACCCTCCCCTCTGACGACCATGAGTTTGTTCTGTTATAGGTCTGATTCTGTTTTTTGTTGTTGTTTATTCATTTGTTTTGCTTTGTTTTGTTTCAGATTCCACATGTGAGTGAAATCATATGGTATACCAAAGTCAACTTTAAAATAGCTCTTGCTTCCTCTTCTCTCTTATTTCCTTTGTATCTTCAATTTCATCTATTATACTGCTTATTATTATCCCATGTCTCTCATATTGGTTCTAGGTTTTTGGTGTTTTGTTGTTGTTGTTGTTGTTGTTGTTGTTCATATATTTCTCTCTCTGCTCTTCAGTTTAGATCATTTCTACTCACCTGTGTTTCCATTCACTGATACTTTCTTTCTTTCTTTTCTTTTTTTTTTAAGATTTTATTTATTTAGGGATCCCTGGGCGGTCCAGCGGTTTAGCGCCTGCCTTTGGCCCAGGGTGCGATCCTGGAGACCCGGGATAGAGTCCCACATCGGGCTCCCGGTGCATGGAGCCTGCTTCTCCCTCTGCCTGTGTCTCTGCCTCTCTCTCTCTGTGTGACTATCATAAATAAATAAATAAATAAATAAATAAATAAATAAATAAATAATTTTATTTATTTATTCATGACAGAGAGAGAGAAAGAGGCAGAGACACAGGCAGAGGGAGAAGCAGGCTCCATGCAGGGAGTCTGACCCGGGACTCGATCCCGGGTCACCAGGATCACACCCTGGGTGGAAGGCGGTGCTAAACCACTGGGCCACCAGGGCTGCCCCACTGATCTTTTTCTTGTGCAGTGTCTAGTCTGTTAAGTTTATCAGCTCTTAATTTAAGGATTTTTTTCAATTCTATTTTCCATTTCTAGTTTCCATTTGATGTCTTTTGTTAAAGTTCCTTTTGTCTATTGAAAATTTCTATCTATCTTTCCCTTCACTGTGCACATACTCTTCTCTCTTCTTTAATACACTTATATTAGTTATTTCAAAGTCCTGCTAAGTGATTGCAATATCTTAGTCAATGCAGAGTGACTTCTCTTCCTTGCTTTTTTTCTCTTTCCCCATGGTTTTATTTTGCATGCTAAAGATTTCTCTATGCCTTTATAGCCAAACAGAAGCCTTATCCTTCACTCCCTCCATTGGACATTTAGAAAAATCTTGTGTTTGTGAACCAATGAATAGAGAGGATCAGTTTCAATTTTAGGATTTCTCTAGATTCAATTAGGTCCTGCTAGTCTGTGCAGCTTTTAAATGTCTAAAGATTTCTCTTTGCTCTAGCAGATACCCTCTGCCTTTGGCAGACACTATGTTTTACCACCACGTGCCCAGTCATGGACAACGGCCTGAGGGGAGAAGCAGCTTTTGATCATTGCTCACCCAAGGAGTGAGCTTCCTATGGGACATAGTTCCTTCATATTCTGTGTGTTTACAGTTGAGTGTCTGTAGTTTATTTTCCCTGTACTTTACAGGTAGAAATATACCCCTTGTTTATATCTTTACAATATTTGTTGTAGTGGCAAGATAAACGGCATGTGTGATCCTCTATACCAAGAGTTGGCAAACTATAGTTCAAATCTGGGCCACATCTGGCCTGCAGCCTATTTTTGTACAGACAGTTAGCTAAGAACAGCTTTTCAAGTTTGCAAAGGATTTTAAAAGTAAGCAACCACCAAAGAAGAATATGCAACAGATGATACATGACTCACAAATTCTATCATATTTACTACCTGACCACTTACAGAAAAATTTTATTGGTCTCCACCTATATTTTAATCAAAATGCTAACATTGTTCACTTTGTTTTGTTTTGTTTTTATTCTGTTAGGCAGCAGAACTGAGTTAATACAAACTTGCTGCCAGCATTCTGGGAGCTAGTGAGGTGGAAAGCTGGGAATCTAAACATTCACCGTATAAACTTGTAATCAACGTCTGTTTTGCACATGAAGTCCTCCTTGTCAACTGATGTCTCCCAGGCCAGATCCCATTTGGTTTACTCACTCCAGAGAATGCACCTGCACAACAGTTAACTGCAGGAACATTGCTATCATTCGAACATTATTTTGTCTTAACACTTTCTCCTTATTCTTGTGGGATTTGCTTTTCTCTCCTTTATTCCCTGAAATTATTATACTGAGGCATCCGGAGGACAGAACAATGTATGTGCATGTGATCTTCTTTCCATCTTTAACCAGACTCAGCTCTTAACTCCACTCTTAATGGTGTGGAAACATGCAGAGGAAACTTACATAGTCAGAAGCATTTGAAATCTGAACCAGAGGGCAGACTAGGTCATGACAGAAAAGCAATATCTCTATCTCTTGGCAGATATTTGTATAGATAGTCTTAAGTGAACTAGGACAGTTGTAAACAAAACACACCCTGGCAAAACAATAACATAAACCACGTTTTTATTAAAATCAAATGACATATAGTAATTCCTTTGCTAGCTTAATTTTATCTCAAATGTGGATGATAGCTAATATGAAGTCAAATTAAATGTCGGTATTCATTCATCCAGAAGTGCTGTTACTACAATGAAAAGAAAATTGATCTGCTATTTTTGTCCTGACTGTCCCTTGCCACTCCCTAAGTGGGCAAAACACTTAATTTTCTGAAGCTCATTGAGTGGAAGAAAAAACTCAACTAGTCTTTTTTTTTTTTTCAACTAGTCTTTTATTTCATTATCTTCAAGGTCAACCTCAGCTTTATAAGTTTATCATCTGTTAAAAGAAAACATAAACTTACTTCATTGTGTCAGTATAAAGGAATCACCTTTCTGCCTTGCCAATAGAATCATTGCTAAATTTTATATTTATATAAGTATTAAAATATTTCTTGGACATATATAAATCCTCTTTTTACAGTTAGGTGGAAAAATAAAGATTAGTCCATCAATTATATCAATTCAGGCAATTTACCAAATGAAATCAACAAGAATCACAGAGATTCAAGATATCAGTGACTCTAATCCTATAATAATTCTCTGATCAAGGTTTATTTTTTTCTTTAAATAATTGTTATAGTTGAAGTCGTTGGGTAATCCCAGCAAACAAAACTACAAATCCTATTAAAGAGTTTTTGCATACAATTCTGTATAAGAAATGCCTGATTAAATTTTGTCCGACAGAACTAAGTTGATGGGTAGTAGATTTGCAAATTTTTGAAAAGAGGGAATAGAGGGAGGAAGGAAGTAATTTAAGGTCATGGTTTCTAATTTATAAAGTTCATTTATAATATTCTTTAGGGTAATTTGCTGATGACAGTAAAGCTTAAGGAGATAGATCAAGCTAATTCATTAACTGCTCTATCTTCTTGGAGAGGATTAAGAGATGGAGGAGCAATTGGTCTGCAGAATTTCAAGCACCAGGGGAGTTCTGCAGACTCAGTCTGTGGACAGAACTAGCAGACCAAAATGATAGATCATTTGGCTGAATTACCTCCTTCAGTCTCAGTAGGGTAATCACCATCATCATCTCAGGAATAGATTTTTTTTAAAATCCACAATAATAAGAATAGTAATAATAACTGTAATGGTAATAGGAAGAGTAACTCCTGACATGCATTAGTCATTTGCCAGGTGCTAGCTTATTTTATAAGAGGCTTCATTTCATTTCATCTTTCTCACAACCTATGAGAAAAATTTTATTCTTTCCCTGTCTTTTCAAGAAAATTGAGGTACAGAGAAGTTATATAATTTGGTCACAAATGAGGAGGCAAAGCCTTGTTTTAAACATAATCAGTCTGATTTCAGAACCACATTTTACTGTTCTTTATAAGTGGATTGCCAAGTTAAATGTTCTATCCCTTATGTTTCTATTCTGTAGAGAAATAGGTAATACTTTTCTCTAAAGACAAAAATTACTTTCTAACACCCAGTCATTAGTGAAGAGGGACAAAATAGGATAAGAAAGGGGGCATCTGGGTGGCTCAGTTGGTTAAGCTTTTGGCTCTGGTCACAATCTCAAGGTTGTAGGTTTGGGCTCTACACTCAGACTCTCAGAGTCTGCTTGGGCTTCTTTCTCTCTCCCTCCCTCTGACCCTATTTACTCCTAAAGTAAATAAATAAATCTTTTTTAAAAATAGGATAAGATATAAGGAAATAAATAAAAGGGAAAATGGAGTATAAATTCAAAATATTTTAAGAGGCATGGACGCTAACTATTCTAACAATGGTGATTTGAATCATTTCTTTCTTTCTTGTCAGTTTGGCACACAAGCAAGTCATTCAACCTCTTTAAATTCCGGTTTCCTTTTTAAAAAATTAATTAATCTATTTATTTATTCATGAGAGACACACACACACAGAGAGGCAGCTATATAAGCAGAGGGAGAAGTAGGCTCGCTGTGAGGAGCCTGATGTGGAACTTGAACCCAGGATCCCGGGATCACACCCTGAGTCAAAGGCAGATTTTCAACCACTGAGCCACCCAAGCATCACTAAACTCCAATTTCCTCATCTTTACTTTGAGTATTATAAAGACCAATGATGTAATGTAGGTAAATAAACCTAATATAGCACCTAGATCAGTGAAATGATGGTGATTGCATTACCAGTGTTAGGATTAGAATGTTCTCTCCAAGCAATTGGATAAAAATTATGGAAAATAATTGTGTGTATTCTTTCAAAATTTGTTCCTGAAATCTTACCAAGTGTGTTGGAAGCATCTTTAGTCTTCCATACCATGAGTGATCTAGGGAGCAGCAGAGTAGCAGGAGCTTCTTAAAAATGCAGACACTGTGGCCACACCTCAGACCTGCCAAATCCGAATCCCCAGGAGTGCTTTAAACGTTGAGAAGTACTGGTTCATAGAAATGGGAAATGAACTGATGGCGTGCATACACAGGCAGAGGAAACAGTGAAAATCCTTGATTTCTGGTTCAAATAATTGGAGACTGAAAAGTTAAAGAAGTTTTTCCCCTCATGTGTTTTATTGTTGTTGGTTTGGTTTGGTTTGTTCCATTGTTTATTCGAGCTAATAGAAACAAAAGGACCACAGAAGAGGAGATATCGGGAATAGGACACTTTAGTAATGGAACCAGGTCCCTGAGGTCTTCTTGAACTCAGAAAGAAATAGGATGGAACACAAAAGTGTCTGGTTTGTCGAAGGGAATCCAGTCCTTCCAAGATAGAGAAGAAGGGGCCCAGATGCAATTCATTGTGTGGGTACCTCTTCAGCAGGAAGCTAAAGAAGTTAGTGAACAAAGAGCAAGATCTCAAGTGAGATGTGAGTAGAGCTGCCTTGAAGAAAGGAACAATGGTTTATGGAGGATGGGAGAGAGGGATAATTATAGATATAATGACCTGAAGAAATACTGAAGCAGGTATGAGGACTAGGACATTTGCCAGAGTGCTTCCCGGGCCTGAAAGAAGATGAGCCTAACCGGGAAGCCATCCTGCCAGGCTTTGGCTTACTTTGGTTCCAGAAAGGTGGAGAACTCTTTCTCTGAGAGCTTGAAAATGCAGGTCCATGGTGATTGATGGAATGGGGACTCTAACGTGTGTGATTCATTGGTCAGAAGATGAATTACAGTGGGTTGGATAGATGAGGTGAAAATGAGCCTGGTGGCAGGAATTATCCATATCAGAATAAGGAAATGTATAAGAGAGGGATGAGATAAATAAAGGCAGAGCACAATGGGCTCAGGGGTTATAGCAAGAGCCATGAAAGGCATTTGGTTGAACATCCAGATACTATGGAGACTCTAATTGTCATGTGCATTTGGTCCAAACTAGTTTTGAAAAAGAGGGCGAAAAGGAAGGAGAGAAAGAGAGAAAGAGAATGAGAGACAGAGAGGAGAACCGATTGCTTTCTGGGACAGCACTTCAGGCTCTGAAGTCAGAAGAGTACACCCTAAAGTATGATTTTATACTAGTAAGGCATCCAGGTTCTAGGGGCAACTTGCTGAACTGACTCATGCTGTGTGAATGCAGCCACCATGAAATGACAGTAGTATTTATGAGGGGCGACCCCTCTCTTTTTGCAATTCTATCTGACCCCTTTTTATAATGAAGCAATATTGTCGTGCTCACTGAATCAAAGCAGGAAACCAATAGAACAGAAGTAGGTTAGTGGACAAATAAGTCTTCCTTCCAAACAGGAAAAGAGCTGGAGGGAAGAAACACATCAAAATCAATAACAGAAAGTAAAAACAAAGAATCAAAACCTCACTTACTTGTTCACTTTAGGGTTTTCAGAGATGAAGCAAAATCTATCCAGCAGAGAAGTTCCCATCCCACCAAGGAAACCAATCATCTCCTCTGGCTTAAATTTCTATCAGTTAAAGACTGGTTTTTAAGTGAAAATTTCCAACTGACTGGATTTGAGGGAGTAGGAAATTAGCCAAAATTAGTCATCACCATCTTGTACCTTTTTCTGATCAGATTCTTTTCTTCCTAATCTCTAGATGAATTATTCCAGATAGTTGTGTATAATGTACATATTTTATTTATGTGATATGTATATATAAGTATAAATACTCATATATATGAGTTGATATATTATATATAATATATACTCATCATATAGAAAATATTACATATAAATAAATATATATACATAACATACTTATTCTTTTATTTTTTTATTTTTAAAAGATTATGCAAAATTGAAAAACTCTAAAAGAAAAAGTCTTCAGTGCAAATCATGTTTTCTTTCTGCCAATGACTTTCTGTCTCCTATTTCCCCACCTCAGAGTCACTACTATAAAGGCATTAGGTAAAAAATCTATAGATAATATGGCATATACCAATGTGTATAACCTCCCTTTATCACACAGTTTGAGTTACTCTTTCATTCTGCATTTTCATTTTGTCTTGGAAGTCAGTCCATATGGATACATACAGACCTTCCTCATGCTTTTCTGTGAGCTGTAGCTCCCTATTACTCCATTGGATGGAACCACCACTATTTGTTCACTAATCCCCTCTTACTGCACTGCACTTAAACATCCTTTCTGGGTGCTTTACCTTCTTAAGTAATGACACAGATGCCTTCTTGCACCTAATTATCTGCACACAACTAATCTATAATAAAGACCATAAGAATGGAATACTTTATCAGAATACCAGAATATCAGAATATGTAGAATTTGATACCTTTTGGCAAATTGTACTGGGTAAGAGCTATACCCCCTCCATATATGTATTTCAGTGCAGTTCCCCTCATTCTCTTTGATATTACACTTTCTGGTCTCTACTAAACTAATTTATTTAAAAATTATAGCTTTATTTTGAATTTTGAACATTTCATATTTAAATTTAATTTCTCTTTACTCTAGGAACTACCTGTTCTTGTTCCTTGCCAACATTTTCACTAGAATGTTTGGTTTCCCTGACCAACTTGCTTGAGTATTTTACACTAGCTCTTTTGCTGTCATACATGTTACAAAATTCATTGCCTGTCATTTGACTTTGTTCATATGCTTTTTTGTTTTTTTCTTTCCTTTTGGGCTGAAACATTTAACAAATCTTTCTAAAGTTTTCAAAGACAAGCCACTATTACTAGATGAGGATGCTGAGTAGGGAAATCTGTTTCCAGGTGTCCCTAACATATCTCCACATCACACTTCCATTTCTAATGCCAAGGTACTGCCATATTTTGAGATTCAACACGCTTCCATCAAGGGAAGTGCCATCATGCCACCACCTTTCAGACAGTTTACATTTATAATGCTTATATTCTCATTTGGCTTAATTGCAAAAGGAAAGGGATTTCCAACACATTTTTCTCCAACCAAGGTTTCAAAACATGATTCAATGAAGCTACCATATATGATGTTGATAACTCATTGATTATGAAGACCTGACCTGGAATGAAAGCATATAGAATGGAAGTGAAGGGTGCATTTGAGGGGGCAATAGTTATAAATAACTGGCAGTGTTCAGAGACTGATAAGGTAAACCCACAAGGATACAGGAGTGAAGCATCCAGAATGGCTCCAGTGGGGAGAGCACATATAGTGTAGTGGTAGAGCTGTTTCTGTGGAAAGAGAAGGATCACAGATAGTGAGAAAGTGTAGGAGCAAATTTTTCACATATAATTTTTATATGCTTAGTTATATATTCAGTTTTTTTAAACAGCTGAATCATATATAAAAAATATTGTAAAACTGGCTAAGAGAAATAAACATTTAGCAGACCACTTAGCCTGCACTATGGGGACATATTATTTTGCAGTAAGTTATAATAGTTGTGTTTCAATAGCATTGAGATCCTTTATCTAATTGGATCAATTCATTAGGCCAAATGATGGTGCTCTGATGATTTGAAAGCCAGATATTGCTCTGCTGCCTTAGCCAAGTAGTTTACACCAGATGTTGAGACCTGGCTACACAGACAAAGCAGTCTGACCAGCTGTAGGGGACCTATATTTTGCCAGCTTCATGTGAGTTCTTATTGGCTTGGGCCCTTTATTCCTACAGAATTGTTTTGTGGCTAGGAAGAAACGCCATCTTCGCAAGGTTCTGAGAAGCCACTGTTGCTGGGAGAGTTGCCAGAGAATGAGTGAAAAGCTAAGAACAGCAATCCATAGATTTGCTTTTAGGGCTTTGATACAGTACACTTCTGAAGGCAGTATGCCATTAGCTTGAACAGGGAGCAAAGCACCTGGTACTGAGCCATTTGCCAGTAAAACTGATGAATAATGAATGGGAATGCACGTAATGATGAGCCAAGAGGGAGATTTTTCTATGGCTTAATCTGGCTAATGAATTAACATTAATGAAATTTCAATAGTGTGGGTATCTACAGGTTTCAGGTGCTTGAATGCTGCCCATCCCCCCTCTTTACTTCTTAAATAGAAAACATCACACATGCTAGTCTACCGTGCGTACACTGTCAACCCACCAGATTCTAAAATGACCATAAATCTCTGTAGCTGGTGAATCTAATTCCTTGTCTCTGTGATTATTTATTATGGGTAACAAATATATTTGCCATAATGCACGCCAAGTGTGGATGAGTGTCTTGAGATCTATTTGAAGACCTATCAGTCATCTACCTATGCTGATTTAACTAAAAATCATCTGAGTTATAACTCTAATATGAGTCCATTTAAAAATAATGACATTTTTTACAAGCTCAGATATTTTACTGTTCTTCAGCATTAATGTAGGCAATCTCCCACTCAGAAAGAGGAAGTGAACCTCTTATTACTCTAATCAGTTGGCTCCTCATTTAATTTTATCTAAAGGCATCTCTCAAAATTATCTCCTTACCCATTTCATCTAACATAGTGCCATAGAGCTAGCATATGATTAAATTATAAATGAGATCAGAGTTAGAGCTGTGAAAAATATGGGCAACATTCTATGTTGATCTCATCTATCCCTAAGGCCCCTGGTCCCTCACTACATACAGTGGAATTCCCATTTTACTCTGAGTGTCATGCTCCATTTATCCTTAGATCTCAAAGTGTATCTGACAAGGGTGATGTTGCACATTATAAAATAAGATTTCTCAAACTCTGCCCATCTGTTAGTGATACAGCAATCTAAGTGTCCTATATATAGAACATATATACATTTCCTGCATTGCATATTCTTTCAAATATTTGCACTTGGCATTGCAAGGTGTCCCACTGTCATAACAGACAAGTCATTCATTAAGCTGTCAGCACCTTGCTACCCTGCTCCCATAGAGGGCCCATTTCTATGTTTTCTGTTTCTTGTTGGATGACCTATTCACTCATCATGAGCTAAGCAGTTACTCTCAAAACGGGTGCAACTGAGTTGTTCATGTCAACATATGTAAACTAAAGTTCTGCTTCTTCATTTCTAGTGGTCCAACACTTGACTGGTGACTGGAGGGCACTAATGGATTGGAAAACCAGCTTGCATTCATGAGAGTTAAGTTGGTGTCAATATGATGCAGCTCTTGGCTGAGACATCTAAGGAAAGGGCATTAAAAGCAAAGAAGTAGAACAAACAAGTGACAGCAAAAAAAAAAAATACATGATTAATTGTAAACATTGTTTGAAAAGCTGAACAGGAATCAAGAAAAGCAATTAGCTACCCAGACTTACACATTATAACTATTTGGAACAGATTAAGTGGGAAATTGCAAAAATATATTTAACCTAAAAGTAAAGCATCTAATATGGCATTATATGAAAGATGAAAAATAATGAAAATTAATTTCTGGAAAATTAGAGCTCAACCCTTCTGATTTTTAGCTTTGATTTTGTTGTTTCTCTTTTAAGAGGGCTTGTCTTCCTGAGAAATTTCATGTTCACTGAAAAAATTAAGATCATTTCTTTTTTACTCATTCGACATCTTAGCATATAGTCTCTGAAATATTCAAACCCCTTTCCTTATTTTTCTTCTTGACCTTTTGCCTAATCTATGATTATTTATATTCTAGAGAGCAGAAAACTGAAAAAAAAAATGAGAAAATTAAATTGGCCAATTCGCCTCCTAATTAACAACTTGATTCAAGCTTGACAGAAAGTAGATTAAACTCATTAACTTCAGGGAGATCCGTGGTTAATCTGTACTTTCCACTTAACCATGTACTCTGCAGCATCGGCTCTAATAAAGATGAAAAGATTGATGATAAAATGTAAGAGACAAATATTCTCTATTCTCTCACACCATCTTTCTAAGTTACAAAGGTTTGGGTTTGTTATTATGGGATAGAGCTGTTGATGCATTATGTTACCTAAGATTTATTATTCTGAGCTTACTCTGGCAAAGGAATAGAAAAGACCATCTCACTAATCAATTAAGTCATTGCATATTTTATAGTGTGTACTTTGCTGTACTCACTTGAAATTTGGTGCTTAGGGAAATGAAATGTCTTCCTCCCCAGGACTATAAAAGAGCCATGAGAAAAAAAAGCTAATTCCCCATGCCCAACAACAAAAATATCAAATGGAGCCATCCCCATTCCAGAAACACAAATGAAAATATAGAGAGATTCACATGAAATCATTGTGTTAATTTATCTAATTAGTATTGCTTTTCTGTAGAACAATACATCTAAACTATTATGGTCCATGTTGGAATTAGATTTTTTTTGTCCCCACTATTTTCCAAGAGAAACCACTTTGTCAGACCAGAATGAGACATTGTCCTATTGTGGATTACTTGTTTTTTGCTATTCTGTAACTTAAAGAAGCTTAGCTTTACACAGTCAGTGCCCACCATAATAACACCATAACACCATTCCCCCATGATTTGAAGATTTAATTATATTGACATAAATGACAGACTCTAAGGAGGCCCCAATAGAAGTCACAGTAGGTTTTTGCAGTGTCTGTATGTATGTGTTTGTGTGTCTGTGTGTGTATAAAAATGTTATTCTCTCCAAGCTAACCTGCATTGAGTATTTTAGATTGAAAAGTGCATACCTTTGATTAAATATGTTAATATTCTATTTTTTAAGATTATTTTTTTATTTTTTTATTTTTTATTTATTTGAGAGAGTTAGTGCTCTAGCACAAGCACAGGGGTGGGAGGGAGGGCAAAAGGACAAGGAAAGGGAGAAGCAGACTCCCTATTGAGCAAGGAGCCTGATACCAGGCTCTATCCCAGGATGCTAAGATCATGACCCAAGCCAAAGGCAGATGCTTAACTCACTGAACCGCCCAGGTGCCCCAAATATGTTGTTAATATTCTTATCTCTTCATGAGTATTGTGGTCAGAAATTCTGTTTGTAGGCAGCAACTGGTAGCAAGACCTGGAATAACTTTTGCCATAGGGATGGTGTTCAGCTCTTCCATCATGTAGCTAATGGTTTCTAGATTGTGTGGGGAAAAGAACAAGGGTAATAAAGAGATGATTTCATTCAAGAAATATTACCCCTAATACCACTATTTCAATCACAATAAATACAAAGAAAGCGTTAATGACAAACCACTTGTTTGGGGCCAAATGAGAAAATCTAAGGGAAAAGAAAAGAGGAAGTGAGAATGCTAGCCATACACTTCATCAGCCTATGTGATTTCAAGTCATCCTTACAAATCTCAACAGAATGGAGGATGATTCCTATTACTAGAGAAGGGATATCAAGGAGCAATCAATGGCTGGCCTGGTTTCTTATCCAAGAATTTGATCCAGCATTTTTCATTGTTTTATATAATTCTTATTGCATTGCTATTATTATTATTATTATTATTAATTATTATATTTCAGATACAATTGTGCATCTGTCAGAATGCTACTCTCTAATATACGTATCATTTCTCTTTTTAACATATGCATTATTTCTGATATCAATTGGGACATCCCAACTATTATTGCCTTCTATATTTTCATTCTCTCACTTTCCAATCAATCATCTTTTAAAAATGCATTTTTCAACTTCTAATTTTACAGTAAGTATGTAATTCAGAGATTATTTTTGGTCCATTTTTCCACTAAGACTTTCCAAAACACTTTTAATGACACAGGGCGAGTTAATGCCTTGTTTAAGGGAAAGAATGATGTCTGCATTTATCCAGCACCAAATCTCCAATACTTAGCAAATCATACAGAACATGGTAGGTGTTCGATAGCTCTGTGATTTGATGAATTGAAAGGAAAAAAAAAGAGAGAAAGAATAAGATTTTGAGCTATTTCTCTAGCTTGAAAATTATATATAAAAATACTTTTTATTCTAATGTCAAATCTACATTAAACATTATTTCACCCAGGAACTATAGCCTCTATCAACCGATTCCAAGCAGAAACTAACGCAAAATAAAATGATAATTCACAAGCCCATTGGTCACTCAACCACTTTGTTCTCTGTGACCAAATCTTGTAATTATGGTGAGTACGGGGTATAGATTTCCCAACACATTCCAACTTCAGATATCCTCCCCTATTGTTCTGAGAAATACATTTATGGTTTCCTGACTGTATAAATGCTTTTCTTTTTTTTTTTTTTTTGTTAAAAATGCTTTAAATCGCTCAAGTTTTATTTTTTTCAAATTTTTTTAAATTTATTTATGATAATCACAGAGAGAGAGAGAGAGAGAGAGAGGCAGAGACACAGGCAGAGGGAGAAGCAGGCTCCATGCACCGGGAGCCTGATGTGGGATTCGATCCCGGGTCTCCAGGATCGCGTCCTGGGCCAAAGGCAGGCGCCAAACCGCTGCGCCACCCAGGGATCCCATGCTTTTCTTTATTGTCATAGAAAATATGACCATTGTGTCCAAAAAAAGTTTGCATACCAAAGTCTTCTCTAAAAAAATCTCCAAAGCTGTGCTCTACCTCATGGAAATTAGGATAATTCCCAGAATAACACCAAAGCATGAGAATTAAAGTAGCAGAGCAGACAAAGTGATTAATGAAAGTAAAAGTTCATCTAGGAGACACACTTTAAATATGAGCATTACCAAAGGGACAGATAAAAACAATTCCAAGTGAGAATCTGAAGTGTGAACCTACAGAAACATGGATCAGCAATTTTCTTGGATAAGTGAGAGAGCAGATTAGCGTATCAACTCTACCTAATGAGGATCTGTTGAAGATGCTCATGCAAGACAGTATAACGAGCATGGCCCTCACACAGAAACATATTCATGAAATGGGGAAACACATTAATGGACTTTTCAAAACTCCAACACTGTCTCAATCACTTTTACCAGTAAACAAACACAATTATATCCTTCCAGAAATAAATCTGTTAGTTATTGTCCAAATTCAGTTTCAGAGACTGAGTTCTAGAAACCTGCATATGTCACAATATGTACAATGAAGGGGTGTTTCATAAAACTGGACCAAGTCATTAAAGAGTTGGAGTTTATTTTCCAATAAGTCAAATTGTGAGGGTGGTTGTTATGTTTTTGTTTTTATGACAATGCTCTTTTTAGCCAAATTTATATGTGGTTAATTTTTAAAAATACATCTAAATTACCCACTGAATTTGACTAGACTCAATTCATCGACATCTGTTTGCTTCCCTGCAAATGGTCCCATTTCTAAGATTTAACAAATACATACCTCTCGTAATATCAATTTTCTCAGGCAATTAGTTTGGCACTGGAGAAATACTAGTAACCGGACCACATAGTAGCCTGCTCAACAGGCAGGAATCCAGCCGCTATCACTTATTTAAATGTACATGATGGAATTATTAGGGGGTTAGCTTTCTTTCTTTTAAACAACTTAAGAACATGGTTTACAAGTGTGTTTTTTATGTATAAAGTTGTCCCTTCATAAGTATGGGGTCAGCATCAAAAGCATTCCAAATAAACATGTCAAATACTATTTTGCAAAATTAAAATTTCACAAACTATAACTTCTTCATAAATAACAGCCACACACACACACACACACACACACACACACACACACACAATGATTCCCTGATTAGTGACAGATTGGGGAAACAAACAGCACAAGTTCAAAATACCTATTTTTAAATTTTACTTTTCAGCCAGGAAGAAATATCTTTCCATCTCTTATTGACTCAAATGCTACCTCCAAAAAAGGGGGAGGTTAGGGGAAGAAAAAAACATAATCCGGAGACATGCAAATATTTAATAATATCCCTTGTGTTATAAGAGTCTTATATCTACAATATTCAAACTTCTCAAACAAAAATAAAGCCTAACTATCACCATTGAGATCTTAGAATTTGTTTTCATTTAGGGGGTCACAAGTCACCTACGACCCTCTCCCCCAAAAAACTCCATGAGAGAGGAACCTGTTTTCTGGAAACCTTAGAATTCTTAGTTTAAAATTCGATGTGCTTCTTATTCAATAACATACTATATTTACTTAAAGAGGAGTTATTCTTGGATAAAGTTCACATCAAAAATTTTAGGTTGAATGAAAACAAGAGCCAAATAAACTTGGCAATTAGGTGAACAGAGTTTCTGGTTTAAAAATGGCCTCTGTCTAGAAGTCCCGTACAAAGCTTCTCCCAAACTCCCACGAAAAGAACTATGTAAAGACAGAAAAGATGCAAATTTATGACCTTATAAACTAAGATTGACAGATAATCTAGGGCCTGAATCTGGAAGGAATTTTCAATAATTCGAAGTCAGACATAGTTGAGTGCATTAACCAATTGGTGCCCCTATGTGTGTGTCATCTCATGAAATAGACCAAGTCTTGACAGAATCAGAGATGCCGGAGAGAGAGCAAACCTGATCCACACACCTCCGGGTTCAGGCAGAGAAGCAGGGTCTACACTGACTAAGAATGATCATAGCTGATGCTCTTTTCTCTTTCCTCCCTCCTCAGCCCACTCATCTCGTATGCTCTTCTAGAAATGGAAACCCCAAAATTACCTGTATAATAAGAAAGAGAGAAGCAAGGGAAGCACAGGCTGGCAGTGACATGATAAACCCCTGGCGGTATAGACCCACAAATAAAGCTCAGGAGAAGAGCACAAGGCAGAGCACAAGGTGGATTGCAATTGTTCATAGAGATGTTAGGAGCTCTGAACATCATCTAGGTCTTCAGCTAGAGACCTGAGGTTAAGTTTTGCTCAGCAAACAAATGACAAGCAAAGGGTCGATCCATTCAATCAGAATGTGGAGTCTGGATACATTCTTATTCATTTGATGGGGGATAAAAGTAATGATAATTATAACAGTTACTAAAAAGTTACCATGTGGCCAGATACTATTCTTCCCTCTTAGAAATATTTAATCACTAGTCCTCATAAAACTCTATGCAGTAGGTACAATTATCCCCATTTTTCTGATGAGGAGACTGAGGCAAACAGAGTTCACTTTGAAGCCATTTGTTCAATTATATGGTGGTAAATCCAGGCAGCCTAGATGTAAAGTCTCCGCTCTTCACTATGATTTTAAATAAATAAAAATGTAGAAAATATTTTTTTTTCAAAATAAAGCCTAAGTATGAATACTGTAACATGAAATAAGAGAATTATTACCCTGAAGATTTTAGGAAGACCATGTGTCTGAAAACGATCTATTAAAGGAACCATGATAATAGAAAGATAATGAGAAACTGTTTAACATCCTGAAGAGGTTCCAAGAAGACATGGCCTTTCTGAAAAAGAAATAGAAAGGCAAAAAGAGAGAGTCGGTTGGGTTAAATGAGAAGTGGGTGAGATCAATAAAGATGTAAATGTGACAGATGATTGCATTGGTGACACCAATCCAGGGCTTCCCTTTAGTCCCTCCCTTCGGAATGTGACTCTGAAGTTCTTCCAAGAGGTGAAGTCTATTTCCTTAGCCAAGAAATGGGGTTGGCCTTGAAACATGCTTTGACTCATAGAATGCTCAGAAGTAGTATCATGCTGGTTCTGAAACTAGACCTCAAGAGATTTTGTGTGCCTTTTCTCCCTCTATTGGGCCTCTCAATCTTTCAATCTGCCCTGAGCATAAGTTCAGGTACTCTGTTGGAGGATGAGGGGCTACATAGGGAGGTGAGGGGTGAGCCCATCCTAGACTGGCAAATCCCCAGCCAACTTGTCAGCTGAGTCCAGGTGAGATCAGCCAAGCCTGGCCCAGAGCAGCAGAACTGCCCGGCTGACTCATGCACACACATAAAATACATTATTTCTGTTCTAGCCTATATGCTTTGGATTAGTTTATCACTTAGCCACAGCTATGTACTATGGAGTCTAAATATGGACCTGGGAAAAAATAAAGGTAGAAAATGCCAGAAATATCAATTACTGTCTCTGCCAATTATCTCCTTCCTATTTTATGCTCCCCTTAGGAAAAAAAAAATATATGTGCCAAACTTTTTTTCTGATCATCTGCCCTCACAAGCTCTTTTGAAGGGGCATTAGGCCTCCATAACTACTTTGGACCTAGAGTAGAAATCTGGACCACCCTAGACCCATGAGATTCTCTCTTATGAGAATTTAAAATTAGCTTCTGAAGAGCTAATCAGCATCTGAGAGGAAGCCATTTGGAGGACAAAAATAAAATCAATACACAAAATGAAGTAGTGAAAAAAAGCAAGTAAGACCCCAGAGAAAGAAATAGAAAAAACTATTTATGCTGCGTGTCCTCTCCTTGGGGCCCCCTAGATGTTTATACCCTTGTTTCCTTTTTTTTTTCCATTATGAAATATGTTTCCATTTTGTGTGCCTGTGAGGGTAGCCTACCCATTCCTCAGGACATCTCATTTCTAATTATTTCTGTGGTTTTCAATAGGATGGAATGGCTATTTCCATAGGATGGAATACTCTTATTTATTGAAAGAGGACAAGATCAATTTTTAGCAGCAACCACGTAGAACTATTGTAAGGTATGCTTGTCTAGTTTTTATTACCAGGTTGCTCCCCTTTATCTAGTTGTCTGTCACAAAAGGCAGTAAAAAACATAGGCTTTCAGGAGAAAATTTAAAATTAGTCTTTTCCTCTTTGATTTTTATGATGTTGGGTGTGTTTACACATGAAAAATAAAATGGGGGGATTGATACACTTGCTGAGAAAAATCAGCTTTCTACGACACAAAGAATATTGCAAAATAATGGGAATTTCATCTCCCCCTCCTTCCAGTGGCTCTTGCTGTGCAGATCCTATTCTGTTTCTCCCAGTGTTCTGGAGTGTTCTTCCCATCAAGTAGAGGTAAGACCTCCACAGCAGGAAACACTGCATGGAGATGGAGGTGGAGATGGAATTCATGGTATTTCCTACTACTTTTTGCATGAGTCTTTCCTGCAGTGGTGTAAAGTGTCAAACAAAGAGATTTTGGAAACTGTTCCTCTTCTCCTTTTTCATGTGCTCAAATCAACTATTGAAAAAATCCAGTTTTGAAGAGCCTTCTCACTCACATCAAAATCCACTGGAAAATTGCCTGTGTCTCCACTTTGCTTTATCTAAAATTTTGAGTCTAAGGTGGGTTTCCTGGAAGGGTTGTCATTCTACCATGTTTCTTTTTCTGTGCCTTTTAGAAAATGATAGGTGAAATTTGCCTAAATCCAAATGAATATAACAACAGATCCAAAGAGATTGAGGTGCTGATACCAAAGCTGCCTAAATGATTTATTCATGTCTTTACTAAAAAGGAGAGAGGTGAAGGAGAAGAAAAATGTGCCCTTGACCAGTTATTTCCCTTCTTCTTTCATCTTTTGTTACTCATGTGCATTAACATGCCACTGGCCTGTTGCATAGATTGTCTGTTCTCTTCTGCATTTCTATGCATAAAAACAGATCCGCTAATGCTGGTCCAGGAAGTAACAGCTTAGATCCTGAAGACATCTTAGAAAATGATCCAACCACCTAATTAACACTGATTCAAGACCATCAAACAACAAGAAAACAACAGTAACAACAAAACAAAGGCCCAGAAGACTGAACTATATTACTTACATGTAGTCATAGCCATCAATCCTAAATTTAAATGAATTAAATGGTCAGAAAAAGAAAATTAATTACAAAAAAAAGATGAAGAGGATAAAAAAGAATATACAGATATTAAACTCTGAGTTTTCTGGCTTCAAGGTGAGAAATAAAATGAACATTCATTGACAGCTATGTAGGTACTATAGGAAAGAGTTTGTATTTTTGACATACAGAGGAGCCAAGAGAAGGCAAGGAATGAGTGGGAAGGCTGGACCCAAACTGGACATTCTACTAAAGCTTTGTATGCCTTTGGCCTAGTGCTTGCAAGTGCTCAGTAAATATTTGTTTTTTGACCAAATCCCTCTGTAGAACCCCCAGAGGGAGTGAAGAGAACACAGAGGAGCCCAGATTTATAGCCTAGCTCCCTAAAGAGTCTAAATCTCACATTTTTTAGTTTAATTATAATATATATTTTGTGGAATTAATATCGATGGTGTATGTAAAGGAACTGGAGTATATCAGGCAAAGAGCAAAGGCTTACTATTATTACTGGTGGTGGTAGTAATGGTTGCAGAATTGAATGAGCTAGCAAGAGAAGCTCTTGGAGCAAAAGAATGTTAACTCCTACAAGTTTGGGCAAAGAGGGTCAGGGAGAAAAGGTGGAAGGGATTCAAGAATAAGAAGTTAATTTGAGAATATAGCAGCTCCTTGCATCAAGAAAGGGAGTTTATCTTACCATCCCCTTAATTTGCTCTGTGAATTGTTTTCCCTGTTATTACGTGGCAGAAATAAAGTTGTGTGAATTCTGAAGTCCAGGTCTTCATGAGTATGTGACTTTGGCCCTTTCTGTCTTGGAACCCTGAACCCACAATAAAGGGAAAAGATTAAGTCAAGTCTAATGGATGATGAGAGGTCAACTGGAGGAAAACCAAGGAAGCCAGTTAAAGTAGCAATATCTGTGAGTGATGCCATCCTGGAACTCCCAGCCTTAGCCTAACCATGAATGATGGGAGTCACATGAGTGGTCCTAGGAAAGATCAGCAGAAGCACTCCCCATGTTGCCAAAGCCCAGAATAAACAACAACAACAACAACAATACTGTTCCAAGGCACTCAGTTTTGAACTGGTCTGTTACATTGTGACAAATAACTGAAATAAAAATGAGAGCAGGTTACTGCCATTACAAAAACCCAAACTAATTGGCATTATCTTTGGACTGAAATCACTACAGTCATCTGATGTCCTCTGAATTTATCAGACATTCGATTAAGTATATTGTCAATTCCTCTATTAAAAACACAGTCTTTATAGACAAGATATTTACTATCTTATCAAGAAGATCTAGCTAACAGGCAGCATAAAATTATTGCTATAGAAGAATCACAAACAAGTCTGTGATAACATAAAGAAAAGGAAAGAGTTCTTACGGGAAACTTCATCAAGAACCAGGCAATTGAATTGGACTCACGAACATTCAAGGCTGTAACAAAGATGGCGCTGATGAGCATTCCAGCTGTGGGGACATCCTGAACAAAGGCCCAGAGCTGAAAAAGCACAGAGGAGGTTCTGGGAAGAATGAACAGTCCAGGTTGACAGGTGTATGATGTGCAGGACAAGATGCAGGCTTGAAGGAGTAGGAACTTGGATTGGAGGCGGAGTGCCAGGCCTTGAGGTCAGGCTAAGTAGATGAGACCCTCAGGCATGAAAAAAAACATAGAAGGGTATGAGGAGGTGAGTCAACCTGATTTAATCAATAGCACTTCAAGGAGGTAGATTAAATAATAGCTCAGGACCCTCTATGTATAATTATCAAATTTTCCTGACCTGTTTGGAATCAAGACACTTGACGATGTGTTACACATCCTTGCCCTTATACTGTTTTAGAGAACAAATATTCTGGAATAATAAATGGTTTTTCTCTAAAACAACATTAAACAATATAAATAATACCACCAGTTCAGATAGCCACAGGATATTTTTATTCCTGGGCATACCTATGCTCTATCCCAAGCTAGGGATATATTTACATCAAGTAAGACAAAACTAAAGGAGTGCTATAGAGCCTTAATTATACCAATAACATTCTCTGACATAATTGTCTGACTTTTTAAAATCGAGTTGTCTATATTTTTACTTGCTGCTTAGATCAAATTACTATTATTTCTTATTCAAAATTGACAAAATGTAATTTGATATAATCAGTATGCTTACCCTTCTTCTCTCTCATCAGATATTATCTTGTTTGTTGATGGTTCTACTAACAGATTCTATATTTTAAAATAAGCAAGCTAAAGCAAAATACATGATCTCATCACCTATATTGGGATATCCAAACATTAAACATCCTTACTAAGTTAGATTTATCAGTAAGAGGGACAAACAATCTCATTGGGGCTCAAATTGTGATATAACCTAAATACTAGGTTGACCTTTGAAATTAACATGATTACAGTAAGAGCCAGCACATATCCCTTGTGTAATTAGTGGTTTATTATCTAATAAATGATTTAATCTAACAGAGATTCAGACACCACCAGGATTAGAACTCCCATGGTCCCTTATGACATTGTATGCAAGAATGCAATATTCCTTTAAAATCTCCAAAATAAAAGAAGCAAACACCAGCTTGAGGCCAGACAAGAAGCCTGTGAAACTTCAGACAGTTTTCATCACAGCTGGCCAGGCCTGGGAAGTTTCAGACAAAGGACTTCCGCCTTTATCTGGCCCTTATTTTGATGTCTCATTCAGCTAAAGATAAAAGGAAAGATGTGCTTTGAAATTTAACCATTAGGACGGCAAAGAAATCAACATGCAAATGTCACCCATACATGAATTTGAGATGAATTCTACATTTGTCATTGCAAACTTAGAACTCAGTTGGTACTTTTTACTCTCAAAGCAGTAGGATAACAACTGTGGATGAAATATGAGCATCTGATTTAGTTAAGTTGGGATTCCTTAACTTATACATTTATTTGCAGGAGCACAGAGAATATATATACATACAACTGATGCTTGAGCAATCTGGGGAGTAGGGATGCCAACGCCCACGCAGTCCAAAATCTGTGTATAACTTTTGACTCCTCCAAAACTTAACAATAGCTTACTCTTGACTGGAAGACTTACTGATGACACAGTCAATTAACACTTCTTTTGTATATGTATTTTATACACTGAGTTCTTATTGATAGAGCTAAAGGAAAGAGGAAAGGGTTATTAAGAAAATCATAAGGAAGAGAAAATGCATTTACAGTGCTGTTCTGTAAAAAATCTGTGTAGAAATGGACCTAAACAGTTCAAACCTGTGTTGTTCAAGGATCAAGGAAAGAGAGAGAGAGATAGGGGAAGAACAAAAAGACTATGAGAAGAGAGGAAATGAAAAATAAGAGTCTGATATTATGATATCCTTTAACTTCAGCAGCCAAGAAGGCTAGGGGTCTCCACATGAGTGTTTTCAAAAATCTTATCAACTTCCATCAGGAAAACGAGCTCATTTCTTGGGAAGAGTACAGTGCAATTCCAAAGAACCTCATACCTGTAGAAGATGGTAGTAACCCGAGATGTATGGACAGTGTCAGGATTTGCTCTACACATTTCCAGGGAAAAGATTTGCAAACTACAAAATATTAATTGGATCCATTTTCAAACTAAGAATAATTGCACATATATCTTCTGTGTCTAGTTTTTCACCTCCTGATTCAGAATTGTCTAAAGTGATTATAAATAGTTTGTGTGATTTTATGAGAATTTTATGTTGGTCCCTGTATTTTTGCCATTAAAAAGTCCAAAGAGAATGACTTATCACCCCCAACCCCAACTCTCAACATACTAAGTCATAGCTGAAAGAAGAGGGTGATTAAGGGTCAGAAAAGGATCTGAAGAAGTTTGTTTTGGAACAGAAGATTTCACATTGGGGAAGGACATGATGGTTGTGTCAAAATAATTAGAGAACTCCCATATAAAAGATGAACTTTACTTGATCTAAGGCTGAACTAGCAACAATATGTTAACCGCAGTGAAGAAAAATATGTTGCTGTAATTTAACTCAGCCAAAAATGAGCAGTTCATCTTATAAGGCAGGGAAACAGGAAAACTATCCTTCAGATTCTTTTTTTTTTTTTTTAACAAGTACACTTTGGGAACATAAGGAAAACTAAGATATAATTTCTGCCTTAAGGATTAACATATTCTTGAAAGGCAAAAAGTTTAGTATGTTATGGTGGTACTTTAGGAAGAGCTCAAAAATGAGTCCCTTAAATCCATGCAAGATAAGTGTATGTTGAAGAGGGAGGTGTCCTGGAGTACTTCCAGAATAGATAACATTTCAGTTGAATTTTGAAGGAAAAGTAGAAGATAACTTAAGTTGAAAAAATATTCTATGACTATTTTAGAAAGAATTTGTTAGTTCAGGCATTAAATCAAATGATATTTAAATTCAATCCATTCGTGAATTAAGTGATCTTACATGCCAATCCAAGTTAATGATTTAAAGATCTGACCTTATGTGTACCTTTGGTGGTGACATAAAATGGTGTGGTTACTATAGGACACAGCATGGCAATTCCTCAAAAAACTTTTTTTAAATAGAATTACTATATATGATCCAGCAATTCAACTTTTGGGGATATACACAGAAGAATTGAAAGCAGGTACTCGGCTAGATGTTTGTACACCCATGTTCGTGGTAGCATCCGCAACAGCCAAAAGGTGGAAACAATTCAAGTGTCCATCAATGTATTAGTAGATAAAAAAAGGTGTTGTCTATGTGACAATGGATTATTATTTGGCCTTAAAAAGGAAGTTAATTCTGACATCTGTTAGGACATGAATAAAATTTGAAGACATTATACTAAATGAAATAAGCTGATCACAAATGGATGAATAAGATTTTATTCCACTTATAAGAGGTTCCTAGAGTAATCAAATCCATAGAGACAGAAAGTGGAGTGGTGGCTACCAGGAGGTAGAGGAAGGGGAATGGAGTTAGTATATGATGGGTACAAAGTTTCAGTATTGCAAAAGGAAAACAGTTCTGTGGGTTGCAGTGATGGTACGTACCACAATATTCACTTACTTGGGGCATCCAGGTGGCTCAGTTGGTTAAGTGTCTGACTCTTGGCTCAGGTCATGATCTCAGCGGTGTGGGATCAAGCCCCTCACTGGGCTCTGCATTGAATGCAGAGTCTCCTTGTCTCTCTCCCTCTGCCCCTCCTCTTCCTCAAATAAATAAATAAATAAATAAATAAATAAATAAATAAATAAAATCTTAAAAATAAGAACATTCATGTACTTAATGGCACTGAACTGTACATTTAAAAATGGTGAAGATGGTAAATTTTAGATGCATTTTACAAATTAAAAAAAAACTTTTGAAAATACTTATATTTAAAATATAATAAATTGATGTTTTTCTCTGAAAACTTTTGAGAATCTTTTTCTCGTTTCTTAGAATCAATAAATATTTGTTTACATTCATATGTATACCTACATGTATATTATATATTATATGTATATATAATGTATAATAATGTATATATAATACATGATTATGTATTGAGCATGTAATGATTATATATGATAATGAATATGTATATATGAAAGTTAAGGAGAAACTATTCTACAAGATAATCTACAGCTAAAATTTACAGTGATGATTTTTTTTACAGTGCTCATTTTCATATGTTTCTGTTTTTTCCCACTTAGTTAACTTCCCCAACAGCACTGTTTGTAGACAAGAAATTCATAGTTCCTAATGGCAATATTTTTTTTATAGTACTTTACTTTTACCTCCCTAAACCCAAAGTATTTCAGAGTGATTTGAGAAGGAGAAAGGGATCATCTTTATGTCTATGTTCCACCTGGAGCTTCAGAGTCCAAGATAATTGAGTTCAGTTATACTTAATGGCACAAACCCTTGTTGCCATCCTAACAGATTGTGTTTATCCTACATGGCCCAATAACTGTGCTAAGTACTTTGCATTCATTACCTCATTTTATCATAAGAGCCTCTTTTTTATGTGTTCTAAGAAGTGTATTTTATAAATATTATACAACTGGGCCACCTGGGTGGCTCAGTGGTTGAGCGTCTGCCTTTGACGCAGGGTGTAATCCCAGGGTCCTGAGATCAAGTCCTACATTGCGCTTCTTGCAGGGAGCCTGCTTCTCCCTCTGCTTGTGTCTCTACCTCTCTCTCTCTGTGCCTATCATGAATAAATAAATAAAATCTCTTTAAAAATATTATACACGTTTAATACTTTGAAGAAAATGTTAACTATATATATTTCCTCCCAAAGAGGAAAGTGGAAACTAAACTTCTCATTAGTCTGAAAGACCACTCTAGGACTACATCATTCTATCTTTAGAGAAAAACAGCACTTAATAAGGTCAAAACTCCTTTTAAGGAAATTTATTATCATTTATCTCAATTCAGATACTTTGGGACCTAATAGGAAAATCTGATTATGGTTGACAAAAGCAATTTAAAGAAAACACCTAGTATATTTAAATTTTTATGCAATGGATATCCTACCATAGTAATCTTAGCATATGTGAAATCTCTAGCCAGAGACAACAAAAAAATTATTGAAAAGCATCATGTCTATTTTAAGATTGGTGGGGCACCTGGGTGGCTCCATGGTTGAGCATCTGCCTTTGGCTCAGGCAGCGGTCCCGGGGTCCTGGGATTGAGTACCACATCGGGATTTCCGCAGGAAGCCTGCTTCTCCCTCTGTCTATGTTTCTGCCTCTCTTTCTGTATCTTTCATGAATAAATAAATAAAATCTTAAAAAAAAAAGGATTGGTAATGTAAGGAATAAACCTTCAGTTATCCTTTGGAGGACTGCAATATTTCTATTGCTTATTGGCTACGCACACATGAAACAATGTTGAATGTAATAACAAAGGAGAACTTGTTCCTCAGTGGCTAGCTGGTTATAATCAGATGAAATTACACTGTTTATTTTCAAGTAATCTAAGCAGACAATGGAGAGAGGGGACAATGGACAAATTACATTGAGCATTGAAATATTCTAGGTAAATACCTGTATCCTGGTGGCAAGAAGTGAAGTCTAATTTGCCTACTAAAATGGTGGGGAAAAAAATAAAATAAAAAATAAAATGGTGGGAAATTTCTCATTGACCAACTATGATGGCTTCGGACTTATGCAACAGATTCCAATTTAAAACAATTGTGGTAATAAATGGGCAAATTAGCTTAAGGATTACAGCTTTACAATAGCACAGCTTGCTGGCCTCAGCATTGAGCATTATTATTTTGAATCCCTTTAGAAGCTAAGTGTTCAGGATTTGCTTCTTTAGCACAAACAACATCTCTGATTTGAAAATTATACTATTTTATCTTATAAGCATAACTGAATTTGAATGGAAGTTTTTGAATGAAGTTTCTGAGTAATGACAGGTATGTTTTTACTCATTGTGGCAGAAGTGGCTCGTGACCCTAATTTATAGTGCAGAGTTGTTAGTGGGAGCAACTGTGCAGCCAAGAGCTATATTTTTCAGCTGCCCTTGCATTTAGGTAAAGTCAACTGACTATTTCTCACCAAAGAAATGAGAGCAAAAATGGTGTATGCCACTTTGGGAATGAAGCTGGTAAGAAGTGGGCATGCATTCTCTGTGTTCTCTTACTCTGTTTCGTAGCTGTATGTTGCTGCCCATGGTAATTTTGTAAGCCATACTTAGAAAATGGTAGAGACTCTCTCAATTTGTTTCCTTAAAAGGCTGGAGAAAGAGCCACTCCTCAAACCTAACCCTACTCTCTACTGGTGATTAGACTTTACATGAGCCAGTATCAAGTTTCTCTTGCATTATGACATTAAGCAACTAATAGTAACTTATTATTAATTAATATCAATTAATTATTATTAATCAATATTAACTAATATTAATTTGATGTTTTGTTTTAAGTAAGCTTTTTGCCCAACATGAGACTGGAACTCACAACCCTGAGATCAAGAGTCCCATGCTCTACTGACAGTCAGCCAAATGCCCAACTAGCATTAATTTAATTGACAATCTCAACCTTACATTTAATCAAAAGTCTGTTGATCCTATTTCTTTGATATACACTAAATCTGCCTCCCCCCCCCCTTTTGTACTACTAGCATTTTAGTATAAGTCTCTATCATTTAAAACTGAATAGAGATAAGGGTCTCCTATGAATTTCCCCACTCCCCACTCTTACTCTGGTGCCTTCTAAACATTGTACCCAGGGTGACTTTTAAAACTGAGAAGCAATTTATAACATTGCTTCATTCAAAGATCTTCAAAGGCCTCTTATGATACTAAAATTATATTCTTTCAAAAGCTTACAGCAGCCTAAAAATCTTTGAATGACTTGGATCCAGCTTGCCGCTCTAGGCTGGACCACACTTTCCCACCACTCCCCTGCCAGCAGGCTCTGTTTTAGTCTCAGGGCTCTCTTGCTCAAATTGGCCCCACCTTTTCATTCTCAGAAACTCGTAGTTTCCTTTCTTTGGATGCTAGGCTCTTCTCCGAGTTGGCTCGTTTTTACCCTCCCTAGAAAAGCCTTCTATTAATTATTCTCTCTTTAGTTAGCCTCCCCCCCTACTCTCTATTATATCACTTTATTTGAGTCATTTATGGTTCTTTCCACAGTCTGTAGTTCTTACTCGCTGCCAATAATGTTTGGTCTCACTCATAAATTGTAAATTCCATGTGTGTGGGATATGTGCCCAGGAGTTGACACAGAGCCTGCACATAAACAGATGGCCAATACAAATATTTTAAAGAATTGTTGAATGATTATTAGTTTGATTCTGTATGAAGAAGACACTGATTCTAATCACTGATATACTTATTAAGAACTATGAAATGGTCATAAATCTCTTTACTGAGTCTTTAGAATCCCGCATCTCAGGATTGGTTGAAATCATAAAGATTATTTTGTCTAACCACATTTAGATTTCTTTTATAATTCTTTTTTTTTTTTTTAAGGACACATCCTTGGTCTCATGAGCATAGCATGTCAGTCTATTTTATGATAAACATAACAACTACAGAATGAGTCCCAGCAACACTTAACCACCATTTGGCTCACCCCTCAGCAGACCCTGGATACTTCCATGGCAGATTGTTATACATCTCTGAGAAGTAAAGAGTAAAGACTAATTATTTCATCTAATGACGACAAAGTCATGACTAGTTAGTTATACACACACACACACACACACACACACACACACACAGAGCTTCGCTGTATTTTTAATGGAAACAGTATTAATGACCAGAACCCATATATTAAAAAGAAATGAATGATCAATCTTACTATAAGAATCATAATATGGTCCCTTTTCTCCATCCAGCTATACACTGCAATGTATTTGAAAAACCCAAGGAGGGGATCCCTGGGTGGCTCAGCGGCTTAGCGCCTGCCTTGGCCCAGGGTGTGATCCTAGGGTCCCAGGATCGAGTCCCACATCCAGCTCCCTGCATGGAACGTGCTTCTTCCCCCTCTGCCTGTGTCTCTGCCTCTCTCTCTCTCTCACTCTCTCTGTGTGTGTGTGTGTGTCTCTCTCTCATGAATAAATGAAAAAAATCTTTTTTTTATGTATTATGAATTTGTTTTTTTTTAATTTATTTTTATTGGTGTTCAATTTACTAACATACAGAATAACACCCAGTGCCCGTCACCCATTCACTACCACCCCCCGCCCTCCTCCCCTTCCACCACCCCTAGTTCGTTTCCCAGAGTTAGCAGTCTTTACGTTCTGTCTCCCTTTCTGATATTTCCCACACATTTCTTCTCCCTTCCCTTATATTCCCTTTTACTATTATTTATATTCCCCAAATGAATGAGAACATATAATGTTTGTCCTTCTCCGACTGGCTTACTTCACTCAGCATAATACCCTCCAGTTCCATCCACGTTGAAGCAAATGGTGGGTATTTGTCATTTCTAATAGCTGAGTAATATTCCATTGTATACATAAACCACATCTTCTTTATCCATTCATCTTTCGTTGGACACCGAGGCTCCTTCCACAGTTTGGCTATCGTGGCCATTGCTGCTATAAACATCGGGGTGCAGGTGTCCCGGCGTTTCATTGCATTTGTATCTTTGGGGTAAATCCCCAACAGTGCAATTGCTGGGTCGTAGGGCAGGTATATTTTTAACTGTTTGAGGAACCTCCACACAGTTTTCCAGAGTGGCTGCACCAGTTCACATTCCCACCAACAGTGTAAGAGGGTTCCCTTTTCTCCGCATCCTCTCCAACATTTGTTGTTTCCTGCCTTGTTAATTTTCCCCATTCTCACTGGTGTGAGGTGGTATCTCATTGTGGTTTTGATTTGTATTTCCCTGATGGCAAGTGATGCAGAACATTTTCTCATATGCATGTTGGCCATGTCTATGTCTTCCTCTGTGAGATTTCTGTTCATGTCTTTTGCCCATTTCATGATTGGATTGTTTGTTTCTTTGGTGTTGAGTTTCTTAAAAAAAAAAAAAAAAGAAAAACCTGGGTACTCTACTAATGAAGCCTCTTCAATCATCACTTTGAGAAACATCACACTCATTTACCGTTCTTTAAAAAATCTCAGCAGCCGTAATCCAAAGTTTACCTAAACCCTCTTTTTTGGGATGCCTGGGCAGCTCAGTGGTTGAGCATTTGCCTTGGGTTCAGGTCATGATCCTGGGGCTCTGGGATCGAATCCCACGTCGGGCTCCCCACAGGGAGCCTGCTTCTCCCTCTGCCTGTGTCTCTGCCTCTCTCTGTGTCTCTCATGAATAAATAAATAAAAACTTTTTAAAAATTTAAAAAACCCTCTTTTTGAAAAGGATGCAAAATGTCCTCTATAAGGTAAAGAATTGATGGTGACCACCGGAAAAAAAATTGATTTTTTTCCCTTTCCTCAAGACTTCCTTAATTGAGAAGCATACATTCATGATCACTTCTTGTTTGGTTTCCCCAAAAAAACAAGATCTACATCCTACCCATTAAAGAGGGTAATGACTTAATGAAAACCTACTTCTAGGCTCTGTGGGTTCTGGTATGTGGAGGGAAGGGAGGCTATCTGCAATTTTGCTATGGATTCAAATAATCTACTATATATATATATATATAGTGACAGGACAACTCTCATTATAAAACTGCTAGCCTACAAAACCAGGAGAAAACTTGTCAAAATAAACCTTAACTTCTGACCATGGTAGAAGACCTACTACGGGGTATTAACAGAGTCAGGCCTGTCAATCACAGCCTGATCTCAATGTTTGTGTTATGAATTCCAACTCTGGTGGCATGAACTTGGGGGAAAAAACCATCGTAAGCTGAGCGAGTCCAAAAACTACAAACCTGGAGCGAAATATATTTGGGGCTGAAATGACGTTACCGATGTCTGAGATGGGTTTTCTTTCTTCCCCTCCTCCCCTCCCCTTCCCTTTTGAAAGGCGATGCTTTTATTAGATTATTTCTATAGCCAAAAGACACAGCTACTGTCTGGCTGAATTTGCTGGTTTTCTCTTGAATTAAAATAAATAAATAAGAGAAAAGGCTAACTCTTTTAAACAAGACAAATCGGCATAGTTTCTTTCTTTCTTTTTTCCTGCCAACTGAACATGTTTTATACGTTCAGATAGGACTCTGGGCCACATAATATATGACATGTACCTACTTGTATGTGCGCATACCTACGTGACAAGATGGGCTTCTTACCATAAGTTTTACCTGTGGGTGCGCAGGTGAGTGGGAAATAGCGCTTTGCTACATGAGTTAACAGCCTGCTGGGCTTGACCAAGAGCTGTTTCATTGTCATCTCTGCTGTACACAGACTCCTACCCCACCTTGGTCATTCTGCTGCTTCATCATTTTCCTTCCCAATCCTTGAAAACACTGCCATCTCCTCTGAGTGCTCAATGAGAGTTTAGGTAACATTACTCATTCTCTTTACTTGACAGATAAAAAAGTGAGGGCTTGAAAAATCAAATTGCCATCACATCGTCCAAGCCATGCGACTTATGAATGGCCAACCTCGTGCTAGGAACTCTGAATTTAGGTACCGCACATTCTGTGTCAAGGGGACTACCAGCACTTTCCTGACCCAGCCACGGAGTCAACTCAAGGTCACCTCACTTGTGTTATCAAAAGAAAACAGGAAGGAAAGACACTTCACATGCAGGACTGAAGCTCCTCACAGGAAATGCAGATTCTTGTGGAGGGAAGGGGGGTGGAAGGTGGGCAGCCCCAACAGCTCACCTACCATCTCTACCCTTGTCTTTGCTAGTTTCTCGAGACTTCTTGAAACTTGCCTTTTGCGTTAGTATCAGTCTCTCTCCTTTGCATTGATTCCCGCATTCCCCAGAATCCATGGGTCCTCGACTTTCCATCACAGAAAAGGAATTATGCCTTGGATTTTGTTTTGTCCCGCATCACGTTTTATTCTTTGTGTGAAGAACAGCTAGCACTTTGGGCCTACCATGTGTCAAGTGATCCAACAGACACCTGACATCACTTTTGCCTCATCTTTAACATTTGTCTCTGTGATCAGGTGACTGCCCCCTGCAGAACCAAAAAGCAAACCTGTGTTTCATCGATCCTAAAGTATGTTCTCTCTTCATTAAGCTCTGCTCTTTCCTGTGTCTTTTTGTATTTGAAAGTGCTGTTCTTCCCAAAGCAGAACTGATGTTGCTAGTCCCTTCCAGTTATACACGGTCATCTAACTGTGGGATGTGTTGGCGTTCATTAGCATTAATCTGCTTTCCTCTTCTGACCAAGGAGATTGATCTATGCAGGTTCAGGGTGCCCTGTGGGTCCCCAAATGGGTGATTTCTCTGAGGAAAATAAATAATTCTCTAAAGAGATTAGTGAAGGCAGACAGTGATCTGAAGGCAGATCAGTGATCTTCCATAGATTTTAAGGGTTTTGTTATGGGCATTACCCCAAAGGTCCCCAAAAAGTCTTTCAAGCACATAGTTGCTTTACAGGTAAGACTGATATAAAATTTAATAGGAATGATCATGTTGAATTGGGACTTGTCTGGAATGAGGAAAAGGACTTATCATGAATTCAATGTCCTACCCCATCTCAGCTCTTCTGTTTCTGGGCAATATAGTGATATGATTCTCTCTGTGTGGAAACAGCACTCACGGTGGATTCTATTATAACTAGAGGCATACGTGGTGCATAGATTTAATTTGAGTCAGACCACAAAGCAAAACCTAAAGCAACAATCATTTGCCAACCCTCAATCCCTTGAGGGGCTGTAGATGACTAACACTGTTTTGCTATAGTCTGGGAGAGAATGGGGCTATCCTTCTCAATAATCCACATCGTAGACCAAAAGTCTTGAAGGAGATTTTCTTTCTTCCTCCCTCCCTCTCTCCCTCCCTCCCTCCCTCCCTCGCTCGCTCCCTCCTCCTTCCCTCTCTCTCTCCCCCCCCTGTCTCTCTCACACACCCATACACACACACACACACACACACACACACATTATTCAACATATTCCAGTTGGCTCAAGGCTTTTCTGAATTACATGTTTATTTTGTCTTCTTGACTGATATTTCCTCATGTCTGAGTATTGTGCCTCTAGGAAGGAAAACTTATATTTTTTTAAAGGAGAGCTTTTCTAAAAATCTTGCCAAAAATAAAGTGGCTAAAAAGGACAGCACATAAAGCTCTTCCTCTGAAAGCGAGAATAATTCTGAGGAATTTTACTTATAACAATCACTACTTTCCAACACATTTTTTGAAGGAGCAGGAAGGCCTTAATTTGAGTAAGATCAGAGAAGACAAATGATAGCGCCCAGGGAATGTGGGGTCACGGTGGAGGCTTAGGGCTACTGGACATAGAGACATAATCCCTCTATTCATCTTTTTTCATCAGTTTCTCACACTTGTAGCAATTTGGAATGTGAATTATGAATAATCATTTCAGATGACTGTCTGCTCACAGACTCGTCTCCTGCGCCCACTTCCCTTCTTTCAGCCATGCAGGGGGTACAGATTAAATGCACCACACTCTGATTTCTATTGTCTGCATGGCTCACTTGCCCAGTAGGCCTGACACTGGTACCACTCCTTCCTCTGGATCAGGTCATCTGCTTTCATCTCCTAGATGGGATCCTCTCATTTTCCCCCAAGTAGAATACACTCCATCTGCCCTTGAACACATCCTGATTCTAGTCTGTCATTGAGATAAAGTGATTTGCCTATAGATCTGTCTGCTTTACTAAGTGGAGTAAGTTGAGACGAAGATCTTTTCTTACTTAATCATATCTTGACCACCAAGCACCATGCCTGGCAGATGGAAGGTGCTCAGTGAACACCAGGGATGTGTCCAGTGAGTTCCATGATCCGAAACTTGTCTTGCATCAAACAATACATACATGGCCCTAGAACCTTTGGCTGGCAGTTTCAAGCAACAGTCACTTTCTACAGACCTTTTCAGAATTTCTCTCTTCTCTACTAAATTGAAAACTGCTTTGAATTATAGAAAATTTCTGCGGCACCTGTGTGTGGCTCAGTCAATTAACTGTCTGACTTATGATTTCGGATCAGGTCATGATCTCAGGGTTGGGAGATCCAGTCCTGCTTCAGGCTCTGTGGTGAGCATGGAACCTGCTTAAGAGTCTGTCTCTCTCTCTCTCTCTCTCTCTCAAAAAAAAAAGAGACTGTCTCTCTCTCTCCCTCTTCCTCTGCCCCTCCCACTCATGCATCTCTCTCTTTCTCTCAAAAATAAATAAATAAATAAATAAATAAATAAATAATTCTATATACAAGTCTACATTTCTCATATTGCAGGGCATAGCACTCTGCAAATAGTGAACACTGGATAAATACAAAAAAATATTAGGGTACTTGCTCTAGGTTATGTGCCTAGGGCAAACAATAATTAAGATCCCCACGACTTATATTAAGTCATACATTGCTCTAAACATTGAGATGCATTATCTCATTTGATATGCACAACTATGAAGGGAAAAAAAATAAGTACTATTTTGGTCTCAATTTATAAACATGAAGAGAGTAGAGAAGTTGTCCGAGGTCATATAATTGTGCATGGCAGTACCAGGATTTGGAAAGCCCACACATTTAACTGCCACCTTTAGTAGCCTTGATTCATGGGACGTCCAATAGGGCCAGAGTGCTGAGAGAAGGGGTTCCACCTAGGAAGCAATCAATATCTGGATGGGGGAGGGTACACCAGAAAAGCTGGGAGGAGTCATAGGTGAAATTACATATCACACATCTATGCCCCAAAGATCTCCTAAGTCCTCTTGCTCCCGCTGTTACTTAGCCTTCCAAATGGTACTTGGTTTATTATCATCAGTAAAACATGTATTTTCATTGTGTCCTGCTCTTGATGATGTAGCTTTTTGGACTAAAAATGGAAATGTGGTGAAAAGCTACTTTGTCTTTCACTCACTTGGATTTCAGTATTATGAGAATGGGTTGGATCGAGGTTTGTGTCATCTTAAAAATGGACATATTATGTTATGGAATAAAATGTTCAGATGATTTAAAAATAAAAGACTCTTTTCCAGCCTTCTGAAAGCCAATGTTACCGATGGGTAGCTAATACACTATTTTATTTACAGCTACGTTTTATCTCTTTAAGCTTGTCAGCTAGTATTCCTACTTGGTAACACTACTAGCCGCTTATTCTTATCACCATGCATTCCTAAAAGTAATAAAATACCATTTTGAAAATGGCTTATGATTGAGATTTCTAGTTATGTCTTCCTCTTTCATTTGCTATGTACTTGAGTGTTTCCTACCTAACTTCTTTTCAGAGTTCCATCTAATCTGTGGTTCAATTCTTTTTCCTGAAATCCTCAAATCCAAGGGAAGCTACTTTCAGAAGTTTTAGAAGCAAGCTATTTAGTGAGTACCAACTGATGAGTAATCATACATATCAGTGAAATTCTGTCAGAGTCTGTCTTCTATGAACACTTAGAAGATGACAACTGTTTACTTTTTGCATTAACATTTTTGTTAAATTGGACATTATGGCTTGAACTTGACTCCAGGCAATAGGAGTAT
Organism: Canis lupus baileyi; assembly: GCF_048164855.1. Lineage (NCBI taxonomy): Eukaryota > Metazoa > Chordata > Mammalia > Carnivora > Canidae > Canis > Canis lupus. The sequence continues at coordinate 944,608 of NW_027326430.1, read as the reverse complement.
TAAATAGCAATGTGAAATAGACCTCCTAAAAGAAGAGGGAGGGATCAGAAATGTGGGTTTTGAAAATTGTATTGGATTGCATACATCTTCAATTAGAAATATAAAATCACCTTCAACTATACCTGCATCTTCTCCTTGGTGACATAACTACTAGTCTTTTCTTCTGTGATTTGGTTTGAGCTTTTGAAAGAACAATCACAGCTACAGGGAAAAAAAATTCCATTAACAGCAGATCAATGCTTTTTGAATATGAAACTTTTCTGAAACACTCCAGGGTAAATCAATATGTTTATCATCATCATCATCATCATCATCATCATCATCATCATCATTACTATATTTGTTTTTTAAAGAGGGGAAAGGGGCAGAAGGAAAAAATCTTAAGCAGTCTCCAAGCCCAGGGTGGAGCCCAACTTGGGGCTCAATCTCATGACCCTGAGACCATGAGACCAAGAGTCAGCTGCTTAATCAACTGAGCCACCCTGGGTTTATTTTTTTTAACAGAAAACTTACCCTAAGATTAAGGGGTAACAAATTGTGAGGAATTGACTATGTATATGGTGTTCTATCAACATTTTTCACTTTTGATAATAAAGGATACAATTCATTGGAATGGATTTCTCTGTTTTCTTTAGGCTGGTTACAGTCACAAATTTTTACCTCAACCTGTAGCCGTGTCATTTCATGGTGAATACAGTCCTCGTGCTCAAAGGTGAGTGCAGAACATCTAGTGAATAAGTCAAAGAATCTAGGAAAGATTGATTACTGGAACTTCAAGAGTCCCCAGAGCAGTCAGGGGAAAACCCAATCTACGTCAGACTCTAATATTTATTGGGAACATGACACTGATGTGGTCACTTTTGCTTGTTTACTGTTGAAGTGCAGTTTACTAAAATTCGAAATTACTGAATTCCTTTTGCGTGGCTGGTCATGAAAGCGAAAGGGAAAACAGACCCTGGAATGAGATGGCACCAGGAACGTGGGGAAAATAAATTAAATGAGCAGAAGCATATAAACAACATTTTAGTAGCCCTCCTGTCTCTACAGTCTCTTATTAAGTAGTGAATTCTTTAGTCTTTGAGTTTCAGGAGGATGCTGAGGCGATGTCAATACCATCTGCGTGTTAGGGCCAAAGGAAAAATCCACCAAGCAAGGAACAACCACCTGAGTTCACATGTCGACTGTCAGGGATCTGGGACTAGCTGAATCTGCTGTGAAAGGGAATCTCTGAGGTTCTTCAAATCTCTGTCAATGCGAGAAAAGTGACTTCTCACCTTGCATGTTCGTGGAATGAACACAAAATACCAACGGCTCAGTCAATAGGAGGGTTGACTTAGGGATGATCACCTGAAAAGAGCTTGAGGATGATAATCGACTGTCACAGATGCTGGGATGTAGCTATCTAAAGCTGGTGACTTAGACTATATTTTGGAAGAAGGATACTATCAAAGAATAAGAGAGGTAGCTCTCCAGATCTATTCGGCATGGGTCAAATCACACCATTCTTGTTTCAAAACTCCCTCTCAGACAGAACACATTCCCAGAGAGAGAGAGAGAGAGAGAGAGAGCAACCACTGAGTTCCTTCGAGTAATGAGACAAAGGTGATACTCAGCCTACAGAAGCCAAGAGCAGTGAAGCTTCGATAGCAGATGAGAGTTTGGATCTGCTGTTATGTATGAGACACATTAGGTTGGTTGGTTTTCCATGGTTATCCACAGCACAGGAAAACTGTAGGCTGAAAGTAGCTTAAGATAGTAGAAGATTTTCTGAAAGATAGAATGAAGTCTTCTAGTTTAAAACAAAAAGGGAAACAGTAAAATAAAACAAAAAGGGAAACATCTCTGACTATTCTAACTAAAGACTCTTCAAGCACCAGTTATAATACAAATCGATGTATCTGTTAGCAGGACCTGGAAGCATCGGGTAGGAAGTTGAGCTAAATAGAAAGCATAGGTATTCTTTACTGAGAACATAGCTTGTGTGAGCTCTTGCGGTCACAACGCGTGTTATCATTGTTACTTTCAGAAGAATTCCACCAAGTTGGTGTTATTAATCTTATACCGCAGATGAGAAAACAGAAGGTCAAGAGCACTATAGGACTTTCACATTTCTGGTGAAAATCTGAGCAGAGGACAAAACCATTCTAAATCCTGATGCCTACAAAGTCTGTATTTTACCCCGATATTCTTTGATGCTAACAAAATCTGACCCCTGAACAGTATCTTTTCCACCAATTAAGATATTTTTAAAAAATTCCCACCCTCTTATACTATGTCTAAAACCTGTCCATATTGTCTCAGATGTGCTAACGAGCTATGTTTAAACTTCTGAAAAATCATGGCATGTGCCTATTCTTACCTCCCCTCCTCACTCCAGCCACCTGTTTTCTCAGATTGTCTTTCTTGCTGCTTCTCTACCAACCACACTTTGTGAATCTGGCTTATCTCCTTCTGACCGATCATTTTGTTTTCAACTCAGGAATTGTCTTCTCTCTCCACCTTAAGTATACTTGATTTGCTATTTCTGTTAATACTTCTTTTCCTCCTTGACTTTGAGACCATCTCTTGTGAAATGTTTCTCGGGACCAGCCCTCTTCTGACTCAAACCTTGAAGAACTGCAGAAAGCAGAAAATAATATTTGCGACCTCTGAATTTCTATTGTTATAATTGCCCATATACAAGCAAGCAGCAAATTGCAGAGTCTCTTATATGATGTTTCCAGTTCTCTCATTTGCTCTCGGTACATATCCTCCCCTCATAAAAAAGAAGTATAAATTCCTTAGAGAAAGGGTTATATGTGCAGACATACCTATTACTCAAAAATGGAGCTTACGATGAAATTTAAAAAGACATTTTTTTAATTTATTTATTCAATCAAGGCTCATATTGGATGCAAAAAGCCTCCCGTGTTTTTTTGTTGATCTGAAATTTGATGGAAATACCCAGTTGATTTTGATCACTCCTAAATCAAAGCCAGTGTAGATTTATATTTACATGACTGATTATATTAAAGGAAGGGGCTAACTCGAGATTTTCTTATAGTGAAAACCAGATTTGTCTCTAATTGGGAAAGTCTTCTTTTCTTAAGCCCTTTATTACCCCCCAAATCAGCAAACATGCAGTAGAATTGAAAAAAAAAAAAAAAAAGACAATACAGAAAATTGCCAAGTATTCAGGATTAGGAAAAAAAAAAAAAAACAGGCACAATTTATTGAGAATTTATTACGTGCTAGAGTCTAACCACCCATTTCATGTATCTTTAAGGATCAGTTTTCTAGCACATCTGTGCGAACCGTCATTCAGCATACATGAGTCCAAAGTGTTTAACGCGAAGAAAAAAACCTCCCATCTTTTAGCTTTTGTTTTTTTTTTGTTTTTTTTTTTTTTTTTGCTTACAATGTTACATCATGTTTTCCCTGTAGATTTACAAGCACATATTCAAACTGGAACCTTATTTTTCTAATGGAATCTTGCTTTTTTTTTTTTTTGCCCCAGTCTATTGAGATCCCTATAAGAGTACAAATAGTACAAGTGCATGCACACAAATACACAGTGAATAATAAAACTAAGTATTTTTAATATTTGTGTTTTTCTCACAGTGTAAGATGGGGCAAAGGAATTATTACATTTTTGAAATTTCATTTCATCTTAGAAGGCTTTTTCTTAAAATCTGAGGAAGGTGCCTCTGTCACTTGGTTACACACCATCTGCAGCTCACACAGGCTGAAAGTCAACGTGGAGAGAACTGCTGTATAAGAGCCATCACACGTTTACCCTTGACTTCAGATCGCCTACATGCTCTTGAACTAGAAATATTGCTGAGGGTTTGCCAAACACGCAAAGGCCATGGCTTTCACCATTTTGCAAGCAAAGGAAACAGCATTTGAACCTCTTCTGAAAACTTTTTTTTTTCACATTAAGAGGCGCCACACGAACAGAACGTGCCATAAATAACGTGTGCTAACATTTTCCAAAAACTGGACATCAATTAATGCTAATTTATGAGGAAACTTCTTTGGAAGAGCATAGTCCAGACTCATAACTACTGAAAAGACTCATTAATATAAATGTTAAGGGAGTTCCTTTTTTTAAAGGGAGGGCATTAAGGTAAATGCATATCATTACATTGAAAGCTCATAATTTATTGAAAATTCAGTGGAAAGGAAACTTTACACTATATGTTTCCAAAGGTAATGTTTTAGCACATTAATCAAGAAAATAAAGTAAGGTTGAGGATGTGACCTTAAGAAAGACATGCAGTGAAAATCCAGCTTAATGATACCTAACGTTTATTGACTAAGTACTACATGCATCGTTATGTATATGCTATCTTGTTTATTTTCTCCAAACAATATTATGGTGTAGATAATATTATTATTGCCACTTTGCAACTGAGAAATCTGAAAATCAAGCAGCTTAAGTCATGTGCTGTAAGTCACAAAGCTAACAACTGGTGAAACTCGGATTCAGAACCCCATTTCTTAAACCACATGCAATACTACATTTTCCTGCTGTTGAGAATTGTCAGCATGTATGGACAAATTTAGGTAAACTTATGTAATGCTTTATTCTCCAGGATCTCTCATAATCAAATCGTTTTTTCATGAGTTAACATATACATTTCGAAACACACACAAATTAATTTGATTATGGTTGTCTTAAGTAATTTCTTTGTTGAAATAAAAGTGAAAAAATTTACATTTATTTGGTTCCTTTAGGGATCGTGTGTGTGTGTGTCTGTGTGTATGTGTGTGTGTGTCCGTGCGTATGCAGATGTGAGGATATTTTGGTAGAGAAAAGACGGCACATTGAGGAGAATGAGAGAAAGCAAGAATATATTACCCACAATCTTAAGATCGACTAGTTAATGACTAATAGATGCCTATCTATTGCCTAATAAATGATAGATTTCTGGTAGATGTACATATTTCTCCTACAACCTGCAATCAACCTTGTAATTGGGCAAAGATTCTAGCGACACATGGATGTTCATCATCTTAGTAGACAGTAAAATATATAGATCCTTCTAGAACAATAGTTCTCAAACTTGATCATCCTTCAGAATCATCTGAAAGGTTTGCTAAACACAGGCTCCCAGGCTCTTGTTTCTACTTTTATAGGTCTAGAGTGGGGCCTGTGAATTTGCACTTCTGACAAGTTCCGGAGACATGCTGTTGTGCTATTCTAGGAACCCCACTTTGAGATTCACTCCGATAGAGCAGGCACTCTTAATGGAATATACGTAAACCCATAATGTACTTTAGTGATAGTTGTAAAACTGTTCAATGAATAGTGTAGTTTGTTGTTAGATCAATGAATAAAACATATATTAAGTAGTTACTAACAGATTTATAAATAATTGTCATATTCAGTTCACAGAACAAACTAAAAGATTAATATCCAATAATAATTTGCTATGATTACTGAATAACTTCAGACTTTCTAAGTCATTTTGTAGCTACTAGCAATCTACTCAGGCATTCGATGTAACTTTGGGCTAAAAAATAAGAAAAGATGAACTCTGAGCCATTCCTTTCTGAATTCTCCATAAGAACTGCAAAGCTTTCAACTTGTATAAATTGAAGAGGGAACCTCATTCAAAATGGACCACACTCAGCATAGAATTAAAGGAGTTATACTTGTTTTTTTTTAAGATTTTATTTATTTGAGAGAGAGAGAGAGAGCGAGAGAGCCAGAGAACACAAGCAGGGGGGAGCAGCAGAGGGAGGCGGAGAAGCGGGCTCTATCCTGAGCAGGGAGCCTAATGTGGGACTCTATCCCAGGATCCTGGGATCATGATCTGAGCTGAAGGCAGACGCTTAACAGACTGAGCGACCCAGGCACCCCAAAGGAGTCATATTTGGATGATTAAATATTTAGAGCTTATCAATGAAAAGATAATGATATGATGCCAGGATAAACAAAGAGAATTCACCAAGGAAATAAGAGGAAAAATTAAGGATAAAGTTAAGCAGAATAAAAGATATCATTTGAAATTGTGAAAGTACAAATCCTGTCTATGTTTTCTCAATAATTTGCTTTAAGAAAAAGCTTTCCCCGTGAATTTATTCATGGGTAGACAGTTGGTAAAGGTGAGTATGAAATACTTCCAAAGTTTATCTAACATTAGTTCCTAAAAAAACAAACAGACAAACAACAACAACAAAACTCCCACCATATCCGTGTTCCTGATTCTTTGGGAAACATTTGTGTATCAGTCATATAAAGTCCTCTGTAACTGAATGAAGGAGTATGAGTTTAACATGCAAAATTCACTACATGAAACTGTGTGAAATGTTTCAATTATTTCTATAATAACATTTAACATGTTCCAGATACAGTGCATTAAGCACACAGCCAAGAAACGTTCCAAGCCTATGCTGTTTTTCATTTGGGTGTATTATAAGTGTATGAAACACATGTTAGGAATATATTTCATATTCTGCATTTGTAAAATATCAAATTTATATCAGCAGAAACCACAAGGCAGCACAGGAGCTGCCCCCAGAGCAAGGCCATTTTGCAATCAAACTTTTAACACCACATTATCATTTTAAAGAACAAATCTCCTGGTTGAAATGAAGAAAATGATTTTCACAACTCATGGAAATTTTCTTTATGTATTTATTACACAGGATTCAAAACACATACTCAACAAGAATTAGTCTCAAGTTTCTATTTTGTGTAATATGTACCATGCTCAAAATGCATACTACAAATAAAATTAATTCATCTTGGTTATCTTATTCCATTCTACAGGAGAGATATAATTTTGTGAGATTGCTGAAGTTTATACCGTGGTTCTTCAGATTATTCTATGCTAAAAAAAGCTATCAAAATTATTCTTCTCACAAGCTAAATAAATTTATTTACAAACATCACCTTTCGTATTGTATCTTAAGAGCCAGATGAAACATTGATAATTTTTTCTGAGAAATTTACTTATGCCACAGAATTTACCTTGCATCCCTAAATATTAAGCTTCCTCCCCACATCTTATTTTATAATTATAGATGATAGTATGCTAACAGTTATATTTTATTTTAATTATAGATCACATGGATTTGGGTCAGACCAGCACGATTTGTTTTATATTGAATTATTTTCTAATATAAGTACTTTTGTGTCTGGTTCCACTATCATTATGGTCACGTTTACAAATCCTAAATTACATACTCACTTCCTGGACCTGGAAGATCCTGGCCAGTTTAGGATACATTTGAGATAAGCTGATTTCAAAATAGTGCCTAAAATATCAGGGTAAAGCTCAGCCTACACTGGTTCAGTGTACAACTCTCTACAGTCATGGATCTTACCATGGAATTTTTCCCACAATAAGAGAAACTATTTGATCAGTGTGCCTCTGTGGCTCCTACACCGAGTAAGCAAGTTACTTAATTTCTCTTTCCTCAGTTTTCTCATTGGGCAAATAGGGAGAGGAATAATACCCACCTCATCAATTCTTTGTGAGGACTTACTAAGTTAAAACCTGTAATGTACTGAAAAAAAAATAGCTTATTGAACATAGCAAACACGACAGAGGTGTAGGTAATATTATTGGTCCCTGGTAACACTGTGTTCTCAGTACCTGCCTAAAAGGAACATGCATTTAATAAATAAAGAGCAAATTAATAAATAAAATAATGAAGTCCTTTTTGGATTCCACCACAGGCTTTGGTTTGGACCTCTCTAATAAGATATACTATATTTTGTATTGCATGAAAATGTTTGTTCTCAGGTTACATTCCTCCTGCATTTCTTGTAGGCAAAGAGTGTATCCTGTTCATATTTGTAGCGCTGCAGTGACAAGGAACACAGGATATATCTGTTATGAGCATGTGTGGAATGAATTAACAACAACAGACAAGCCCAAAGAAATGTGAGAGACTTTACCTCTCAATCATTAATTTTTAAATTTATTTTTATTCCATATTTCTAGAGCAACTGGTCTGTGGATGACATTTTGCCGCATGTGATACAAAAATGCATCAGATTCCCTTACTTCAAGAAAATTATAAATGAATAGGGAAGGCAAAATAACACACAATGCTTATACATGAGTAATAGCTGACTCACAATAGAGTATTATACGAAATGCTGAGAAATTCCACTGGAAGAAGACATCGTTCCCAGCATCGCAGAGCGCCAGAAAGGCATCACGAAATTGTACCAAGTTATCTCTCTCTAGAGCAGCCTGAGAGCAAACAAGGGCATTTCTCTCTTTTCCCCACTGGACTGGTTCAATTGACATTTGTTTTGTTTTATTATGAATTAAATTTGCGGCTATTTCTACCCAGACTCACTAAACCACCTGTGAATTCAATCAAAGTGGTGAAGTGGATTAAACAAAATTCATGGGCTTTTTTGGATTCTTGTAGCCATAGCTTGGATATTAATATCTGTTTGTTGACTTTGGGGCTATATATTAGGAAGCCAAGGAATTAGCGAAGCTGCTTAAACTCATCAGTACATTAGTATTTAATAAAGTGTTCCCAGCTATCAGTAAGCAGGGCTCTGTGTTCCCCAGCAAACACTAACCACAGGGAAAGCATATTTGATGAAGAGCCAGGAGCAACTATAACCAAACTTGATCATTTGCAGTGTCGTGATCGGTTAAAATAGCTAATCAGGCAAGCTTGTGTAGACCCAGCATTGGCTACCATGACCCACTTTGAGCATGTGTGTGTGTGTGTGTGTGTGTGTGTGTTTCCATTATATTTCTCCACCTCTTTTTACTTTGGTAGAAATGGCTTGACCCAAATGTGAATAGGCCTGGCAAGATGTGTTATATTTCACAAATTTCTAATCAGAGTGGAGGATCCAGGAGGCTAATGCCAACCCCGGGCCTGAGGCATCCTGCAATTAACATTGTCAAGTGTTCCCTGCCTGTAAACAGTTACCTCACGTTACCTCAGAGCATGAGGCCATGTTTGCACATGAGAGCCGGCAGCCACAGTATGGCTTAGCTAAAATTCTGACTTCTGGAAGTCATTTTCTACCACGTGCACGTTTCAATAAATCTGCAAAATAACTTAACCAAAGAGACCCTGGGTGATTTTTCTTTCTTTTTTTTTTTGTTTCCCCCTCCCCACCCCTGCCCAACAAAGCTGTAAAACTAAGTCCCCTTTATCGCAAAAGTCTCCACTGTGTAATCCAATGGGCTTTCAGGGTTTGCTTTCACACATGTTTGTCTCTTCCTGCGCCACTAAATTGTATCAGCTGCTCTGGATTTGGGTTTGATGGTGATTGCTGAGGTGGGAGAGGCAGTGGCTGTATTTGTTGGCTACTTTTTTTCACAAAATGTACCAGTTGGGGAGTACAGTTGGGGGCATTCATGGAATTTACTAGATATATAGGTTATTTCATTAGCTTTTTAATTTGGTCTTTGGTCAAGATAAGATAAAAACCTTGAGATCTAGACTCTATTATACTTTCTGTTTCACACCACATTATATATAATAATATGGCATTATAAAAAATAATATTATGGCATTATATATTCCATTATATTGATCTACATATGCATAACCATACCGACCCTATTAATATATAAATTGAATATATATATGACTATAACACTATATATAGTAACGATGCATATGTTTCTTTTTAATTTTTTTAAATGTTTTGTTTTAAAGGAGAGTGGTTGATTTTTTTAAAGATTTATTTATTTATTTATTCATTCATGAGAGACTCACAGAGAGAGGCAGAGACACAGGCAGAGGGAGAAGCAGGCTCCATGCAGGGAGCCCGACATGGGACCTGATCCCAGGACTCCAGAATCATGACCTGAGCCAAAGGCAGATGCTCAACTGCTGAGCCACCCAGGGATCCCCTATATTATTATTTTTAAAAGAGATTTTATTTATTTGTTTGAGACAGAGAGAGAGAACACTAACAGAGGGAGAGGAAGAGTGAGAAGCAGATTCCCCACTGAGCAGGGAGCCCGATGTGGGACTTGATCCCATGACCCTGGAATTATGACCTGAGCCAAAGGCAGACAATTAACCGACTGAACCACCCAGGTGTCCTTATAAGACATTATTTCTAATAATAAAATTACTGAGTAGTTATGTGGGCAATGCATACAGTGTCGTCTAAACTAAACAGTTTGTGAGTTCATGTTTTTTGATAAATGTAAATCTCCTAAAGTCAAATAAATGTTTTGCACATATTTATGTGTGGATGTGCTTGTGCTACTTTTAATAGAACCAAAACATGAGATAATATGGCCAACCCAGAGTCTTAAATGGATTTATTAGGAAGAATGACTATTCAGTCGTAACAAAAAGCTTTGATTTCACTTTCCCAAAATGAACCTTCCCCTTCCATGAGCCTTCTTTAGCATGTGCAGTCTAAGTTAGAGCTATCAGTCTTGAGGAACCTAGATTTTAATCCTAGCCATATGGCTAAGCCACTGGGTGACTGGACAAGTCACTGCATCTTTTGGGGTCTTGTTATCATTCAATAAACTGGAGAATAACATACTTGTATTACTTCCTCATGAATTTTTTTTTTGGCCTGGTTAAACAAAATAACACATGTGCTACATTTTGAAAACGTTAGTAGTATCATTCCTAAAAAAAAAAGATACTGCTAACATTATAGGAATTACAATGTAGTGATCATGGTTATTTTCCTTTTTATGTTTTTTCTTGGTTTTTCTTTCTCTTTTTCACATCTTTACTAATATTTCTGACCATTCCTGCCCTTTCTATAAGCAAATATCTACATGGTTTTCTGCAATAAGTTGGATAATAAATATTTGGGGCTTTGTAAGCTCACGATCTCCATTGCACACACTCAATTCTGTCATTACGGCATGAAAGCAGTCACAGGTAATTATAAGCAAATGGGCATGGCTGTGTTCTATTAAAACCCTGTGAACGATGAAACTTTAATTTCATGTAATTTTTACATGTTCTGATATAGCATTCATCTTTGGATTTTTTTTCCAACACTTAAAAACAGAGAGAATATCGTTCTTAACTTTTGGTCCTACGAAACAGGTTGTCTGGGACAGATTCCTCCTGGGGGCCATAGTTTGCTGACTCGTGCTCCATGCAGAGAGCTAACCTCAGTACCATGTTCCAGATGAAAAGGGCAGTTCTTGGCTTACAGGAAGGGGTACTAGTAGTTGGAGGTCACCTCAAATCCAGGTTTCACCTCCAGCTTAAATTCCAGGGAGAGAAAAAAAAATTCCAGGGAGAAAAACAAAATAAGTGTTTTAAAAATATAATCTGGGCACCTGGGTGGCTCAGTCGGTTCAGCATCTACCTTCAGCTCAGGTTGTGATCCTGGGGTCCTGGGATCAAGTCCCGCATTGAGCTCCCCTCAGGGATCCTGCTTCTCCCTCTGCCTGTCTGTGTGTGTGTGTGTGTGTGTGTGTCTCATGGATAAATAAATACAATCTTTTAAAAAATGTATATATATTAATTTTTGATATTGATATAAAATCAATATCATATATAAATTTTGATATTGATATAAAAATCAATAATGTATACTTCTTTCAGACCACTTATCTTCAGACAGAAGGTCAAAGTGCTGATTTTTAATTCTTTTACATTCAGCTCACTGTAACGGGCCAACACTTCATCAGTGATGTTACAATGTTTTAAAGTGAAAACGTAAGCTAGAAATCACTTTAAATCCTCTCTTTCTATGGAGGAGGGAACTGCCATCCTACTGAAGTAGAATAACTTGCTCAAAATCAGTACAGGGTGAAACTAGAACTCATATGTTCCAAGAGGGGGGCTCTTTTCACGTCATGATTATGTTTTACTCTAATTGCTCCTGGAAGCTCATCCCAAGCAAAAACAGAACCAAAGTAACAAACTCTTGGACCCTTCTGTAATTGTAGGTTAAGATGCTGACTCAGTTATTTCTCTCTCATTTTAGAAATACATGGCAGAGAGAGGGTTTTGAATACATGCCAGTGGCCTGCTAAGTATCCCCAGTTTTCAGGTAAAGTTTTAGGGCAAACAACTGTTGGCCAGCTGCTGGGTTTGACTGCTGTCTCTGTTTATATCGTATGTTCTTTTCGTGGGCTACTAAAAATCTTTAAGGTCTTATCCTCAGAAAACTTGCCCTAGCAGACATGGCACCACGGGAATTGCTTTTTTGATTTGGCTGGGGGATCCACAGCCCCACAATAAACTTCCCCATCGGATCTGCAACCTGGTTTCTCTGAGAGTTCGCAGCTCACCATCACCTACGGCCACGCTTCAAATCCTGCAGCTTTTCATTCTCATGCAAACAGACACCAGAATGGAAAGGTGGTGCATATATTATCCACATCTGTCTGCTACAAATCCTGCTCAGTTTCATGCTTTTAGGACAAATTCCAGGCAAAGGGCCACTGGGAGAGGCTCCATTTCTCAGTACCCTATGCCCAACTCTGTCAGTGAGGCAGCAGAATAATTTCTTTCATAAGGTCTGTCCCAGCCAAAAACAACATACCCATGCCCTGTGGCATGGGATCTCCAAAGGGAAGGGACTGTGTTCTGAATTACACTCCAAGGGGAGCTGACCTGAGATCAGATGCCTTAAGACCTGGAAAGCAGTGAGACAGGAATATATCAAAGATGGACTTTATCATTTGGTATGGTTGGAAAATCAATTTTCTATATATGGAACTATGGCATGGATAAAATCCTCCTCTCTCATAGTCTGCTCTCCTTCCCCCCCCCCTTGTATAAATTAGAAGGACTGCATTTGTATCTGGGTATCAACACTAAAGAAACAAGCATCTCAAAGTCGGAGCCAATCATTTAAAACGATGGAAAAACAAGCCTTCTTTTAGAAAGACATGGAAAGATGTCATTTATATGCACAGATTAAATTAGCAAAAAATATAGGCCCATTCAAGGTCCCTGCTGTGCTTCTTTATGTATCTAATGGAAAAATTGCTCCTGATCCAGGATTTTATTATTATTGTTATTATTTGAAATGCCACCTTAGAAAAAAATTTCCATTCGATACCCACCTTACTAGGAGAGGCTCAGTACAAAAATAAATAGTTGAAAATGTGCTGTGACTAAAATAGCGTTAGCCAAATTAATGCTAAATTTCCATCTGGACTTCAACATGCTACCACCCAGAAATATTTTCTGGATCTCATTTCTATCTAGCTTTTTTTTTGTTGTTGTCGTTCTTTTTTTTCTTTTCTTTTCTTTCTTTGGTTTGTTTCGTTTTGTTTTGAGATTCTTTCCATTTGATCTTCTATGGCAATAGGGTTGGGCAGTTGGTAGAAGGAAAATTACTTTATCACAACCTGAGGCTTACCTCCCATCTCTAGGAGGCAGCTAATAGTCTAGAGATGGAGGTAGGATATTCCTGATACCTTTAGGAAGGGGGCACCTGTAATGGTGGTCTTCCCCCAATCTACTTGGCTGCTGGACCTTTTAGCAGGTTTATTCTTGGCTACAACATAAGGAAGCAGAGTCTCTGACACCAGGGCACACTATTTCTGCATCTTTTCATATGTCTTGTGATAATCATGACTTTACAACTTTTAATGAGTAGAGGAATAAACAAATATGGAATCAAGCAGAGCCTCAAACAGAAAAGCTGGACAAACCAGATAGTGAAATAGTACGATAGTCTCCATAATCTAAAATATTCTTATTATTGGCAGTTCCAAAAAGCCCTGGTACGTTGAACAATTCACACCCACAACCTGAGTCTCTCTGAAATGAACTAAATTCTTACTATGGTGGAGGTGGTTGGCGGGGAGGCAGCTAAAAACAGATTAGAAATCCTAAGGTCAAGGCCCTCTTCCAAGTTTACTTACTAATTCACTCTTTGACCTTGTACAAGTCACACAACTATCTGGGTCTCTAGTTCTTTATTTTAAAAAATGGGACTAATAACAGCTGTGCTGCCAACCTCTTGGTAGTATCTAAGCAGATTATTGAATAGTTGCAAATGACCTTTGGAAGCACTAAAAATGTGCTATAATCACAGCACCTTTTTTTCTTTCACCAGGAAGACCAGCACCAATTATTTTATAGCTTAAAGACATTGTTATTTGAAAATTCAAACTAAAATTTATTGGGCATCTCTTCTATGGTAGGCACTGTGCTCGGCACTTTATATAAATATTGTCTTCAACCCACAAAATTCTTGGAAGTTAAGTATCTTTATTCTAACATTACAAAAGTATAACCAAATCTCAGAGAGCTGAAATGACTTGTTTAAGATTGTACACTCTATGTGGTGGAAGTGCCATTAGATCCCACAGTTGGCTAATCCCAAACCGTAGGTGTTAATCATCCACTACACAGTATAGAGACCTATTGCTGGAAATGAAGGTTCCTGTTTCAGTTTATTTTAGGCCAGTTTAGTAGTTTTGTGCAAAGCTCATCAGATGGATGGGACTTTTTTTTTTTTTTATTAGGTTGGAGGTAATGCTTTTTGGTAATATCTGGAACCAGTGGTCTCAGGATCTATCCACTGTGGTCCCTAAGTGACATTCCACATAGTCTGTGTATAGAAAAATAAGTGTCAGTGGGGTTGTTGTGTGTGTGTTGTTATAATAAAGAAAGAAATTAAAGTGTTAAAAATATAATTATTTTCCCTACTTATATATTTTTTAATTTATTAGCAGTAGCTACTGCCACTTTCTTTCCCCTATTAAATACCAGATCCTATACTAGATCCTGAGGGGCAAAACCAAACATGTTCTCAATCTCAAGATTTCAAAGTTCACATGGTGGAACAAAGTTAAGAGTTCTATTGAGAAGGCAGGTTGTAGTTTTAGCCTAGGGTCAGGGAAGAAGTAAACACCTGTGACAGATATTTAGAAGGTAGATATTTAGAAAGTAAAAACCAGTAAATCTTGATTATTGACTCAATACAATGGGGAAGGGACATGGAAGAGAAAGAAGTCTCAAGGATGCCTTGCAAGTGAGAAAGAAAACTCTGGAGTACAGTGGCATTTCCCTTATCATAGAGTAGTAGTGAGGATTACGGCAATGGAGGGATTTATGCAAATTTGATTACATATATGGGAATTCCACATAGGCATTCAATAAACGCTAGATTGCATCTTCGACGGATCATTCATAATTGATAAACAAACAAAGCTTCCTATTTATCTCAAAATGAAAATCACATGTGTGCATGTGCTTATTTGAGTATGACTTATTTCTTTAAAAAAAAGATTTTATTTATTTATTAGAGAGAGAGAGAAAGTAAGAGAAAGAGCACAAGCCAGGTAGAGGGGCAGAGGGAGAGGAAGAGGAAGAAGCAGACTCCTCACTGAGCCAGGAGCCAGACATGGGCTCACCCCAGGACCCTGAGATCATGACATTTAAAAGTCAGATGCCTAACCAACTCAGCCACCCAGGAACCCCTAATCTGGAAGACATATTTGTAGGAAGGAATCTAAAGATAGGCTACCTCTTTCTTTATAGGCTCTGAAACCTTCTTGTCACTTTGGTACAGCAACCTACTGTCCACTTTTTCCTCCTAAGGCTACAATAGAAGGAGCAGAAATAGCCTGGTTGAGTTTCCTTCTCTTGCCCTCCCCTCTGGTTAAGGCTCAGTCAATAGTGCTAATGAGCTGTGAAATGGCCAAGAGGTAACAGAAAAAAGGAGAAGGAAAATAAAGGGATCAGAATTCAAATACTATATGTTTTGGTGCTTGTTGAGGACTTATATTTTGCTTATATTCATAAGAATTTGAAATACAATTTGAAAAATAAAAGAAGGTGGCTACCATGGTGCAGGGTATAACAGATTTTTTTTTCTACTTACAAAAACTGATTTTATTTTATTTTTTAATTTTTTGTTTAAACTCAATTAGCCAACATATAGTACATCATTAGTTTCAGGTGTAGTGTTCAATACCTTATCAGTTGCATTTAACACCCAGCGCTCATCACATCACAAGCCCTCCTTAATGCCCAATACTTGTTGAACATATCAACTTCCTCTCTGTATCAGTTTTCACTAATTTCACCTTGTTCTGATTGTCATCAGACAAGGATCTTAGTGACTGGTGGTGGGGAGCTGTAGGAGGTTTGTGGAATAGGACATCATTTTAGGGGTATAAGTCTTCATCAGAAAATATACTGTAAAGCTCTTTCCTTCCATATCTAAGTCAGGATAACAGAGGAGGCATTCATTCCTAGGTCCTATGATAAACAATGAAGGAATACAAATGGGTTCACTAGACTAACGAAATGACACTTACAGGGATGCATTATATCAGTGAGCTCTGAAAATTTAATCACACTGCAATTTGTTAGCCTCTAAAAAGACCCCCCTCAAAATGAAAAGAAATAGGAAACATCAATCTAAAATATTATTAATTTGAACTCTGATTAAAACATTAGTCACAGGTTCAGCTATCACTGTTTGGAATAAATGAATGATATTAAGGGTAGATTTGAAATTAATAACTAAACTTGAGTTTGAGGTTTAAAATCATATTCTATGAATCATATTTTTCTCCTTTCACTCCCTTATTTTACTGTATCTTTGGTACTTGCTGCACTTTCTATCTTTATCACGTCAACAGTTCCCTTCAGTGAAAAGGCAAAAGTTAATATTACAAAATTAAATCTGAATTATTTCTCATTTGGACAAATTCTTACGGTTGAATGCACACATTAGTGAGGCTTTGCTTCTTAGGGTAGGACTACTTATTTTTACATATCCAGGATGGCTTCAAGAATAATTTAGGTGAATTACTAGGTTTCAAAAGAAATAGGATTTTTCATTACAGAATTTAAGTTCAGTAAGAAAGCCCCTTTCCTGGTAGCAATCGAACATGCTGCTCTAAGGGACATGTGTTGAAATAGGGCTCAATTCACTGGTAAGAGACTATTTCTAACCCAGCATCATGGGTCCAGCAGAGCCACAGGGTGGGGATGTGAGTCTACAGATAAGCCTCTGCTTGCCTGAACACCCACAAAGAAACATTCAGTGGTCGGGTACCCTGAATCCTGAAACCACAAACCAAGGGAGTCCGTCCAAAGCTCCTTTACCAAGTTTAAATTGTGTGGATGTGTGTGCTACCTTTTCATCCATTTCCTCAGGTTACAAGCAGGCACAGAACTGACATTTATGTTCCTCTAAAGACGTCTTATTATCACTCACTTGGTATCAGCCAACTGATGGAAAGCAAAATGCACTTTGGGAACTACCGAACGGCTACTTTTCATCATGTCATCTTTGGCATTTCCCTTGGCCCAGCTGAATTAAGGGACAACTGAGTCATTCGCTAGCTGCCTTCCATATCACCTATTTCTCAAGAAATCAAAGTAAAAGTTATAAGATAATTAAAAGGCCAAGCTATTGTTTTCCCTGATAAGACGACTAAGCACTAGCATTTCTGTAGCACCTGGATCAGGCATGCTGTGGTTTCTATTATTCACACAGATTTGCAGTTTCAAAATGTATTAGAACATATCCAAGGTCTATTTCCACAAGTAAACTCCTGCTGCATTGGGGGGAAAATGTAAGAGTTTTACAAGGTTTCAGATGCTTTTACACTACCTTACAATATAGAACATGGCAATTTTATGTAATTTTCACTTATTCTTGGTTCTGAGTGAGAGTGTTGACTCTCTTAATTCCAACACCAGAACTATACCGTGAGGGGCATTTCGATCCACATTGCCACCCCAGCACTGAATTTGAATATGTTATACTCAGGCTTCTGTCAAAAGAAATTTTCCAGAAACTTCCACGTCACACCTTCTCTGGACCAAGGGGAGAAGGAAAAGTTTCAGTGATAAATTAGTCCATATCCATGATTTCAAGGCATATTATATGCTTGAGAGATGAAAGACTAATTTCTTTATACACATGCACACACACACAGATAAATATACACACAATTTGTCCTAGTAATAAGCTTAGCATTAACATAGTGATGACATAGGTATATTATTTATTTTTAAAGTTGTAAATAACAACAAAATAGTTTATTTTTCCTCTTTGAATAAACCTTTAAATAACTGTCTCTTTCTCCTGTCCAGAAAATCATGGCCCTATTAATTCCCCACGAGTCTGATTTTAATCCTTTCTTTCACTATCCTCATCCTTCAGATCTTCCAGAGCTTGTTCATGAGCCCTGCATTTCCATGAAGATAGAATGAGGCATGCATATGTACCTTCTTTTGGTACTGGCGGGAAAATAATTGAAATGCATAATGGGTATGCAATTATTTAAGGCATTGATTGTGTCAACATACCAAACTTTTAAATAACTTAGTAATTTCAAATGTTTGTGAGTATATTAAAGTTTAAAAATATTCATATATTTATTTGACTGGTTTACCATTTAAACCACATATGACTGGTTAATTTTGCTCCTGTCCTTTTGGTATCATTTAGGGACGCTTTCTACCTCAAATATGATGTGTCCTAAAGCCTCTTTATAATAGAAATGCACTGATTTGTGATAACTCAAGAATGATGTATGTGATTCTTGGACATAAAAGAAGTCATTAAATCATTTTAAGACCTGGCTCGTAAGGAAATCAGTAAATTTTAGAGCAAATTTCAAGAGGTGAGAAATCCCACACTGTAAGCTTCCAGTAATATATATCTTATATTAAACCCAGACATTTTAAAAATGTATTTTATGGTTGTTATTTATGTAATATTGGCTTTTAGGAATTTTTTTCAGCATTTAGTGTCTTTGTAACTTAAATATAATATATAGAATTGCTGAAGAAAGAAAAGGTTTATCTCTTTATGCCACTTAAACACACAATTTCATATGGGTCATGCTTTTATATGTACTTTCACTGATTCTGTGAAATCTGAAAACAAAGTGAGAATACAATTGACCCTTAAACTAAGCAGGGGTTAGAGATGTTGACACCCTCTCCCCACCCTGCACAGTTGAAAATCCGTGCATTAAAAAAAAAAGAAAAAGAAAACCCATGTATAATTTTTGAGTCCTCCAGAACTTAACTACTAATTGCCTACTGTTGACTGGAAGCCTTACTAATAACATAAACAATCGATTAACATATATTTTGTATGTTATATGCATGACATACTGTATTCTTACATGAAGTAAGCTAGAGGGTGATATTTAGAAAATCATAAGGAATGGGCACCTGGGTGGCTCAGTCAGTTAAGCATCCAACTCTTGATTTTGGCACATCTTAGGGTTGTGAGATCGAGCCTTTTGGCTCAGATCATGACTCTGTGCTGAGTGTGGAGCCTGCTTAAGATTCTCTCTCTCCCTCTCCTTCTGCCCCTCCCATCCTCTCCCTCTCTTTAAAAAAAAATCATAAGGAAGAGAAAATACATTTATAGTACTATACTGTATTTATTTTTAAAAACTCACAAGTGGACCAGGGCAGTTGTGTTACTCTGAGGAACTGCATTCTATATCCATGCAATATAGCAGGTAACTCTTGAAAGAGGGTGAAGGTAGGAGATGCTTTTAATTGGAAGGGAAAAGGTGGTTTCAATGTAATGAATCAGCTTCATTTTTACACTGTTTTCCCTTCTCAAAATTGACAGTCAAAATTGAGTTTGGTTTTAGCCACACACTTGTCTTCTACTCTTTCCTTCACACCTGCCACGAAGTAGATAAAGGTGTGAGAAATGTGAGCCCAGTCCAGTCACGCAGTTTTAAAAAATGGTCACGGTAATAGGTGTCAAACAGAGTTGTGGTTGTAAGAAAGAAAAATATGACTGCTTTAATTTTAATGTTTTAGCATTGGCAATATATTTGGCTGTTGTCCTCTTGTCCATATTTTCTTTGAGTATTTGGCTCTGTGAAGAAGACAATACATTTCTATTACTATTTTAAGTTTTAAGAGCCATTAATGTATTTATACATAATGCTTGGGGTGGGGGGAGTTATTAGTGTCTAGTTAGTTTAGGTTAAGCATTTAAATATCAAAAATATCAAAACTGTCACTAATACAATGGTAAAACTACCAAAAGCTATGCTGGTATATATATGTTATAGATTTGTATATTTATCATTTGTATTTGGGAGTAGTCTTTAAAATGATCTGCAAAGTAATTTAAAAAAATTATTAATATTTACTTAAAATTTTGAAAAGTTTATTTAAATGTTCCCAAGACAATCTCATTTTTGTTTTATTTTACTTTTTGTTTTATTTCATTTCATTTTACTATTTTATTTTATTATGGGGGATGAAGTACATAGTAAAAAAACAACAACAACAACAACAACAACAAAAACCAGTGTGACAATTATTGACTCACAATAAACTAAAAAGCTTTAGAAGAAAGTAACACATTCCCAGTCTCAAATCTAATTCTGATTGCAAAATTAGGTATTTTTGGAAGAGGAGTATGGAAAAAAAATAAGTAAGTGTTGCAACATCTAGAAATCTTCCTTCCCTAGTAGACTGTGCCTGCTAGGGTCGGGGGTAGGTATTCAGGAACTCTGTGGCAACTATTTATTCAGGAAAAAGCCACATGAGTGTTTCTCTATGCCATGAAACTGTTGCATGTTTTGTTAACTGTTTAGAATTGGTCTGTGAAACTGAATCCTCATGTGCAGAATTTTAATTTTCACATTTTGCTCTTTCAAACCCCTGTGCACCATTAAGAAGACAGAGAACCCCAAGGTCACAGCAGGAATCTTCCAAGTGGGGCACAGTGCTGAGCAGCACAATTCACTGAGAACAGGAGCAAAACAGAACTTGTATTCCTGCCTACCTTTTATCTACAAATGTTTGCTAATATTTAATATACAGCTGTATATGAGTGTCTCCCATGTCATGTGTCACTTACAATGTATGGATTGGCATGAGCATGTAGCAGATGCTCTTTCTTTCCTATAATAGCAAGGCACTGTGAAAATATGCAATTTAAATAATATTTAAGTAGATGGACAGACTATAATGTCTGCTTTTAACTAATCCAACGCTCCTGAAATGGATACATGGCCTAGATGGTTTCTACAAAGAAGTCTTTCTGTGAATCCCTCCTCTACTTTTGCCACCCATTAACTGTGTGACTTGAACACTTGAACAGTTCACATCTCTGAGCATCTGTTTCCTTATTCAAACTCGGATAATGGCATATTCTTCACTGACTATAGAAGGCATTAAATGAGTTAATAGATATAAATATCTTAGAACAGTGACTAGAACATACAACTTAAGACCAATTGCTATCACCTTAATACAATTATGTTTGCTAATGAAAGTAGGAATCAACAAAAGAAAAATCATAGAGCTGTGTCTGCTTTTACTCTGAGAAAAAGGTTTCCATCAGGCATTGTATTAATCAGTGTTTTCCAGAGAAATAAAACCAATAGGATGTGTGTGTATGAGTGTGTGTATATGTGTGTGTATACATACATATGTGTGTAGACACAAAGAAAGAGGTTTTGGGATGCTTGGGTGGTTCAGTTGGTTAAGTGTCTGTCCTTGGCCTAGGTCATGATCCCAGAGTTCTGCTCAGCAGGGAGTCCACGTCTCCTTCCACTCCTCTCCCCTCTCATGCTTGTGTATGCTCTCTCTAAAATAAATAAATAAAAAAAAGAGAAAAAAAGAGGTTTTAAGGAATTGGCTCTCATGACTGTGGAGGCTAGCAAGTCTGAAATCCGTAGGGTGGAGAGCCCTAAAAAAGTTGATGCTGCAACCATAGAGCTTAAGGGAAACCTAGAGGCAGTATTCTTTCTTCCTTTTCCTTGGGTTACCTCAGGCTTTTGTCTTAACATCTTCAACCGATTGGATGATGTCTACCCACATTATGGAGGGTAATTTGCATTACTCAAAGTCGACTGATTTAAACAGTAACCACATCAAAAAAAAAAAAAAAAGGAAAAAAAGAACCTTCACGGTAACATCTAGAATGGTGTTTGACTGAACATCTGGACACCACAGTTCAAGCAAGTTGACACATAAAATCAGCCATCACAGACAAACTACAAGTCAAAAACAATAAGAAGCTAATCAGAACCAATCTATTCAGTCATGTATTCATTTACTCTTCATTCACTTTTTAATCTGCCAGACTCTTTCTATCAACTGGTCTGTCATTCTAGGTTCTGAGAACATAACAGTCAACAAAATAAGTTAGTCCCTCAATCAAGAGAGGTTATATTCTCGTGGTGGTAGATAAACGGTAAACAAATAGCTTAAAAAAAATCTATACATACAAGTGCTTACATTGGTTAGATGGTGATGATTTGCAGAGTAAGGGGAGTGAGGAATGTTGTGGGTGGAGAAGGATATACTGTCAGTAGAGGCCCAAGAAGCAGAAACATGAAGGAAATGAAGGAGCTACCCATGCAAATACTATGAGGAAGAGCATCCCAAACAAAAGGCAGGGCATGGAATGTTCTTGATACGTTCAAGGATCTGCAAGGAGTATTTTGAGCAAAAGAGAGGCATAGTTCGATTTACCTTGTGACAGTAGAAGACTCTAAGTATTGTGTGACCAACAGACTCTGTGGGGACAATTGGGACAATCTCTAGAAGGGTACTTCAATATTACAATGTTGGGAGGGTGATGATGGCAAGGACCAGAGTGGCAGCAGTGATGGTCAGTGGCTTGCTCAGATTTCAGAAATAGGATGTTTTGAAGGTAGAGTCAAAAAGATTTATTGATGAATAGGGTATGATTTGTGAAATAAAAAAGAAGACTGGTTGTCTCCATGGCTTTAAGCCTGAACAAAGGGAGAGTTACAGTTGTCCTTTACAACTATGGTGACAAATGCGGGAGAAGCCATGAAGGAGAGAAACATGGAGTTGGGCTGGGACCTTCTAAATCTGAGATGCTTAACAGACATAGAGGTAGGGGTATCAAGTCAGTGTTTCTAGAACTATCTGGAGTGCAGTTGAGAGGATCAGGCTTGAGATGGAAATTTGTAAGTCATCAGCAGTTGGATAGAAAGCCATGAATGTGCATGAGATCAACTACATGCATACTACGTCTGACTGGGTGATGGATGGTATACTCTGCCATTTAGAAGTCTTGAGAGAACAGAATGAAATAGCAAAGTAAACATAGGGTCAGAAGGTAAGCTTGGAAGGAAGAGAAAGAGTGCTTCCCAAGGGTCAAGTGAAGATAGTATGTCAAGGAGGAGGGAATGGCCACCCTTGTCAGAGTCTGTTGGATGGCCACATATCACGAGATGAAGAATTAGTGGATGGATTTACATCTGTGAAGGTCATTGGTGACCTTGGAAAGAGCTATGTCAGTGGGGCAGTGCTCTAGGTGAAAGAGGAGTCATAGGAAACATTTGGAAGAAATTTGCTATAAAGTGAGATGTAGAAGAGGAAAAGTAAGTCTCCTTTTACCCTTCTAGGTTTTTGGCTAAGACCTTTTGTAATAAAAGATGGACTAACAAGAGAAAAACCAACAGAAGTTTAATAGCATGTAAATCTCTTGTATATACGAGGAAGATACCCAGAAAAACTGAGTAATTTCCAAAAAGTGGTCTAAGCCACTATCTTCAATATCATCTCCAGCTAAAGACAAAAGGTAAGAGGGGGGTGGTTGGGAGGAGGATGGAATATAGGAGGTTATCAGGAAAAGCATGGTGAACAATATTAAAGATGTTTGTAAACTTAATTCTTTGTCTTCTCCATTGATAAGTTTCTAGAGATTTAGTCATTCTTCTCTTCCAGGTACAGAGAGAGACATTCTTACAAATGGGACTTCCCTTAGAAATGTAAATGTCTTTTACAAAAGGATGCCCCTCCCCACGAGCTCTCACATGCATGGGCACGTGTTCTCTCACTTTCTCACTCTAAAATAAATAAATATTTTTTAAAAGAAAGAAAGAACAGAAACAATTGTTGGAACTATGTCTTGATTTAGGAGAGAAGAGGATGGAAATTGAAGAAGCTGCCCTTCCACAGAAGCACTGAATCAATCCCCTTCTTATTAGCAAGAATGAAGCAGAGCATTTATCCACAAAAACAAAGAAGGGGTCAAAAGTGGCCGTAGATACCATTGCCTTGCTCTTATTAAATACATTATCTGTAGTATAGCTAGTATTAGTATATTAGTGAGAACCACAAAAGATGTTTATGTATGCTGTTAATACTAAAAGATTTATATTCTCTTACATCTTAAAAACTGATTTTGAATGTATTTAATATTGTCTTTGTCAATAAATGTACAAAGATGCTTGTATTTGAAATAAATAAAAATATATTAGGGAATAATTCTAAAATGTAATTAATATTGGTAGGGGTTTTATAACCAAACTCAAAGGGTTTACCCCTTGGGGTGCATCAAATTGAAGGCAACACATGGAAGTATTGAAAGCAAGTAACTTTTTATCACTTGTTGCAAGTAAGGAGACAAAGAGCTTTCAAAACACCATCTCCTCATTGGGTTAGTACAGGAAACTTTTAATTCAGGGCATCGGGAGTGCTTCAGGAGGTGGGAGCAGGGAGCTTGCAGATGCACTTGTTGGTTCGATTGCACGTACTTAGCATGTCAACATGTTGTGCATACATGGTATGTTAAAAAAAAATGGCAGAAAACCCCACCCGTAGGAGGGGCTCTTAGTATTATAATCACCTAAAAGTAACTTTGGGTCAGCTCAAGGGGGCTTCAGAGTAGACCCTCAGCTCCCATCTGGCTCAAACTGGCTCACATAAGGGGCTCCCAGGTGAGACACCCAGTTGGGCTTCTCCTTGGCTTGAACTGCTGGTTCTACAAAACAAAACACATTCCTTATTCCTTGATTAACTTCCCATTGCATCCGAGCTCTCAGTGTCATCATAGGAGTTTAGAGACCATAATTGTGGAAAGTTGTGTGTATGCGGTAGGTGGGGCGGTGGAATGGTTAAAGTTAAGCATTAGAAGATTTAAAGGTTAAGATGTTAACATTGAAAAGTTAAGAAAATCAATTCAGAGTCTAAAGACCTGTTAAAGACTTTAATTTTTTTCTTATCCAGAATGGTGAGGCATCAGAGAATTTGAAGAAATGGAACAAAAGGGTCCATTCCATCTAAGTTTCAAAAAACTTTCTCTCGTGGAGAAAAGTTATGAGGCTTTTACTGTAATAGCAAGAGAGGAGAGAAAGAGATGGAAAGAGACACACAGAGAGAGGATGATGATAAGGACCTGAATTTGAGAAATAATAGTAACATTTGGGGAGGAAAGGACAGATTGAAGAAGCCTGAGAGATGGTGGTGGTATTTATTGAGATAAACCCTAAAGGGTCAGTAAGAGAATAATTTGTCAGGAAGCCCTGGAAGAGGTGGGGGAGAGGGAAATGATTCATTTATTTTTGGATACATCCAATTCCAAATTCCTGTGGCCAACCCCAGTTGGTCTATCCAGCAGGCAGTTTTTGGAGTGTACATCTGGAGCCCAGAAAGGCATTCTAAGTATTGAAATGTTGGATTCATTAGTTTAACCTGAAATATTGCATTCCGACCCTGTCCTACCATTGGTATATACCCTCCTGTTCATGCTTTTTTGTACTTAGACTACTTATATATGTCCATAAATAATAACAGTGTTCTGGTTTTTTAAAAAAATAGCTTGCATAAGTGGTACCAAGATGTGTTTACACTCACTGTTATGCTGATACATTGATCCAGTTCAGAGGTTGGCAAACAATGGCCCAGGGGCCAAAATCTGATCCACCACCTGTTTTTGTGCAGCCTTCAAACTGAAAAAGTTTTTTTTTTTCAAATGAACATTTGCAATCAATTTGATGATATGAAACATTAACTTTGAACCTCAACTAGATGAAATTTTACCCCATAAAGGGAGTCCTATTTTTCTCATTAGTAGACTTGTATTACAAAATAAAATAAAGTAGTACCTAATTTTTACTACTATATTTTGAATTAAAAAAAAAAAAAACAACCACCCACATGGAAATTTTTTCTGGAACTACATAAGTACCTATATAATACCCTCAACTGATAGCTTGGCTTGTAAGATCTAAAAAAGTAAACTTGATCAAGGGAATTCATTAATATTGACAATTGATGCTTTTCCATTTTATAAGTACATGATTATTTATGTATCCATTAATTAATAAACTACATTTCATTGTTTTGTATTTTTTGCTATTAGAAACAATGCTTCAGAACTATCTTTATGTGTGTTCTTTTACACATGAATGACACTTTATCTATGTATGAACTTAAATGTGGTTTTGTTGGCTTAGAGGGTATGTGTACCTTCATCTTTTTTATATATTGCCTATTCATTACACAAAGTGCTCTGACAGTTTACATCCCAATCAGTGGTGGGAGAATTTCTCACCAATAACTTAACCAATACTTGTTAATTTCTTAAACTTTATATAATGTAATTAATATAATTTCATATTTGAACTATGAATTGCTTAAAAACATGTCTTGTAGTTTCTAAAATCTATTTTTAAATCTATCAATCTCTTTCTATTGTATGGACTTTTTTATTAAAAAGTTGATCTAACGGAAACTGACATGCAGATATTTACAACATAGTATATAGTCAATTTGTATCAACGTTCCATGTGTTCTTGAGAAGAATTTGTATTTTATAAATGCATTCTGTTCTTTCTATAAGCAATTAAAGCAATCACTTCTCGGCCTTTTGGCTGAGATCAAGTGTAGTACAGGCAACCAAACCAATCATTTATAATGTTGAACTCTATCATCTACTTTTTATTTTAAGATTTTATTTATTTATTTGAGAGAGAGAGATTTGAGTGAGAGAGCACATGAGCAGGTGGTAGGGGGAGGGGACCGGGGAGAAGCAGAGAGAGAAGGAGAAGCCCACATGCCATTGAGCAGAGAGCCCAATGCGGGCTCCATCCCAGCATCCCAAGATCATGAGCTGAGGCAATGCAGACGCTTAACTGACTGAGCCACTAATGACCCTATCATCTACATTTGCCTGATTTATTGAATTACTCTTACAGAAAGGCATGCATTATTGCAAATTAAATTTCTCTTTGACCTGTTATCAATGATTGCTTTATATATTTGGGCCTGTATTGTTAGATACATATAGATTTAATTTTGTTTTGTGTTCCTAGTAAATGGCTCCTTCATCATTAAGTCATGACTCTCCTTTTACCCAAAAATCTACTTTCCAATATTGATAATGATGTATCAGCATTCATTTGCTTGCTATTTCCAGTTATATTTTTCTCCATATCTTTATTTTCTATCTTCCAATAACAGGATATTTTTTAAAAAATCTCTCAAAGCACTAGGTCATTTTATTTTTCCAGTTTTAAAATTAGTTCTTTCACAGAAGACTGTATTTTGTTGGCAGGTAATGTACTTGCTGATATACTTGCAGATCTTTAAACCATCATATTGTGCATTCTCTATTTACCATACCTTTTTTTTGCCTCTCTTTTATTCTTTTCTTAACTTTTATCTATGTAAGCCCATTTTACTCCCTTAATTCTTTTGAATGTGCTCATTTTATTCTTAATTGCCTACTCTTAAGTTTAAAAATAATTAATAGACTTTATTTTTAGTTCAGTTTTAGATTCATAGAATAATTGAGTAGATTGTATGTAGAGTCCCATATATAACACACCTCCAGCCTTATTATACAGTTTTATTTTTAAAATTTTGCACCAGTGTAACAGTTTTATTACAGTTAATGAACCAATATTGGTACAGTGTCATTTACTATAATCCATAGTCTGCATCAAGTTTCACTCTTTGTTTTGTAGAGTTCTATGGATTTTGACAGATGCATAATGATAGGTATGCGCCATTACATTTTCATACAGAATGGGTTTACCTGTGCTTCACTTATTCATTCCTTTCCTCCCTTCCCCGGAATCCCTTGCAACCACTGATCTTCTCACTGTTTCCATCATTTTGCCCTTTCCAAATTGTCATGTATTTGGAATCCTCTATTATGTAGCCTACCCAAAGTGGCTTCTTTCACTTAGCAATATGCATTTAAGCTTCCTCCATGTGTTTCTGTAGCTCAATCGTTTTTTTGTTTTGTTTTGTTTTTTTGTTTTTGTTTTTGTTTTGATAATGAATGCTCTGCTGTATAGCTAGCTGTGCCAGTTTGTTTATCCATTCACCTACTGGGTTGCTTCCAGTTTAGGACAATTACAAATAAATATTTGTATGCAGCCTTTTGTGTGGACATGAGTTTTCAACTCATTTCGGTAAATACCAAGGAGTGTGATGCTGCATCATAGAGTGAATATGTTTGGTTTTACAAGATGCCACCAAACTGTCTTCCAAAGTGTCCTCACTATTTTCATTCTCTCCAGAGAGAATGGGCATTGCTGTTGCTCTGCATTATCTGCAGCATTGGATGCTGTTAGTTTTTTAGATTTTAGCTATTCTAATAGGTATGTAGTAGTGGTATCTCATTTTTATTTTAATTTACGATTCCCTAATGATATATGATATTGATAATATTTATTTTTTATTAATAGACTATATTTTTAAAATAAACTATTTTATTAACAGGTATAATTTTAATTTCTCATGGGAGAATTTTTCCCTTACCAGTCCAGACAGACAGCAAATTTCCTGTCCCAACGTGTGCTAGTGGATTAACTTTTGCCTGTTTCCATTTCATAGGGGTTACATTCCTCACAGTCATTTGGGTTGTACAGGAGTCTCAGAATCAACTTTTGCTCAGTGGTTTCAAATCCATATTTTCTACCTGGTAGTGGGCCATAGGATTCCAGATAGCCATGATGCTGCTGTAACCCTGGCATATGTGATTCCTCTTTTTTATTTTTATTTTTTGGTTTGGTATCCCCTCCTAGTTCCCCGAATTTGGCTTTTCCATTCATTCTCTCATTCCTAACTATCTGTTAAGTAAGGCATCATCTAGGGGCACCTGGGTGGCTCAGTTGTTTAGGCCTCTGCCTTCAGCTCAGGTCATGGTCTCAACGTCCTAGAATCAAGCCCCACGTCAGGCTTCCCACTGGGTGCTCTGTGGAGCTTGCTCTCCCTCTACCTCCCCCTGTTTGTTTTCTCTCTCTCTCTCTCTCTCTCTCATCTCTCTCTGTCAAATAAGTAAAAAAATAAGGCATCATTTAAACACAGCCTCTCACTTTATGGGCTAGAAGCTTAATAGTTTACAAAATTACTGAGATAATAGAATTTTATAATGAGGATACGTGAATATTTTTCTTTATTTACATTAGGAAAAAAAATTTAAATAAAAAAGCTAAGTTACCATCTTAAGAAATAGAAAAGAGAAGAGCAAAGTAAAACCAAAGAAGCAGAAGGAAGGAAATAATGAAGAAGAGATGGTGGGTTTTTTTTTTTTTTCACATTTTAAAACAGAAAAATAACAGAAAAATCAGTAAAAAGAAAGGCTGAATTTAAAAAAATTAATAAATTTTATAAAACAGTAAGAAGGCTCCAGTTGTGAACTAGGAAGGAGGTTCTCACCAGATCATCATCATGCCGACACCTTGACCTTGGACTTACTAGCTAAAGTCAGAATTAAGGAAAATAAATTTGTTGTTTAGAAACTACCCAGCTGCCTCTTTCACATCAGCCTAAAAAAATACTATAGCTATTAAATAAATTGAATCCATAGCTAAAATCATCCAATAAAGAAAACTTTAGGCCCCATTGATTTCACTAGCAAATTCTCCCAAATATTAAGAAATAACACAAACACTATGCAGTATCTTTCAGTAGATGAGAAAGGAGGGAACACTCTACAACATATTTTATGATGCCAACATTACCTTGATAGCAAAACCAGATAAAAACATTAAAAGGCAGAAAGACCATAAATCAATATACTCATGAACATAGATGAAATAATCTCAATAAAACACCACCGATTGAATTCAGTATATGTAAAATGTATAATTCTATCAAATAAAATTTATCTTAGGAATACAAAGCCAGTTCAACATTCAAAAATCAATCAGTGTCATCTATCATATCAGCAGAATAAAAGTAAAACCAAAAAAAAAAAAAAAGGTAATTACCTTAATGGATGTGAAAAAGCATTTGATAAGGCTTAACAGATTCATTTATAATAAAAACTCTCAGCAATCTAGGGATAGGAAAAGATTTCCTGAACATGAAAAAGGGCATCCACAGGGAGAAAGAGCTTAAGCTATTATTACACTCAGTTGTGAAAACCTGGATGCTTTCTCCCTAAAATTGGGTACAAGATAAGGATGCACTTGCTTCCTACTCCTATTCATCACTATACTGGAAATCCTGGCCAATGAAATAACACACGAAAAAGAAATAAAAGGAATACAAATTTTAAAAGGAAGAAATGAAACTCTCTTTTCACAGTTAATACCATCTACATAGAAAATCTCAAGGATTAGTTCAAATTAAACCACCAAGAGCTATGACTACATAACTATTACAATGGTAAGAAACAAAAACAAACACAAACACCTGACGTTGCCAAGTGCAATGAGGACAGAGAGTAATTGGAATTCTTATGCATTGCTGGTGCGGGTGCAAAATTATATGGCAAAACATTTTGGCAACTTCTAATAAACTTAAACATACACTTACCATCGGATTCAGTAATCTTGCTTCTAAGTATTTAATCAAAAGAAATGAAAATTTATGGTCATTCAAAAACCTATATATGGATGGTTTTAATAGCTTTACTCAGAATCACCAAAAACTGGGAACAACCTGAATGTCTTTCAACACATGAATGAATCAACAAGCTGAGGAACATCCACACAATGGAATATTACTCAGTAATGAAAAAGAATGAACTTCTCAAGTGGAATGGCATGGATGAATCTCAAATGCATATATTATGTAGTCTTAAAAAGCTGAATATTACTGATTGCATTTAAAAGTTTTTCTATAAAAAGCAAAACTAAACAGAGAAGATATTAGTAGTTGCAAGGGGTTGAGTAGAGAAGGACTGACTACATAAGAGTAGCATCAGGGAATTTTTTTATATCATGGAGGCATATTTACTGTTTTCCATGGCAATTACATGATTTTAAAATTTTTGTAGAACTACATACTAAAAGAGTAAATTTTATTGTACATAAATTTTAAAATAAAATAATGACATGAATCTTGATTATCATATCATACTGTATCTTTTTCTTATTAAAAATAAATACTCACTACATATGTAGCTGGATTTTGTAATTAACTTTCCCACCTTCCTGTGGAAGTTCCAATACTAGTCACTGGCTGAGTTAAGAATTAGAGAGATGATCTGATTTGCAATCATCATTTTCATGTTCTAAATAAACTAATTTATATTTCCAAAATTTTTTCCTAAGATGGATGACTCCAGTAATTCTTCACCTCCCTCATTCCATTTCCAGTAACACTAATAACTTGGGTTTTCCTAAATTGGCCCCACCCTAAGGCAAAGACAACCTCTTGTGGGGATCAGCTTCTTGGTGAGAATAGGATGTTTCCACCCACCACTGTATATTGACACTTGCTATGCTTCTAGCCATAAATCACTTGATGACATCACATTGTTGCTATAAATCCATGAACAAATAAGCTATCCTTCCATTAGGGAACATAAAATGGTCCATTTTCAGACTCAGTCTGCATACTGTTTATGGGTTGCTTGCTGCTTTCAGGGTTTTTACAAGAGAACATCCACTGTTTCTTTCTGGCGCTACTCCAGAGAGCAATGTTAACATTGCCCATTTTCCAAGATATTTGGTGGGAACACTGCATAACAGAGCCACATTTTCCATCAGGGACCTGCACCATATTTTAGTCTCTATTTTCCCAGACAAATTAAACCCACTGTTTTATGAGGTTCTTCAAACGGGCTACACAGTAGCTCATTTTATTAAGTATGGATACTGCCACTCAGAAAACCAATCATATGATAACAGAGCCTAGAGCTTACAGATCGTAGAACATATTAATTACTACCTCAGTGTCTGACTCTAAATTACTTACCTTCCTTAAGGAAAGTTGGGCAATGGGCTAGTGTATGACATTGGAATGGAAAGCACCATGAGCTCAGGTTATCTGCTGAGGTGGGGAGGGGTGGAACAGTATGGGATCACTAAGCACTGAGCATCAAGAAGGGAGTACATTTTTACACCGCTCATTCCTTCATTTCTTTATTTGAGCCAAAAAATGAAGCTCCAGTATCAACACTCAATTCTATAATTTTCCTTCATGTTTTTAAAGTCAGCAATTTAGTTTGAGATTTCAACCCAAAAGTAAGTCGTAGTAACAATGAATAAGTGGTAAAGAGATTCCTCAGTTTAGCTCAAAGAAAGAGATAATAGATAGATGATACATAGCTGAAGCTACATGCATATACACTTATAGAAATGTGTATCCATTTATAATTATATGTAATTTATAGAAATATATACATATTTATAGAAACACAAGGATTCAAAGTTTTGAATTGTTACTGACTAGCCCATTCAGTTATTATTGTTAGATTATCCAAGCCAATCCCTGGTTTTTGTTTCTTTTATTTTTTGACTCTTTGTCATCAAAATTGAATTACTTAGGTTCAACAGGTTTGGGATGGTTCCTTGGTTATTTCTATGATTCCTGGTTCTTTTGCTTAACAAATAGCAATTAGAGTAACACTCAATAAGATAGGCTAAATTCATTTATGCTATGACAGGCACTGTAGTGAGGGTTGCCTATGTTTTATCATTTTAAAACTACTACAACTCTATGGGGCATGCGCTGTTATTATTCCCACCTTGTAGATTAGAAAAATAAGCATCAGAATATTGAACACTTACCCAAAGTTGTCCAACTTGTTAAAGAGGATCCTGATTTTTGAATGCATGTCTAAATGACTCCAGGGAACATTCTCTTAGAAATAACATAACCCTGACCCAATTATTAGTAATTTAAATAAGACAAGTGAGTATGTTGCTATTTGGTAAATAAAGGACCTTACTAGGAAAGAGAGAGATAACTATCGTGAACCACTTAGAGAATATAATAAAAGCTATATATAGACCATCTCCCTCCAAAACCATCCATAAATATACTCAAAATAT
This sequence comes from Canis lupus baileyi, assembly GCF_048164855.1. Lineage (NCBI taxonomy): Eukaryota > Metazoa > Chordata > Mammalia > Carnivora > Canidae > Canis > Canis lupus. The sequence goes on along the minus strand of NW_027326430.1, from coordinate 911,714 downwards.
TTTTCATAATTCTGCCCACTGATTTGAGATGTTCAAAAAGAAACCTAACAATAAGGCCATTTAAAATCTGTATTTGTCTATTCCTTTCTTAAACCAATAGGATATGTATATATGAAATTTATTATGATAAGGAATTGGTTGTCTGCTGTTTTGCTGTCTGCAGTCTGCAATCTGGACATTCAGGAAAGCCAGCGGTATGGTTCTGGTCTGAGTCCAATGGCCTGAGAACCTGAGAAGCAGACCGTGTAAGTCCTAGTCTGTGTATAAAAGACTGATGTCCCTGCTCCAGAAGACAGGCAGGAAGAAAAAAGGAATGAATTCTTCCTTCCTCTACCTTTTACACTATTCAGGCCCTCACTGGATTGGGTAACACCCACCCACAATGGGGAGAGCATTTACCTTTACTGAGTCCTCTGACTCAAAGGCTACCTCATTTGTAGCACCCTCACAGGAACAACCAAAAATAATTTTTATTTAGATACCTGAGCTTCCTCTGATCCAGTCAGGTTGACAGATAAACTGAACTAACACACCCTTATGTCTCAAGTGATTTTGCATTTTTGTTGGTTTTATTTGTTTACAGTAGTTTCAAGGCAATTTGGGATCATGAAGAGATATAAAAGGTGGCCAATACAAAATGCAAAGTCCAGGCTTCATTGTCAGATCAGCCTAAATTTAAATTTATCTTTCTGGGGCACCTGGCTGGCTCAGTCGGTAAGGTGTCTGACTCTTTAATTTCAGATCAGGTCATGATCTCAGGGTCATGAGATCAAGCCCAGGTCAGGCTCCATGCAGGGCCTGCTTGAGACTCTCCTTCTCTCTCTGCCCACCCCCTAATTTTCTCTCTCAAATAAATAAATCAAGTCTTTAAAAAAAATTTATCTTTCTGATCTTCTTACTATGGGAATGTGAGCAAGTTATTTAAATTCCCAAGATTCCATTTCCCCATATATAAAGAGAGGATTAACTTCATAGATTTTTATTAGGTTTTAAAGAAGATATATTTGAAACCCAGCAAATTCTTTGGTACATACTATAGGGACTCGATATCTAGAAGTAGTTACTGTTAGTCCAAAGTTCAGTGTGGCATAGTACATGTGTGCACATGTATGGTGGTGGTGGTGATATGTGTTTGTGTTGGGGTGGGTGGGGGCTTCTCCCTTTCCAAATAATTGAGTTAGAACTACATTGTTTGTTCCACAAAAATACTCTACCCCAACCAGGAGCAAAAAAAAAATTTTTTTTTAATAAAATAAAGAAAGCCCTATACAATTAAAAACCAAAAAATTGGCAAGATGGACCTGATCTGCAAGGAGAAATGTTTTGCTCATGAAGTAAAATTTGAAGAAAAGAAGAAGTGTGTGGCAGAAACAAGTGAAAAACTGAATTCACAAAATGTCCTTATATTCAATATCAAATAGTCCATTAAACTAACAACAAGAGCAGCAAAAAGATGTACAGAGAGGAGCAGCTGACCAAGAGCACTCAGCTGTGCTGGTCACAGCAAATAGAGATCAGGAGACTCATAGGTGACAGCAGCAAGTGGAAATCCCTGGGAGATACAGCAAGAACTAGATGATGACATGGGATTTTCCCTTCCTGAGGTCTCTGTCTCAGAATTCCCAACTCAACTTGATGCAGAAAAAAATTATAACCATGCTTTTCTTTTATGCTTTCCATGTGGATAGAGTTCCAAAATCACATCATGGCAATGATACCACTAATGCCTTGATTCAAATGAAGAATCTTCGAAAGGCAAAGATCACTCAACATTTTATCACCACATTCACTCCAAATAGGTATATTTCTGGGGCTCCAGGAAAACCGTCCTGTATCTGGCTTTAAATGAAGATTTAATTGCGACCAGGAACTCATCTCAAGTGTCCATCTTTAAATTAAGATTGAAGTCATTGCCTTCTGAGGGTTGTTTTCAATTTTTGTGGGCAGAAGTGACTGGTCAGAGTACTGGAGAAATTGGAATGTCTGCTGGTAGTTCATCAAATAGTTGCCAGCCTAAATATGACCCAAATTGTGTTTTCTTATTGAGGCTTCATTTGGGCCTAAGTCTTGTTCCAAGACCCTGGTCTTTCGACAGGAAAGCTCTAGATGCCAAGTATCAGCAAGGAAACATAATTATTACTAAAATTGAAGCAGGTACTATGAAATCTTTTCATTTCAATTTGGAAATATAAGATGAAGAGTTTAATATTAACTCAATCAGTCAGTTTAAATTAGGTCACAGTGTATTACAGTTAATAGCATTAAGATCACTAATACAGCTCCTTGAAAAACAAGCAAAGTATTATAGTTAGTCCAAGTAGACATATTCTACAACGATTTGATTATATTTATATGTTTTCTTGCAAACTCCAGTGGTATTTCTCAAGATTTTTTAGGTGTCAACATATGGTTTCAATTTCTCTGAAATATATAGCATAGCTTGTTCTCAGAGCAAATGCTGCCAAACAGGACTTGTAAATGTATCTTGAGGTAAAACTTAACATCTCGTCCTTTCCTATAGGGCTCCTTGACTAATGGCTGCATAACCACCTCAGATGGAAAATCACACCATTACCCAAACGAGGTTTTCTCAACTGAAAAGGGAAATGCATTTCCCTTTCTTATGTCTACTAATCTATACTATCACACAAGTTTGGCCATCGAGAAGATAAAAATATAGGCATGTTTAGCTACTTCATAGTTGCCAGTGATGATCAATTTTGTAACAACTCAAACTAAAGGGATTGGGCTACACCATCAGTAAAGCAGAATATTTTCCGTAGAAGGCATCTTTAAATGATTCTGAAAATTCCCTGGTCTGCTGTTGCTCCAAACACAGAAAGAGGAAAATTTTTTTAAAGGGCTATATTTGATGTCTAATAAAAATATTGCCAGAAATTGTGATAACTCTCTATTTCCTGATGGAGCAAATATTTGTATAGAATTGTTTAATTTTAAGGTACATTTCAAATTCACTATTTGTGCACTTAATACACATTCAAAAGTTTTCTGTTTATCTTGTGTGTGTGTGTATGCATAGATATGTGTATATATGTATAAAACGTGTGTATTTGTCTGTTTTTTTAAATACAACTCAGGGATGTAAATTTACAAATTCAGTTTGACATGTGTATGTTTTGTCTATACTATAACCCGAATCCAAGTAGTGTATGAATCCACTTTTATTTTTAACACCTCATAGACATTTCCCTATGTTATAAATTCTCAGGGAACATGGAGTTGGGTGGTTTCATTGGCTTTGCACAGCGTTCATCCCTGTCGAATATGTGTGTATCCACTGCTGATAAAGATGCAACATGGCTCATATACAGAAAATATTTCAAACTTTCGTTTTTATATTTGGGTAACAAGATGACAAAATTGGTGAGAAAAGGAAGGATTTTTGTCTCTGAAATTGTCTCCTAAGTTCCAAATGATTATCTTGAAGTCATAAACAATCCAGCAGTCCATTAAACCGTATCTCTCAATTACTCACGATTTCCATGCTTGGCCACCTTCACACTATTACTGTTTTGTCTCATACCAAAGATGTTTATAAAATATGTATAAAGAAACAGACTAAATAGAACAGGACAATGGTGTGCTTCAGTGAGAACAGAGCATGTTCGGTGCATTTCCCTCAGCAACATTGGGAACATGTTGTAGGAAGATTAAGACTCCAATTACTTTTGTGAGTTTAATACTTTCTTTCTTTTGATTGTAAAAAATAAAAGAGATTATATGTAATAATGTTTAAAAATACATATAAAGGAAGACAATAAAATGAAAACTTGCCTAAGCCACTGCAGAGATGTGTAACCACTTGTGTTTCTGTCATCTTAAAATAAAAAATAGGCCTATAACCTACAGAATTTCCTTAAAATATAAAGATGGCTCAGACCCCCTAAATTTCTTAGAGGTCCTGGTACCTTGTCTCTGATGCTTCCCTTGAGCAATAGCTCACATTTATTATGAATGGCCTTTTGGTGGCTGGATTTTGGGGCAGTGCTACAAAGGGACTTCAGGCCTCCCCAAATCTTTCCTGTTATTAGTAACTGATTCCTCTGGGATAACATTTAATTTATCCTCTAAACTGAAAATATTTTGAAGGGTTAGATAACCAGTCAAAATTAACAAACTAGGACTCACAGTATGTAGTGCATAATTGTATGGTGTTGGTTCCAGAGAATAGTCATAGGGAGAAAGGCATTTGATGGAAGTTGGGTTGAGGTGGACAAGGGTGAGGACTATTAGGAACAGGTGCCTTTCTATTATTTTTGAGCGAGAGCACCAGAGAGAGATCAAGGTGGGGAAGGGGAAAGGGAGAAGCGTGGAGGGAGAGGGAGAAGGAGAATCTCCAGCAGCTTCCATGCTCAGCACGGATCCCTATAGGAGCTCAATCTCACAACCCTGAGATCATGATCTGAGCCAAAATCAAGAGTTGGTTGCTTAACCAAATGAACCATCCAGGTGCCCCAGGAACAGGTGCTTTTAAGAGCAAATCTATTGGGCACATGTGCTTCCTTCCACAACTCAGAAGCACAGATTTATAGCTCTTTCTGACATTTAAGAAGCAATTGTTATTCTAAAGAAGCTGCACTTTGCTGGGTTAGCCACCCAGGTGCTGGAGCTGCGCTAGAATTCCGATTCTCTCACTTCACAGCTGTGTGCCCTGGGCACATTTACCAAACCTTGTCTGTGTTTTCATCTGTGAAATGGGAATTATCATCCCTAGTGGCATATGACTATCAAGAGGAGTCCATGAGGCAATTAATGGGGACTCTTATGGAAGTGTCTGGGATATAGGAAGCGCTGCCTAAGTATTGGCTCTTGAGAATGCAACTCTATCTAGAGGGAGATGGATGAACGCAAGGAGGCCTTGCCCTTGAAGAGCTCACGTCCAAAGCATGGATCTGGTCCGTCTCATCTGCTAACTTCAACTAAGAATTCTGAGGTTTTAATTCAAGTTCAGAGAAAAAAGGAGCACCTGGTGTGCAGAAGAGGGTATTATCATCGTATCGCGCATTTTCATGACTTTCCTACTAAGATGAAGGAAAAACAAAATCAACATTTTCATGAGTTATTTTTACAACCTAATGATCTCCCTTAAAACATAAGTGCATGGCCTAATGTAACGTAATACTCTTTCATTCATAAAGTTTATGTATTTGAGTTACTTGCAGTGAACATTCATACAACAATTTGTTTCATTTTTGACATATTTTCTACCCTCAAACCACTGTGTTCTTCCATTTCATAAAAAGGAATAGAGAAATCATAAAGAAGACATAAGAAAAAAAGAAACAATAATTAAGAAGTGATGATTGTATTTTGGAAGAAGGACCAGCTTTTGTTAGATGCATCTGTTTCTTACTTGGCTCCCTAAAGTTCTGTTCATCACGTATTTCGCTGCAAAAGTACTTGGCTTTATAATGATTTGAAAGCCTGTTTCTGTTTGCTTCAATCTGCCACAAGCAAACGGAGGCAAACAAATGCTTGGTAAATGAAGAATGATCAAAATGGCCTAATACATCAGCCTAGCCAATAACAGATGTCCTCTCTGGATAGCCATTTACAAAATTACTGACAATGCAAATCATGATCAGAAAAACAAATCTGTAAGGTACAATTCTTTTAACTTAAATTAATCATACATAAATCTGTAGAGTTAGCTGGCCTTGAATATATGCCCATATATGCACATCTTTATCAATCTTCATGTACATCTCTGTATTTCATTTCCAAATACGTAAACATCTGCTGGAACTATACCCTTCTCAGTGTACTTGAGTTATAGCAAAAAGCTTGACTTTAGGGGCTTATAAAAAAAAAATCCTCTTTCATAAAAAAAAACAAAACAAAACAAAACAAAACATTGAAAGTGGAAAAATTTTACCACAAAATTAATATTTACATAAATGGATTTTCTCTATATATAACTAAACGGTCACATCAATCATTTGAAACTTAAAATGTATTCTTTAACTCCAACAACTACATTCCTTATTCAAAATTTATAATTTGTAGCTAATTCATTAGCAATATTTCTCCTAGTTGAGCAAAATAATAGAAACATAACATTTACTTTACTCCTAAGATACAGATATTAGAATTAAAATCTGATTTCTAGTAAATGTATTTAATAATTTAAAAGTTATTTTGGGGAAAAATATGTTATATGGGTTTTTAGAGATAAAGTTAACTAGATGTGGTCTTTGGAGCCTTAATTAGAAGGATATAGTTCTGAAATATGTCCCTTGTTTAATGTACCAGAACCAAAGTGTAGAAACACTTTAACAGATTGTCATACAAATTAGCTCCATTTAAAACTGTTTTCATTAATTTCTTCTGATTTTCTAGTTTGTAGACATCCCAAAAGAGCAGAGAAAATCAGGGGACAGAATGTGTGTAATTTCAATCTGAAGTTAAGTACTGTTAATATTAAAGTGCATTTTTTATTTTTTAATAATAAATTTATTTTTATTGGTGTTCAATTTGCCAACATACAGAATAACACCCAGTGCTCATCCCGTCAAGTGCCTCCCTCAGTGCCCGCCACCAAGTCACCCCCATCCCCCGCCCTCCTCCCCTTTCACCACCCCTAGTTCGTTTCCCAGAGTTAGGAGTCTTGCAAGTTCTGTCTCCCTTTCTGATATTTCCTACCCATTTTTAAAAATTTTTATTTATTTATTCATGAGAGACACACACACACACAGAGGCAGAGACACAGGCAGAGAGAGAAGCAGGCTGCATGCAGGGAGCCTGATTTGGGACTAGATTCTGGGTTTCCAGGACCACACCCTGGGCTGAAGGCAGCACTAAACAGCTGAGCCACCCAGGCTGCCCAGCACATTTCTTTTTTAAGTAATTTAGTAATTGTGATTTTACATGATCAACATTACACTGTATATAATTCCCATGATACTTTTATTTCCTTAACTCTGTAATATAAGCAATTTCTTATGTCATCTAAACCAAGAGATGAAAATGAGCTTTGAAAATTGGACTCTAATGGCCATCTAATTCCAATGGTCTGTAATTGGAGTCCGCCAACCTTTTTTATGAAAGACCAGGTAGTCAAGATGTTTGGTATTGAGAACCAGTGGTCTTTTTCCCAACTACTTAGCTCTGCTCTTGCAAGTCCAAAGCAGACTGACTATGGGCAAACAAATGGGTGTGGCTGTTTCCAATACAACTTTATTTATGGTTATTAAATTTTGAATTTCATGGAATATGTACATGTCACAAAACATAATTCTTCTTTTCATGTTTTTTCTCAACCATTTAAAAATGTAAAAACCATCCTTAACTCCTAGGCAAAATAAACAGGAGGCCAGCTGAATTTGGCATCAGATCTTAGTTTGATGATCCCTGGTTTATAGTTCCTTTAACTTACGATATCTCTGAGTCTCTCCTAGGGAAGCTATGATTCTGTTTACCTGTTTTGATTCCATATTGGACCTTTTTATAATATCTGAAAAGAGTGCCAGCAGTTACTTGACTTTTAATGGAAACATTTAACCAACTGAGAGATTTTGTTGTAAGGGCTTCTAGAAATTCATTCTAAACTGGGCATCTCCCACACTCTAAATCCAAGCTGATGTAGAGGAGGAAACATTTTCCTCAACCTTCTTAGGGTTGCTTCCTGGCTGGGTGTGCAAATTAAACTGACAAAGACAGTTTAACATTTTTTTTTAAAAGCATACATATTTATTTAAGTTTTATGTGACCTGGAGCCTCCATAAGGAAATGAAGACCCCAAAGAAACATTAAGACCTGTGCACTTTAAATGCTAGGTGTGATGAGTGGAAGTTCTAGAGAAATACAGGTTAAGGAGTATGAAGTAATGGTAGTAAACTGGGGAAAAGTCAGTGAGGCCTTTTGTTCAAATTCTGCTTGAGATCCCTTTGTTCTCAGAGATAAGGATGCTCCTTTCCTGGGGATATAGGGTGGCACCTCTCTCATGAATGTTTTATGACCTGCTTCAGGACAGAAAAGCAAGCAGGCAAGGAGGTCAGAGTAACCTGCCTGTTTCTGCCATTTTTTCAAACACCTTCAACTTGAAATATTCAATATGCCAAGGTGCCATATTTTGGGGTAGCATGTCCTGAACCCTATCCCGAATTTATGGAACGTTTGAAATAGTTTGCTTTCTTACCAGTGATTGTAATTTGTCATTGTTCTTTCAAATGGTTACTTTCAAAATGATGACAGGTGATTAAAAAAAAAAAAAGATATGCTGCCATTTGTGAGAAATACTTCTTAAGGTGAGAAAAAAGGAAAAATACTAAAAAAAGGAAAGCTACTGTGTGAGAAAAATCAACAAAGGCACCATGAATATGCCTTCCTTTCAAAACATCAGGTCTGAGAGGGCTCCAAAGGAGCGTTCTAACTTGGGAAAGGAGGCCAGAACCTTCTGTAGGGCAGGTGGTGCCTTCCAGGAACAATTTTCTGGAATGGTTGGTCAAGGATGGTCCTATCAGAAGGAAGAATTGTTCCTATGAATTAACAGCCACTGTTTGGGCAATTTGGATTTTATTAAAAAGGATGGGGAAGAGGTGGGGCTACTGTCAGGTGTAAGAGGGGATGAGGAGAAATGATGGGGTTGGGGAGACACGCATAGGGCTATGGTGGAAAATTCACTGTCACACTGCACTAGTGACCTATTACAGAGTACTTAAATTAGAACTATACCTTATAAAGAGGCCATTTGCTAGAGTCTGTATCACGTTTTCTTCTACTTCCACAATGCTAAAAACAGGATTACTGTGTGGGCTTAATTACTATAAGAAAGTTATTGTTAAATTCTCTACTGATTATATTTAACAGGTGGATGCAGTAAATTCAGCCGCAATCAGATCCATGATGCAGAAATGTGTCATTAAAAATCCTCAAATAAGGCGCGGGTTGAGCAATATTCAACAGACCAATTATTTTCCTCAAAGCAATTAAATAACAATAACAATATTAGCTTTTCCTAGAATGAATGATGATCATATGACAGGAACATTATCTTATGACAGAGCATGAGCTAGGTATTATAATCTTTTTTTTTTTAAAGATTGTATTTATTTATTTGACAGAGAGTAGAGCACAAGCAGGAGGAGTGGCAGGGAGAGGGAGGGAAAGAAACATGGGGCTGGATCCCAGGACCCCAGGATCATGACATGAGCTGAAGGCCGAGATTTAGCAAGTGAGCCACGCAGGCACTCCATTATAATCTTGATTTTAAAAATGAAGCTGCCAAAACTTAGAGATTTTAAGCAACATAGATCACATAGCCAATGGAAGTGAGCATCTGAACTCGGGCAGCCTTGTGCCTACCATATCCTTAACTATTAGGCCACAGAGATAAAGACTCGATTATTGACGACGCGGCTTAAAACTAATTACAGATCATTTCTGCAGAATTCATTCTCTGGGGAAATTTTATTTCTAGAAAAATAATTGGCAAAACGACCTACAATAGTGACCGCTTCTCAGTGTATATAAGGACCGCGTTAGTGATTGCACCATGCAATTTCACTGGTCCCTGCAATATGCCCAAAAGTGTAGCATTCAATCTTGTTAGAGAAAATCAGTCCTCAAGAGAAGATTCATGGGCAGAACCCAGTCACTCTTCTTTTTCCTCCAGAATTAAGAGCCAAACTCTAACATGTTCTTTTAGATTTCCTAAAAGGAAGGGGGGAATAATGACCCAGGAGAGCACACTGAGACAACACAATTTGCATATCTTAACAGCCTCCCATGGTGCCCTGCAAATGGAGAACAGTTGAAGGATATAGAGTTCCTTTTACACAGCATAACCAGCGGAAATGACCACTGATGTTAATTTGAAACAGAATGAGACAGCTACACTGAGGTGCCTTGAGGAAGTATACAAAGAGAGCCTTCTCTCTTGCACGAGGTGCTGACATTGGGTGAGTCCATCCTGCGCAGCTGATGGTAGGAAGGGCACATCCTGAAATCTCAACACCTGGATAGAGCTCGGGAGATTTTGAAAGAAAGCTAGACAGACGGTTTCTCATAATGACACTGCAAAAATCCCAAAGGCATCTGCAGCTGGCTCGCTTAGAATCTGAGTTAAAAAAAAAAAAAAAAAAAAGACACAACTTTTTTCTAGAAAGGCTCATTTATCCATGTAAACAAAGTTAAGCTACTTAATAAATCCTTTCTAAGTTCCCATTTGGGGTAGACCTATTTTTGCTTTACGGCTCTTTCTGGGGGCTCGGAAATTCTTGGTTGTCATCAACCTGCTTTAATCCCAAGCACAGCCCCAGAACAGAGAAGCGTCCGTTCATATTGAAAGCAACTGAACAATCTTTGCAGAATTTGATTTTCTATTTGTTTTCCCCCCATTAAAAATATCATCTCCCCTCAATCCATATGCAATTCAAAAGGGAATTCACTGGGAATTTTGTGGGTTAGCGTTTAATAAGACATGTGACCGATCCACTTTTCTGTAACCGTGACACCAATATCAATCTGTTTGCTTTCCCAAATAATCAGTTTCAGCGTATCATTAAACGGTCTCGAAGATGAGTGATTAATGCACTGGGTCAGGGAAAAAGAAAACTACTCTTCCTCAGGGATGAGAGGCATCCAGTAGAAAAGGGGGAACTCAGGACTTCAAGCATGAGCTGCTTTTCCCTAACCTGTAGAGCAGTGACATATAGCTTCTTAGTGCACAGAATTGACGTGAGGTTAAACAGAATGAAAACGATATAAAACCATCATGTGAGTGTACAGTGCAAGGCCATTTGTTACAAGATAATTTATTATTCAGGTTCAGATACACTGCCTTGGACGCCACCTTGAAACCTTTCTTAGAACACAGTGAGATCAGAATAAATAATGAATAGAACATAGCTCCCTCTGGCTGTATCGTGAATTCCTAGCCTACATAATTTATGCACAGTGAAAGACTAAAGAAAAAAAAAATCAAACAGAAAATGTCTGGCTCTCACCCTGGAAGACTTTATAACTTGTTTTAGGATTAAATGATACACTGGTGCAATGAATAGTCATACACAGACACACATACACACACACACAAATCTCTATCTCTAGCTAAGAAAATGGAACGTCCACATCAGAAGCAAGGAAATTTTTCAGAGAAAAGAAGTATCTCTCTGCGAGACCTCACAAACCCAGAAAACTAGTCCGACCCTCAAAGTGGGCTGTAACCTGTGTCGACAAGGAGGAACTAGAGAGAGGTCCAGAGAAGAAATCTTTGTGAGATAAGACTTCATAAAAATGCCCTACCTCTGGGAGATAAAAGTGCCAATTACATGCTTATGATTTATTTGATTTTATTTGGTTTCCATAGAGAGGCCACTCTTGGTTTTGTTTTTTTGTTGTTGTTTTTTCTTCCTGGCGTCATTGAGCAATGCAGTTGACATAGAACATTGTGTAGACTGAAGTCACACAAGGTGTTGACCTGATACACTTACATGTGGCAAGGTTATGATACCCTGTTGTTAGCTAACACTCTCACTACCCTTCTTTTCTGTGATGATACCATTTAAGATCAATCCTCAAGAGGCCACTCTTAAAACATCTATGTATATGAACAAATCTAAAAACTGGTGTAAATTCCACATGTTCAAGTGTGAAAGGGAACGCCAGCTCACCTCAAGTGCCAAGTGCAGAGTGAGGCTTTGACTCTGACTCCCCTTCGCATATTACCTGGTTGATGGGAAATGGTACCACCAGGTCCTCAAGAGTCTCCTGCTTTCTCGGAGATGCACCCTCCAGTAGCCCCTTCCACGTGTGGCACTGAAAGGCCTTCCTGGAGCCCAGCCAACACCTGCTCAGAGAAGGAAGTAACGACACAAGTGAGGGTCACCGAATGACGCGGACAATTCTTAGGATCTTTGTATAACCTAAGAGTTTAAATTTATCAACTATGACAAAATAGTTTTGGGGGCTGAAATGGGGGGGAAAAAAACCACTAATTAAATGGTAAAATGTGTTAGTAGGCTGTGAATTAGACAAAATTATGCTGCCACCTCTGTCTGGCTAAAAATCGAATCATGGAATTACCGTGGTGCAAAAAGTGAGGACATTAACGTTTAATTGCTTGGCTAAAAGAAAATGCCACAGCACGGGGGAAATAAAACTTCACCAAATAAGGATTAGATTAAAACTGGGAGCCATCACCCATGGCTTCAGTGGCTCCTGTGAGCTCCGACAGCTTTCGAATTGCTTAAATAGTTAGAAAGGTGACTGTAACATTGACCAGCAAATGACATAAATCCAGAATTAATTATAAAGGCTTACATAAGCAAAAAGAAAGGGGCTCGCTGGATCCAGGCTTATTGTGAGATGTCAGCATAATGAAATTTTAATCAGTTTGTTTATTTAAGGAAGAATTAATTGCATATCATATTGCAGAAAATATAGTGCAGTTGTAAAGTTACCTGACTTCAGATCTTATGTAAGTGGATCACTTGTATCTTAATTTTCTTGGGCAATTTATATAGTTTTGGGGGTTTATCAGGCCTGTGTTCAGCTTGTCATATTCACTGAAATTAAGTGATGCTTATGAGATCTTTCAAGGGGCCTCTTTCATTTTTTTAGGGAAATGCCCCTTCTTTGCCATCCCCACGCCTCCTGAAATGTCATTCTTCCACCTACTATGGAGTAAGTTATTTATGGATTGTTTTTAATTTATGAAGTGGTGAGGGGTGCCATAGTTAGCTGGATGCCCCCATGAAGTCCTACAGATCAATGGTGAAGCCATCCATTTACCAATTGACTTTTAACCCTCTCTAGCTGACAAAACAGGATTTATGTTCATGCAAAGAAAATGAGCTAAACCTTTGAATATAACCGGGTTTTTGTGTGCAACCTGAGTGTACTGCCCCTGAAAATCACCTATTTCTTAGAAATAGAGAGTGGATTGGAGCTAGCACTTGCCACAGAAGAAACCATAGGGCTTTGATGTTCAAAGTCAGAATATCCATTTTTATTGTGCTTCATGCAATTTCCAGATCAGTTTCCATCAGTGGAATAACTGTCTTATATACACATTATAGCCTATCATAGTACTGAGAGTTTCTTAGCTACAAAAATGTATTCCCCTTTGGCGTTTATCCTGGAATTCAGTATAAATAACATAACCGAAAATGGGATAGAGTAAAAGATCTTTGCTTCAGGAGGACAGATTTCTATATATGACATTAGTTACTATTACATAGATTATTTGGGTAAAGATTTATTGAAACCTCCAAATCCACCCATCACTGTACCAAATAGTGCTTTGTGAGGAGTCCAAGCCTGCATATTATTAGCGTATTTCATTGAGTGCTTAGTAGATGCGAGGCACCATTGTTAAGGGCTTGATGTAGACTCTTCTTGTCTGTCCTGGTAATGTTATGAGTTAAGCATTATAATTATTATCCAAATTATAAAGAGGGAGAAACTGAGGCTCAAACTGCCAAATCACACTGTGCTGGTACAACTGTTAAGAAGTGGTATACCGTAATAATCATGTTTTTTGATTTTCTCTATTTTAGGATGCTTTCACATCTTGGAACCTTACAAACCCCAGGAGGGAAGAGACTGGACTTCCAGGGTCAGCTAATTCCTAGAGACCTCAATCAACTTGCCCTTGAGCACAGTTTTGAGATGCAAACCAGACAATTCAGAGTTCAATCACCTTCTTTGTCAACTTCTCACTGACCAAGCTATTGTTCTTTCTGCTTTTAATCACCTCAGGGCCAGGTTTGGAACAACTTGAGACCACCTCTATAGGCCAGAGTCGGCCAGAAGTTGTTTCAAACGGTCCAATCCTAAACCTGTTCAGCTGCTTACCTTGCCTCACTCCTTCCTTCCTGCTAAACTCACAATAAAAGCTCTGGTCCACACTTTCTCTATACTCCCTCAGCCTCCAGACTGACCTTGGTACTTTCCTGTGTGGACCTGTAGCAGCCAAGGGCAGGCTGCCTCACAATGGGTCACTTTGTCATGAAAATTATTTTGAGTTAAAAAGCAATCAAAACCCAGGAGATTTAGGAAAAGCACTTAACCTGCCCCTCAAATGCCTAAAATAATTTATATAGAAGACCTGCTCCAGGAATGGAACTATCATCGGAGCTATCACCATGGACAACTACATTGGGTTGTAAGCTAGGCAGGGTTAATAGGGAGGAAGCTTGCGAGGCCTGTTTGATCAAAGTCCTCTCTTTTCCAATCGTTTCAGACCTTGAGGGAACAGAAAATTCTTGCTTCCCTCACAGTCCATGTAGAGTGATGCTTGTTCCCTCATCTGGGGAACTGTGAGTAACAAACTATCTTTTCACCAATAACCATCTTCTGATCTCTTGGCCTCACCATACCTGACTAGGAACAAAATCCTGGCACATTATAAAACACGTGCCAAGGGTTGAGTCAAAGTCCTTTGACTGCATAAACTCCCCTCACTGCTTTCCAAACCCAAGGGTGGTCTTCTTCTTCCTCTTTACTTTCAATTTTAAAATAATTAAAGCTTTACAGGAAATCACAAAGAAATGTACAAGGAGCTCTTATGTGCCTTCCACCCAGCTCCACCAATGGCCACACCTTGTGCAACTAGAATTCAGTATCACAACTAAGACATTGACATTGGTACAATCCACACAACATATTTTAGACTTACCCACTCATGTGTATGTGTGTATAGCTCTGCGCAATCTTATCACATGTATAGTTTCTCTTGCTGCCACCGAAATCAAGGTGCTCAATTATAGCATCATCACAAAGCTTTCTGCAATAACTTATTTATAGTTACACCTACACCTCCCATTCCTAACCCCAGGCAACAATTAATCTATTCTTCACAGATGTTGTATGCATGGAATCATGCAGTGTATATCCTGAGATTTGTGCTTTTTCTTCCCCTCCGAATTATTTCCTTGAGATTAATACAAGTTCTTGCACTTACTCCTTTTTATTGCTGAGTAGGATTCAATAGTATGGGTTCACCACAGTTTGCTTAGCTATTCATCCACTGAAGGACATCTGGATAGTTTCCAGAGTAAAACTGGGATGGATAAAGCTATGAACATTTATGCGCAAGTTTCTGTATGATACGTCGATGGCTTCCAGTGAAACACACTTCCCGACATGCTCACCCTCACGTTGTCCTCTCCCCCTCAAATATGGGTTGGCCCAGTGAATCATATTAACCAGTAGAAGTGACACTGTGCCAATTCTGAGCCTAAAGCTTAGGAAGTTTTGCTCTGGCCCTTTTGGAAGTTAACTACCCTGAGAACCCAGTCCTATAAGGAAACCCAAGCTAACCACACAGAGAGGCCTGGGGGTGGGGGGGACAGCAGGGGAAGAATCAAGAAATCTAGGCAGAAGTGTGAACCAAGGCTACTGGCCAACCCATACATCTGCGTTCCAGCAAACCATCATCATCAACCTTCCAGCCATGTGAGTTAGCCTGCTTGGGAATGTAGCCTTAAGCCACCCCCACAACCCCCACCCCTACCTATGCCACTGAAGAACATGAGCTACGCTTCCAAAGCACTGATCAAAAGGCAGAATTGTGGCAGATAAATAAAGTGGTTATTATTTTAAACCACTAAGTTGTTAGTAAGTTCGTCCTACCAAAAACTATACAGAACAATACATAATTAGAGCGGAAATACACATCCTACTTTAACTAGGTCCTGGACCTAGTTAACATATTAGTTCTTCATTAATTTGCTAAAATCCCAGGATATTATTTTAAGTAAATGTAGTTATCAACCATACAGATTTAAATAGGTAATAGGCAACAATGCGTATTTTATATAATGTAAACATGTAGTGTATTTGGATATTCTAGAAATGCTCTGGATCTGGAGTCACAGATCAACAATCAATCCCCAGCTCTATCCCTAACATGCTTTGAAATACCACATGCCATGAACAACTGTTAGGATCAGACAAAAGAATTGATCTAAAGTTATTTCGTATGCTGTAAGACATCAAAGTATTTTGTAGTGGCTCACAATCGATTCAGTTGTTGATTGATAAATGGGTACAAAGAAAACACAGGTGCTGATTATAGTTTAAATAACACTGAATTAAAAAAAAATAAATAAAGAACACTGAATTTAGCCCACCATCACCTTTATTATCAAACTCTCACAGTATGTTCAGACATTATACAAAGTATACTATTATACTTTCATTAATTTATGCAAAACCCCATGACTTTTAATAAATTGAACATATAATTAACCTCACATGAAAGCAGAAGTGACTAGTAATAATGTAGCTAATTTGAATTAGACAAAGAATCACATTTCATTTTATTTCATAACTTTACATAACGACTACCACAGCAGAGAGGGGAGAGAATAATTAAGCTCGCGTGCCCAAATACATCTATCGATGAGTTTCAATCATCTTCTCTTTGCTCTTTTTCCTGCCAAAAAAAAAAAAAAAACCAAAAAAAAAAATTACGACTTGACAGCATCTGATGTAGTGGCAGACATACACTTTGCAAATTTTTGTTTGTTTCTAAGCTATTTTTGGCTTTCTTTCGTCATTGAGTCCAAATTAAGTGTTGGTTAATGTGGTTACATTTTACTGGAGCTACTAAAATAAGGTTACATAAAGCAGAAAATGGAAATAAAAGTTTACAACAAGCTTCATTCTGCTTTCTTTCTTTGAAGCTCAGTGGAAAGTATGAGAGCATTGCACATTCAAGGCTTTGCATATTATTAAACTAAAAAAAATTATAAAGAACATGACAAGCTGAAAGGAAAAAGAAGCACACAAGCCAGTACAAATTCTAGCTGTTGATCATTTCCCCTTCATGATATTCCCCTTCATGGTCCATGGAGAAAAGCATCACAAATTCTGCCTAATACCATGTTTCCCTAATGTCCCAAACCTGGAAAATTTAAAAAAGTGAGTTTCTTTGGGTTTATGCTGCACTAGATAATCAATTTGTGGCCGATGTTTTTCCTCACCTAATTTCTCAGTTGTTTTGGAATTCATCAAATGTGTTCGCTAGTACTCAAAGTAGATCAAAAGCAGGTCAGTGACAAAACACAAATGGAAACATTTGGTCCCAGTTAGTATGAAATTCATTTCAGAAAAATATGGTCACAAAAACTAGGTGAATGAGGAAAGACACTAAGGAAATGAACAGGCTTCCAGGTATACATTATTTGGAGGAATTCCTCAATCGTAGGCTTCCATGGTGAGGACTATTTCTCTTCTACCCAGCATTCTTCTGACAAATGACACAGTTTAAAGTTGTTTTGCTAGTTGAGATCTCAGTCTGCCACTTAAAACATCTCAGAGGATTTTGTCCATTTCCCACTAATTGTAAAAGTGAGATTGTAATAGAGAGAAGTTGAAAAAATTATTTGAATCTGAATTTTAAAAAAAATTCAAATTCATTGTTCAGTTGAGAGTATGTTGCAAATGGTTCATTCATGGAAGTGCCTAATAACACACCTATCCTACCCTGTGTTAAGCTAGCCACCTTCTGAATATATAAATTGTATCAAATTATAAAAGCTAAGTATAGAAATAATCAAATATGCTTATCGCTTTGACCAAAAGGATGCTTCTCTGATGGCACATGATTAGGCACGGATGCAAGACCCTGGTGGTTACAATAAGTATTTGATGAATTGCTTAAATTCTCCAAATTATTTTATTCATTTTTACAAATGTGGGCATCACCACTACATCATAGGTTCTCCAATTGTAACAAAAAAAGATATGTCTTAAATAACTGTATTAAAAAAAAATTGGGGGCACCTGGATGGCTCAGTGGGTTAAGCATCTGCCTTTGGCTCAGGTCATGATCCCAGGGTCCTGGGATGGAGCCCAGGATAGAGCCTGGGATTCAGCCCTGGATGCAGCTCCCTCCATGAAGCCCCAGATGGAGCCCAGCTTCATCCTGCTGGGCAGGGAGCCTGCTTCTGCTGCTTTCCTTGCTAGTGCTCTCTCACTTTCTCTCAAATAAATAAACAAATAAAATCTTTAAAAATTTTCAAATAGTAGTGAAATTAAGAAGGGAATACTTTACTCTTAAATTTCTCTAATATTTCATTTACAGATCCACACCTCTAATAGATTCTGAGTATAAATCTTTGATCTTAAAAAATTTCATCTAGATTTTAGATATACATTTAAGGGTGGTCTAGATCTCTCTTTGATCATAGGCTCTTAAGTTACTAAGTGCTGTATACACAATATTAAATACAGTATATTAGAGCAGAGAGTGGATATGAGTATTTGGCAACTAACTAGTCAAACTTCAGATATGTTTATTTAATTTAATAAAACTGTTTAGTTGGAGGAAGAAAGCAACTTTTGAAGAGCAAAGCTATTTTGGATTAACTTTCTAAAAACTTCAAAAAATTAGTTGTAGTATTTTCCTATGTTGCTTTTAGCCTTAAATATTATGGCAACAGAATCTTTTCCATCCCTCAAATTGTCAAAAAACAAAAACTAAAACAAGCAACCAATCAAACAAACAAAACTACTCACCTGTATTTTCTTCTAATCCTTTAGTATTTTTGTTTTCTACCATTTAAATTATTATTTCACCTGGGACTTAACTTTATGTAACTTAAGTTTTATTCATATTTTAACCAGTTTTCCCTAACTCTATAATCAAATAAAATGCTATTTCCGCAGTGCTTTTGAAATGCCACTCTTACTAAAAACTACTTCCCTGCATCTAATCTCTCTCTGACCTCACCCATCTTTTCAGACCATTTCATACTGGAGCCATTGCTGCAGCTCTCTGTGGACTCAGATCTGAGGGTAGTTTGTCTCCTCTGAAAACAAATCTCTCCTTTTCAGCCCCAGGACTTCCTCCACCACAGTGGCATAGGACGCATGGTGAAACTACTCAGCCACTAGGACACACACGCAAATCTGTAGGTATAAGTGAATAGTACCCTTGACCAAGGACAACCCCTGATCAGTGTGTGGGACAGGAGACCAGATGATACACTACTTTTCTGGCTTCGTCAGTGACAAAGATGTATTGTACATGGCTCCTCAGAGTATCCCCAGTGGGACCAGTTCCGGCTGCCCATTTGAGTTATCAGCCAAATAATGCTATATTGGCTTTGCCTCTTTCCTTGTTTCAATCTTCCAAGTCTCCAGCTCCTATCCCTTGGGATAATTCCTTGCATGCAATAAATTATCTGGATGCAGTAATTTGTTTTAAACTGATTTTAAAGCAAACCAAAGGGGCACCTGGGTGGATCAGTGGTTGAGTGTCTACCTTTGGCTCAGGGCGTGATCCCAGAGTCCTGGGATTGAGTCCCACATCAGGCTCCCTGCAGGGAACCTGTTTCTCCATCTGCCTATGTCTCTGTCTCTGTCTCTCCACCAGTGTCTCTCATGAATAAATAAAAGTCTTAAAAAAAAAAAAACAAGCTAAGAAAACCATCATTTATTCTTGATTCTGTTTCTTGACCTGATTCTGTACCATTAAACTGTCCTTTCATGGCTTTATAACATATTTGAATACCTGTTAAGGTAATTGTACATACACTATACTTTATTTGAAAATTACCCTGGTTGCTCTAGTGACTTATCTTTTTCAGATTAATTTTGAACCATTTAAACAACTCCAAAGTCGCATTCATTTTTCAAATTGGAAACTAATTTATTTCTCTCCAATTTCATATCCCTCTAATTATCAGCTGTATGGATTTGTGGGGTTATTTTTCTTAATGCCCCCATATCCTCTTTTACGAGTTAAAGGAAATAATTCCTTCTTCACTGAGTTGATATGAATAATAATCAGGTTATACACACACATATTAATAATTACACAGTTGCTGACATTTAGTATACCCTAAACATTCACAATGGATTATATATATTCTGATATCACAATAATATTAAATCTCCTAATCTATAAAGATAGCATATTGTTTCATGACTGAAAGGAAACCTCATATTCCACAGTAAAATCTAGTATTTTCCTTTTTATAGTCCTATATTTTTTCTGTAAAACTTTTCTATGATTTTTGGGGTATATTTTAATGACAATTTTGGATGAGATAATATTAATGTCATTTTCCATCTAATTAAAATGAAAATGTTATGTTTATTCAGCTGTGCTTAATGCTTTGTATATGCTACATCAATTATTTATTCTTATAACAGTTGTTTGAGATGAGAACTATTATTAGTTCTATTTTACAGATAAAGAAAAAGACACAGAAAAGTTGAATATTATCCCCCAGCTAGTAAAGAACTAATTCCAAATTTAGTTCAAGGCTAATCTTGATCTTATAAGAAAACAATTGATCATTCTATATTGTTTTTATAACAAGTGACCAACAACTTACATTTGTTATATATACTTATTTTTGTTAGTTCACTTGCTTTTTAAAAAGATAATCATATTAATTCTAGTTACTGATATCTTCTTTCTAATATTTATCTTTGTAATGATTTTCTGAACAAATAGAGCTTCGATGAATTAAAAGCAATACATTTTCTAACTCATATTTCATGTTGTTAACAGAAATAAAAGACAAATGTTCTAGGGAGAGAGTACCTCCCCATTTCTAAATCTAAAATATTTTGCTAAATCTGTTTGCCAAACCCTGAACACCTAAGAGTTCCCCCATCTTTTCTTTAAAAATAAGATACCGCCACCACCATATAATTGTCCCAACCTCATCTTGTAGACATTTTCTGATGCTTGGCTTGGAAAGGCAAACTCTAAGATACTCAGGAGCATATGGCAGGGAAAGGTGTTTGGGATCAGGTTAACCACCTTTCCCACCCAGGACACCACATTTGGCTCACAGTTCCCCTCCAGATGCTTCACACAAACCAAAGGACAGGTCTGGAGTCCAAGTTCTGAGAGAGCAGCTTAATTTCCAAAGGGCACATGACTAAGAGGTAACTTGAATTTTCCAGTAAGTCCTTTGCCTTCTTTTCCCTTCAAATTCATAGACGGCAATATTGAAATTGAGGCCCTGCATGGTGATAGCTCCTTCCCGATGAAACTTGGTTATTCACAAGACCCAAGGCATTGAGCCAACAGACTGATTCTCAGACAGTCTCCACATTCCCTCCTATGAGCCAGGGAGAGCAAAGAACAGCACCCATGTGTAAAGAAGGAGCAGATCTGACCTCAAAAGCAAGCCAGATGAAAGTGAGAAATGACATCAGCAAGAGAAAATTGCAATAATTCATCAAAGTCATTCCATGGTTGTTTTATTGAATGGTTTTCCCAGGTGACTGATTTGTGTCCATTCATAAGATTCAGATATCAGGACCTTTGCAACTCATTTGCTCCATGTTCTAGCATATTTCCTTGAAGCTCTTTCTCAAACTGGTGATAAGTGTTTCTACAGCCTCAAGAAGGTTAAATGAGTCTATGTAGGGTTTTTGAAAGGAGGAAAAAAATATTGTTTGCTCTCATTAAACTTTGTTGAGAGCCACAGGACAAAAATGATTTTATGGTAACCTCTCCCCACTTAAAAAAAAAAAAAAAAAAAAAAAGCCCACTACATTGTGAGCAACTATTTGGTGATAGAATGTTAGGAGGTATATATGTATTATTCCTATATTTAGACAATCCACTAATCTGTTTAAAACAAAAACAAAGCTCAAAACTCCATCTTATAGATGTATAAATGGAGAAAATGGAAACAGAGCACTACATGTCTCCTGTAGACATAAATGATGTCTATAAATATATATCAAAGATATCTTCTTTTCTTTTAAGATTTTATTTATTTATTCATGAGAGACACTGAGAGAGAGACAGAAGGAGAAGCCTGATGCAGGACTTGATCCCATCAAAGATGTCTTCTGATAAAGGAAAATACTATAATACCATAAAAGCCAGTCTATTATTTATTGATCTCTCAATAATGTATAAAATGTCAACACTGCTCCACAGGTCTACAATCTTTCCATGATGGAATCTATGATCCTCTGTTAACAAATGTGTGAAACAATAGGACAATTTCCATTAGACACAACAACAAAAATAAATGAAAGAAGGACACAACTCTAATTGAAAGTTCTAAGAATAGGAACTGTCCCTGTTTTAGTGAAAGTAGATTATCCGGCCACCAAATTAAATCAAATACTCATTGTCTCTCTCAAATACAGTCCTCTGAGCTCTTTTGGGAAAAAAACAAAAACAAAAACAAAAACAAAAACCGCGGTGCTCGGAGAGATCAGAAAAGAGAATGGTAGCTTTGGCAAAACCCAGGAAGACAGAGGGGCCTAGGAGGAGTTTCAGGGGAGCAGGAGGGCAAGGTGAAGAAGGATTTAAGAGATGTGTGCATCCAGGTGAGCACCGAAACACACGCAGCCATGCGATTTTTATAAGGGAAACGACTTTTCAGAGAAATAAAATATAGAAGTGGCTAGTCTTGGTTTAAGGAATAACAGAAGGCCCAAATTAAATAGCATTTTATTAGCTTTTTAAGTGGAGTGACTCAAACATGACTTGTTTTAAAAACATAAGACATCCAATTAACCCGACTTCTGAGCCTGACATTTAAAGGGCCACTGATCTTAGGAGGGATAGGCCCCTGGAGGTTTCTGGAATCGATCCGTAATTGGTAGTGCAAGCGCACACAGATGCTCCCTTAGGGTATGCGTATTTGCACACGCTCAGACATGCACCTAGGCTATGAAATGGCCTGCTTTGCCACAACCCACTGCTGATGAGAACACCCCACCCCCCAGGGAGGAGGAGGGGGGCCAAGCGGATGAAAGTGAATTGGCGCTAAGCGCCAGGATGCAGGAGGGGATGAAAGATGCTGAGTGTCTGCCCTGGGCTCCCCAGCCTTGGGCCTCCCCAGGCCTACCCCGCCCCCCCCAGGGCCACAGCTCCCCGGGTCCCTCCATAGCCGAGTGGAGCCGTTGGGCTGATCCCAGAGCCCCCATACACAGCCTTCCTTTCACCACCTTCCGTTTATACAAAGACTGGCTTATCCCAATTTTTTTTCCCCTGTTGCCTTTGCAATGAAAAGCTCTCCACGCGCAGCCTAATAAAGTTCTACGCCTACCCCCACCCCCAGCCCCCAAATCCCTGCCAAAAAAAAGAAAGGGAGACTTAAACCTGGAACTCATTTAGCTAAAGGGACTTTAGTTAACAAGAAAGTTACCCATCATGGACTGCAGGTAACACCTCCCGTGATCCTAAATCCATTACCTGGAGACTTACCCAGGCTGAGTTTGATTTTATGAACTGTGAGGTTGCAATGTTGAAAGTCTGCAAATTGGACATAAATTGGACGCAAAAGACTGGGGGAGCCGAGTGATTTTCTCTCTAACGGTGGAGCAGGCTCTGGCTCTCACCGGGGGATTCCTGTAATCTGGAGCGCTTCCAGGGATGAGTGCCTGGGTCCCCACGTCTCTCAATCTGGGACTTCCCTCAACCCCCCCCCCCATACCCACCCCGCAAAAGAAGGTTTGACTCCAACTCAAGCGGCCCCACCAAGAACAACCTGTGAATCAATCAATTCCTCTGCTGGAGGAATGTGCATGAGCGTGCACACGTGCACACACGCGCACCCAGGTCTGAGATCAGTAACAGAAAATGAGTTTTCTCCTACTCCTTGCCCCCTACTGTCAACAACGTCTGCTGGTGTTTTTGACTGGACCACTTTTCATCCGCCCCCTCGCTTGTCATTTTTCACAATTGTATTTCAGAGAGCACAGCTGATGGCCATGAGGTATGCGGTCACGACCGGCTTCTGGGTTTTAAGGAACACCACGGTGGCTTTCAGATTAGCCATACCTTCTGCTTTCCATTTCATTGAGCATTGATTGATTTTTTTTCCTCTTTTTTACTTTGTTCACTTATTTATCCATTTAATTTTTACTTTAGGGAAGGAGCTAAGGATGGCCCAGAGATCAAAGCCCAGGAAGGCCCACATGTGTCCTAACTGAAGTAGAAGGCCAGGTATAACTAATTATGTAATAGAGATAAAACAGGAAGATGCAGGGAGGGAGAGATTAAATCCACCTGGAAGTTGGGGTGGAAAAAAAAGTATGAGTCTGGGCTTCAAAAACTGAATTGCAGTTCTCCAAAAGGAAAGTGGTGTTGGTCTCGGGTGGAGAGTAAAGATACGTATCCCCGGGCAGAGAGAGGGATTTTAGGGAGATGGCCAGAGAAAAGTTCATGGGATGGCCATTGGAGTGACATGACCATGGTCCCTAAACACAGGGGAGGAGAGGAATAACAAGGGATAAAAGTCTGAACATGTCCTTATGGCCGAACCCAAATGCCATGCTGACAGGTTTGCACTTTATTCCATATGGAATAGTAGAAGTTTCTAGAATATTGACAACATTGAGAAGTATATCATAAGCTTGTGTATAAAAATGTGCTCAAGGCAACAACAGCATACATGTGTCTCAAATGCATAAACCGACCATAGTTCAAACGATGGCACACTATATAATATTTTAAACAAAATAAATAGATCAAATGCTTTTCTGAAGTGAAGTAAATTTTTTTTAAATTGTGTATGACCTATCATTATTAACATTCAAAATCTAAAAGAACACATGAAGTATGTTTTTATGGATTCCCTGATGGTAAAAAGTACCTGTGAGGAGGTCGAAGGGAACATGGATACATCTGCGATGTTTTACTTTTTTTTTAATAAACAAAGCATAAAGTTGGAATCTCAAGCCAATATGACGAGATAGTCACAACTCTTTTATGTGGGCTCTAGGCACTTGGATATGAGTGTTTTCTGAATTTTCCATAGGACTTGAATATTTTGTAATTTTTAAAGGGCAAATTCCTAGATCTCTTTTCCTCCACACACTTGCTGCTTCTGCTCAATCTAAAGCTTCCCCAAATATTTCTGAGAGTCTTGGGGAGCATCTCACATATGGTCATAAATAAACGTGGTCAGTCACCTTGGATGTCCCTTGGGTAGTTCTGGTCCTATAGGAGGGACCAGGGCTGCTTCCCTGTCTCTCCCCATGCCTCAATGAGTGCCAGTATCTTTCTTAGCTCTGACAGCACTTATTGATTTTTATTTTATTTTTTTTTGGGGGGGGTAGGTGAGATGGGCAGAGGGAAAGTGAGAGAATCTTAAGTAGGCTCCACACCCAGCACAGAGCCCAATGCAGATCTCGATCATGACCTGAGCTGACATCGAGTCAGATGCTCAACGGACTGAGGCACCCAGACACCCCTGAAACATATTTTGGTTCCAAAAGCTCACCAGGCACCACAGATAAATGAAAGCAAGTAACCTTTGGTCTTTTGTGTTACCCACAGTTCACAGGATACCAAGCAGTGATTATTTTGCTCTTAGGGTATAAAAATTTTTTAGTAAAATAGATCTTCTAGCTTTAGTTGTACAGTGTTCCTCTGGATGAAGCTTCTAAATCCAGTAGGCTAATCACAGGCTCCTGGCTGAACTCAGAATCATCTGTCATCTCTGACAACTCAGATTTTATTACTTGATCAAGCTTTACTTTTTAATTCTTTATTTCCCACAAGATGAGTTTCTCCCAAAGGCTCCCCAAGCCCACCTACAGATAAATGTCTTGTCATAACTGCCCATCAGTTTCAACGACATGCCCAGACATAGTTTAGGCTCAAGTTGGGTTCTCCCCTACACCAGGAAGTTTATTCTGGCAGAAGAATGTGGGACAGGCTGGAAACAGGAAGAGGCTGGAGTCAGGGAGGCCGGGCAAGAAGGAGCTACTGCAAATATACAGGCACATTTTTATTTTCACATTTAATCATTCACAGGCAGTCTTCCCTTGTGATGTACCGTGGGTGCACTACAGCACACATATTCTATCTGTACACACTGCAGTGGGGTGTTCTCTACTTCGTCAATCTGAAAATCAATGCATTGAGAAACTGAGCCTTCAGAGGAGTATCTCATGAGGTTCCTTGACTCTCCCTCATCTGCAGGTATGGCCCTGAACCAGAAAACCCTCTGGAAGATAACAGAGGGATGAGGAAGAAGGATGAAAGAGGTGATTCCAAACATTACATAAGTGTTGTCTTTACATATGCCTTTACATAGTTGGCGCTCTGAACTCTTTATTGTACCCAGGACCACTACTTCGAAAACCAGTGGTGTAAAAGCAACCAAACCCAAACAGCTATGGGACATATTTAGAATCACCGATCAGGCCCACCTTCTCTCATTATTTATTAAAATGTCGAGTTCTAAAAGCCAATGCCTACAGATCTCATGGATGGAGCCTTGTTGACCTCAACTGGTCTTAGGCATGGTTCCAAGGAGAACCTCAACTGGTCTTAGGCATGGTTCCAAGGAGACCTCAACTGGTCTTAGGCATGGTTCCAAGGAGAATGAAGACAAGATAAGAAATAAGCAAACTTTCTCTTTTTTTTTTTTAAAGATTTTATTTATTTATCCATGAGAGTCCTAGAGAGAGAGGGGCAGAGACACAGGCAGAGGGAGAAGCAGGCTCCGGGCAGGTCTCGATCCCGGGTCTCTAGGGTCGCGCCCTGGGCTGAAGGCAGGCGCTCAACCTCTGAGCCACCCAGGCATCCTGCAACCTTTCAATATTGCCTTGAAGTAGATAAATAGCTCCATTTGATTTGTTCCCTTTAGTACAAAGGCCAGTGTTTTAGGTGAACGCTGTTTTCTCCCCAGTCTCATTTGCAAATGTGTTAGGTTTCTACAGTTCTGGATGCTCGCTGTATTACTGTAGGAAAACTGCATCCACCACTGAAGAGACTATAGCACAGCATACATCTGAAAGTATTCTCTTTTAATATCCTCACAGTACAACCAATAACAGATGGAGTTGGCTGGAGCACATGGTTGATTCCAGTCTTAAGCATATTTATGTGGACCGCGCAAGCAAATAACTGGGCCCTAACTCAGCCAATTGCTACCTAGCAGGCTATGAGAGCTCTTTTCTAATGTTTTCAACTACTGTCATTGCTACTGTTATAAGCCAACAAAACAATATTTCAATACGGTTCCCCTATGTCACTTGCCATCATAGTATTTTAGGGATGGCCCAGGTTTCTCATAAGCCCTGTTTTCTTTTTAAACTATTGGGGAAATGCAAGAACTTCATCCACATGGCATGAGGACAACCCTTCTCCACTTTTCCCTTTGATTTTGGTGTAACCGAGCCAATCAATAAAGCTGGATTATCAGCAATATCTTCATTGCGAGGCAGGAGAAATCAACTTTGACCACAATATGATTCCTTTGAATTTCTTTGTGTCCCAAATGCAGTTGAAAAATGCATGACGATAGCCAAACTGTGGAAGGAGCCTCGGTGTCCAACGAAAGATGAATGGATAAAGAAGATGTGGTTTATGTATACAATGGAATATTACTCAGCTATTAGAAATGACAAATACCCACCATTTGCTTCAACGTGGATGGAACTGAAGGGTATTATGCTGAGTGAAGTAAGTCAGTCGGAGAAGGACAAACATTATATGTTCTCATTCATTTGGGGAATATAAATAATAGTGAAAGGGAAAATAAGGGAAGGGAGAAGAAATGTGTGGGAAATATCAGAAAGGGAGACAGAACGTAAAGACTGCTAACTCTGGGAAACGAACTAGGGGTGGTAGAAGGGGAGGAGGGCGGGGGGTGGGAGTGAATGGGTGACGGGCACTGGGTGTTATTCTGTATGTTAGTAAATTGAACACCAATAAAAAATAAATTAAAAAATAAATAAATAAATATAAATAAATAAATAAATAAATAAATAAATAAATAAATAAATAAAAATAAAAAAATAAAAAAAAAGAAAAATGCATGACGAGGTGCTTGAGCTTCTACGGTTAACTCTACCTCTCTCTTTCACAAAATAAAACAGCGTTCCATTCTTACACAAGGAAATTTTAAGGAGTCCACTGTTGTGGGAGGTCAACATTATCAATAATGTAATTAAGCTTCTTAAGAAGAACTGGATAATTGTCTAAGCAATTGCCAGCTCAAATAATGATAAAAGTGAAATCGAGTCGTCTGCTGCAGGGTGTAAGCTGAGTAGCGGTGGTAGTTGGGGAAGGCAGTTCCCTCTGCTATTTATTTATCATATTTACCGGACTCTCCCATTGCAGGAAAAGCCTGAGGGCACAGTTAGGAATGGCTAAATGTGGTGGCATAGAAGTTACCTTTTTATCTATTTATTTTTTCTTTCTGTATCTTACAAGGACATGTAAATACAGGAAAAGCTATCAGAAGCAGTTGTGTTGCTCAGGCTGCTTTATGGGCTGTTGTTGTGTATAGCTGGGGGGTTTTCAGCCCCCCTAAAAACACTAGGACCAACTTCTATGAACATAAAGGATGTTCTTGGGCTTTTATTGTCACAGTACAAGCTGTGCTTTCTGCCTGAATCCAGAACCAAGAACCTAAAAGAAGTAAAGCATGACTACATGTCAAAAAGAAAAATAAACTATTTTCCCGATTCCATCCTCTGTTCTCACCTGTGTATTTTAATCCCTGTAGTTGACATGAAACTGTTGTATAATTTTTGAGCTTTGCAGCTGTAGAATAGAGAACGTGAAGTGGTAATACTCTCACTGAAATAGGACCATAGTGCCGGGCTTTGCATGCCCTCTTGAGTGGCACACAGCACTGCTCAGGTATAGAAAAGCTTTCTCTGAGATGAGATAATTTCACAATCAGGATTTGTGATATTCACTGGATACTCCTAATGCAGGAAAGGCTCACTGTTGGGCCAGCTGCCAGCTGGGTATCCAGTCTTCCTGGGACAGGCAGTCCAATGGTAATCCGAACTACATCAGGGTACATGTAGACTTTGGAAGGGATTCCCATAGGAGGATGCCCAAGAGCACAGCCCTGAGTGTTGGGAATTTATTAGAATAAAAAGAAAAAACAATCATAAAGGTCATAAAGCCATAAGGGCTGTCAGAACACCAAAGTAGTGAAAGTGTCGTTTATTATTCTGATCACCACCAAGCCTAGGAACATTCTCGGATACCTGTGATGATATAATCACAAGCTCCCAAACCTAAGATGTCTCATCTAATTCTTTGTTATGATTTTCTACTGCCCAGCCTGATTCTCATTTCCACAAAGAGAGTCACTAAATGCTATTACTACTTCCAGTAGAGCATTTATCCATTTTTTTTCTGATTAAAGAGGAATTACATGATTTAAATATAATGTGAGGGACAACTGCCTAAACAATTTTCAAAGATCAATGCTAACAGTGGTTGGAGACATGCCTAAGCAAACAAGTCTCGTTGTATTCTCACTATTGCTTGAATATGGATTGCACTCTCTGTCCTTTTTCTAAATATCTTTTAAATTAATTCTCTGTTAGAAGTATATTTTGTAAGAGATATTTTTCTAATATTTTCTAATCCATAACATGGATTTTCATATGAATATTATGTAATTTAGTTAACCAGCTATACTTTTTTGATATTTCAAAATTCTGTTTAGCATGATTTGTAGCTTTTCTGAACATGCCTGTATGCAGAACTATTGCTATTTTCTGGGAAAAAAAAAACAATATAATCTAGAATATGGATTATAGAATCAAATGAATATCTATAAGACCTTAGATGAATATCACAAAACTATCCTCTAGAAATATTTTGCTCATTTTACCACACAAGCAAGTCACCTTCTTTTTATTATGCTGGTTTTATTTTATTTTGTTTTGTTTTTTTAAAGCAACATGGGCAAAATAAATTATAAAACTCACGAACCTTCAATATGTGAAAAGAAACATGTATCTGTCATCAGTTTTATTGTGGCCGGTCCTCACCTGATCAGAAGAAATAACACCATTGCACACAGCTGCCAAGGGATTAGGACTAACCAGTTATCCTCACTGTGCCCACATCCTCCCATTTCTGAAACTGAGACATAGCTTAACCATATTTATCTCATTGCAGCAGACATGAATGGGCTCATGTTACACAGTAACACGGTGTAAAACATCACCACGAAAAGAATATTCTTGTTGTAGGCGGAACATGTGACAAAAATGAGGAAATGTCTTTTGGAAATATTTTTGGAGGATTCTAGACACAAGATAGGGTACAATCCATAAATATCTCCGCGTCTGAGGTGGGACTGACATTTGGGATTCTCAGAATTCTCAGAACTTCCTTCCTGTTCTGGGAAGTAATAACGAACTCTTCTCTGTTGATAAATGGTTACTTACCCGTTATACATTGTGAACCGCCATTTTGGTCACATTTAGATTAGATCTGCATAATTTATGAATAGAACATTAAAACAAGAACAATAGTGTGAACACTGTCAGAGAGTGAATTCTGGTTACTATACAGATAGCTCAAACCAAAGTTTCTTATCACAGGCCATTTGAAATTAACCTGGTGGAGTATAGAAAAGGTCTAGGTTCTTCAGTCAAGTGATTAGAAGCCCTGGTGTAGACGTGATGCTACAACATGAAAGAAACATGCCCAGCCTTTGGAATTTGACAGACTTGGATTTAAATGGCTGCTGTGTGAGACTGCATGCATGTCTTATCTTTTTTTAAAAATCTTATCTTTTTCATTTAATTGACAAGGATTTGGTGGGAGAAAGTATAGAATGAGCTGAATGTAGAATAAAATATTTAATAAATGATAATTATTAGGATTCAGTGTAAAATGCCTAGAAATACTAAATATGGAATGGATTATCTGAGCTGCTTCCTGCCCATTGGCAAATCCCAAGGTTTACGAGTATAGCTAAAGTCATCATAAAGCCCACTGAATAATTAATTCACTTACTTTGGTCCAAATCTCCAATAATTATTCGAGATAAACTACACTGGGTTAGATCCTAGGGTTATAG
This sequence comes from Canis lupus baileyi, assembly GCF_048164855.1. Lineage (NCBI taxonomy): Eukaryota > Metazoa > Chordata > Mammalia > Carnivora > Canidae > Canis > Canis lupus. The sequence continues at coordinate 880,956 of NW_027326430.1, read as the reverse complement.
AGAGAAATAACTCACAATCTTCCTCTGTGCAAACAAATAGGGTGCCTCTAATACCTACCCAAAGATAGAGAATAGTTCCTATCTCTAGTTATTCATATACCATTCTCAAATTAATAGTCAGTTACTGCTTCCCAGTGTTCTGCTTTTGAAACCAAACCCCTGAATCATTTATCTTTCTTTACATAAAAACTGCCCAATTTCTACCTTATTTTTCTGGACTTTTCCTAGCCTTTGCAAACATTGCTATGACTTTTATTTTGTGGACTAATATGTACAAAGACATGACCCATTCCTTAATTAAGAATTATGAAGGAATTCCTAACTATCTGGGAATGAATCTTGGAATTAAAATTTATCCATGAGCCCTCTGCTTTTAAATTTATAGTAACATTTTCATCCGTTCAACAAATTATGCACTTTGTGGAAGCGGGATATTTACGTAAGTTTAGGCTAGCAAGCAGAAAAATTTTCAAAAGCCAAAATAAGTATCTCTTGCCCTGAGGAAGGTGTGAAGGGGTAAGATTTGCAAAGGACTGCTTTTCTTCGGGTTGGTGGTTTGGAACAATCTGCCTCAGAAGTGATATAAATAAGCCCTTCTATGAAAATAAGGAGAGGAGAGCCAAGCACGAAGGCAAATGAGAAAGGTAACTTTGCCTCATTAAACTTCATCATATGAATCATTAGATTATCTTAAGAACTGAGAAATTCTACTTATCACATCACTGCGGTTATATTAAAATAAAACCCTCCAAAGACCAAATGGACACAAGTTGAGGATTATTTTCTCTCTCTAGAGTTTTCCATGAGGTCTTTTGTCCCCGTCTCTTTTCTACCCATTAGTGCAAATAACTGATAGGCGACTGTGTGAAACGTGAAGTGTGGGCTGGGTTAAGACTATCACTCTCCTTGGAACATGAATGAGGGCAAAAAGTCCAATTGAATGGTAACCAAAACAAGACATTCTGACTGCTCGGTCTATGATGGAAGGTACCTCTCATAACAGAGAGGACTTTGACATTTTATTTCTCTTCCTATGAGAGGGATCAAGGTGGGTAGACTTCTTCCCTTTCCCCTCAAATACTAGCTCAGTTCTCTGAATACTAGAGCATTATTTGCAGATTAATTTATTTTGTAGATTTTAAAATCCAGTTCGTTTTCTTTTTTTTTGTAGTGTTTACTTAGGAGAGATCGAATAGAGAATGGAAAGAAAAAGAAGAAAAAAAAAAGCACACATTTGGGTGAGTAACAGAATTAACACACACTAGATCCTTTGATAGGTGGGAGAGAGGTTTGTTCAGGACCGGGTCCCCTAGAATTTTGAAAAGAAGAAGAAAACATGAAGGCATTTCCTTTTAACTTTTGGGAGCAGACTAATTTGGAGTTTATAATTAATTTAGGACCATTAACATTATATGGAGGTGGGGGGACAAATTACCCCACAGCATCTCAATCCTCCGGTGGAAGCATATCCAAAATAAATGCTGTCCCTTGATACTGTACCATGAAATACATTTCTAAGAAACCCTTGGCGCCTTCTCCCTGAATTTCCAACATCGTCTGCTAAAGAAACTTTTCAATGAAACCACACAGGTACCGCCTCAGAAAAAAAAAAAAAAAAATCATGGCACCAGAGAGCATTTTCCAGCCAGTTAGCTGGATGTATTCACATTTTTCATATTAGCCAAGAGATGTTTGGGATAGCATCCATAGCATAAGGATTTCTTACAGAATTTAAGATGTATTTTTCTAATGAGACAGTCTCCTGATCTCTGTCTCTTGTCTCTCTGCAGCTATCTACGTATTTATCTTTGTCTATCTGTCCCTCCCTCATTTTCAATCAGTGTCTTCTACTTAATTTGGAAGGGAGACATTCCTATGACCCAAACAATAGGCTCACCCACATTTCAGGACCTCAAAGCATTCATCTTAGTGCTTCCTCATGGTTATCATTCAAATAAATTACTTAACAACACTGAGTCAATTGTCATTTACTTTTTACATAAATATGAATTAGACAAATGTAATATTTACAATAAGAGGAAATTATGAAAGGAGAAGGTAAGGGGCATACAATAAGAGTATCTTTTCCTTTTCCTGAAGGAAAAACATGCAGATGTTCCTTAGCAAGCGAGTTGTTTCTCAGGTATATTTCATTCAGTCAGCCAGGGGAAAAAACAACACAGAACAAAAATCACAAGCATTCAAGCAACTGTATTTTAAAAATTATAAGTCAGGTACCATTTTTCTAAAAATGAATTATGGAAGAAATAAAACTAGTCAACACTATATCAGAATCTCATTTTCTGTTCTGTCAGGATTTCCCTGAGACCCAGAGCACTGAGGTGCCTACCTTGGTTCTGGAGCTTCCAGATCCCCACACTTTGGAATGGTCTATAAGATCATCCAGGTGGGATACCCCAGATGGGGCAACATATGAGACCCAGTTTCTGTTTTCCTCCTTTGAGGCATATTCTGGTCCTTTATTCAAATGTGGGGCTGACCAGACACCCTTATGAAGTCATCCTGGGTTTAGTGTGGGGAACACTGAACCCAGAAAAATAGCCTGGCAAGTCAATCTCTGGTACTTGGATTACTGTCTTTCTTTAACTTCCATGTCGGTTACTATTCTTGATAACTTTGATGTCCATATAAAAAAGAATCCTTCAATAGCCGACCAGTATTATCTCTTCTTCAGATACTACAGTGTTTTGGGCAGCCCGGGTGGCTCCGTGGTTTAGCGCTGCCTTCGGTTCAGGGCCTGATCCTGGAGACCCGGGATCGAGTCCCACATCGGGCTCCCTGCGTGGAGCCTGCTTGCCTCTCTCTCTCTCACTCTCTCTCTCTCTCTCTCTCTGCCTCTCATGAATAAATAAAATAAAATAAATCTTAAAAAAAGGAATTACTTTAGATACTACAATGTTTCTTCACCCTTCTGACTTATACAGTCAGTCGTTGACTTATGATATGGCATACCAAGATTTGGTCACCACTGGTAACTATACCAACTCTAAAATCTTAATTTCAAACAGTGCTGTCTTTGATCATGTATTAACTACTAACCCTCCAGTTCACTTATGCTGGTTCACCCAATTCGCTCACCCATCTATAGCACTACATTTTCATTATCCATCAAAACCTCTTTATATCCAAGTGTTCATTTCTCTTCTTAAGCAATCTATGCCCCGTCTAGTACAATGACCGATTCCTTGCATATACCATAAAATATGCCCAGCAATACCCAACTCTAGTGAACCCATTAACCACTTACTCAATGTCTGGATCTGAGGATCTGAACAATCCTTGAAGTAAGACAGGTGACAAATTCATGATCACAAGTAAGCCCCCCAAATTTCTGGATTATTTGAGCATTTTAATAGAGTCATTTTCCCCTCCCGCTGTATTTTTCCTAAAATATTCAACACCTTCACTCCTCATTTCTCAGTTGAAGACTCGATTCCCACTTCAAAAAGAAAATAGATCTAATAAGAATCCTTATCTGACTGCAACCACATCTACGGATCCAATTGCATATGCACCATATGTTGAAATTTATCTCCTTTTAAAGTACATGAACTTCCCTGCTTTTATTCACAGCTAATTGTATACTCTGGATCTATTCCTCTCTGCCCTCTTAGAATTCATTTCCTGGGATTTCTCCCTTTCTATTCTGCTCACCTACTTCAGACATTCTAATGATTCATTCACATTGGTATTCAAGTGTACCTTAATATCACCCACCTTTAAAAGGCCTTCTTTAGATCTCATGTCCATCTTTATTTACTGTTACATTTTTCCATTCTCTTTGCTACCAATAATCATCAAGAGTTGTTTATAGTCTGTGTTCCTAATTCCTTAGCTTCCATTCTGTTCTTAGATCACTGCAATTGGACCTTCATCCCCATTACTCCATAGATATTTCTCACACTATCACTAACAACATGAACCTTGTGAATGGTGATGCTTCTAATACTCATTTAAAACACATTTTAAATAACCTTTTAAATATTATATTTAAATATTAAATATAATAATAATAACATTTTAGCATCAATAGACACAGAGAACCAATCCCTTCCTCTTGAAAGTCTTTGTTTTCTAGATATTTTTTCCCCCAGCACTAACTCTCATCTGGTTTTATTTTCTATTATTAATTAATTAATTAATTAATTTATTTATTTATTTATTTATGATAGTCACAGAGAGAGAGAGAGAGAGAGAGGCAGAGACACAGGCAGAGGGAGAAGTAGGCTCCATGCACCGGGAGCCCGATGTGGGATTCGATCCCGGGTCTCCAGGATCGCGCCCTGGGCCAAAGGCAGGCGCCAAACCACTGCGCCACCCAGGGATCCTATTTCTTACCACCCTTTCTGAAGTGTTCCTTCTCCCTTACTGGACCTTAAAACATTCAAATGCCCTAGAGCCCCTTTTCTCAACCTTCCTGTATTTCCAGTTATACCTAATTCTCAGTTTTCATTTGTTCTCATGGTTTAAAATACTATATGTATGCTGAAGAGTCTCCAATTTTCATCTCTAGACCAGTCTTCTGAGCTCAAGAATTACATCTGACTGCCTATTTGGGAGCTCCATTAGGATATCGAATTGCCATCACAATAGAACATGGCCAAAAGACAAAAGTCTTGATTTTCCCCCAAAAAAGTATTCCAAAATTTTAGTAGACATTTCAGTAAACAATGTCACCACCACTTGGTCATTTAGAAATGGAAACGAAGAATTTTCCCTGGTTATGCTTTCTTCTTTATGTAAAACATCTACTCTAAGAGCAAGTCATGTCAGCTCTGCCTCCAGAGTATTTTATAAATTCAAGCTTTTTTCCATCACACTGCTAAAATCATATTGCAAGGTCAACATCTTCTCTAGCCTGGATTATTCTGCTAGCTTTCTGACCAGTCTCTCCACCTCTAGCCTGACCCACTCACTCAGGGTTGCCTATCTCACCATTTCCTCCACAATGCAACAAGAGTGATGTTTTTTTCCAAATTGTGACTGTTCTCACACCCTTCCCCAGCTTAAAACCTTCTTTTTTTTTTTAATTTTTATTTATTTATTTATGATAGTCACAGAGAGAGAGAGACAGAGAGACAGAGACACAGGCAGAGGGAGAAGCAGGCTCCATGCACCGGGAGCCCGACGTGGGATTCGATCCCAGGTCTCCGGGATTGCGCCCTGGGCCGAAGGCAGGCGCCAAACAGCTGCGCCACCCAGGGATCCCAGCTTAAAACCTTCTAATTGTTTGCAACCAGATTATCCTGTGTGGATTACAAGCCCCTATGCGACTTGCACCTTGCCTGTCCATCGGATCTCTACTCTCTCATTTCTTCTGATGTTCTTTCTTCATATGCTTTAGGGCCACTCTTCTGTCTCAAATCTGACATGCTTATTACTGTCTCAGGACTCCCATTTGTTATTTCTCCATGTAGGACACTTTATTCCCTTTAGTTTTCCTCAGCTGCTTACTTCTCATCACTGAGGTTCCAAATCATAAGTAACCTTAGTGATGATGTTCCTGACCACCTGAGTGAAAATGAACACCTGATCTCTATCACATTACTCTGGGTTTACCCCCTTTTTCTTCTTTATAGTACTTTTCAAAAGTTGGAACTGCCTTATTCATTTTGTGTTCATTTTTTGTATCTCCTCTTAAACCCAACTAGAAGGCAAACTTTTATTCGTTGTTTCATTCAAACTTGTTCATTGCTGTACCCCAAAACCTAGAAAGGAAATTGTTACTTTGACTTTTAAAAGAACCCATTAAATTTGCTCATTGGACTAGCCACACCTTCCTCCATTGAGATACAAAGTGTGAAGCATGCTTCAGAAATCCCAGCAAACTTTAATGCACTCCCATCAGTTGATTATAGACAAATGAAGAATAACAAAGTGACTCATTGTCTCAGACAACTGTCCATAGGTTAATACAGAATCTCTCTACCTTATAGGGCAGACTGCCAGGTCAGAGATTGGGGCAGTCTAGTTAAGTTAAACCAAGGTACCCGGATTTTTTTTTTTTCATGCAAGCAGAGCAATGGTGATAGTGCCTATCAGCAGAGGACCCTAGTGCCTTAGGGGTGTTTGAAAAGCAACTGGGTCATATGAAAGACTCCTCTGTCCCTCCTTTCCCCAGTGTCAATCTTTAATTTAGAAGAAAAGAAAATTACAGCTCTCTTATTTGGCTGTATTAAAATTTATGGGGCAGGGTGGTTTCCAGGCTGCTGCTCCTGCCGGGCACTGCTCTGATGATATATGACTGTGACATGTCACCAGTGTAGCCAGGCTCTGATGATCCATTGCCGCAACAAGTCATTTGTCATACATCACTGCCTCAACAGCTACCCCCATCCGGGCCTCTCCTGTACTCTCCAGCAGGGAGTCGTGGCTCAAAACAAGCTCCATGTTCCCACTGCACTCCCACCACCACCACGTTCACCACGCATTTCTACTCTCAGTGGAAGGGAAGAAAAATAGTTTTTAGTAGCAAACTCTATGGGAGGATCTTAAGACTTTTAAAGGTAAAGGGTTCGTATACCCTGATGCTGTAAACTGCTAGCAAACAATGATTACAGGAAGGTGCTTTATACTCTTGGAAAGCCACACTAATAATAATAATTAAAAAAACACTAGTAAATAGTTAGGTAGCACCCAATTATTGACAGCCATTCTCCTAAGGATTATATGCATTAACTAACTTAATCCTCTAACAATCCCTTAGGGGGATGGTACTATCAGCAACCATTTCACAGATGAAGAAAATGGGGGCATAACAAGATGAATTTTCCCACTGTCATTGAGTAAAATAAGTGGCAGAGATGGCATAGAAACCTGGGAAACCCGGAGCTGGAACCTTTACCCTCAACCATGGTGTCATGATGTGTATACTTCAATGTCCAATCCTAGTGGTTCCTCATGTAGGCTTATATTGACCCCTGACTTCTAGGGCCAAATAAACACATGGGCACAGTACAGGTATCTTATCATTTATGTGTCACTGTCATTTATAATAACACCACTTAGCAATTGCTTGTTAGATTCTACAGTATGTAATAGGTGCTTTGCTTATGTTTAGATCTTCCAACACTGAAAAATATTGTTTTATTTCCTTCTGTTTTGAGTAGATGTGTAGAGAAGTAAATAAAAAAATTACTGAAGATATTTTCAAAGAAGGCACTTGAAAGGGGAATAAAGAGGAAGACCAAATGATTAGGGACAGCTATACATTAAAAGGAGTGGGTGACTGGAAATAATTTCTGTAGAATTGCTGAAATGACATTTGTATACATTTTATGTAAGTCAACTTAATGACAATCTATTCAAATGTCACTAAGACAGAAACTATAGAGTATGTCTGCTTTTTGGTTCCAACTGAAAGTTAAAGCTTATGGAGGGGATAGGAAATCCCTTCACGGGTTCATATTCTTCACAATTCTTAGCATTCAATCAAAACAGGTTGATCTGCAAAAGAAAAATAATAATAATTTGGGCTTCATTAAAATGCAGAACTTCTGCATTGGGAAATACATGGTTAAGAAAACAAAGGTAAACCACAGACAAGCTTTTATGTAAAATACACATCTGGTAAAGGATGTGTACCCAAGATATATAAAGAACTTCTTGGGCAGCCTGGGTGGCTTAGTGGTTTAGTGCCACCTTCGGCCCAGGGTATGATCCTGGAGACCTGGGATCGAGTCCCACGTCAGGCTCCCTGCATGGAGGCTGCTTCTCCCTCTGCCTGTGTCTCTGCCTCTCTGTTTCTCTCTGTGTCTCACATGAATAAATAAATAAAATCTTAAAAAAAAAGAACTTCTCTTCACCTCAATAATAAAAAAAAACCTCAATTAATAAATAAGCCAAAGATCCAACAGATACATTACCAGAGAGATATAAAGACAGGAAATAATTATGTGAAAATATTCAGCATCATTAATCATTAGAGAAATGCAAAATAAAATAACAGTAAGAGACCATTCCACACATGTTACAAGGGCTAAAATCCAAAAACAAAACAAAACAAAACAAAACAAAAAAAACCCTGATAATACTAATGTTGGTAAGGAAAAAGAATTACAGAAACTCTCATTGTTGATTGCTGGTCAGGGATGCAAACTGGTGCGGTCATTTTGGAAGACAGTTTGGCATTTTCCTACAAAGCTAACCCGAGTCTCAACCTATAGCCCTGCAGTCATGCTCCTAGGTAATTACCCAACTGACTGAAAATGTACAGCTATCCAAAACAAGAATATGCATATTTATAGCAGATTTCTTCAGAGTTGTCAAAAAGTACAAAAAATCCTTCAATAAATATATGCATAAACTGTGTTTTATCCATAAAGCTAATACTATTTGGTAATAAAAAGGAACGGGCTATTAAGCCACACGTAGTTGATTTTTAAATACATTTTGCTAAGTGAAAAAGAGCCAGTCGGTAAAGGCTACACATTGTCTGTTTCCATTTATATGACATTCTGGAAGTGACAAAACTGTAGAGGTAATATACAGATCGGTATTTGCCAAAAAGGTGGAATTGGGTGGTGAAGCAATGAGAACTTTTTTAGGGGAGTACCACCATTTTGCACAAAAGTATAATAAAAATACATGAGCCTAAGTATTTGTCAAAACCCAAAGATCTTTTCAGCATGAAGAGTGATCTTTAACAGAATCATTCAGGAGTTATAGGAGATTCCGGGATATAGCCCACCTTTACTTAAAAGGTATGAAACAACCTTACTCAAGGAGATTAAAAAAAAAAGTACTGATTTAAGTAACTTTGGAAATGAGTTAAATCTTTATGATTAAAAGCAGAAAAGACTGTTAGTAAGCCTGGTACTAGTTGATAGTTTTGGGTTAATAGCTCACAAAGTATAAAAAAAAAATCCATGAGTGCTTTCTGATATAAATAAGTAACTTAATAAATAATTACAGAATAGTCAAATTTCCCATTCAGAAGAATTTAAAATAATTTATGTACATATTACGTACATTGATGTACATATTCCCCCTCAACAAAGTGAGGCATAGCTCCCACTCCTAAAGGGTGGGCTCTCCATACTGACTTCCTTCCAATGAGTATAGGGTGGAAAGGGGAAAAAGGAGTAACTTGACTGTGAAGAATTCTGACAAACACTACTTCACCCAGGTAATCAAGATATCTACAGTAATAAATCATGTTGATAGGGCAGCCTAGATGGCTCAGTGGTTTAGCGCCGCCTTCAGCCCAGGTGTGATCCTGGAGACACGGAATCGAGTCCCACGTCGGGCTCCCTGCATGGAGCCTGCTTCTCCATCTGCCTGTGTCTCTGCCTCTCTCTCTCTCTCTCTCTCTCTCTCTCTGTGTGTGTGTGTGTGTCTCATGAATAAATAAATAAAATCTTTAAAAAAATAAATCATGTTGATAAATGTATCCTTGGTATGAGAGTATGTAAATGGCACTTTACTTCTATAGATGTCCTCCAAAAAACCCATAACTTCAGTCTAATAATGAAAAAAAAAAAAAAAGAGAAATGCCAATAGGTGAGCATTCTACAAAATGCTGACCTGTACTCATCAAAACTATCAAAACCATCAAAAACAAGGAAAATCTGGAGCATGTGGATGGCACAGCTGGTTGAGCATCTAACTCTTGGTTTTGGCTCAGGTCTCAGGGTTGTGAGATCCTGCCCCATGTTGGGCTCTGTGCTCAGTGCAGAAGTCTGCTTGAGATTGTCTCTCCTACGCCTCCCACTCATGCTCTCTCTCTCTCTCTCTCTCTCACACACACACACATAAATAAATAAATAAATAAATAAATAAATAAATAAATAAATAAATCTTAAAAACAACAAGGAAAGTCTGAGAAACTCACAACCAAGAGGAACCTAAGGAGTCACAACAGCTAAATGTAACAATATTTTGGTTGGAATCCTGGAACAGAATAGACATTAATAAAAAGTGAAGCAATCTCAGTCAAGAATGGACTTTAATTTAAAATAATCTATCAATATCGGTTCATTAATTGTGACAAATATGCTATGCTGATATAAGATGTTAACACGAGAAAAACAAGATGTGGGTTATAAGGGAAGTTGGTGCTATTTTCACAGTGTTTCCGTGAAGCTAAAGATACTGTAAATTAAGAGATTATTAAACACAGATAAATGAATCTCAGACTTATTGCCAATAAAAATGCAAATAAGTTATTTTGCAAAACGCAAAGCACACAAACCTTTAGAGTGCTTGATTTGACAGATATTTTTAAAGACTTTAGCTTGACAAAAATTCACTAATGCTAAAGGAACTCTTGCAAAAAAACTCAGCATTTTAAAGAAAGGCGGGAAAAAATAAAATCAACTGAGCCTGTTTACCAAGACAATCCACTATGCCCTCAAATTCTAAGGAAAATGTCCCATGCTGCGGGATCCTGGAGACTTGGGATCGAGTCCCACGTCAGGCTCCTTGCGTGGAGCCTGCTTCTCCCTCTGCCTGTGTCTCTGCCTCCCCCCCTGCCCCCCGTCTCTCATGAATAAATAAATAAAATCTTTAAAAAATAATTTAAAAAAAAGAAAAGAAAAGGTCCTATGCTAAAAAGCACTGGAAAAAAAAATCCCATGCTCTCCTGTTAAAAGAGGTGGAATTAGGAAACTCACTGATGATGAAGTAATGTGATCAAATCACTACAGGGTTTGAGATTTGATTCATGAAGAGAGACCCCAGTTTTAAATGGGTGGATAAGGACTGACAGCTGTGAAAAGTTATTTTAAAGACAGCATCAGTCCAAAATCTTTTTACTTGACTTACCAGACTTAATAACGAATACAGTCACACTTGACAAATTCTATTCTGAATATCCAAGAATCCATCTGTGCCTCTTGCTTGGAGACTTTCCATTCTCTATGCATTCAACTATAAGCTTTGGTGAGCATTTGACTCTTTAGGGAAGAGGTTAGAATGTTATATCAGGACAATATAAGCCTCCCTATTTTATTACATTTCAGATATTTTGGAAATGTTGCTGGTTACGTGTTCAGCCTTCGTTTATGGTGTTGCTTGGCCCATGGAACCCTCAGTTGGTTATTGGGATATTGGGATCCCCAGTGAACAGTCTCACTCAGGAAGACCAGCTCTGCATTTGAAAAACATTTAAGTGGATCAGAGCCATGCCTTAAACTGTACCAACTGCTAGTTGTAACTTCTTCATATGCCACTGTGTGGTGGAAAAATCACAAATTCGCCCTTGGTTTTCTTAAGGAGTCCTTCTCTGAAGGGAGGGGTAGTGGATTCTTAATATCTGTGCTGCCGTGGCCTCCAAAGCCAGACATTCCTCGTGAATATTCCCCCAGGCCAGGCCTTTTATTCCAGGCCGAATATTGAGGCCAGCAATCAATAAGTTGGTTCTCCATCTGCCTTTGACAGAGGAAACACCAGGCTGACACCAGCCAGTCTGGGATCAGCTGTTTCCCGGCCTTTGATCTGCTCAGCTAGGGCTGTCTAAGCTCCCTGGGCCTCTGCTTCAGCTTAGATACAGGCCACGTCCTGCTGATATCTCCTCCAAGGCCTATTGTAGCCATTGTATTTGAGGAGGGGATCACCTGTCAAAGTGACTGGTTACAACCCCTCCTTGACTACGGGAAGCCTTTTTGATTCGGGGCAGATGATAATGAGAGTCTAATTGAGTGATTAACTACCTCAACTGACTTGGAGGTTTTAATGACACCTCTACATTATGGTCTGCGTTTCTCAGCAGGCCCTCAGTTTGTAACTGTAGGTCCGTGATATTTGCAATTATAAGCCTTTCCTTTAACCAGCAGGGATTTAATAAATGGACTTGGTTAATCATAGCTAGATGCTCCTCACATCCGACTTTGTTGTGAAAAACATGTATAAGTTCAAGCACATGATTGGATGATTAAAACAGGCCATTTCAAGTCCGTGGCTCTATGCATAAGAGGGAGACTGAGTTTGGAAGATTTGGGTAAACCAAATCTTGATGACCAACATAAGCTTCAAGAAGGGAAAAATATCTAAAGATAAGAACTGGTTTTTAAGTGTTGCCATGCCTATGAGAGCCTGCCTAGATATACTGTCTTTAATTAACTGGGTCTGAAGAGCCTATTAATGCAATGTTAAAAGGAACCAGTCTCCATGGGTTCTCACAGTGGGAAAGGTATCCAGGGCTTTCAATTTACAAGGTCTTATTACAAAAGTGCCCTGCTGTTCTGGTCCGTGTTCTTTCTGCCTGGGAGCAATTTAATGATCTGCTTTAGAGCAGAGAAATGGTCAGAGAGAAAATGTTCAGTGTTATGTGTTAGCAATCAAATACCCAATGGAATTTACAATGGTAACCAGACACTTCCTTTTCATATCAAAGTAGAACAAGGACAATGACATAAATACATTTGATTTGAAAAACCCTAATTGAACAAACTGGTAGTCCTCTGTGAGTGTTTGTTGATAGTATGAGGCTAGTATTGACTATGATGCAAAGTGCAAACGATCTAGATGAAATGTACAATGTAAGAGAAAAAAAAGGAAGAGAAGGAAGAAAGAAAGCTTTTTTAAAGAGAATATGGCTTTTGACTTGAAAATACCTTAATGATCTGTTCTTCATTTATTCAACATCATTTAAGAAATATTTATAATTATCTAAAAAAAAAAAGAAATATTTATAATTATCTATCATGTCCCAGGTCTTCTATTGCCTATGGTGGGGTTAACCACTATCCACATGGTGCTTGCAGGCAAGTAACTAATCCACCCACTTTTCCTTTCTTTATTCACTTAACTGCTGATAAATGACTATAATGTAACAATTATTATTATATTCTGTTGATAATATTTTGATTACCTTTATTTCCCTAGGCCTAAATGCAAAGGCCTAAAAATATCATTGGTGAATAAACAAACAAATGAATATTTATGGAAAAATTCCTGATCTGGTCGATGCGGTCCTCACTGAAAGCACAGACATAAAACAAATACTTACGGTGCAATGTGATAAAAAAAAAATATATATATATATATATATATATATATATATATATATATATATATATATAAAATAGCAATTTGCACATGGTGCTAAGAAACCATGGAACTGGGACTTAGTCACACTCCTTAATTGAAGTAAGAAAATATAGAAGATGTGAAATTTCAACTGAGTGTGATGAGTTTAGAGAGTCAAGGTGGAAGACAATTCAGAATCGGAGATGAGCTTTGGGCATCTGTTCTTTTAAAATGCATGAAACTTACATTTTACAGAGTGAGGAGTCCTTTATTTCCAAAGGAACTAGCATCAACTAAATGACATAAGAAGAGTTTAAGAATCCTATGTTTTCAATCTTCAAACTGTAGATAGTTGCCCCTTAGAGTTTGTCTTATCTAGGAATAACATATTAGACTAACAGGCGGGTAGGTGAACCAAGCTACTTACACTTTGAAATTTAAGAGAACACTGCAAAATTTTAACTTTATCTGGCGTACACTTTCACCAATAGGATCAGTCTTTCTTCTAGTAAAAGCAAAAACATGGTCTCAGGCACAACATCCAAGACAACTCTGGGATCTCCTCTAGTCTTGCCCCAATGTCATAGTCTACTTTCTCAGATTCACCTTTTCTGACCTTTCAACATACTGTATACCCAAGATATTTCTATAATAAGAGGAATTAAAGCATTGGCTTGAGCCCTAAAATGACAAACTCCTCTCTAGACAAATGGCTTTAGGCTACATCGCTAAAAACTTCCTCCAGGTTTAAGTCAAGAATTATTTGCTTCTGAGGATGGTTTACACTCACACTGTACTTTAACAATGCTCGCAGGTAGATAAAGTGTATCAGGATGTCAAATATGCTGAGTTCATTGAACTGGACCATGTCAGGTCTTTGATTCAAAACAATGAGATGGCATTACATATTATGTAAAATAGAAAATGTGGAGAAAAATGTTGCATACTACAAGAATCATTACTGTGACCCTCTTGCTAGAGGAGAAGCAACCAGACCACTCGAAAATTGAACCCATGAGAGCACAACAAGGCTGTGACCCCTGGCTGGTCACCCATATGAAGTGTTGTTTGCTGACACTACATACACAAAATATAACTCAGTTTTAGCAGACACTGCTGTAGTTCCGTACGAGCAAGTGCGTGCAATGAAAAAGCAAATTGGTGATAGCAGTAACTCAGTAAGTTTATAATGTACAATTGCCACTTGGAAAAGGAACACTTTCTAGTGGGAAAGCTAATAAGGGCAGACAATTGATGAGGTGAGGTAAAAGGTCTAAATTGATGACTTTGGAAAACTGCAAAATGATCATACGTTACGAGTTGACACTTTAACAAAACAGGTTTGAACTGTGTAGGTGCACTTTTACACAGATTTTTTCATATAAATGTGGTACAGTTCAGTAAATGTATTTTTTCTTCCTTCTGATGCTATTAGTAGCATTTTCTTCTCTCTAGCTTGATTGTAAGAATATGTATATGATTGTAAGAATACAGTGTATGATATATATAACATACAAAATACATATTAATTGACTGTTATTGTTGAGACTCCTAGTCAACAGTAGGCTATTGGTAGTTACGCTTTAGGGGAGTCAAAACTTATACTTGGCTTTTCAAAAGCTCAGGGGGTCAGTGCTGCTACCACTCACATTGCGTAGGGGTCAACTGTTCTTTCATTTAAGGTCTCATAGATGCTGTCTCTAACCATGAAACCAGTTGGTTTTTTCATGGGGGGAGCAGTTACTGGATGTGGAGGAACTAAAACAATAATTTGTCCCAAATAATTATTTTGTTTGCAGAAAATATACCCAAGCTTTTTTGCTTTTTTCTTAATCCTTTTTCAAAACACATGCTCCTATATCCCGGGTGTCTCTTATTTGTTAGCTGGAAATGCCTAATAACATATCTTGCCATTGAAATGGCCTCAGAAGAGAATCTCTATTACATATACATTTTATGTTGTCCTTTTGGGGTTTTATAGGATAATATTTGATATCTTCATAGGCTTCCCTAAGGAGAATGAATCTGAATGAAAAGTCAGTTACTGGAATCAATATCTCTAGAATACAAATATATCGTAACTTATAAAATGTTACTTTCAAGAAGCAGCCTTCTATTTCTTCAAGTTTTGCCTGTAAAAAAAATGTCTCTCTCAATGCTATCAGGCTATTACTATTTTGTCTATTCAAATATTGAAAATCCTGGGCATCCCTGGGTGGCTCAGTGGTTTAGCGCCTGCCTTTGGCTCAGGGCATGATCTTGGAGTCCCAGGATCAAGTCCCCGAATCAGGCTCCCTGCATAGAGCCTGTTTCTCCCTCTGCCTGTGTCTCTTCCTCTCTGTCTGTCTGTCTGTCTCTCATGAATAAATAAATAAAATATTTAAAACAAACCCAAATACTGAAAATCCACTGAGGCTGCAACATTTCTCACATCTAAATGAACCCTTGTCACAATCCTCAAGCAAAAGAATCACGCATTTCAGCATACACAACTTTGCAGCTCACACTCTAGCATGAGCCCATAATAATAGCACCCAAATAATGTTTTCACATGCGTATAACATGTCTTTCCTCTTTTAGAAGTATGACTTAGAGAAGTTTATCTGGAAAAGTGTATATAGACATGTGCACGTGCACACACACACACATTGATGGAGTGATCTGCAAGATGTGATGTCACACTAGATATAACCTTCAAATAACCTGTGATTGGTATGAGGAAGACATGAAAAACTCTAAAGAACATATTTTAAGAGGTTAAAAAGCATTGAATATTCATTTTCCTACTCTATAGGAAAGGAGGTTGAACATCTTACTAATTCATTAAGAAAAATCACTAGCCATTCCTCTCTTATAAGATCATAGACTGTTACAGTCTTGGAGCAGGAAGAAAAGACCTGGTACAGTAATTCTACAGAAAGGACTTAGAATATCCAGCTTTCTAAATAGTGAAAATCCAAAGAGAAAACTGTGACTTGTCTACCATCCCAGAGCTATGTGTTGGCCTTGCTGAAATTAGGACCCAAGTGTTCTTGGTATACACCACCCTGTTTTCCTATTCTCCGTATGCTACCTTTACTTCTACTTAATGTGAATTTTGTGGGGGGTAGAAGGGAAATAGTCTTTCTCCGGGAAGAAAGAAGCTCAAGTCCATGAGCAAGGTTGCTGCTGATTCAGGTTGGTTCGATTGGAACATGGCAGACTGTGGTTTGCTTTATTTGGCCAGGAGCATTTCTCTGTAACCTGAGGATTCATTAGTTTGAAGTACTGGCCTTTTGCCTCTTTCCAAGGCCATTTTAGATGCAAATTGTACCCCAGACATCATTTTTAAGTGACAGGAAAATCTCTGGAGATAACAAGAATCAGTCTGTGAAATTTATGGACCCTTTGCATTTTCTAATCCTTCTTGATAAATGACTCAGTTTCCAGCCAGGGTCTGAACTTAAGAGTTGATAAAGCATCAGCTGAAGTTGCTGGCTACTAAATCAATGTAAGCGATGGCTTAATCAGCCTTTCTGCTCCTTCCACTGCCTTCCCCCAGAATTCCCGCAGACTTCTATGGAGCCAGGTCAGCAAGAGACAGCTCCCCAACAGACCATCTGTAGCCATCAGACAGCATGGGAAGAGAATGTTGACCAGCAGAGTGACTCAGTTCCACTATTGAGGCTATTGGCATTCTGCAGAGCAAGACAGAAATCCTTAATTTAGAGGTTGTGGAAGTTTGGGGAGCACTGGGTGTTATACTGTATGTTGGCAAATCGAACTTCAATTAAAAAAAAAAGTTTGGGGAGGAGTTGTATGCCAGGGGGAACATTAGAGCAAAATGAGTTACAGTAGGAGGTTGACAACTTGGTCATTTGAAGAGAAAACACCTCTGGTGATACCTCGTACCTAGCTGGCTTTGAAAATCTCGAGTAAGAATTCATACCCAGGGGGGAGAACCCACAGCATATTCGAAGGTTTGCAAACCCTTGTGAGTGGGGACAGAGCATAGCTTTTGATCAAGGGAAGGCCTTCTTCAGTTTTCTCCTCCAAAATTAGGTTATGGGAATTTCTCAAAAAGCCCATCTGCTCCTGGCAGATTGAGATGGGTGTCCACTTTTTTTCTTTTTTTTTAAGATTTTATTTATTTATTTGAGAGAGAGAACGCGAGCCTGATGCCAGGCTAGATCCCAGAACCCTGAGATCATGACCTGGGCCGAAAACAGATGCTTTACCAACTGAGCCACCCAGGTATTCCTGGGTTTCCACTTTTCTGAAACCAAAGTTTTGGCATGTAATTTTAAGTGTAGATTGACGTCACACAGAGAAATCTCTACAGCCCTTGATTGCTTACCCAGTGTGGCAGTTTGTTTCATTAAAATCGTGTTGCCCATATAAGGAGGTAGTTTAATTACAATGGAATAAAAGTGTAACCGAGGTGTCCAGTGTTTAGTTGAGTGTTTAACTGAGGTGTCTTTCTGCACCCGGGCCCACGAAGAAGCCCGAGGTGCACCCTGGCTTGCTTGCCTTTGTGCACAGGTGAATTGATAATTCACGACTCTCAGCCATCACTCCCTAAGCCTGACTCCAGGAGAACATGAAGACCGTGAGGAAGAAGAGGGAGCTGAGAGGTATGGCTTTCTCTATCCTGTTTGTTAGGATCCCAGAGTGGTTGTCAAGGTAAAGTCTTACTAGACAGATGCTATGAACTGCTGCTTGACTAAGAATAAACCTACCATGAGGGGAAAGGAAGTCTATTTTGGGGAGACAGTAAGTGTTTCCCTATATTCTCTCTATTGAGGTCCTTTTGGTCTTCTCAGCTTTGGCGTTTAAAGTGAGATCCAAGACACAACAGCAAGACCACCTCCAGGGGGAGGCAGGAGGTGTAGGGTTTAAAAATGCA
Source organism: Canis lupus baileyi (assembly GCF_048164855.1). Classification (NCBI taxonomy): domain Eukaryota; kingdom Metazoa; phylum Chordata; class Mammalia; order Carnivora; family Canidae; genus Canis; species Canis lupus. Next base: position 863,081 of record NW_027326430.1, on the reverse strand, counting down.
AATTCTCAGGTCTCAATTCAAACTTGCTTACAGCAATTTCAAATTTTCAATTCATCTGTATGTACTTTAAAGCTTGAGAAACACTGTTTTTTTTAATAAATTTATTTTTTATTGGTGTTCAATTTACCAACATACAGAATATCACCCAATGCTCATCCCATCAAGTCCTCCCCTCAGTACCCATCACCCAGTCACCCCCACCCGAGAAACACTGTTCTAAAGAAAGCACCCAATAAAGCTTTTCTTCCTTGAGGGTCTTAAGACTTCCATGGTAGCCCAAGCTTCTTGTGGTCAAATCTACCTCTTTGAAGAGAAATAAATTATATAGATATAAATATAAATATAGGTAAATAGATATACACAATTATGTGCCTATATGCATATGTGTGCCTATATGAAAACCAGTTTTCCTCTGCATGAGATACTCATTGTGTTTTTTAATGATTCACATGAATTAAGGCTGTTTTTCTCTCCCTCCATCCTTTCTCTTCCTCCTTCCTCCACATACTACCTACTACCTCTTTCTCTCTAAGATACTACCTACTTCCCCTTGCTCTCCAAGATATGGAGAATCAAATCTATCAGTCCATAAACCTTCAGTATTTTAGCATGGAGACAAAAGCGTCTTCTCTTGCTGGTTTAAGGATCTCTATGGAGGTCAGGGGTTGAGAGTCTGTATTCCTCGACATGAATGTGAGATTTTGCTGGCAGACTGATTGATAAAGTGTCATCTGCGATCCCCGCCTGAAATCACAATAAAGCATTCCTCAGGGCCTGTATTGAAGGCCAAAACCTTAATGCAGTGGGATCTCCTATAAAAACATTAAACCTTTTTCATAATTAAAAATTTAACAATTTAGTTTCGGTTGCATGCAGGTTTCCCTAAATGGGTAGACTTGAAAAAACAAAGCTTATTTTTCATCTTTTTTGGGAATGTCCTTAAGCAGGTACAAAGAACTTTGTGGCCAGATGGGAGTTTGTTTAATAAACCAAAAGCTTGCTCTAAAACCCAAGTTCCTTTTTTTAGTGGATTTTAAATAAATTACTGAGTAAACAAATATTTACTTTTAGCCAATTGCTACAGTAGGAGACAGAAATGATAGGTTTTTCTAGTAATAATTTTTGGATTTTCATATACACACTTAGCTCTGTACTGCTTCATTTCAAAACTCAGGGAAAATATCTATGATTACAGATATAAACTGGTATCCCTGGAGTTTTAAAAATATTTTCTTCCAGATAATTTTCCACATCCAAATTTAGAGAGTAAATGATCCAATCCTTCCTTCTGATGGCAAAGGGGAAACACAGAGTAGAGGAATGCAAATTAGGTATACTCATAGTCAAATTGGATTTTTGAATAACAGTAAACAGTGATCATCATTAACAATAATAGTATTTAGATAAGGAAAATATTGTAGCTTAATGTTTTTCCAATATCGTATCCTTTGGAGTTAGAATAACCACAATATTCTTCTTGGAAGTGAAATAATCCCACAGATCCAACAGATAAATGAATCAAGAAAAAAAAAAAACTAGAGAAAACAAGCAGCCCATCTTTCAATTTCTAATTTATATGTCTGTACACTTTTTCATTTATGATTTTCTTATGACCAATGTCATAGCAACAGATCCAGAATGAGACAATCACATTTGTGGTGAAATAGCAATTCACATTATTCTTGTTTATGTCATGTCTCTAAGTACTAAAATACTGTAATGCACAGCTGGATAGTCAGAGAGGATTCATCTATTATCTATCTATCTATCTATCTATCTATCATCTATCTATCACTGATTTATTTTTAGGAGCCAGACAGGTATTAGAAAATACCAGCCAGGTATTTTCCAGGTCTCCAGGAAAGCAAAATTGAATGCATTTTTGTGTGTATGTGTATAAATATGCTGCCAGAAAGGAAATTTGCATGGTATTATGTGCTTACACAGACTGAACTGGAAGGAAGTAATTTATGCAGATATATTTATGATGATTTAGACTCGTTCTGCACATAGTATTAATTTTTAAAATTAATACTTATTTTAAATTACACAAACAGCAAAATTTATTGGGAAACATTGTATAATTCAGAAACATTGTATTCTCTAGGTTTAAAAGGATGAGTATACAAATTACTAACCTTACAGGTTTACTGAGAGAGAAAGAGATGGGGAGAGAGAGGGTGAGAGAAGAGAGAGAGGCATGAATTTTTAGCAGAATGAACGTCCACTGATTCCATATTATTGAATATCATCTAAGGGCTCAATTTCCCTCCCAATCGCCAAAGTCCTTTCTATTCCTAAATTTCACTAGGTCTTGTCTTTCAATTTCTAATAAACAGTGTGATTAGGATATTTTTCCCTGAGAAATTTCAATAAGGAAACATATTCATATTTAAAACTGACAAAAATCCTTTCGCACATTAAAGATATATGATTGTCATCCGTCAACAGAGAGAAGGTTGAAAGAATAAACAGCAATGGAATATTCAGAGTTAATGGGTTAGAGTGAGGAACTTAGAACTTTGGAAAATTCTAGAAAGTTTTGCTAGGAAGTGTGAACTCAGCTAGGAATCCAGAAGCACATACATAAAGCTAAAGGGAAATAATATGAGTTCTCAATACTAGGGAGTAGGACACACTAGAAGCAAGCTTTGCTTTCTCCAGAACTTTGCCACTGCTAACTCTGTCAGAATTACACACACACACACACACACACACACACACACACAAAAGGAAGCTGATGAAATGCTTCTGGAACAACCCGATTCATGGATTTTGAAATAGTGGATACATGTGCCACCTTTTAGTCATTTCTGGCTTTTAAGTTTCTGGGCAAATATGAATAATCACAAAGAGAGTACACAGAGTAATACATGTTATGAAGGACTAGCTAGTAATTGTGGTTAGGCTTCTGTGCAATATTTACTACCTGGTGGCCCCACCTGAGAGTGGCTCATAGGCAACTGCCCCTCCCTTCTCTGCATCGCCACACCAGGCTGTGCCAGTTGCCTAACCAGTCCATGGCTCAGGAGGACTTCGCAGGTCCCTTGAGTCGCAGGAATCAATTCTTGCTCCAGAGACACTCTTGGCAACTTCAGGAGGTCCGGCAAAGATACAGTGGTGTTCTTTGTATCTTGCGTTCTTCAAATTCTCTTCTACGTTAAAAGGTGACTTTCCTGAGCAGGAGCTCCTCTACATATCCCAGAGGCAAGGTGGGTGACAGCCGTAAATTTTGGCCTGTTTCCTGTTGGTTTGTTTTAATGAGTTACTTGCAGTATAAACTCAAACCCTGCAATGGAGGGCTCCATACTAGGTCTTGAGGTTAAAGGTTTCATGAGGAACACAAATCCCCAACTGGCCTAGAGTCCAACATATGCTCCTGTTTTTCTTGAAAATCTGCATGTATAAAGCAGGGCCTCTCTCTTTCTTCAGATCTATATAAGAATGGGCACATACTTGATTTCAAGCCCAGGGAATGCAAAAGCCCACATATCCGAACGCATCAAGGTAATTAGCAGAACAAAAGTCTTTCCATTTAATAATATCCAAGCTGGCAAGAAGACAGTGTTGATATATGTAATTCAAGCATTTGCTCCTCTTCATATGGAAGCAAAGTCCTATCACCTGATAATATCCACACTTCTTAGAAGAGTGTTGTCACTTAAATAACTTCACTCTTATTACACTAACAGTATATTAAATCTATAATCTAGATCACTAACATGTCTAGGGAGATGAAAAACATCTATTTGCCTCCTCTGCTTTGCTCAATCTTAAGATGGGAAGTACTATGGTCTGAATGTCTCTGTCTGCCCCCCGCCCCCAATTCAAACATTGAAGTTTTAAACCTCAAGATAATAGTATTAGACATGGAGCCTTTGGTAGGTGGCTAGATCACTGGGGTGGGACCTTAGGATTGGGATTCGTGGTCTTATAAAAGAAACCCCAGAGAATTCATTTATCCTTCCACCATATGAGGACACAGTGAAAAGACCTCTCTGTGAACCAGAACAAAGGCTCTCTCCGCAACCCAACCATGGTGGCATCCTTGTCTTGGATTTCTAGTCTTCAGAACCGTGAGAAATAAATTCCTGTTTTCTATATGCCATCCAGTTTATGGCATTTTGGGAATGGCAGCCGGAAAGGACTAAGACAGGAGGGTAGGTAGGTACTTACTTATTTTGAAAGAAATTGTTATTTGTTTACAATCTCATCAGAAATTTCTGAGGGGATCCCTGGGTGGCTCAGCAGTTTAGCACCTGCCTTTGGCCCAGGGTGTGATCCTGGAGTCCCTGCATGGAGCCTGCTTCTCCCTCTGCCTGTGTCTCTGCCTCTCTCTCTCTTTTTCTCTCTCTGTCTCATTAATAAATAAATAAAATCTTAAAAAAAAATTCTGCTCCAGGGGCACCTGGGTGGCTCAGTCCATTAGGCATTTGACTCTTATTTTTATTTTTTTATTTTTTATTTATTTTTATTTTTTTATAAATTTATTTTTTATTGGTGTTCAATCAGGCATTTGACTCTTGATTCTGGCTCAAATCATGATCTCAGGATCCTGGGATGGAGCCCTGCATCGAGCTTCCTGCTCATCTGGGAGTCTGCTTCTTCCTCTCCCTCTGCCCCTCCTCATGCTCTCTTTCTCTCTCTCTCTCTCTTTTTTTTTTTTTTAAGAAATTTGTGCTCAGGGACAATATCCTTATTTTACAATTTTTATACTGCCCAAAGCACCTAATGCAGTGCCTTGTAGATTCATCTGTTGATAAACAAATGAATGGGTGGATCTACTAAAAGAAGACCATAAGTGTACCTTAAAGTCTTAGAAAAATGTGGCAAACAGACATTTAAATAAATGCTAGCTCTTATATTCATTTCCATAGAATGAAGCAGGTGGTTAGACGTGATAATCCTCTCAATTCTCCCTCTCGTTGTCTCTTGAGTGCACTATATTTGGGGTTTTTGTTAGTATGTCTCCCCCGCCCAGCCCCACATTTATTCTTACAGCTTTGTCTACCTTGGGCACTGACTCTCTTACCTCTGACAGGGATGCAGACACGGGCTTCACAAATAAATTGGAATCAGAGGAGCCCATGGCTGGGCTTTTAGAGTTAATGGACGGAGTAATAAAATGAACCAGAGATAAGTGTGCTGATTGCAGTGGCCAAGACATAGATGAAGTGATGTCATGGGAAACACCTGGAATCTTGGTCAGCTCTCTTCTCACTGAGAACGTGCTATCAAGTCTCTGGTCTGTGGTTTTGCCCCCAAAACCCCAGGCAGCATCTGAAAAGAATGCACTGAAGCAACTCTTCTCTTTCTAAATATATCTTTGAAAAGACACTCTAGATAGTCTGTTTAAATTTGGGAACAATTTTGTCAGGAAATGTATAGTCCATGTTACACTTAACAAGAAAGTGTTTATCCAAAGCGTTAATACAGATGAGTCATCTCACACTCAAATGCCAATTCTTTGGAGGTGGGATTCCCGTAAACAGCCAGACACTTTGAACTTATGGTTTTCACTTTATGTCATACTCTAACCACTAAAACAACACACCACCATGGAGTTCTTCCCTGCTAAACCAAAACACACCCACCTCATGGAAACTGACTCTGGAAAAATGAGAAAGGAAAGTATCTTTCTAGAGAAAGCTCATGTTCATCTCCTGGATTTTTGATGGATCTTTCCCTGCAAATAGGACCTGGTTACACTCAGCACACTGGTTTGAGACCCGGGGAGCTGGCTCTAGCTAGGGTGAGTTGCTCTGCAAACGTTATCTACACCTACAAGGACCCAGGCAACTCTTGAGAGAATGACCTGCTTTGGGGATTTGACAACCTCTCAGCTTCGCTCATGAAAACAATTACAGATTCAAAGCTCCCTTTTGACTTTCTTGCCTCACCTTCTCCGTACCTACGTTATAGTGCCATTACTTCTTCCTTCGTCCACCTTCCCCTGCTTGAAGGCAAGGGTCCCCATCTTAAGAGTTTTTCAGTCTCCACTCGTAACACAGTCCTCCCATCACACTGGAAGTACTCCACAAATGCTTGTTGAATAAATGAAGGAATGAGAATCTTTTTATTATTTCAATGTATTCAGTTCAACTTAGCAACTATATGAATTAGGTAATTGGAATTATGGTTGAGGACAGTATGTTGCTTCCCCTTGGTACTTTTATAATGTAGAGCAATTTCTATAAACTCTGGCCTCAGAATTTGGTAGTTACTTGTTTTGGGTATATGTGTTTTTCCTCTAGAGCAGCCCTTGGAAATACCAGTAGGATTAAATTACGGTGATGTCTTTACGCACAACTCAGTACACTGGAAGTATTGAACCAAATGTGGCTATGCCTTTAGAACTATTTAAGTATCTGGGTATCAGTTAGTCAGGGCACCGTCTCTGTTCATCTGACCTGCACAGCAAATCTCCATGAAAATGATGTGGTAAAGGTGGAAACTCATATCCTGAGGAGACGGTGTGAAAGTCTGAAGTAATTTTTTGGCGTAGAATGAATGAGTGATTGGGAACATTAGAGTACAATGTAGAATTTAATCCCTGCCATGAGCACGGGAAAGCCCTGGGCACAGTTGAGACTGCATTTTATCTGTATGAACAATGATTTTATCTGCATATTCCAAGTGGCAGCTGAGGGTGGTTAATTGGATTTTTCAGACCTTTCATCAATCAAGAAGGGAGGAGAGATAAAAGGAAGAGAGAAAGCGAGGGATTTTAAAACTTGAATTATCAAGATTTACTGCTTCTCAATTGCCATGTCCCTGATGTGTTTTAATCACTTGTAAGATGTGTTGAAAGGAAACTCTTATGAGTAATAAAGAGTAGAAGTTTGTGAATGATTTATAGATAGAAATATATGGAACTGATTTAAAATCTCTCCCTCTAATTTGCCGGGTGTTTTGTTTTGTTTTGTTAAAGTAGGTTCTTTTATATTTTTTATTGAGATATAATTTACACAGATTTTTAAGTTCCATGAATTTTGACAAAAGCATACACCCCTGTGAGCCACACCGCACTTACCACCCTCTTGGAAAACCCACCATTCTGATTCTTATAGATTAATTTTGCCTCTTCTGGAATTTCATGTAAATGAAATCAATTAGTATACACTAATTTTATCTACCTTCTTTATATTATGAGACTATCCTGCAATATGTTTAACCATCCTCTTCATGGACATTTGGACAGCTTTAAGTTTTTGTCTATTACAAATAAAATTCTTATGAACATTCTTGCATGCGGTATTTTTTCTTGCATGTGTTTTTTGGTAGACTTATATTTTCTGTTTTTGTGGCTAGATAACCAGAGGCAAAATTCCTGGGTCACAGAGTTGGTAGGTGTATATGTAACTTTATGAGAAACTATCATAGTGATTTCGTGTTTTATTTTTATTCTTATTTTTTAAGAGGAAATGTCCATCTATTTATTTATTTATTTATTTATTTATTTATAGATTTTATTTATTTATTCATGAGAGACACAGAGAGAGAGAGAGAAGCAGAGACATAGGCAGAGGGAGAAGCAGGCTCCATGCAGGGAGCTCCTGACATGGGACTCGATCCCGGGTGTCCAGGACAAGGCCATGGGTTGAAGGCGGTGCTAAACAGCTGAGCCATCCGGGCTGCCCTGATTTCCTGTTTTCTATTCTCACAGCAGTATTTGAGAATTGTGGCTGATTCACATTCTCACTAATACTTGATGTTGTATGACTTCTTTATTTTAGGCAGGCAAAGGGGGCATGTCATGATATCTTATAGTCGCTTTAATCTGCAATTCCCTAGTGGCTGATGATGTTGAGCACTGTCATTGTTTGGGCTGTTAGAGCAAAAATACCATAGGTTGGGTGGCTTATAAGAACAAACCTCTATTGTTGAAGGACTTCTAAACTGCTCTATTACTTACTTGGGTGAGATTCAGTTTTATCATATGTAAAGTAGGGATAATTTACCGTCTTCAAGATACCATTAGGAGAATAAATCATGCGCATACAGCACTCACTTAAGTACTACTAAGTAAATTGCAATTGGCGTCTATGAAGTGAATGGGTTGTGACACAGATCTTCCAAGAAAACCATCTCTATTCTACTCATGACTAGGTATGTCATCATGGCCCCAGAACACTTATTATTCACCCATCAATGGATGAATGGATAAAAATGATGTAGAAATATACATAATGGAATATTCTTCAGCCACGAGAAAGAAGGAAATCCTGCCATTTGTGACAACATGGATGGATCTTGATGGCATTGTGTAAGTGAAATAAGTCAGACAGAGAAAGACAAATAGTGTAAGATATCACTTCTATGTGGAATCTAAAACAGCTGAACACATAGAAACAAAGTAGAATGATGGTTACCAAAGACTGGGGGTTGTAGAGCAGCTGGGGAAATGCTGGTCGAAGGGTACAAACCTGCGGTTAAAAGATGAATAAGTTCTGGAGATCTAAGGCAGCATTGTGAATATAGCCAGCAATACTGTATCATAGGCTAAAGTTCTAAGAGAGGAGATCTTAAGTGTTCTTACCCTGAAAGGAAATGACAATTATGTGAGGTGGTAGATATGTTAGCTACTGCTACAGTGGTAATCATATTCTAATATATAAATATATCAAAACAATACCTTGTACACATAAACTTACATAATGTTATGTCAATTCTATCTCGATTTAAAAAATCTCTCTTTTTTTGGAAATGATATCTGTGTAGACTTAAAAGTTCAGTCTCAAGATTTTTTTCTCAACTCTTCTATCACTCATTTAGGTTTTTGTTTTTTTTACATTTTATTTATTTATTCATGAAAGACATAGAGAGAGGCAGAGGCACCGACAGAGGGAGAAGCAGGCTCCATGCAGGAAGCCCGATGTGGGACTTGATCCTGGGACTCTGGGATCACACCCTGAGCCAAAAGCAGACGCTCAACCACTGAGCCACCCAGGCATCCCCATCACTTGTTTTTAAAGTCCCTGAAAAGACCTGTATTATCTCTTCCTTCTAGCAACAACTCTGTCCTATGTCTAAAAATAACTATTCTTGGAGCACGTAGGTGGCTCAGTCAGTTAAAGCATCTGACTCTTGATTTCAGCTCAGGTCATGATCTCAGGGTTGTGAGATTGAGCCCCATGTCGGGGTGTGTGCTCAGGGGGAGGTCCACTTGAGATTCTCTCCCACTGCTCTCTCTCTCTCTCCCCCCTTTCTCTCTCTAAATAAATAAATCTTTAAAAACAATTTTCTGTTAGCCTTTCATTTTCCAACTCCATTTGTGTTTTCATATGGAAAGTCTATACTAAGGACTAAGTTACATTAAAGAAGTGGCTGACAGCAAGTTATTTGCATCACCCAGGCAAATAAAGATACCTGGCTCCTTGACATCTTTCTTAGTTGTCTTGTTTATTCAACGAGGTAACTGGAAAGCATTTCATTTTCAGGTGTTCAATAAATACCTGACAACTGGTTACCAAGAGTTCAGCTACAGTCTATGCAAAAAAAAGAGATTAATGTTATACTGCACAATTAGCATATCTGGCAAATGTAGACTTGGGTCCACATTTATTGATGTACCACTTTCCTAGATTTAGAAAGAGCTTGAGATGGCTTACATACTTTTTTAGTAGATAAGCTAATATGCACAAATCAATTTGATTTGTACTAGTTCAGCCAGTGTGTATGTTTCCAGATAAAAAATATTATCTCCATTTAAATATTTATTTGCTCATTGTCAATGTCAAATTGTGCTACAAATGCCTGATCAAAGATGATTAATAATAATGAAATCCTTAATACAGTTACTGTAGAGCTCATCATTTCCCTTGTCTCAGGCCCAATTATAAACTCTATATTTTCACCATTTCTTAAGAGATCTTAAGAGTCAAAATTTTAATATCACATGTACATTCCTATTAACAATAAAAATAGTAATAATAACTATTTATGAATGTTAGATACTATACTATTACCTAATAAGTACTTATGCTGATATTGTTGAAGGCATATTTTATCCTTAATTTATAGATAAGAATCTCATGCATATAGAAATTACTTATCCTTCCAATATAAGTTATAGAGCTGAAACTTCACTATAGGTCTCTCTAATGCCAAAGACCAAGCAACTAAATGATATTGAAAATTCGGGATCCCTGGGTGGCGCAGCGGTTTGGCGCCTGCCTTTGGCCCAGGGCGCGATCCTGGAGACCCGGGATCGAATCCCACGTCAGGCTCCCGGTGCATGGAGCCTGCTTCTCCCTCTGCCTGTGTCTCTGCCTCTCTCTCTCTCTCTCTGTGTGTGTGACTGTCATAAATAAATAAAAAATATATATAATGAAAATCCACATGCAAGTTTCAGAACTGGACACAATCACAAATCACAATTTGTGATCAATGATTAAAGGATAACAGGACTTGGTTCTCAATCTTGCAACAGTTTTCTTTGATATTCTTAAAGAAATGTGATCTCATTTCAATTATTGAATCCATAAGAATAGATGTCAATGTAGGTAGTGGAGGTTTCACACTAAGAAACTTAACTTTCTAAGTAGCCATATGGAGATATCAGGATGACAAAGACACCTGTAATTTTAATCAAAACATCAAAGCTCCAAAGCAAGATGGCTTCTTGAGTCTATAAGACCACTGAGGGTAAAAATCTGATTTAGTGAAATATATTTAATTTATTTTAAGATACAAAGTTACATCTAAAGAAATCTGGCATAACTTGTGCAACTATTATATCAATAAATCTTGCTTCAGTAAAGAGATTTTTAAAAGTAAAAATTTAAAAACTATTTTAAAGGCATTTTAATATCTAAATATTTTTATGAAGATTTAAAGATGATAAAAATCTAAATGTCCATAGAATTAATTAATACAGATGATCTGAGTTTGCTGTTTTGCAAACATGGGCAAAAAATATGCTGCTGCTAACGATTATTCAATGTTCTAGTTAACTTCAGATCATATGAGGGTGTGGAGAAAAACTGATAGAATTGTGTTCATCGTGACCTCCCCAAGCACCTAGCACATGGAAGAGAGTAGAACAGGTCAAACAATAGGACTTGTGACTGAACAAAATATGGGGCATTATACATTATGTAGCATTAGCCATGTGTTGTTACCTTGGAAAATAAATTTATGACGAAACATAAATTAGAATTAATTACCAAAACATTCACTACTTGAAAATACTGCATATAATGATATTTATCTTTTTAAGTAATTTTTTTTACTATCCTATTGCCATCTAAATGTTAAACATTAGATAACCAGAACATTACATGACTAGACATAATGGACAATTTCTTAGGAGATACAAACTACTGGATTGAGTCAGGAAGGAAATCAGAATATACCTGTAAAAATAAAAAGCCTGGATTACTAATCAGAAGTCTTCCCACAAAGAAATGTCCTGGCCTAGATAGCTCTACGGGTGAATTCTACCAAACAGTGAGATAAGAAATAACACCAATCTTGCAAACTCTTCTAAGAATAGAAGGGGAATACTTCTAAACTCATTTGATGAGGCAGATTTTACCCTTACATAAAAACCCAACAAAGACATCACAAGGAAGGAAAACGATTAAACAATATTTCCTATAAATTTAAACCTGAAAATAAATTACTAGGAAACTGAATCTAGCAGTCTATAAAAAGGGATTATACACCATGAACATATCAGACTTACTCAGGATTGTAAGACTGGTTCAACATTAGAATTCCAATTACATACACCATTTTAACAGAATAAAGGGAAAAGAGCACATGATTATCTCAATCAACAGAGAAAGAATATTTGACCAAATCATCACTTTTTCATGAAAAAAAAAAAAAACTACCCAGCAAACTCAGATGGAAGGCAACTTCTCTAACCCAATAGAGTGTCTATAAAAATTCTATAGCTGGTATCATATTAATGGTGAAAAATTGAAAGCTTTCTCCCTAAGATCAGGAACAAGACAAGGACATCTGATCTCACCAATTCTATTCACTATTGTACTGGAAATTTTAGCCAGGGCAACTGGGCAGGAAAATTAAATAAAGAGCATCCAGATTGGACAAGAAGAAGCAAAACTATCTTTATTTGCTGATGACATGAGCTTGGGTATGCAAAATCCTAAGGAATCCATGGAAATACTATTAAACATAATTAAAGAGTTCACTAGAATTGTAGGGTGTAACATCAATATGCACAAATCAATTTGATTTTTATACACTAGCAATGAAAAATCTGAAAATAAGAAAATTCCGCTTACAGAAGAACCAAAACAAATATGATCCATAGGAATAAACCTAACCAAATAAGTGCAAGCTTACAGTTTGAAAAGTGTAAAACATTGCTGAAAGAAATTGAAGAAAATCTAAATAAATAAGAAAAAAATCCCAAATTTATGGATCAGGGGACTCATTTTTATTTTGTTAAAATGAGAATATGCCCCAAAGCCATCTATCTACAAGTCAGTGCAATCTTTATCAAAACTGTGACAAGCTTTTTTTTTTTTTCCAGAAAATGATAAGTTGATCCTAGACTTCACCTGGACATTTGAGCAATAATTCAAGCAACCCAGGATAGCCAGAGCAATCCAGAAAAGAACACAGCAGGAGGACTTACTTTTCCCCATATAAAACTTTATCACAAAGCTACAGTAATGAAAACTGTGGTGGTGGCACACAAGGATAGATAAATAGATAAATGGGGTAGAACTTAAAGTCTAGTCATACACTCACATTTGTGGTCAATGATTTTTTAACAAAGGGTCAAGATGATTCAATATGGAAAAAATAGTCTTTTTTTAACAAGTAGTGATGTGATAGTTGGGTAGTCACATGCAAAATAATGAAACCAAACACTTTCCTTGCACCATATACTCATTATCTCCAAATGGATCGTAAACTTAAATGTAAGAGCTGAAACCATAAAACTCTTAGAAGAAGTCCGGGAGTAAATTGACATGACCTTGGGTTAAACACAGCTTTCTTAGATATGACAGCAAAACCACAAGTGATAAAAAATAATAAATTGCACTTGATCAAAAATAAAATTTATGTATTCCAAAGGATACCACATGAAGAAGTTAAAAGACAATCCACAGGACAGGAGAAAATATTTGCAAACCATATCTTTGATACAGTAACTGTATCTAGACCATATAAAGAATTCTTATGGGGTGCCTGGCTGGATCAGTCTGTTAGGTGTCTGTCTTTGGCTCAAGCAAGTCATGATTTCAGGGTCCTGGGATGGAGCCCTGCATCGGGCTCCCTGCTCCATGGGGAGCCTGCTTCTCCCTCTCCTCGCTGTCTCATGTTCTCTCTATCTCTGCTGCTATTTCTGTATCTCTCAAATAAATGAATATAATCCTAAAAAGAATTCTTACAACTCAATAATGAAAAAACAAATACAGAGCTTTAAAATAGGTAAAGTAGCCGAATAGACATTTCTTCAAAAAAAAAAAAAATAAAAATAAAAAAAAGAAAGAAAGAAAAAGGAAGAAGAGAAACAAACATTCAATAAGCACATGAAAAGTTGCTTGATATCATTATACAAGGATCTGGGCAGAGGTTGCTCTAAAGATATACAAATGGCCAATGATCACATGGAAAGATTCTCATTCTCATTAGCCATTAGTGAATGCAAATCAAAGGCATGATTTTATGTTACATTTTATACCAACGTGATTTTATGCCAACACTCATTGGCATGGCTCTAATGAAAATGACAGAAAGTAACAAGTGCTAGGGATGCTGGAGAGAAATCAAAATGCTTACACGCTGCTGGTGAGAACGTAAAATGGTAAAACCACTGTCAAGCTGTTTGGCAGATTCTCGTCAGTGTAAACATAGTGCGACCCAGCAATTCCATTTCTAGATATATACTCAAGAGGAATGGACACTTATGCCAGCACAAAAACTTGTATACGAATGTTTACAGCAGCTGTATTCACAGTGGCCAAGAAATGGGAAAAACCCAAATGTCCCTTGACCGAAGGATGGGAAAATAAAAAGTAATGCATTCATGCAGTGGAATAGTATTTGGCAATATAAAGGAATGTATATAGAGATGAACTTTGAAAAATATCACGCTTCGTGAAATTATGCTGAGTGATTACATTTGTTTTCAAAACAGAAAGAAAGAGAAACCTCAGCTCAACCCACGCTGGAGTCCTCACACTTCCTGACATGTCACTGTGGAGCGTTTAATGGTAGGGACCTCTGAACAACAGGATTAAAGACACACTAAATTCTATTGTTACATTCCCCATGGCTGACCCATACTGTTCTTTTATAGTAAAAGGATTCACTTGTAAGAGAGATATGAGTAGGGCTAGTCTGTTTACCTAGGTGGTAAAATTAAAGCTCTCATTTTGTACTTTGTGGGAGGGCTTGTAAATGCGTAACTCTTCTTTACAATTTCTCTGAGTATCTGGTACAAAACAGAGGACATCTCTTTCTTGAAATCCACCAAAACCCTCTTCCTCCCAGGAAGAGTTCACAGAGGGTCCCCATGTGAGTGATGAAAATGCTCTTTACCTTGAGTTGTAAATTCCTCCCAGAGCTTATTCATAAATGACTAGACAAAGCAGCCACAACATAATTCACTTCACAGTCTATTTCCTCCACTAGTATTTAGACACAACTAGGAATCCCTGCCTGCATTTGGTACTACAGATAAAATATTTGATAGACAGAGCAGTAAGGTAGTTAGATAAGCAGATTGAAAATTACTCTGGAATATGTACACGTTGTAGGAGAACAGATGCAAGGTGTTCTAGGGGCTCAAAGAAAGGAAGCTAACCCAAACTACGATGGTCAAGGAAAGCCTCTAGCAGGCTTTAAATTGTCACCTGAAGTCATAATTTGCTTCTAAAAAGGATGGAGAGGAGAGGAGGGCAGAGGAAGGGCATTCTTGACAATTATTAATGAGATGAAAGGCAGGATGTTGGGAGAACATGCATGTGTGGTCATCTGCAAGTGGTGAGACACATGAGATTATTAGCGGGGCTGCCCATGAGCTGAAGCAAAAAATTGATGACTCAGATGAACTTTATTCCAAAGAGTTCTGAGTTTACACCAAAGGCGTGTGTGAATTTTGGAAAGACCACTCTAACTAAAGCATAGGAGACAGAGTAGAGGGACATAAAAGTGAAGCCGGGAAAAAAAGCAAAGTCTACTGGCATTCACCAAAGAAGCTTCAACCTGAACAAAAGTAGAAACACTTGAGATGTAGCAAGGGATGGATTTTAGAGCAGTTAATAGATATAATGACACTATGGGTAATTGGGGTAAGGGAATGAAGGAGAGGGATGGTTTAGGGTGACTCTCAGCATGCTCTTGTGAACAGCTAAAGACAGGAAGACAGAATCATATAATTTATTGAGAAAGGGAGGTTGGAAAAGCAGTGTCTATTTGCTCCATGAAACAAGCTGAGATGTGCTTGGCACACATTTCGTTTGTGGTGTTCCCCAAATATCTAGAAGGTTGTTGAGCACAGAACTTTGTAGCGCAGGAGACTCAATCACATGCAAGAGAACACTGGAGAGTCGTTGTCATTTAACTGATGAGGAGGGAAGAGTTGTTCATGGAAAAGACCAAGAATGACCAGAGAGAAGTTTTGAAAAAGACTGTTAAATGAGAACATCATAGACACCAAAGAGATGAGGTATTTTCAAGGGAGGAGTCAAGAGTCTCAAATTAGGCAGATAAGTCATGTCACAATAGAGCTGAAAAAAAATGTCCCCTAGATTTTTTTTTTTTTTTTTTTTTTTTTTTTTTGGTAAAGGGCATGCTCCAGAATTTTGTCAGAGCCTTCCATTGAAGTCCCCACATCAGGCTGGATGGATGGCAAGGTGGGGAGTGAATGGACTGGGAGCTGAGTCAGTGCAGAAAGTGAATAATCACTGCAAAAACATTGCTGTGGAAGAGGAGAGAGAAATATGGACATAAGCGGAAATAACTGTGGACATTATTTATTTCTCTCTTTTCTTTTACATTTTAGTGGGATATTTAGATTGCTTTTATGTTTAGAAGAAGGAGATGGTGGACCGAGGGTTAGTGCTATTGTTTCAAGATGAGGAGAAATACCAGAGACACATCTGAGAAGAGAAATGCCATGGAGCACAGCAAGAGGAATGAAGTTTGTGCAGAAGAGCTACCCCTTTTTCTTCGAGGAGGGAGGATAGATGGAAAAGCAGATAACTGAGTAAAACTGTTGCTTATTTCCTTTGGAAGTCCCAAACAGTAAAGAAACACAATCTCACTGACCAATAATTGATGATGCCATGTCCAAGTGTCTCCGTCTGGCAGGAAGAGCATATGATTTAAGATCGAGGATCTGCCTCCCTGTCTGCATCGGGGCCATTAGGTGGGGAAAAAAATAGGCTTGGTGAGTGGGGGTAGGTAGAGGGGACAAATGAACTCTCCCTGGGTCTGATCTCACTATATTTTTATCCTCCAGGGAAGAGAACAGATGTTCTCTTTTTTGTTGAGAAAGCATCATGCTTCCTCCCCAACTTCATTTTAAACAAGAGGTTTCAAGAGAGGCCACCCACAGCTCCGAGTGTTCCCACTGAGAGGAAAAATAAATGCCAAACCCATGTGCTCTGAGCAAGGAGGAGCAGCTGAAGAGAAAGGGGGGGGGAGAGAAAAAAAAGACGACTTTATAACCAGAACTCCTTGGCTGGATTAGGGGCAAAGATGACATTAATTTTATCATGCTTTTACTCTTATTATTTTTCAACCACTAATAATTCATTGCCATTGATAACAGACCATGTAACAACTTGTTAGTGATCATCCCAGTTTACTAAGCCCAGAAAGTCTGGAAGTTCTTAGGAAAAAACTGTCTAACATTATTTTCTCCCTGGGGATTAACATGGCATTGGGGATGGTATAGAATCCAGGTTATAAAATAGTAAAAAATGATGAGTACTAACAGTGGTGAACAGAAGTTTTTTTTGTTTTCCATAGGAAAGCAGGTGAGAACTGAGAAATTCTGGAGTCAGAAAAAGAAAAAAAAATCCAGATTATAACACCACCTGTTGCCTTTGGCAAATATAGCCTTTGAGAAAATTATTTAATATTTCTATGTATCAATTTTCTCAACCAGAAAATACTTAGTCTAAAATCACATTGTTTAGGGTTAAATAAGTGGATAAATGCAAATATTACATATACTTATATTTAATATTATTTTTATTTAATATTATTTTTATTATACATTTATACTATGTTTATTTACTTATTATTACATAATTAAGATCTTACCAGAAAACAGAATTCACAGATGGTTCAAGTGTGTAGACACTTTAAAGAAGAAACTACTTTTAGAGATAAAGATGGGATAAGGGCATGTAAGGGAATAATAGTAAAGTTTGAAGAGACTTAACAATTGTGGGAAGCCATTAGCACCCCAAGGGATGCGGGGACAAAACAGTGTTACCAGAGGTAGCCAAGATCTAAAACCAGTGGAACCATGGAAAAAGGGATGCCCAGGCGGGGTCACTAGTCATGAGGGCATATAGCCTCTGCCAGATTTGATGTCTATGCAGGGAGGAATCAGGAGAAGGAACTCCTGATCTTATTTTCTCCCATCTTGTATCCTTTTTTGATGTCTGCCATTGGCTGAAGGCAACAGAATCTAACCAATGAAGCAAATTGGGTGATGCTTTCTGCAAAGGTCAAAATTCCAGGGCACAGAGTAGGACACAGAAGAGTACAGAAAAATCTTGGATCAGGACAGCACTAAGTAAAATACTAAAAGATAGTTCCTAGAAGATAGTAAAAGCTTAACAAATATCACCTAAAATTGTTATAACTCTCAAGTTGACTGTGTTGATGAAGAAGGAGATGATGATGGTTATGATCAGGACCATGTATTATAGAAAAGCCTAGAGAAGGAAAGTTTGAGGAATGCATATATTTATGTCTTTCTTTATTTTTTTTCAAATAAAAATATTAAGTGCTAGGCATGTGGCCAGCACTAATCTCCAAGGATTACAAAGGATTGATGGAGGACACAGATATGAAATTGTTGCAATACAAAATGATATGTTCTGGGATGCCTGGGTGTCTCAGTTTAGAAGTGTCCGACTCTTGATTTCAGATCAGGTCATGACTTTAGGGCAATGAGATCGAGCCCTGCATCAGGCTCCACGCTGGGTGTGAAGCCTGCCTAAGATTCTCTCTCACCCTCTCCCTCTGTCCCTCCCCTCCTCTTTAAAAAAACGAACAAATAAATGTTCAAATGTTTGGGGAGATACATATCCAGTGCTTAAGACAGTACATTGGCTTACTAAGAAAAATTGGAGAAGTTTCTACACAAAATAGTTTATCATATCAGCTTGAGATGAACATTTTCATGTACTGATATAATAACTAACAAATTGTATGACATGGAATTGCATATGCTTTTTAAAAATTTTTATTTAAATTCAGTTTGCCAACATATAGTATAACACCCAGAGCTCATCCCATCAAGTGCCCTCTTTGATGCCTGTCACCCTGCATATAGTTTTCAATAGAAATTCCAAACTAATGTATATTACTAAAACAATGGAAATAATAAAATGAAAAAAAACTAAACAAAGAGTAAAAAAAAACTTATTTTATTGAATAAAATCTTATATTTTCTATTCTTAAAAATTCAGAAGCACCATCTAAATTGTTGGTTTTTTTTTTTAACTTTCTAAGGGTGTTGACTTTTTTCTTTGTGAATTATGACCATCGAAAGACACACAAAAAATTTATTTCAGCCCTGCTAAAGCTAAAATGATTTTAAAAATAATATTTAGTGGGTAGCTTTTATACATATCACTAGAAATATTTTCACTGACTTTAAAAATGTGCTTGAATTTATATTTAAGGATTTATGTAACCTAAATAATAGAGAGTAAAGATAAATAAAGCTCAGTTCATGCAATTTCTTCCTTTCAGTGATAGGGAAAGTGAGACACAAAGAATCTAAGTACCTGGTATTATGTAAATATATGGAGGCATAATTTGAAGCCGGTGTTTCACCATTTTCTGTATTTCTTAAGTCAGTGGTGAAATACAGAAAGAATAATTTTCCTTTGATACATCTCCAATTCTCTTATTTGTTATTTCTCAATGTTTTATTGCTGGAAAACACTAACATAGACCTTAGTTGCTGGATGAATTAATCTAATCTACATGGTCAGTTAACTCCATGCCTGGATCTTCTGGATGTTTTTACTTTATCTCTTCAAGGCTACACTTCCTCCGGTTTGTATGGAGAAAGCAGAGTGTGAGAGCCTTGAAGCCATTCACTCATGTTCCTGTCTCCTCAGTTTGGCAGCTTTGCTCAACCTGACTCTTCCATAGCAGGTGTTTCTTGGACATGAATGACCAACAAACTGTATGAATACTTTCCGTTTTATTTATGGGGAAAAAAGTTAATGTTACACTGAAGTTAAAACTTTCGCTAGGTATTGCTGGAAAATGGGACACCAAAGGAGTCTCAAGGTGTGTTTATTCCCTCTTGAGGGAGGTGTGGCGAATACAGAGAAAGAGTTTGGAATTTGAGGTTAAATGTTTTGTAAAATGTGAAATATAAAAGCATATCTCATGTATAAAATGATTCTTATATAGTATTTCCATGGATTTCTGTATAAAATTGAAATACAAGATAATAATAATGACAGCAGGAGGTTAGCATCTCATTTATAAGAACTTCTTACATAACTTAAACTGGAAAAAAAAAAAAAGTATAGTATCTTCCTCCCTCTCCATCATTATCCCCACTGGCCATTAAATGGACCAAAGTTGAAGAAGGTGGCCTTTGCCTAAGAATTTTTAAGGATTTAGCAGGGCATGACTTCATGGCTTTCAAAGACCCGGGCAGCTCACTGCTCATGTTGATCATGGTCAAAGCTCTCAGCAGGGGTCACCTGTTCTAGGGAGGAGCTGAGGGATTTGTGTGGTGTTGTGTTGCCTCTAAGAGGAACAGAGCACAAAGACAGGAACTGGGAAGAGAGAAAGGAGGCCTGAACGGTGCGGCAGGTTGTTGAAGCTTCAGTTGTGCTAAGAGGCACCTTGGCTCAGCAGTCTGTCCCGCAAATGATGGACTTTCCATTCATCTGTTTCACTATCTCTGCTCTTTGCAAATGATTTCTCTTCTACTTGATGCCAGGTGGGAACAGACTCAAACTGCCTCCCAGCTCTACGTAAAAATATACTGGCATTCCCACTTTCTCTTTGGCTTTGGATAAGAATACATTTCTCGTCTTTTCCAATATAACTTCTTTCTCTGTTCTGGGTCCAAACCCCTCAAACACCTGGCCCGTATGTTCTCTTCCTCTCTGTAGGCTCCTTCCTCTGTCAGATAAGCTTGTCTTAAAACAGCATCAAAACATGTTGAACTTTCATCATGCTTCCCTCCCCTGATGTATCTTGAAAGAATAACACCAGCTTGTTACAAATCCTTCACCTCCAATTCATTGTTCAACCCTCTTCATCTTGGGTCCATCCGCTACAATTGCATTAAAATCGCGATTTCAGGTCAACAATGACCTATGTATTTAATCCAATGAGCAGTTTTCCTTTCCTTTAGCACTGGAACCTTTGGCAATTTTGAGATTTTTCTTCCTTCCTTCTTCCTTTAACCCTCCTGGTTAAAGCTCCCAATCTTATAGATTGGTGATCATAGCACATATGACTCAAACAGCACCTATACGCCCTAGCTCCTGCCTCATGCTCTAAACAACTATATTCTCTCTATTGGCTTTGCCAATTAAAGGCCCCCAGAGTAACCCAAACTTGAAATGTCTACAAGTCAGTCCTTCTTACTTCCCCGAGGTCTTCAAGTCCAATTCTTTTATTACCATCTTAAGGAAGCTGCATTACCACCCAGCAGGTCTCCTGAGCTAGAAATCTGCCATGATGTCCTCCAATTCATCACTCTGTATACCATCAGGTCTGTGGTTTCTCCCTCCAAATGACTCTCAGGGCTGGTTCCTTCTCTGAATCAATATTTTATTTCAGACCTCCATTATTTCTTTCCCCGAATAATGCATTTGTCTTCCATCTCTACTATAGATCTGATTAAGGAGTCACCCCATTCTACTGCTATAAAATGTAAATACGATCCTATTATTTCTCATTGGCAACCCTTCTGTTGTCCCCTAGACATGACAATACCGAAACTAGTAGGCATGACATACACATCTGGTGTCCATCCTTTGATACATCCTCCTTCCATGACCTCATCTCTTCATCCTGCCTTATAAAGCATCCAATAGCCATATTGAGTTAACTAAAGTTCCTGAAATGCACCATAATCTGAGAGAGCTCTCAGCATTTTGTGCCTGCTTTAGCTCCTTCTGGAACCTCCTGCCATATTCTCTGACTTATTTCTACAACTTTGCTGAACTCCAATGTGGCAGCATTTTCTCCAGAGTGCCTTCCTGGAACTCTCTTGCTGAATTTGATGTCTTTCTTCTGTTTTCTCATACTATCTTTTGCATATTGATCATTTATAACACTGCATTTTAATGTCCAGATTAGTCATTTGCCTTTCCCCCTAAAATGCAAAATCCTCCAATTCCTAGCCTATGACTCCCACATCTGCATTTTAAATACCTAGTAGTGAATCTGACACCAAGGACATGTTTGCTATATAGGTATTGACTAAACCACTACTACAATCTCAGATAAGATGCACACGTGTATTACAATTACAGACTATATTGAAATTAACGTCAGCCACTGGATAATACAAGTCAATTCATTTGCTTATTTGTTATTATCCTGCCAAGGTCGATTTTATATATTTGCTTACATCCATGTTATTGTGCTTAGGATAAAATGGGGACCTCCCGTTTGAATTTCACATATTTTGCCTCTCACAGCAGGGAACTATACTAAGTCAGCATTTTTATGCCTCAAACTACCTTCAAGGCATAAGGTCTTACTTAAAATAATAAATGATCAGCCTTCAAGCGTCAATTAGAATCAGAATCATAATAATTTCTTTCTGGAAAGGACAGTCTTAAGAGACATGTATTTCAACTGTAGTTGAACTGACTCATGAATTTGATAATTGTTCTTCCTGCTGTGAGTGTTAGCTTTTATTCTTCTCTTAGTCCAACATTATCAAGTCCCCTGCAACTGTAGAATCTGTCGAAGTCACTCAAAATTGTTATACAAAAATGCACACTTATGTAGAGGCTGATTCAGTCATTCAAAACAGTCTGGAAAAAAAAAGAAAATTCAGCCAAATGAAAATTTCGAGGGTGGGAAGTCATGTTATTGTTTTTTTTCTCAAACCTATTGTCTTTAGCCTAGAGCAAAAGTAAATGTTAAGTAGTCCCTGCAGGGATATCTGACATGAAGTGTTCATTAAGCTGAAGACATAGCCAGCAAGTATAAACAGGTTAGTGTGGCTCTCCATGATGCAGAAATTTCTTCACAGATATTCAAGCAATGCCTTTGATATACTAGTTCCTGGGCCATGGGGATAGAAGTGCTAGGTCATGGGAAATCTCTCCTCTTTGAAAAGATTACCATGCAATGAGAGATATGTATTTGTTTTTTCAAGCTTTTATTTATTCATTCATGACAGACACACAGAGAGAGGCAGAGACATAGGCAGAGGGAGAAGCAGGCCCCCTGTGGGGAGCCCGATGCGGGACTCGATGCCAGGACCCTGAAATGATGACATGAGCCGAAGGCAGATGCTCAACCACTGAGCCAGACAGATGCCCCAAGATATATATTTGTTAATTTTATTCCAATGTATTTGATGCTATGATAAATCGTGGACAGTATCCTATGGAAGCACAGAAATGATAGCTCCAGGATCAGAAAATATTTCCTGACCTAACTGACCACTAAGTTCATTTCTAATGGAGAGGTTAAGAAAGGGGAGAGTTATTGATTTACTACATTATAGAAAATTTGAAGCAGAAGGCATATGTGGTATGCTATGAAATATGGAACAGAATGGGGCGCATATCTGGGCGATGTACTAGTGGCTTGGTGCTACTCAAAAAGAAGGTAAGTCAGAGAAGAACAGGGTAAGGTAGCAATGTGAGAAAAGGCTAGGACTCAGAGAATCTCAGATTTTTTTCCTGTTGGTAATAGGATGCCCTTGGAGGGTTTTCATGCAGGAGAAAGGCATGGCCAGAGTTTTGTTTGAGAAGACCACTCTGGAAGCAATGTAGACGGTGGACTGGATTGAGGAAATTGGAAACCAGATTGAAGACAGCTATGATACTCAACATTACCGATGTTGGGACCTATTCCAGAACTTTGGAAGTGGGATGAAAATAAAGGCACACATTTGAGGAATATTTGAGTGGCAAGGTGCAGAAATCGTTTCAAGTGAAATCGAAAATCTACCAGATTTACCTGACATTGAACATCTCAAAATTATTTGTTCCAGGCCAAAACCACTGCAGTCACCATCGATGCTCTTAGGGCTTCCCAGCCAGATCTGTTGGGTTCACTCCTGCCCAACCATGCCTGCTCACGCGTACGCGTGTGTGTGCACACGCACACTCTGGCTGCATGCTGTTTACAATGCTCTGCTTAAAGGGTGCAGAGCCGCACATAATTCTATCACAAATGAAGTCGTGAAATTCAATTTAGGGCCTAGGCATAGCTTCTCAATTTGGAAAGCTAAAAGCCAATGCTGGAGCAGGGACGGAGGAGGGAAAAGTCATAGGGGAGCTGACTTATCCTCTGTTCTTCATTTCACTTTGAAAGTAAATACAGTGGCCTTGGGCTCTAGGATACAAAGCAAATAATGGGCAATTATTCAGTTAATATGATCACTGTAGACAGTGAAACCAGATAATGCCTGCTGCGCTCCTCCATGCACCCGCCCCTCCCAGCGCACGTTGTTTTGTCTACACAGACATTTCCAAATATAGCCCAGGTATGTTGTTTCAGGAGCAGAGCTGCTAGTCCAGTTTGAGGTCTGTCTTTGGGCCCGATTTTGCAGAGTGCAGTGTCTCAGTAAATTACAAAATACGTGTCTTCTGTTACGTGGAGACGGTTGAGCACCAGAGGGAGGCAGGGCTTCCTTTCAACGGTGGTGATCCGTATGTTTGGTTTTTTTAAGGGCTTCCATGAAAAACTGAAACGGGGAAATAAATACGTTCAGCCTTTAATTTTTAAGGTATATTGGGAACTTAGAGAGCAGTTCATTTGGTAAAAAATTCTACTGTCTCCCTCTTTTTTTTCCTTTTCCTTTTTTTTTTTTTATACTCTACAGCTGAAGAATGCAGTTGATGTAAAACCGATTTTCCCTTGTTTTGAAGGAAATTTCCAATGTCCAGAAGTTCCTTCTTTCTTATTGCAAGTGAGTTTGTTTTCAAATTTAGGCAGAAAGAAGAAATTCCTCTCTTCTTTCTTTAATTTAAGCAGACTGTTCCTAAGTGCATTTTTTAAAAGGCTACAGAGGTAAAACTAGGCTACGGTGGTGATATTAGCTCCAGGAAAAATAGTCTGATTTACACTTGAATGCAGTTATTTCAACTTTTCAAGTAATGTAATCTTACAGAGACCTTGGTTCCAAAAATATGACAATGTATTAAGTAGAAAATCAAACTTCACAGGATCATTTTATTTCCATTAAATTCCACTCTGAATATTGAAGAAGGCAATATTTGGTTTTATTATTGTTAATTCCAAATATAATAAATATTCGTCTCAATCTGAGTTGATTTATTATCATTTAAAGCAGTAAAATATTTGAAGCTTTCACTATATAGAAGATATCATAGGATTTGATCCAAACTACTATTTTTTTAAATTTCTCTGTTGCTAAAAGTAGCATGGTCTAAATTCTTAGAAAGCATACATTATAGACATAACTTTTTTCGAGGAAACAATAATAATTTTTCTTACAGTTATTAAAGAATATATCATAGAAATTATTGTTTTGTGGCAAAGGAAAATAATACCTGTGTAGTTACTAGATAATATTGTCATTATGTGCTATACATGTGTACCATTTTACATTTGTTACTACTACTGGGATTTTCTTTTTCTTACTTATAATTTCTCCATGATTAGTTACTTTTTAAAAATTTTTTATTTTATTTTATTTTATTTATTTATGATAGGCACACAGTGAGAGAGAGAGAAGCAGAGACACAGGCAGAGGGAGAAGCAGGCTCCATGCACCGGGAGCCCGACGTGGGATTTGATCCCGGGTCTCCAGGATCACGCCCTGGGCCAAAGGCAGGCGCCAAACCGCTGCGCCACCCAGGGATCCCGGTACTTTTTAAGCTTGATAAATCATCTTTCAAGTAATTACTGAAAAGTGCTATCAAAAAATAAATTTTAGGGACGGCTGAGTGACTCCAGTGGTTGAACATCTGCCTTCAGCTCAGGTCTTGATATCAGGGTCCTGGGATCGAGTTCTGCATCAGGTTCCCTGGATGGAGCCTACTTCTCCCTCTGCCTGTGTCTCTGCCTCTCTCTGTGTCTCTCATGAATAAAAAATAAAATATTTTAAAAAATGAAAATAAGGGGATCCCTGGGTGGCTCAGCGGTATAGCGCCTGCCTTTGGCCCAGGGCATGATCCTGGAGACCTGGGCTCCCTGCATGGGGCCTGCTTCTCCCTCTGCCGGTGTCTCTGCCTCTCTCTCTCTCTCTCTCTCTGGTCTCTCATGAATAAATAAATAAAATCTTAAACAAAATGAAAATAAATAAACATTTAAAAAATATCTTTGAGCTAGTCTATACAGTCCAACACCCTGTTACTCTCAAAATTATCTGTTAATTTCTCATAAAAAGGTAGTGGCTTAATATCTCTAATATACCTAGAAAGCAATAACAAAGTGTCTTAACTGTTATCAACAGGAAGCAGATTCTCTATGACAGGAGCATGAATGGTAGAGCCCAAAGGCCTGGACTGACTGATTGCTTTTACGGTTTTACTTTCATTCCAGTTATCATACAGTATAATACTAATTTCTTTTGTACAATATAGTGATTTGATACTTCTGCACAACACCCTGTGTTCAACACATAATTGCACTCCTTAATCCCCATCACCTAATTTGTTTTAAAGATTGTATTTATTAGAGAGAGAGAGGAGTGCATGTGCACGTCAGTGCAGGAGCAGGGGGAGGGGCAGAGGGAGAGGGAGAAGCAGACTCCCTGCTGAGTAGAGAACCTGACGTGGGGCTGTATCCAGGACCCCAAGGTCAAGACCTGAGCTGAAAGGAGATGTTTAACAGACTGAGTCACCCAGATGCCCCTCCCTATCACCCATTTAATCCTTCTGCTATTTGTTCTATATTTGTTCTCTATAGTTAAGGATCTGTTTTATGATTTGTCCTCTCTCTCTTTTTATCCCTTTGCTCACTAGTATTCTTAAATTCCACATGAGGGAATTCATATTCTATTTGTGTTTCCCTGAAACATATCACCTGTGTTTCCCTTATTTCACTTAGCATCGTACCCTGTAGCCCCAGCCAGGTTGTTGCAAATGCCAAGATATCGTACTTTCTTATGGCTGAGTAACATCTCATTGGGTATATATATATATATATATACACACACACACACACATACACACATATATATATATACCATATCTACCTTTTTCCCCTTCACATCTATAAATCTATGGTTAGGATTTAACTACTCCTACTTATTATCTCTTTGACTCTGTCCACCTATTTCACCTGTCCAGGTCTTTTTCTCTGTACCAAATTATCTTCACTCCTCTCATTTTTTTTAAAGATTTGATTTATTTATTCATGAGAGACACAGACAGAGGCAGAGAGATAGGCAGAGGGAGAAGCAGGCTCCCCACTGAGCAGAGAGCCTGATGTGGGACTTGACCCCAGGATCCTGGGATCACAACCTGAGCCAAAGGCAGAAGTCAATCTCTGAGCCACCCAGGTGTCCCAATTCCTCTCATTTTTTATCAAATGTAGAAAGGGGCTCATAATGGAATGAGATGATAGAGCTGTAAGAATTATTCAAATTCATGACACTAAATTATTTGATTTGTGTCTCCATATAGTGTCATAAATGGCTGTCATTATTATTTTTGTATATTGGGCTGATTTAAGTCACTGTTGGTAAGATTTTTCAGGTGGATGAAGTTGGGAGTGGGGAAAAAGGGAGCTGAGATAGTGGTGTTTATTGAACTAATTTAATGATTTATAATGTATTTATAATGAAAAGGTCAATATCAGGCTCAATTTAATTAGATTGTCTTATCCAGGTTGGTGTGGAATTGGGGGTGAGCAATAAACACTGAATCAAAAACCAACCAAGAAGGCAGTGGGGCTTCCTCATTACATAAGCTGAATAAGTGAAGCAAATGATTAAAGTCCCCTTGGAAGTTAAAAAAAAAATATATTGAGGCAAAGGCCATCTTAGGGTTTAAATACCCCATCTGTAATCCCTCGTATCAAATCAGTATTCATTGTGTATCAAATTTTAAATATGTGCCTTAGTCCTCTCAACACTCTTATAAAGTTTTAGAATTTACCTTCAAAAACTATGTTTGCATTGCGATTCAGCATCATTTCAGCACCTGCAGGGAAGGGGCAATGAACACAGAAAATAAGCTCACTGTTCTTGCTAATGTAGACAAAAGGACTCTGTAGAAAGTGCTTCTTGGGGTGCCTAAGTGGCTTAGTTGGTTAAGCATCCTTCTTTGGCTGAGGTCATTATCCCAGGGTCTTGAGATCAAGCCCCACATCAGGCTCCCTGCTCAGCAGGGAATTTGCTTCTCACTCTCCTTCTGCCCTCCCCCTCATGCTCTCTCTGTCTCATTTTCTCTCTCTCAAATGAATAAATAAAATAGTTTTTTTTTTTTTTAAAGAAAGAGCTTCTTAAGAATGTTAGTGTGTTAGCAGTAACTGCAATTCAAATAAGTGTGTTACAGGAGGGACTATGAATATCAATGCTCCTTACTATGGAAAAACAAACAAAAAAGGACATCTCTGCCAACGCCATAGCCTTGAGGGTTACGAAACATGCCATTTGATTGTCTTCAATCTTCTGTATGAATTGCCTACAAGATTCTTCATCTTCCCTGGACATGATTAATGGGAGCATATATCAACTCCAGGGGCTTCCACCTTCTCTACTGAGCTTCCCTTAAGAGGATCATCTACCATGGGGAACAATAAAAGATAGCTGGAACTTAAACCAAAAAAAGCATAAGGGTGGGGAGAAAATCAATCTATTTCACCACTAAACCTCAAATAAATAGATGACCCTGCTAGCAGCGCCCTTGGAGCCCTAATGAGATACAAATTGATCGACAAATGTTCTCCCTATGGAGAACTGTGACCTATTCAGCTCCAAAGAGCCAAAGACCGAGTTAAACCTCTTAAAATATCACACCCTTGGTGCTTTAACCATTTTCCTTTGTTGCTCTTTAATTTGAGACATTTGTCAAGGAAAGAAAATATATGCCTTCTGGGAATTCCCTTGTGGAGTTACAAAGGATGCAAATCTGGCCTGAGATATGGTAAGCTTTCCAAGAACGTCAAAACTCACACTGTTGCTTTTCTCATTTATTGCCCAGTTTTTCAGCTGGAGCTGGAATATGCCCTTCAACTCCATCTAACAATGCTTTTCGTAATGGATGCGTACCTAATATGAGAAGAGCATGCGCCATAGGTTTTAGACACCCATAGGATCACTGCTGAAACCAAAAGCCCCATTTTTAATCCCCAGATTAAACAAGGACAACCAGGAGGTGGAGAAGAGAAACAAAAAAGCTCATGGGTATGTCATCAGGAAGAAGGAAGCTGATGAACCTTGTGGTTTGTTTTGCTTACTTATCCAGGAGAATGAGACCTGTCACTGGGATTTCGTATTCAGCTTTATGTTGCTTGGAGCAAACCAATTTCTATCCCAGAATCTCAGTTGCTTCCTCTGTCATGGGAAAAGATCAGAGTATACAACCCAAGGGTCTTTTTGGGGTCTGTGATTTTTATTATTTTCCTTAGGCAGATTTGGGCCCTAAACAGTAGCAAACAAATTGCCAAAGATGAAAACCTGAGAAAAACATCATTTTCTTAATGACTTAAAAGACGGCAAAAATACCAGGTGATATAAGATGTCAAGAGCTCGTTACGCTTTTTGTAATACATTTATATTACATTTCATCATTCCAATACTCTTGCCCTAAAGAAATCTTGTGTCTGTATCAAATGGATCCTCTGGTCCAACTTCCCTATTTCATGGAAGAGGAAGCTGCTGTCTAAATCTCAGAGTTCCCAAATTATAGGAGATAGTGAGAGATGGAGAATATTTGTGAAAAGGGGGGATATATTATTTCCAAGGCATGCATGTTAACACACATGCAGGTAACACATACACACATACTTAATTCAAATAGTTTTGAAAACGGTACTGAGTAAAAGTATAAAATGAAAATACATTTTGTCCTTTCCCTTCGGGGGACTTTGATATGAGAGCTATGATATATATAAGTAAATTCAATACATGGAATTATGTCATTAGAACAGATAGAATAGTGTAAAGAAGGAGGGAAAGCCGTTTCCCACAGGGAGAGTCAAGGAAGGCTTTGTGGAGGATGTCATTTGAGATGGGCCATAAAACATGGATACTGTTTATATTTTAAAGACATTCTGGGTGGAGGAAACAGAATCCATCCATTTATTCACTCATTCATTCATTTACTCATTCACCCAACATCTATTAAGCAATGACAATGGAGGAGGCACTGTGTTTGATCCCAGACTATGAAATTAAATAAAACGAGGTCTTTGCCCTCAGGGGGTAGCACTTATTTGAAAAACAGCTAGGTGACCAGTTGATCTACATCATAAAATATGTGTAAGGGAATGGAGGACATAAAATAGGGAAGGCAGATTGGAATCTAATTGTGGAAAGACCTGAATCTCAGCTTGATTTTTTTTTTTTTTTTAGATTTTATTTATTCATGAGAGACACAGAGAGAGAGGCAGAGACACAGGCAGAGGGAGAAGGAGGCTCCCTGTGGGAGGCCCGATGTGGGATTCAGTCCCAGGACCCCAAGATCACGACCTGAGCTGAAAGCAGAAGCTCAACCACTGAGCCAGCCAGGTGCCGCTCAGCTTGATCTTTATTTGAAAGGCAATGAGAGGGTCACACAGGTTTCTAAGAAGATTGCAAGTACAACTTGATCAGCATCATGCTTTAGATAAAGGTCACCAAGCAGCCATAGGCAGCACAGGATAGATCTCAAAAAGTAAAACTAGATAGAACTCAAGATGGAAAAAGGAAAGAAAATTTTAGCAAACCAACACAAGGTTACTAATGATTTAGTACCTCTATTTGCAAAGCCTGACTCGGATAATCTCCTCGAACTCCAGAACCAATATTTCTTCTGAAATGGCTCTCCTGAAGAGTCTTAACACTTTAAAAATACAAACATATGAAATCTCCGGAAGGAAGACCGGAAGGACTACATGGGGGGGATGCGGGGTGGCAGGGGCACAAGGCCCAGAAAGGTAGAGGGACTTGTCCAAGGTCATAAAGTGACTCAGAGAAGAGTCAGGAAAAGGCTCCATGAGTCATGGTTCCCAGCTTCTGCTCTGACCACCAGATGAAGCTCCTCCTTAGCAACGAGAGAGGACTCAGCCTTGATGCAGCCAAACTGGCTCTGTCTCTACTTCTTTGGCCTCCCCTAATGTCAGGACCATATCCTGTTACATTCTGTTCCACACCCCAGAATAAGTTCCAATGAACACATTTTGACTAGGTGGAAAGTGGTAGCAATGAGGTAGTTCACCTTGGAATATGACACCACCACTGCCCAGTGCAGGTAGTAGGGCCAGAGTTGGAAATGAAATGAGCAGATTCTAGGTCTGCAATGGGAACCATTCAGT
Organism: Canis lupus baileyi; assembly: GCF_048164855.1. Classification (NCBI taxonomy): domain Eukaryota; kingdom Metazoa; phylum Chordata; class Mammalia; order Carnivora; family Canidae; genus Canis; species Canis lupus. The sequence goes on along the minus strand of NW_027326430.1, from coordinate 832,244 downwards.
TTACAAGGGTAAAGGTACTCAATGAATCTGGACAATATGGGAAAAGAAGACCATGGGTCAAGGGAGATTTGGGAGCATCTGCTCTTCGCTAATAAAACAGTCGTGCTCTGGGATAATATCTCACAATAAGGAAATGAGTATATTAGGATCAAAATGCCCTGAGGAGTTTGTTGATATCATCAAAGATGCCCGTTTTTTGTTAAAATAATACTTGCCGTCATCCTCCAATCCCTGAGATTCTAATTTACCCTTTTGCGGGCAAAGAGGATGGTTTTTACTGGGATTGTTTTAAAACCTCAGTCAACTCCAATACTCATCCTGGATGGAAACCACTCTTGCAAAATATCAGATTTGTGGTATGGGAGTAAATGTTAATTTTTCCTTTTTTTTTTTTTTTTGATTTGTACTTGCCATTATTCTTCCTTCTGGGCCTAGAATCTTCTTTTGCCGTTAATCATGTATGGCTCATTGAAATTATTGTTAAATTGCATTTTAATATAGCTTTTAATGCGCAATATTAAAAACATACGTTGGTCATTTATGGTGTAGAAATACAAGTATTCCTTGTACAGATCTGTAGGCATTCCTTGCAGTTCCAAGGTAAAGGTATATTTACAAGCGTCTGGGAGAAATGAGTAATAATACCTTTTTCTTATGAAACTATCAGTGTGGGAAAGCCAGTGTACTTAATAATTCTTTATAGTGGAGGGTGTATAAATCCAGTGTTTGTACTTGTATGGGCAAAATATGGCATTAAAAAATTTAAATTTCATTTAAATAAACTAGCTACATCCTTGAAAATTCTGTCAAAACCATGGAAAGCTGAGCTTCACCATTAAGGGATGCATGCATAGGTGATAAAAATCTGAATAAATGCAAAATAACTTATCACCAAAGTCAGAAAAGTGTTACCTCTAGGGGTCGGGAGGAGGTTTTGTGAGAGAGGGCACATGGAGTGGGGGTAGTTCTAAGGGCCAGCCATGTTCTATTTTTTGACCTAGGTGGTGGTTACCCAGATGTTTCCTTTATTATATTGTTAAACTGTCCAAATATGTTTTATACAGTTTTCTGCATATAAGTTACAATTCACAATAAAAAAAACGTTTTAAAAAGTTGGATAGTGCTGGAAGACTCCGTAATAAAAAACAGCTGTTTCTTTGTTCCTCTTTTTCTCATCTTTTAATTCCTTTTCAACAGATGAAGCCACGCTAGCTGTTCCTACTGGTATGGATCTATGTGTTTCTAAAGAAAATGATTATATATCTATTTTTCATTTTAAAAGTTTACAGGTCATGTATCTGCTTTCTTCTATAGGTGATGGAGAATTAACTCCAGTGCTTATTCCTCAACACACACAGGCGTGGGTGGGCTCTTTTCCTTCCTCCATCCTGCTCCCAGAGTCTTTTGGTTAAATTAATATTCAGTGCACACCTTATTATGACTGGGCATATTTTGTTTATAGCTTAGCCACCCAGTACTTTAAGATTACATTTCACCCTTTTGTACATTTTTACGCTCTCCTGATGGTTAAAATTTACTTCTGTTTTGTTTGTCTTTGCATTTTGTTCTATGTAACCATCACTCTTTTGGCTTCAACTATTTCCAAAGTGAAACAGTAAAATGTCCCCAATATTCTATTCCAACATTAGATATTCTATTGGTTTGTGACGTGTGCGTGTGCACATGGTTGTGTCTTTGCTGGTATCTCCTTTCTGTTGCCTAAAGCCACATAAGACATTGTTCAGGTCTGCTATCTTAGCTGTCTTCCTAAGACTTCTCTTCACCATCATCCTGGAAGTTGTCTTCACTTCTTCCCTATTTCATAAATCCTACATATTCCTCTTTTATGGATTACTGCCTTGGAGTGTGACGCCAGGAGCTTCCTGGAAAAAGATGTATGGCAGGTAATTTTTATGAGTGTTGGCAAGTCTGAAAATACCCTGATTCTACTATTACACCTCCTGATGGTTTGATAGGATTATAATTATAGTTTGGGATTTTTTTTCCAAAATTTTGAAGACCTATTTCTGCTGTATTCAAGCTCCCAGTAATCTCATTCATAGTTTTTCTTTGCATGTGCCTTATATTTGTTTGGTTTTTCTTCCTAGAAGCTTTTAAGATATTTTCTTTATTACTGGTGACCTAAAACTTTCTTACAAGGCACCTTGATGTGAATGGAATTTTTTTTTATTTGTAATATCAGACACAAGGTGATGTCTTTAAATCTAGAAACTCATGGGTTGTTTGTTTTGTTTCGTTTTGTTTTTAATCCCATGTAAAGCGCTTATATGCATTTTTGATGATTTTGTCCTCTAAATTCCCTCTTCTCATGGTGGGTATCCCTGGTCATCTTTGGTTTTCCTTCTCATTTCCTTTTTTTAAAATCTGTCTTCTAATTATTTGGTGGATTTTCTATCATTCTGTCCAATTTTTCATTTCTCCTTTGACAATCTCCCCTCTTTCTTACATAGAGGTATACTATGCTCTTACAAAAGATTGATTTAGGGACCCACTCTTGGCTTAAGATACATGTGCAGATTTTCTTTAGGATAAAAATAAAACCATTTAGCATGCATTCACAATTTGGCTCCTGCATCCCTTTGTAGTTCACTGTGTTATTGCTGCCCACAACTATCCATACACTCTTGAACAATTCCCAGTTCTTTGGGTGCTATGTTCTCTTTCATCTTACTTGTTACTCTTCTTTGCCTTGGGATGTTTATCTCTGTCCTTTCTCTGGTCAACTCCTACTTAATAATTCCATTTAAAAGCATATTCTTCTTGAAACTGTTTCTTTTCTTTCTTTTTTGAAAGCAGGATCATATTTGGACATTCTTAGAATATGCTAAATTACCTTGCTTCCAAATACTTTTGGTATAGGTGATATTTTATTTAAAATATTCATTTTAGGGCACCTGGATATCTCAGTGGTTGAGTGTCTGCCTTTAGCTCAGGTTGTGATCCCGGGATCACGGTCCTGGGATCAAGTCCCATATTGGGTTCCATGCGAGGATCTTGCTTCTCCCTCTGCCTGTGTCTTTACCTCTCTTTGTGTGTCTCTTTTGAATAAATAAATAAAAATCTTTTATAAAAAGTTCATTTTACGTGATTATAAATGAAGTACATATTCATACTATATCCTTAAAATATATTACATTTTAAAATTTTATTTATTTATTAAAATTTCTTAAAGTTTAAATTCAATTAACATAATGATGCCTTACTGGTAGAGGTAGAGTTCAGTGATCCATCAGTCTTATATACACCCAGTGCTCATCACATCACGTGCCCTCTGTCATGCCCATCACCCAGTTGCCCCATCCCCCCACCCACCGCCCCTCCAGCGACCCTCATTTTGTTTCCTATGATTAAGAGTCTCTAATGGTTTGTCTCCTTCTCTGATTTCATTTTGTTTTATTTTTTCCTCTGTTCCCCTATGCTCCTCTGTTTTGTTTCTTAAATTCCACATATGAGTGAGGTCACATGATAATTGTCTTTCTCTGATTGACTTATTTTGCTTAGCGTAATATCCTCTAGTTGAATGTGTTTTCTAACCCACTTCTTTTAGGCAATACACACTTTCCCACCTTGTTACAGTGACCCTGCTAATTAGCTCCAGAGTGTGCTGTATTCCTCACTTCATGTCATTTATTACACAGTATCACAGTTGTTAATCATCTCCCCTGTGAGATCTATTGTGCATTGTACTTGGGTAGGAGCCATGTCAGTCTTGTGTGCCCATCACTTACCAAGTTTGGGGGTGATAGTCTGGACTCAGTATATGAGGATATGAGGATAGTACTTGTTGCATGTATTAAGTGCTTACAGTGTTCCCTATATTATTTTAACTGTCCTTCATGTATTCATTCATATAACCATCACAAAGTCCTGGTGAGGTTGCTCCTACTATTATTCCTTTTTCAAAGATAGGATCATTAAAAAAAAAATTAAAAATAAATAAATAAATAAATAAATAAATAAATAAATAAAGATAGGATCACTGAGGTTAAGTGGAATTCTCAATTCACTTGTAAGTGACACTTACTGATCTAAACCTAGACCTTCTGGTTCCAGACCCTCCATTTGCAACCCCTCACAATGAATACTTGAATGGGCCTAGGCAACAAAACACAAATTCGACTTTTCACAAAGGGAAAATAATTCTCAAATTAGTGCCATAGAAATGGAATTGCATAGAAAAGAGAGCTGACTTTCGGATATCTTCATAAAATGTGTCTAAGATTCTTTTTTCATTCTAGATATGAAAGCCTTATGCAAATCTCGATATTTTTAATCTCTAGAAAAGAACTTCCCAAGATATTTCAAAAGTTTAGCTAAATAAAACCTTTACATTAAAAAAAGATGAGAATATCAAACTCGTTTTGTCTTTCTCAAAGAGGATATATATTTCAAATCTATTTAAAAGTTACTTTCATAAATAACTGCATTTCATACCTTAAACTTGCTAGTGCAACATAAATGGAAGATTTAGGCCATTTGAGGAGCTACATGTGAAAAGTTTTAAAACTAAGCATAAGATGTTAAGATCCAACATCTTAGAATAAGATGAAGAATCATATCATACCTCAAGACCAAGTTTTTGTTTTGCTTTTTTTGAATAGTCCCTTTCTCTTCCATATCTGAATTAGCAAAAGGACACAAGGGCATACCAGTGAAATAGCTTAAGTTTTTTTTTTTTTTTCCCAAATCACAGCCTTACCAATATATGAAAGGATTCATTGAAGAAAACTACAAATTCCATTTTTGATAAGGCAAGCTTCATGGCTGGGCAACTTGTTCTTTCCACAGGGTCCTGCACTTAGAAGAGTCCCATACTTGCCTTAATGTTTTTGCTACGGCTGTTTAAAAATTCATAGTAACTGTTAAACAAGAGGCTCACATTTTCATTTTGCACTGGGTCCTGAAATTTAGTTGGCTCATGCTATCTTTTGGCCAGATGTCCCTTCACATCAGAGGAAGCTGTGGTTGAATATTCAAAGCAGAGACCTAGGAGCTGGGATCACCAACTCCAATAAAAAAAAAAAAATCCATGACCTTTGATGAATTATTCAGCCTCTGCCCCATTTGGACTTCATGGTGGCTCTACTACCTGCTTCTTCCCATTTAATTCATAGCCGCATCATCAATTCCCAGCTGAAATATTTCAGTGGTCTGTTCATTTATTTTGTTGTCTTTCATTTTCCCTGATTCAATTTGTTCTTCACTCTGCTACCATTTATATACAAAATGAGTTCCCTTCTCCAAAATAAATGCTCATGTTTCTGTATCTGTCTGTGCTTATTCCATTCTTTAGTGAAGAATGTTCTTTTCTGATGCATCTGCAGATTGTAGTTCTTGCTCATTAAATCTGATAGGAGTCTTAGTTACAAGACAGCAGAACATTGACCCGGACTAATTCAAGAGGAAAGAAGGAAATTATTATTTTTTAATTATAAAAAGTTTATAGATTTATAGATATGGCTGAGTTCAGGACACAGAAGGTTACTAGCACCCAGAATCTCAGCACTGAATGGTATCCTTTCCATCGTGTTATCTTCAATCTCAAGCTACACTTGTGACTCCAGCAGCCCCATGCTCACATCACTACAAAAACAGATCCAACTGGCCATAGGTCCACAAATCCATAGATTTAATAGTGATAACAGGGACACATGGGTGGTACAGTCAGTGAAGTGTCTGATTCTTGGTTTGGGCTCAGGTCGTGATCTCGGGGTCATGAGATTGAGCCCCACATTGGGCTCTACACTCACCATGGAGTCTACTTGAGATTCTCTCTCCCCTTGCCCCTCCTGCTTGTGCTCTCTTTTTCTCTTTCTAAAATAAATAAATCTTTTAAAAAGATGGTGATGATCAATGTTTTAGGTTTTATAATATTTATTGATCTGAGACTGATATAATGGGGTTTTCTGATTAATTTGGCCTATAATGACCTGAGACTGATAGAATAATGGGGTTTTCTGATTAATTTGGCCTATAATCATGAATACTGGGTGGAGTTTCTTCCATTTGAATCATATAGATAAAAAACAAAGGGGATATGTCCCCACTTCACTCTGGCATCAGAAGAAAAGGGAGTTGATATTGAGATGATCCTCAGGTTCATAACCACTTGTGTTGGTACAGCATTGAAACACTCACCTATTTGTTGATAATGAGCCTTTTTCAAGTGGCCTGAAATCTTATGTCTGTTCTAGACAGATTGGCCACACTCAGTATCACTCTGATGTCTCTGAGATCTACAAGCTAAAGGGTTAAGGACTGGCCACAACAGAGGGCTTCTAGAATTCTTCTTAGACTCCAAGATCAGCTCTCATGTGGCTGGCTTCACAACTCTGCCTTATTGGTTGTTTTATATATTTATTTGTCTGGGGAAAAAAGTTTCATCTTTAGGATAACGAGAACTTTTAATGGTAGTGTTTTAGGATTTAAATTTGATAGCAAATGTTAGACAACCAAATCATGAGTGGCTTAAACAACAAGGAGGCTTAATTTTGGTCACATAAAAACAGGTGGACAGCCCGGTGCTGGTTTGGCAGCTTCTTAGTAACTGGGAAACTCTAGGTTTTTCTTTTGTGTTGTTCTGCCATTTTTCATAACTGACTACAGCTTGTGATATGAAATGTTTCTCAAGCCCAGTCATCATTTTGCCTTTCATACAGCATGAGATGGCTGAAGGGCATACTCCCATTCTTTAATGACATTTCCTAGACCTCCATATGTCTCCTAGAAGTTACATACACAATTCCCTTATATTTCATTGGTCAGAACTTAATCTGCGCATGTAGTTCTAAGAAACAAAGTCCATGCGATTATTCTAGAACCATGTGTCTAACAAAATAGTAAGATCTTATTGTTATAGAAAAAAACCCAGGTATAAGTAGACAATTGCTTCATAGTCTTCAACTCATCATGGGAAAAAGATCTTAGGAGGAACATCATTCTTCAAGAAATGTTTGATGGGCTATTGGAACCTTAGCAGAAAGGGGGAAAGAAGAAAGCAAGAAAGCAAAAAAACAAGCAAGCAAGCAAGAAAGCGAGAGATCAAGAGCTACTGAGATAGAGCAAGAGAGCCAGCAGGAAAAAGAAGAAAAAAAAAAAAACAAACCTTATTTTATATCTCAAACTGGTAATGAGGGACCATGTAGAAACCATGACTTTTATTCTGAAGAGAGAGGGTCTCTCTTCTAAACTCTATTTTCCATACCTCCATCCAATATAGGTGTTTTTCTTTCTGCTTGATCTCAACCACATATGGCACATGAAATACAAGCAGGAATTGTGTATGTTCAAAACTCTAACTCCTCTGGCTAATACTTGTCTCTCTCTTCTCTAAACTCTTAAAACACTTAGAGCTTATATGAAGCAATTAATTTACTGAACAAATATATATTGAGCATATGCTATAGGTAGAATGTTCATTTAGGAGCTAGGGAAACATTAGTGACCAAAAAAGTTACATTTTTTCAAGCATAGAAAAACTAAAAAATGAATAAGTAAATGATGGTTTGTGCTATACATTGGCAAAATAGAGGGAGGTATGGGAGACTGGGAGGACTGCGAGTTCTGGGAGTGGGGACTTGCAATTTTTAAGTAAGGTACCCCACTGAGAAGGTGGTATTTAAACAAATAAAGAAGGCAAGAGAATGAAGTACTAAGAAATCTGGGAGAAGAATCTTTTAGGCCTGGGAAGAAGAAGCTCAAATGTCTCGATGTGGAAGCATGCCCATCCCGTGAATAAATATCTATTAACTGGCCCTGCCAGAGTGTGTGCAAGTGGGAGATGAGGTCAGAGACTAACTACATCACAGAGTGCCTACTAGGCCATTTAAGACTTTGTATTTTACTCTGAATGAAATGTGAAGTCATTTAAAGATTTTTGAACAGAGAAGGAGCATGATCTGTACTAGGTTTTAGAAACATCATGCAGTTAGCAGGATTAAGATCAGACTTTGGAGAAATATGAGTAGAGGTAAGAAGAGCAACTTGGAATGTACTGCAATAATTTAAGACAATACTATATAGACATTATATATAGAGAGAAGATAATGCCAACAGTATAAACTGACAGGTTGGACATGGGGCGTGAAAGAAAAGGAGGAATCTAGAATGACATTAAGACATTTGAAGGATGGAGTTATGATTTGGCCAAGATGGTAAGGCGTAAGAAGCTTTTGGGCAAATTCCAGTAGTTCAGTCTGTTAGACATCCAAATGGAGGTGTTGAGTAGTTGTCTGGCTAAGTGGAACAGCCTGAGCTAGAAATGTAAATGTGGGGATCCTTAGCATATGGGTGGTATCTCTACCATGCTACTGTCTGAAATCACCAAGACACTGAGTGGGGGGTAGGAAAAAAAATAAAGAAAACCCATGGTTTGGGCATGAGGGGTGGATGGCATATTCAGTGTTTCCAGGTTGACAGGAATAAATGAAGTACCAAAGGAGAGTGATAATGAGCAGCTAATGAAGAAAGCTAAAAAAAAAAAAAAAAAAAATGTAGTGTGATACTATGGAATCCAAGCAATGAAAGTGTTTCCAGGATGAGTGACGACCAACTGTGCTAAACACATGCTGACAGATCATAAGAGTTGAGGACTAATCATTGATCATGGATGTTAACTACATTGAGAGTCTCTGAGGATCTAAACAAGAAAAGTTTTAGTGGAAGAGTAGGGGCAAAAGCCTGGTTGGAGTGGGTTTAAAATAATATGGAAAGATACAAATTGAATACAAGGAATCGTTTCCTGAAATTTTGCTATCTGGGGGAACAGTTTGCTTTCTTTCCCAAGACACAATAAATAACAGCGTGTTTGAATCACGATGACAACACTATTGAAAGAGACAATTTGCTAATATAAGAATAAGAGGAAATAAGTGCTGGAGCAGTAATCCTGATGGACCAGTTGGATCAGAGCATAAATAGTTGGCCCACAGTCACAAGATGGCAGAGGATTTGGGTGAGGAACTGGGAGGTCAGTGGCCTGGTGAAGATTTTGTAGGTGTTCCTTATGTCTTACCTTTAACTAGTTTCTCACTAAGTCACTGATATTATGTTTATCTGTTAAGATTATTTTTCCAGGCCAAAACCTGTCTTATGTATTTTTTTCAACACCTGTCTAGCCAAGATATGAGTAATTGTTTATTTAACTTTGATAAATAACATGGCAAATAGGCACTCCACTATTATCAGTGAATAATTATCTCTAAAACACTTGAGACCAGAATGGCTCCTGTGATAAAATCTTAAGTGTGATATTTACTGACAAAAGTATCATCGATGAAGTAGATTTTACCCATAGGTTATTAAAGAATTGATAAAAACCAGTTTTAGTTTTTGAAGTTCTACTCTTCTTGGTTTAAATGTGGGTTTTCTTTCATTTTACTGTGAAATGTACTTCACATGGAAACATGAATAAAATAGATGTATCATAATGTGAACCACATATGATTAAGTAAATATAACATTGCCTTCCCTCAAATAAAGAAATGACATCATCATCCCCTTGGGAGACTCAGGTTCCCTTCTAGGACCATCTTGCCCGTCGAGGTAACTGCCATCCAGACTTATATTAAAATCATTTCCATTTTCTTCATGGTTCATCACCTACGTGTGTCCCTTTAAGTGATAGTGTTTATTTTTATCTGTCTTTGAGCTTATATGAATGGAGTCCTATCCCTTTGTGTGTGATTTGTTCTGGGGGTGAGCGAGTGTGCATGTGTGTTAAAAAATGTTAATATTTGGAGAATTTGACTGAAGGCTATTTGGGAAAGTTCTGATATTTCAACATTTCTGAAAGTCTGGAATTAAAAAATAAAAAAATACAAAGCATCTTTAAGTGTGCATTTTCTATCCTGTTGCTGTGCCACCTCTGCCATCCATTAAGTGTATATATATGTATATATGGTCTATTGTTGAGCTGCCAAATACTTTTGCATTGATCTATATGTTTATCTCTGTGTAAATTCCACCTTATTTTAATTACTATAGTTTTAAAATGAGGTTTGATATTAGGAAGGGAAAGTTCTCCCACATGTCCTTCATTAAGAGTTCTTAATTATTTATGATCTGTTGCAATTTCATGTAAATTCGAAAATGTGCTCGTCAAGGTCTACCACAGGAAAAAAAATGGCATTTTTATTGGGATTGCATAAATCTGAAGATCAATTTCGAAGACCTGAACTATTTCCAATATTAAGGCAATTACCAAAGAGATAAGCAAAAACCCCTCACTTTAATTATGAATTTGCTCATTTTTCTTTTAGCTAGTTTTATTCTGTATTCATGCATGTTTGTAGCATAAAGCCATGTCATTTAGTCCACATACATCTGGAGTTGCGACATTTTTCTAATGAATTAAATCTTTAATCACTATGAAGTGACTCTTTAACTCAAAAAGTATCACTAGTATAAAATCCATTTCATTAATATCTGCTTTCAGCAAGAGATTTGGTCTCAACGACTTAGCCTATTACTAGAAACAGAAATCTACATTTAAATCTTAATCCATCTGCCAGGACTTGTTATATATGGTGTAAAACAGAGAGATAGTTTCATTATTTTCTAAGGGCAGACCAGTGGCTCAGTGCTTTTTCAGTGCTAATTGCTCTTTTCTAAGTAATTGGTCAGGTCATCTTGTCATATATCAAGAGTCCATATACCAGTGGGTTTATTTCTGTACTCTACTTGCTCTGCTGCTGAAACACTTGTCAGCACATAGCAGCACTGACAAGATATTAAGGAGTGACCGTGCCAAAATTTATGGGAAAGCTGGAACCGAGATAGCTACAAAGAAAAGTACCGTGATACGGTGCTGATGGGATTTACCTACACTGGCAAACCTGGTCTGGTAACTTTGGCAACCACAAGGGGGCAGGGAAGGGTGTTCACTGGGTCGGAAGTCCAGTCCCAAAGTCTTTCCAAGGTAGAAAGTCAGGTGGAACCTCCCACATCAATATAGGACTACCAAGATTCTAAGGTGGTTATTGGTAAGAAATAGAGAGAAGGGGTAGAAACAGATACATAATTACAGCTCATTTGCATGTTGTTAGACATCATCATGTAGAGTCAAGATGTATTTTGTTATTTTATAAGGACTTTTTTTTTTTTTTAAGATTTTAAATTTATTTATTTCCTGAGAGACACACAGCTAAAAAGGCAGAGACACAGGCAGAGGGAGAAGCAGCTTCCTGCAAGAAGCCGGAAGTGGGACTTGATCCTGTACCCTGGGATCATGATCTGAGCCAAAGGCAGACACTCAACCACTGAGCCACCCAAGTGCCCCTTATAAAAACTATTATACTCTCTTTAGCTCCAAGCAATTGTCCACATACATAATCTCATCTCTTCTTCTTTTTTTTTTTCTTTCCAGCGACACTATTTCTCTCCATTCTGCAGTTAAGTGTAAGAGATTCACTTGAGGGTAAGAAATAGGTTTTCAATATTTCTAGTTGTAAATATTTTAGAATTTTTCATCCTGGTATATCTTAGATATGAATGTTTATTAGCTCTCTCATCTTTTTGTTACCCCAACTCCAATAGAATCTCCAGTTGAGAAAGCTTTGTTTTAGTCAAATCAAATTAATATTATGAGCTCTAAAAAAGCTACAACTGAATGCCAATTATAACAATATATTATTTTTACTTCTTAGCTAAGGGGAAAGAGTTAGTGACAGAACCTTGGAAATAAAATTATTTCTGTACATTGAAAGCAAATGAGTGAAACTGAATATGCTTATTTCATCCATAAAATTAGCCATGTAGCTTCTGAATGCTTGAGCCATGGAATGAAACACTCAATTTCTTAAAAAGAGGCTAAAATATTATACCTACTATATCAACCCCAAATCAAAATTCTGATAAATCATTATTGTCTTCATGCATAGATTCCCAAAGTTGTTCTTTCTGCTGGGATTCTACAGAAAACACCTAAAAAGTCATGGATATTTTAGCTTGCATATGAAATTAAATATATTATTGCTCTTCCACCCACATATTCATTGAATATTGTTTTACAGCTAAGTTTTTAAGAAGAGAATATTAAAGTTAATGATTAAATCAAGTCCTCGATCGAGCTACCATCCCAATAAAATGGATTTTCTTTCACCACATGTGTGTCAGAGTTATTTGCCTAATCATATTTATTTTCTTGGTCTTCTCCCCCTGTTTTTTTTTTTTTTAATCAGACACTGATATCATTTTAAGTTTTGTTTTGTTTTGTTTTTACATCTTGCCTTATTTTCTTAGGATATTCAGCTAGTGGTGGAGAAGAAAGAAAATAATGGGTGAAAGAGCTAAATGCTAGGCTGCCTTTCAAATCATACTTTCAAACATCCTGCAAATCCACATTTCCCTGCTCATCCTTTTTTTCTTGATCAATATTTCCTTCGTTTTTTATGACTCTCCATATGAACAGTATCTGCATGAATGTTTCTGTTTGCAGAAACTCACATAGATTTTGTTATATAAATTACACATTGTGCATACAAGTGGATATCTTGTTTTTGTTCAAATATGCTTACATAAAGGTTTTCATGTAACAAAACAAAAAAAAGGAAATCGATTCTGAATTTGGCTCATTGCCTAATTTATTACTACTTTATTTTATTTGACACTCAGACACAAGTTTGTTTTCATGGCTCAGATAAAGAAACTGGACACCCAGTTCCCTTCTGTGGGAATTTGGTCTCATTTATGTGACACCACCCAGATTACCTCCACCCCTTCCTTACCACCGCCCCTATACTCACCTAAAGTGAGTTAAAATATTTATTGGGTTGTGAGAGTAAGGATTCTTTTTTTCTAAAATTTCATATAAAATAATGGTGCAGTATTGGTCATGACCAACAGAGTCTAAGGCTCCTTTGTAACCACTAAATGTAGGAAAACCCACAAATTACTGTTGGAGAGGGGTTGGCCTTGAGTTCTGGCTTCAATGACCCTCTCCCTCTAAATTCAAATACCCTGCATCTGTGTAAATAAACATCTCTAGGTGTATGGTAAGGGAATATTTAGCACGAATATGTTTCATACAAAATTAGCAGCAAAGAAAAACTTTAGGCTTGTAATTACATAAAAAAATTTAAGCCGTTAGCATAATTAAGATGTTTCTTCCTTTTTCCCTTAAACAGGTAGGATATGATCCATCATTCTTTTGCGTGGATACTCTCATTGATTGAATTTCCAAAGTACTATTTTTTTTTCTTCCTTCCATGAAAGATGTATAATGATACTTGTATTCTGGCAAGAAGCTAAAGTCTAACATTAAATGTTTATTGGTTATAAACACTAAATTTAGCATTGAGTGTCTGCCAATGGGATCTAGGGGGAGGAAGCCAATGGATAAGCTTCTTACTTGGGAGATACTAGCTAAAAGTCTCATGGTTAGCTATAAGTAGAAAGGAAGTGAATTCAGACAAGATAAAGCCTGAGTCATTTGGCTCTAGAGAGCATGTCTTAGTTTTCACACTCATTTTCCCATTTTTGGTTGTTCCTTTTCTGTTCCTAGTTTCTGATATCAAAACTTCCTTTTGAAAGCAATGCTGAAAAGTCTAGCTTAGAGCTCTGTTAGGGAGGTAGTAACTCATGAAAGTATATATTCAGGGAGGTGCTCATGGATGTAGTCTAGTCTGTCATCTTGCTTTTGAATTCTTGGAAATCATTGTATCTTAACACATTTCATGTTTTGGAAGTGATGAAAAAAGTGACCTCGACTCAACTGGATCTTGGACATTATCTCCAGATAAGTCAGACACCCACTGCCTACAGGTTTATCTCATTCTTAATAGAAGGAATGGAAGTACATATTATCAGTTCATGTCATTAGAAGACTTCTGAGTAATAGTATCGGAGAGAGTATAAGTTTCCAAGGTGATAGAGAAAACTTCTAAACTGCATATATATCTTTCAGACTCATCTTGGACCACCAGTATGGTCAAAAGCCTTTTATGATTTCTTATCTCCAACGGAATCACAATAGAGGCCAGCCGCACAATGCTATAGAGGTCATCTGCCGTAGCCTTCTCATTTATAAGCGTGACAACGGAGTCACTTAGGTAAAGGTTGTGGGAGGATCAGAGTTGGCAGTAGATCAGAACTAAAACCCAATTCTTTTGACTCATTGGCCAGTGTTCCTTCACATTCATTAATTCTGTTTACAGATAGTCTCTCATGTTGTTTTTCATATCCCTCTACTTGTGTCCAAGACCCATCAAAACCTTGCCCCATCTAACCAATTAATTTCATTTTCTGTTAGTCTCACAACATGAACATTTCATCACCATCAAGCTGAACTCCTAGCTTCTATTTATCCCTTGCTAGAGGGACCAAATATCTCATTTTGGCCAGGACTGCTCTGGTTTTAGCACTGAAAAATCCGGTGGACCTTTTCAATTCCAAGCAAACTGGCTTAGTTGATCACTCCACCACATACACTTCTTGGGTACCATTGCTTTAATCTTCTTTTTTTTTCCTAAGATTTTATTTATTTATTCATAAGAGACACAGAAAGAGAGAGAGAGAGAGACAGAGACAGAGACACAGGCAGAGAGAGAAGCAGGCTCCATTCAGGGAGACTGACGTGGGACTCGATCCCGGGTCTCCAGGATCACACCCTGGGCCAAAGGCAGTGCTAAATCGCTGAGCCACCCGGGCTGCCCACTTTAATCTTCCTGTCTGCAATTTTCTTCCCCCATTTCCAGATTTTCTGGATGATTGAAGAAAGCTCAAAACCCATTTCATTCAGGCAGCCTTCAATTCTCATCCTTACCTTTCTATGGTTCTTAAATTGTGCTTTACACAAGTAAACTTTTAATTAAAGGCTAGCTTGCCTTGCTTGAAGATTATTCAAGACATATCATCTCTCCTAGAGTCAAAAAGTAGACTATAACTTATTATGGAATAGATCAAAGAGATAAAATGAAGTTTGCTTCAGGGAAGTGCTGCTGTAAGGTAGGCACTGCCATAGGTACTTGGTCTCATTTATAGCATCAGACTCTGTAAGGTTGGTATTACTAAATCTATTTTACATTAATCCATTAAGTTGAACAGAGTATTTGACCAAAATTCAAACCCAGGCCTATCTGGCTCCTTCCACTACACCACACTTGCTGCGTAGCAAACACGTTGAATGTTTTTGAATGTCTCACAGCTATTAACAAAGCACAGAGCCTAAAGTACATTCTCAAGAAATCCTTGCTATTTTGTCCTGATTGCTTTTCTATTTAAATCTACAAAGTCACGCTAATAGTGGCAGAGGAAGTAGGTTTACTAATTTATTTTTTGAAATAGTAAGTCAGAGAAAATGTGCCTTTCACCCACTTGAAGCAGAGTTGTATTTCATAGGCTGGTTAATAATCATCAATGAGTTCATTCTCTGTGTCTTATTCCTGGAGACTTAAGAATAAGGCCAAAATGATCAATGTCTTCTCTCTCTATCTATAATGTCTTGTCATAATTTTGACTTTCTCTGCCTTTCTTACTTTTTTCCTTTTAAAAAAAAAACTTTAGATCTACACTGCTCAGTAGAGTAGCCACTACCCCCAGCATGGCTCGTAAAAGTGAGACATTCTGTATGCATGGAATACACCCCAGATTTCAAAGATAGAATAAAAAATAAGAATGTAATATAGTCTGTTAGTGATTTTTAAAATATTGATTACATGTTTAAATGATGACATTTAGAACATATCGGGTTAAAGAAAACATTAAGATTTGATCTTGCCTGTTCCTTTTCACCTTTAAAAATTTTGGCTATCAGAAATTTTCAATTAGCAATAATCGCGCCTTGGATAAACCTCATTGGCTATGATACTGTCACTGCGCAAAGCTTGGCTATCAGAAATTTTAACATTACACATGCGGCTTGCATTTTGGATCTGTTGGGTATCATTACTATAGATGATTTCTGGAGACATAGGGTGATGAATATTTTTTATTCATTTTCCTTTGAGAAAATACCATGCTTTAATACAGTCGTTTAGAATTTTTCCCGATAAAATTATATATTTAAATATTATGTTAGGCTTTCAAATTAATAAATGTTAACGTACATCCCTAGATATGATGAGACAATGATTTTTTTTCCCGATAAGTAAATAACAGTAAAAGGGAAGTTACGTAAGTCACATGTATATAAGTGTGACAGTGAAATTTCAGTATTGTTTTTGAGGCATGCATCATGATATTCAAAGATACACACTTAATAAGCCTCTTCTTACTTTGGATTTCTGTATGTTTGTCATGGAACTTAATTTTAATCAAACTGATAGTTGAGAAAAATAAACAAAAAAAATTCATAGTCACTCGGAAAACACAAGATACTTTTTTGGGAGGGCGCATAGTACACAGTGCAACTATTTTTTAAAATCTTTTCAGAGATGCCTGGGTGGCTCAGTGGTTGAACATCTGCCTTTGGCTCAGGGTGTGATCCCGGGGTCCTGGGATCGAGTCCTGCATCAGGCTCCCTGCATGGAGCCTGCTTCTCCCCTTTGCCTGTGTCTCTGCCTCTCTCTCTCTCTCTGTGTCTCTCATGAATGAATAAATTAAATCTAAAAAAAAAAAAAAGCTACCTTTACAGAGCTGGAATCTGTGATACTCAGATCTGACAAAGCTCTGAATCCTGTACAGCATTTTCTTATCAAAGGATGGCAGTAAATTGCTTCATTAAAGCTCTTACAGGAAGCAAAATGCTCCACCCTCTTGCAGCTGGTGTGATTTAGGAATTCCTAGTAAATGTACTAATTATTTCTAAATGATGGAGCTTTCCCCAGTTCCATTTCCAAATCCTAGCCAACAGATTGACAGAAGACCATAGGAGAGAGGTCTGTGGGTATAGGTTCAGGGCATGTGTGCACACACAAAAAGGAACAGGATCCCCTTTGGTCACTGAGTAAGTGCCTATGGTAGCCTGGGACTTCCTGGTCCAGGGAACTCGGCAGAGTAGCTCTTTTAATAACTGAGGGGGCCTGGAATTCAATAATGCAAACAACAGCCTATTTCACGAAGTTTCTCCATTTTTATGATTTCAATCTCTTGGTCAGAAGCCTCCAAGGAAAGTAAGGTTCCTTGATTTTACAAACAAAAGACAAAAAACGCTGAATGTTCCAGGTGTAGACTGGAGTCACCAAGGAAACGATGACTACTGGAATCATAAAATAATTCTTAGACATGTCTAAATATTCCTCATCAGCGGAGAGCCGGAGCAGGTGTGCAGGGAGGCGCACAGGTAGAAGAGAAGGTGGCCCAGCAGCCTTATCAGCAGGGTGGCATTTGGCATTTTCTGCAGGACCGTGGTCATGTCACTCGGGCTCTTTGATCTCAGAACAGCAGAGAAGCATTCATATTTGCTTTTCTCTTGCTCAGCACCTAAAAATGCCTCTCAGTACACTCATCAAATCATTGGTGATGATAACTTCCTGAGGATCAAACAGGCGAAGAGTATTTCGACAAATAAAAGTAATATTAACAAGACATCATGTTTATCCCTTTCAGGAAGTGGCTGATAGAGCGATGGAGATTTACCATGGGAATGAATAAAGCAGAATTTCTGATGAAAGTGTTGAGGGGCATTTGGCATCCACCAGTATCCATCAGGCAGTGAGCCTTTTGTGCAGGGGTGATGGTAAGCACAGACGTTTCCCGAGCACTTACTGTGTGACGGTCATGCCGCTTGGCCCTTTACCTGCACTCTTTTATTCAATTCTCATGATACACCTGGGATAAGGGGCAACGATCATCTCTATTTTAGAGATGAGAGAACTGGATCAGAATTCAAGGAACTGGCCCGAGGTCAACAGGTAGTAAGGTCAGAAGGTGTGTGAGCCAGCAAGAAGCGGTGCCACCTTGGCCATGCATCAGAACCATGGGGGCAGCTTATAGTAAATCACAGATGTGCAGGCCCCATCAGAGATCCTGACAGAGTGTCTGAGGTTGGGTCTGGTTATCTGATGAGTGGACAAGGTCCTCAAGGAATCTGATGTAAATGAGAACGTCAGAACAACCGATCTAACATCACAGCCCTCGGAGGCCAACTTCCCTGCCACTGACATTCTGCAGGAGACTGACGGCTCTTGAATCTGATTTAGTCTCTTAAAAGCTCCAGTGATTAATGTGGAAGCCTCCCCTTTTTGGCAACGTGTTCAGCTTATATGCTTCTTCCTGTTGGCAGAACTCAGGGTCTGCCCTGTTTACTAGCCTCCCTGTGTGGAGAGATTAGTGATTTCTTGGTCTTGGCTTCTGCTGATAGGATTCATGCCAGAGAATGAGTGTGGACCTTCGTTTTCAAAGTAGAGGCTCTGGCTGCTTTATACAAATGATACTCTAGCTCAGTCCCCCAAATCCACAGAAAGCCTTTTCAACAATGTGTATACACGTAGTTCCAGCCCCCACTTCCTCTTCTAGTCTGAAGAATGGATAAAATTCCTAAACCACCTAGTAGGGTAGGGAAGATTAGACATGGGGGGGGGGTACAGTAGAGAATGAGGGAATAAAGTTGGTCACTCTGGCCTCTTTCCAGCTTCCTTTGCTCTCTGTTCTTTGAGATTTAGAAGTGTAGTGGGTTTAGATTAATATATTCTTGGCGTTGTTTCCTGTTTCAAAGAAAAGGGAGGGGTGTCAGCGGTGTCTGATATCAAATAATTTAACCAGAAGGGTAGGTAAGTGAAAGCAAAGAAAGGTCTAGGCTCATTTTTCAACAGGTTAAAATTAAAAAAAAAAAAAAAGTAAAGCTTCAGATATCATTCATTTTGATCCAAGGCATGTTGACCAAACACCAACTAAGTACTTTGAAATGTTCTCACTATATTGTGAGCTGGAAATAAACGGTATTGAATGAATTTATTACTGAAGGCATTGTGTTGTATACAAACAGAATGAAAGCTGGTGCCTGACTTTAAGAGAAGAGGCATTTTTTTTTTGAAGATTTTATTTATTTTATTTGAGAGAGAGAGTGCACGAGCCGGGAGGAAGGACAGAGGGAGAAGCAGATGTCCCGCTGAGCAGGGAGCTTCATGTGGGGCTGGATCCCAGGACCCTAAAATGATGACCTGAACTGAAGGCAGACGCTTAACCGACTGAGCCACCCAGGTGCCCCTAAGAGAAGAGTTTCAATCAGTTATGGGAGGAATGCAAAGTTTTTGTGCAACTAGCTGCAGCTTAAGGTAGAATATGACAGAAGGTTGTTGTGAAGTCACAATAGGCAGAGAAATTAGTATTGATCAGGGAGAGTAGATGACACAGGAGCTAGTTTTCTATGTCCAAACTGGCTCTCACAGAAGCTTCACGGACATATTCTCCTGGAGTCGCTCATGGCCATGCCAACAGAGGAGAGAAGGGGAGGGTGGGAGGAGGCAGGGTAGGGAGACAGGCTTTCAGGAAACTTTTAAAGTCTGTCATGGAGAGGATCCGGTTGTGACTTTCTAGGATGTGTGGGGCGGGGAGGGGGGGGAGTAAAAAGAACCCGAGCAAAGGCACAGAAGATGTGTTCTGATTTAAACTAGATGACAGTTTTCTCTCCCCATGGGTTGACCGAATGTACTAGTTTCTTAGAGCTGCTATAACAAAATACCACAAACTGAGTGGTTTAAAAACAACAAAAAATTATTCCCTCACAGTCCTTAGGCTAGCAGCCCCCAGTTGAGGTATCAGCAGAAAGAATCTGTTTTTTCCTCTCTCCTAGCTCCAGGTGGTTGTGTCAATCCTTAGTGTCTGTCAACTGAGGGACCCTCAAATGTCTGCCTTCATCCTTACATGATATATTCCCCCATGTGTCTCTGTGTCTTCGCATGGCCTTCCTATAAAGACACCAGCAACTGGACTTAGGACTCACTCCAGTCCAGTATGGCCTCATCTTAGCTAATTATACCTGTAAAGCTCATTTTATTTATTTATTCCTGAGAGACACACACAGAAAGAGAGAGAGAGAGAGAGAGAGAGGCAGAGACACAGGCAGAGGGAGAAGCAGGCTCCATGCAGGGAGCTCGATGTGGGACTCAATCCCAGGACCCCAGGATTAGACCCTGAGTCGAAAGAAGAACTCAGCCGCTGAGCCACCCAGGCATCCCTATAAAGCTCATTTTTAAGTGAGGTCACATTCTTTTTTTTTTTTTTTCTAAGATTTTATTTATTTATTCCTGAGAGAGAGACACACACACACACACACACAGAGAGAGAGAGAGAGAGAGAGGCAAAGACACAGGCAGAAGGAGAAGCAGGATCCATGTAGGGAGCCCAATGTGGGACTTGATCCCAGGACTCCAGGATCACGCCAAAGGTAGACGCTAATCCACTGAGCCACCCAGGGATCCCCCATGAGGTCACATTCTAAAGTTCCAGGGGGGCCATGAATTTTAGGAGAAAAACACTAGTTAACCCAGTCCACTGGGCCACATTTTTGATACTGCTGTATAAAGACATCACTGTTTTTGATAATTTCCACAGTTCTATAAAATCTCAGCAAAGGAAAACCAAAGAAACTTAGAAATTAAAGCTGATTGGAATCAAAGAGATGAAAGCCCTTATCAGGGGTCTTGTTCAATCAGGAAGTCTATTGGCCAACGGTGAGCTCAGTGCAGGAAGATAGAGGGATCTATGTCGCATAAGACCTGGCAAAGGGGAGATTGTTGGCAGGTAAGTAATTGGCCTAATCTTTGACATAGAAATGTTAGTCCTTTTTATCCTCAGACAGGTTGATTCTATGTTCCTACTTCCAAATTCCAATGGATTCTTGGCTTGTTGATACACCTTGCATATATATATGCATTTTTCCCCCTTTTCATCCCCTGTGAGAAAAGGGTCAAACAGTATGAAGTTTTGTGACTATATTTGGCAACACTGAAGACAGAGCTCATATAAACATGGGGATGAGCTACTGACCAAGGTATCAAAGGATGGAGAGGATTTTGTAAGTGGTGATGGAGGACCTCCCTCAGCTGAAGAAGCAGCATAGTTTCAGAAGTGAGGAAGTGAATGTTCTGATCAGCTTTGCAAGTTGTCCCGCTTGGCCAAATTGTTGTACTCCCATAGTCAAATCTAATGGGACACAGTTCTGAAAAGTTATGTTGGGGTCAGATAGTGGGCAGCTTGGAAATAACAGGTCAAGAAAGGAGTTTGATATATTATAAAAGTACTAGATTGCATCCAAGATCTTTAAGCGGGGGTGGGGCATGATCAGGTCATGTGATAAATGTATCTGAGAGGGAAAAGGATGAGGGTGAAGTTATCTTTCAGTGAGGATTTGAATAACCCACATGAGAAGGGCTGTGTATTTGCACTGGGACGTTGGTCCTGTGAATGGAAATAAGACGCTGCAGAGAAACTTCAGAAGCAGAAATCATATGCCTTGAAGATAAGGCATTGAGAGAAAAGTTCAATAAATCACTTGGACTTCCAGTTGGATCGAGAGAGTGATAAGGCAAATAATAGCATAGTTAATCAAGAAAAAGAACCTGAGGAGAAAAACACGCTTTTGTCGGTTTTTGTTGGCTTGTAGAAAAGATCATCCATTTGATTATACATCTATTGAGTTTAACGGTGCCAGTAAACCATCCATATGGGGATGTTTAGGTGGAAGCTGAAATGTAAAATCTGGACCTTGGCAGAAATCCCTCGGTTTTCACAATATAATATGGTAGAGGGCCACAGGAAAGTGTTAGCTGCATGAGTAGAGATGTTTCTCAGGAAGAGGGTATGAAGGGAAGACCAGGGAGACCCTGGGCATGAACTCAGTAAAAACCTAGAAAGGTTCTTTGCAGGTGGAGCCAATCATTGTTTTTACACGTTG
The DNA here is from genome assembly GCF_048164855.1 of Canis lupus baileyi. Classification (NCBI taxonomy): domain Eukaryota; kingdom Metazoa; phylum Chordata; class Mammalia; order Carnivora; family Canidae; genus Canis; species Canis lupus. The sequence goes on along the minus strand of NW_027326430.1, from coordinate 810,451 downwards.
GAGCCTCAACGTGTGTGTGTGTGTGTGTGTGTGTGTTTAAAATAAGAACAACACCAAAAACAAATGAGAGAAAGAGCTAGAAAAGACTGTTGGTTTAAAAGAGAAATTCTGTGATGGGGAGGTGAAACGCAGCAAGCTGTTGCAATGCATGGATTTTCTTTTGTCAGTGAGTTGAAATAGGAGAATCAAGGAAGTGAGGGATGAAATGAAAGTGGCTTCTGCTGATAGCGTGTTTAAAATGCCTGTCACTGGTTCATAACTGGGAACACAGCCAAATGAAGCTCAGGGCAGTCAGAAGGACTGGGGAGAGAAGGATAAGGTAAATGACTAGAAGTCTCCATCATGATTATGAACAGGTTCAATCGGAGTGGAAAATTGGGAAGGGAGAGAAAAAGAGAATGTGATCAGACACAGCATTTAGATCAGCATGTGGCTATTTTTTATATTTTTATGTCTTATAGAAATGGTATCAGGACTTCCATTTTTAAATTTGCTTTTTAAAATTCACACCAGCCCACTTACTGGCCATACCAGGAAAATAGGCACCTAGTGTCAGGTAAGTCCAGGAGACAATTCCAGCACAAAGACCTGACCAAAGGGGCGAATGCTCAGTAGAGAATCAGGAAGGTTGGCTTTTACTGGGATTTAGCCAGAAGAATAGAGATAATCATCCAGTTGTTCCTAAGAGCAAAATGGAACAGGAATTGAGAGAGCACAAAGAGGGATCATCCAAGCCACGGAAGAGACCCAAGTTGGTTCTGTGTCGTTCTGACTCATGTGTATCCTTAAAATCAATCCAGTCTTTCGGGGAGCCCAATTAAGTAGCCAATCCTGCATAATATGATTAAAAATAGTATAAAAATAGAAATAAGCCAATCGGAGAAGGACAAACATTTTATGGTCTCATTCATTTGAGGAATATAAAAAATAGTGACAGGGAATAAAGGGGAAAGGAGAAAAAAATGAGTGGGAAATATCAGAAAGGGAGACGGAACATGAGAGACTCCTAACTCTGGGAAACGAACTAGGGGTGGTGGAAGGGGAGGAGGGCGGGGGGTGGGGGTGACTGGGTGGCGGGCACTGAGGGGGACACTTGATGGGATGAGCACTGGGTGTTATTCTGTATGTTGGCAAATTGAACACCAATAAAAAATAAATTTATAAAAAGATAGCACATGGAAAGCAAGGGTCCACACAGACTCGACGAGTTGATGAGTCTCACGAACAGACACTGCTGATGCTTCACTGTGAACCTAATTTCCCCTGCGTGTTCATCTCCTTTGGGAACCTGGACCAGCCTCCATCACCTTTGTGGCAATCTGCCACAACTTCTAGACAATATGTTCAATGTAACACACCTAACCTAGGTTCTGAATATGCAACAACAGGATGCCGCTGCCTCCCTATCATAACTGTCTCCATCCTTGGGAGGGTAGTTAGCAAAGCTACTGAGCACTAATCTCCTTCATGTTGAAAATAAAACAAACAAAAAAAGTACATTCCTTCAGCATCATACAGATTTGACTTGTTGCTCGCTAAACTCGATGTGGGTGTACATGATCGACCGAATTAACTCCCCTGGCAAAGCTAATAGGGACCCGGAGCATTTGGTTTTTGCTTGCAAAGTGATACATCTGTAGTATTCCAAAGAGAGGCGAAGAAAAGTAGAGGCTCTCAGATTTCTTTCTTTGTTCATTTCTGCTTCCTGTTGGATGTTGGGAGGGGTTGACCAGCCTCTGGGGATTAAGACATTCAAAGTGGTCAGTAATTTCCATAATAGGATTCCGTGATCAGATTCAAAAGCAAAGAACAACTAATAGGAGAGGATAAGAAGGATGAATGACTGCCTGTCTAAAGTAGGCTCTGGGAGCTGGGAAACAGGAATTTTGAAGAGAGCATTTTGTTTGTCCTCAAGACATACACAAATACTAGGCACTATTTAAAGGAGGAAGTCTTGATGTCTTAGGGCATTTATGGAATGGTTTCTATTCCAATAATGCACCACAAAGTTGAAAGAACAAGAATGACATTTTAAAAAGGAGAAAAATGGAATTGGGAAAAAATTTAGCAGTCAGCTGTTAGAACAAATTTTTGGAAGAGCAACTGGAGCTCTGAGAGCAGGCAGGAAGAAAGAACCTAAGGCCAGATTTCTTCCTGATTTTGACTTTTAATGAATCAGTAATGTGTAGAGTCATGTTTAGGATACTTTCGGAAAAAGGCATTAGCTTACTTCTTTCACGGAATCAAAAAACAACAAATAAGGGATTTGGATTGAAAATCAATCTCTTTTTCTCTCTCCTTCTCTTCCTTTCTTCCTAATATGTATCTTTATCCATGTCAGACTCACTGTTTGTCCTCTTGATTGCGTTTCGTAGTTTTATGTTTTAGGTAGTGATGTTAACACTATTGCTTCCAATGTTGAAGTTAACAACAGGCTATGGAGTCAGACCAACCCGTTTCAATTCTCCATCCATTGATCTCTGTTAAGTCACACTTCTGAGAATCAGGTTTTGTTTGCTTTCTATTAAGACTATTTTTTTAGAGCATTTTTAAGTTTACGACAAAATTAAGAGGGAAGTACAGAGATGTGCCCCAGCCCCAACACATGCTTAGCTTCTCCTATTACTGATATCACTCACCAGGATGATATCTTTTCTTTTTTTAAAATATGGATGAACCTGTATGGATGCATCATAATCACCCAAAGTCCATAATTTACGTGAACTGTCATGTAAATTCCTGGTGTTGTACGTTCTCCGGGTATGCACAAAAACATAATGACACGTACCCAACATTAAAAGGTCATGCAGAGCAGTTTCACTGCCCTAAAAGTGTGTGTGTATAAATACAAGAAATAAAACATTCGAAAACCCATATTTGAAAAAAGAGTAGCATTACCCTGTGGGGTTGTTATGAGATTAAATGTGATACACATAAAGCACTTAGCAAATAAAAAATGTGAGTATTACTTTATTATTGATGATATTTAAAAATTGAATTTTCCCTCCTGTGTCCCATTTGTCTTTTCTGCTCCAGAAGCAATTGCTATAATGAATTTGGTTTATAGTCTTACGATCTACAATAAAGTTATGAATATACATGCATTTTTATCATGTTCTCTGTATGTGCAGGTACATGCACTTTGTGCTTTCACTTTTACATAAATAATAAAATAATGTTCATTTCCTTCTGTAACTTAATTTTTCACTCAATTTAGTTTTTGAAATTATTCATTCTGATATATATGTCTCTTGTTCATTTCTTTTAAGTGTCATACATTATTCTGTCATATAAAAATCCCATATTTTATTTGCCTTGTACCTTTCAATGAACTTTTGGCTCATTTCTGACTTGGAGTAATTATAAGCAGTTAACATGGGTATTCTCATGCACATGTCCTTTTGCATATGGCTGTTTGTTATTGTTTTTATAAATTATATACCTAGAAATGGACTTTCTGAGTTATAGGCATGCACATTTTTAGTTTTGCTGGGTATTTCCACATTTCCTCCAAAGTAGTAGTACCAATTTATGCTTCAGTAGTTTGTGAAAGTTCCTGCTTTCTGATCATGAATAAAAATACCACACCTCTTACTTTCTGCAGTTTTGTAAAATAGCATTTTATCTTTGTTTTGATTTACATTTAAGCAGTTCTTCCAGAACAATGTAAGAGATAAGGAAAAGCTGAAAAATAGTATGAAAATTCGAGGCATCACAAATTTTTTCCCCCCTAACTTCAACTTTAACTTTATAGCCAGGTAAACTGAACAGTTTTTCAAATTCTTTGAATATTTGAATTTATTGTTTTTTGAAATGCTTTCTTAAACATTTTGCCTATTTTTTCCCTGAGTTATATGCCATTTTCTAACTGACTTGTTAGTCTTTATACTGAATACTAATCTCTTATGGTTCTAGATGATGTTAACTTTGGTAATGGTATCTGTGGTTATATGGCTTCCTCTTTGTTTCACCATAGCTATATTTATTCATCTCTCATTTTATGCTTCAAGTCTTTGTTTGAAATTGTGTTTGCAGTTTTCTGCAGTTCCAATGGTTATCAAAGTTTAGCATGCACAACCATCGTTTGGAGAGCTAGTTCAAAGGACATAATTCCTGGCCTCCCTCTCTTGAAGATTAAGAAGTTCTAAGGTAAAGTTTGCACAGAGTAAGTTCTTTAAAAAAAGATGCTCATGCAAGGTGATCTCCAAATATACCTTGGAAAATGCTGGGGTGCACCATATTGGAATTACCACCAGAAGACCAGGAAACTGCTCTCCATTGAATCATTGTATTTCTTTTTGAGTTCAAAAAAAAAAAAAAATGGGGGAGGGGTGCTCTCTGTCTGAAGCAGCACCAAATCTGGGGAAACGCGTGGAGACAAATGTGCAGAATCATTCTGGTAATGACGAAGGAATACTGACTTTTTCAGCCCTTCCTAACGTTTCTGAACCGAGGAAGGGTAAATCCATGTATTACAAGAATTATGGGCAATTAAAAACAAGATCCTGCAAAGGCATATTTTCTTTATTTTATTCACGTCTTCTGGTGAATTTTTTTTAAAGCAGTGCTTCCAAACAGCTATTTTGAAATGAACAATAAACACAGCACAAAGTATCTAAGACACGAGCTTTTAATGAGAACAATGTAAGAGATAAAGAAAAGCTGAAAAATAGTATGAAAAATCGGGGCATCACAAGTGTTTTTTTTTCCCCCTAACTTCAAGGAATTTAAGAGAGATTGGACTTAGGTCTTTTTCTTGTTCTCAGCCAGATTTATTTCCCTTTTGTATTTATGTGCAATATCAAATGTTTTAATGTTGTGGGTTTGTTCTGAACTCCATTAATAAAGTGGCTTCCTGTCTTAGCTTAGGTAAGCTATTCACCTAATTTAGGAAATAACTGATCCATGTTTTGAGACAAAGCTCTTTTGTTTAAAGGACTTTAAGATTAGAATGACAACCAAGGGACATTTGACACAAATCCCAGAAAGTCCTGAGAATGGATTTTCTCTGTTTAGCACATTGCTGCAGTTGAAAACATTAAAACAGAAGAGAAATGTCCAGGAGAAAAGCTCCCATTTACCCAGCCGAAGTAGTAGAACTGATATATTCTTTCCAACAGCCTTTGTTTATACTCCTCAGAGGAATAGATGAATTCTAGTTAGGTGTTTTGGTCAGTTTTATTAGGAAGTTGACTCAGGTCTGTATTGCTTTTAGAAGCCAGACAGAGGGCAGGAGTCCTACTCACAAATCTTTAGGAAGTGTTGAAAGCTGAGTCATTTCAGACGTGTAAATCCTGTTGCAACAAACAGCACATATTTGCTTATTTTGGACAGATATAGAAAGAAAAAAATTAGATGTGAATTTAATATCAAAATGGAGGCCGGATGAAATGGATGAAAAGACGGACATGGCGGCATGGAAAGATCTCTTTCTGCTCCTCTGTCCCCCTGCTCTACCTGAAATATTCCTGCCTCTCCCCACCCTCACTTCACTCTCAGCCATCAGAGGGAATCAAGAGGAAATTCCCAATCACACAATGATCCATACAGTAAATTATATCATGTGCTCTTTGGAAAAAAGTGTACCCTCAACTTTAGAGTGAATGTTACCTTTACACTGAGAATGGTCAAAATATTCCAAAAATGAACAATGTTTGAAGATAAATTAACTTGCTATATTGCAAGTTGATTTTAAAGATAAGGGATATATATGGATACATATGTTATGTTATATGTATACGTATCCATATATATGTCTGGGTTTTGGAAAATCTGTGATTGAATGAGTAAATAAAACACTTCCAAATAGACAATTAATTACTTTTGTCATAGAATCTCAAAGACCTCAAATATACATGCATAGGTTTGTCAACAGCCTCTCCAAAACATGTAATTCCTGTTTCATAACTCGATTGACAGGAAGCTCTTCAGTGCTTTGTTTCCAGGAACACAGAGAGCCAGGGTGTTAAGTGAAGACTAAAATGTAGGGGATCTGACTCCAGTCTGGCCACCTCAAACCATTACACCATGAATGGCCACATGCCTCACCTTTCTCCTGAACTCTGATAGTAAATATTTGACTGGTAGAGCTGGTGAGGACCTGAATAGTAAATATTTTACGAGGGGAAATGGGAACTCCCCTTTGCTCTGTCCTACCCTTTCATTAAACATATTAATTTATATTAACTGGGAACCAGATTATTCTCTATTTACCCCTGTCAATAATTATTCATCATCTTGAATCCTGAATCCTGCTTCTATCATAAAGGGGACACACTTTTTTTTTTCTTTTGCCAGATTGGGATAAATCTAAAGATGTTAATGGAGCATGCAGCATTCGATTGAGAAAAATCAGGAGCCTCAGATAACACATAGTGCACGTGGATGATTTATTATCTGATAAAAAGTAGAGTGATCAACAGAGTCATCTTTTTTCCCCCTTCGTCCTTCCCATCAAACTTCATCTTTCTTTAAGGACTTAATAAGTGAGATCCCGGGCTGCTGATTCCCTGCCTATCCAGGTTTTAGAATACTTGGCGGACTCCTTCCTCTTTTCCTCTGAGGGGCAACAGCTGGTTTTCATTACGCATCAGATTATGATACACACCGAAAAGAAAATGGTCACAATGAATAAAGAGGGAGTTCTGGTAATACTGTGGTTTGTTCCTGGGGGTGTCAAGGTGAAGAATCCATCCTGTTCTTCAGACCACTGTAAACTTAATCCATTTCATTATACACACGAATGAAATTCAGCAGTGTTTTCTTAAGAACCTCTGTCGCTTTTATTTACTGTGGGAGAGGCCCCTTGGTTTTCCTTTCTTCTTCCTTTGGTAGAACGCTAATGCATTTTATATGCTCTTTAATCTCAGTCCCAGTTCTGTCAATATTTGAGCTTATCTTAAAACGAAGAACTCCAAAGGAAAGTCAAAGAAAGTAAATTCTCATTCCGGAAGGCAAATAACAATTATTTCATTAAACATCCAAATCACAAAGTGCCCCCTTGGACCAGTTCTAGTTATAAACAAAAGGGAGCAGTTTCCCCCAAATCCCTCCCTTTGTGATCAACACTTAAAAAGTCGCAAGTTTTCTAATATGGGATTAACCTTCCCCAAAATGTATCATTCTGCTAACAAATTCAGTGACACTGCGAGTGGTGATCTCTGCATGTGTCTCTCTCTATCTTGGGAGTGGCTATTCCTCAAGATGACAGGTGGGCAGTGGGGACCTAGATAGTGATCCCAGGTTGGCCCACTGTGGTTTCCTTATGAAACATCACTGAGAGAGCAGCACGGCAATCTGCATCTCCCACATGAGCCAAGCAATTGTGATTGCCTTTTGGTCCTTCACACTGTGATGCAGACAGAAATGCAGACTCGAGTTTAATTCATGATTATGGATCCCACCAGGGCTGTCACAGTTGCTCAGATGGTTTGAAACATTTTCCCATGAGCTCCCACTTTTATAAACTCTGGTGATTATGTTCTCTTAATAAAAAAGGAGCCCAATCTGGGGGAACCTGAGTGGGCTGAGTGTTGGGTCTGGTCATGATCTTGGGGTCATGGGATCAAGCCCTGCATTGGGCTCCACACCGAATCTGCTTCTCCTTCTCCTTCCCCTCCAGCTCCTCCCTCTGTACTCTCTCTCTTGCTGTCTCAAATAAATGGATAAAATCTTACCAAAAAAAAAAAAGAGCCCAACCTTAACAAAAGCATTGCACAAAGACACATTTTGGTTTCCCATACTGTAGCTTCTTAAGCAACAGGAGGATGGCCAAGTGTGGTGGATGGGGTTTGCTGGTAAGTGGGGTTTTCACACTCTCCACAGGGCAGGAAAATGCAGGCACAAAGAAAAGCATATATATAAACATCTACTATTAAAAATGGAGATGGGCTGGTGGCTTACAATTCCCCCACACTTCTGGGTTCTAGCAAGGAGAATAAAGAGATGCAAACATTCTTTTAGCACAAAAACTTAGGGGACTGTTTATATGGACAGTGCAAAAACTTGGTTTGTCTGCAGATTCCACACCTGGAGGACAGATTCCACATGCTGCCGTGGCTCTTTCCCTTTCTCCTTGTTTCAGTTTTTTACACCATTGGGGACCCCAGTTCCATCCTGCTGGGAAGCAATTAGTGCTGAAGGAATGGCAACTAACACACAAGTGGCAGGGTCATGAGGATAGGGAGCAAGACGGGGGGAAGAAAGAAAGAAGAGGCCATGGGGGACCAAAGAAAGGAGCTTGGAAGCCAGGCAGCTTCCTCTGGACGCTGCTAATGGAATAGCCATATGAGTACTCCAAAGGTAAGCTGGAGGAGCTTGAATCTGCATAAAAACAAAAAAAGCCAAATCTGGTATAAGAGAAGAGAGCAGTGCTGGCCGTAGAACTTTCTGCTATGAGGCAATAACCTGCAACCTGCACTGTCCAAGGTAGTGGCCATTTGTGGCACATGTGCAAGTGAACATGTTCAATGTGGCCAGTGCCATTAAGTAAGTGCCAATTTGGGGTGCAATGGAGCTTTTTATTCTATTAACGTCAATTACTCTTAAGAGTCATATGTGGCAAGTGGCTACCACATTGGACAGTGCAGGGACAGAGCAGCTGCTCATGGATCCCTACCTCTTTGTGTGAACCCTTTAGCAATATCAAGATATTACCCCAAATGAAGGACTGTTTATGTATTATTATGGATACTTTGTGTTTGGTTAACATAAAGAACAAAGTTAACTACCCCAATACATGGCACAGTGGGGAAAGGCTCTGGAATCAGATGGAATTGACCTTACACCCTAATCTCACTACATTCTGGTTCTGTGACTTTGGGCAGGACACTGAATCTATTTCATACTTTGTTTCCTCACTTGACAAAATGAAATTAAAATGGCCCATTCACTTGAGGGTCACGATGATAGAATTAAGTGAGTTTGCCAAACCCTGTAAGTTCTGTGGTGGGTCCCCCCCACCCCAGTTGGCGACTTCTGTGTCTAACCGTTAAGTAATTTATCCCAGGATCATTATAGACCTAAAATAATAAAGATGATGATAATTATAATAGCAACAGAATAGCAACAACAATAAATCCAGTTAGCACTGTATTTTATTATACCTTCTACACACTAGCTAACTAACTTTGTTGTATCAAAAAAACCCACAAAATATAATGGTTTAAAGAATAAAGTATTTATTTCTCTGCCATATTACTGCCCCGAGCTGAGCAGTTCAGACTGATGGGGTGGCTCAGTTGCATGAGGGCAACTGAGGTCTCTACTTTTCCCCCTTTTGTTCCCTGTCTACACCCCTCTCACCCCCTCAGAGCAGGCACTGGTAAACCACAACTCAAAGCTCAGATCCAGCCTGCTCTCTATTTTTGTATATGAAGTTTTACTGAAACATGACCATTCCTGCTTATGTATGTGTTACCTATGGCGGTTCTGATGTCCTAAAGCAGAGTGGAGTATTGCAGAAGACCATATGGCTACAAAAATCGGAAATATTTTCTACATGACCCTCTAGAGAAGAAGTTAGCAAACCCCTGGCCTAGAGTACCATGGTCCTCTGCAGGCTTGAAGCTGGATCATAGGCTCAACCGTGTCATAGGGAAGGACACAGGCAGAAGTTTTTTTAAGGAGAGGAAGATGGCACACATGACCTCCCTCCCCCCATTTCATTCATTTTTTAAATTCACATAACAGATATTTGAACCCAAATTTATTCTAGCCACAACTCGAGCTACTTGCAACATATCCCTCTGGTGAACATTTGGCCACATGGCAATATCCAGACACTTAGAAGTTCCAGAAGTTTCACATATATGTATGTTGTATATGGTCTCCAGGTGAGGCTGTGTGGCCAGCTTAAGCTCATTATTATTAACTTTCCACTTCGCAACTATAAAGTGTTACCTGGCGATGGGATCATCTGATTAAGGAATAAATAGCTCCGGAGAAGACCCAGATGGAAGGCAAGACAGCAGCAGTAACATTTTCATATAATTGAGATCCCATAATAGGAGATTGAGTTTCCTAACTAATAAATGTTTTCAAGCTTCTGCTATATGCCAGATTTTGGGAACACACAGGTGAAAAAGCCATGTGGTCTCTGTGAATGTTGAAATTCAGCAATCTACTTAATACTCTGAGAAATTCGTGTCTGACAGCCACATTCTTTCTAAGATACTTCATACAGGGAAGAGTACTATCCCTTTTCTGACTCAGCAATAAGTTTCTTCTTGAGGAAGAAATTAGTTTTATATACAGACAGACTTATGTTTGCTCCGTCAGCTTCCTTTCTTGTAAGGCTGAACTGCACATTTATTCTTTCAAAGGCAAGACATAAAATTCCAAACACAGATATAGGTCTATATGTGATTTCCCATAAAGGATGTATAAACTAATTAATGTTCTGGTAACACTTTATAGGATACAGGGTTTCAGAGAAGCATTCCACTGAATTTATAACTCCGTAACCATTTGGCCATTGACTGTTTTGTAGCTAATCCTGTTATAATTACAGTAGAAACAAAATAAAACACCAAACAACCACCTAAGTGGCATGTGTAGAATGTTTTCACTTACAAGTCATTCTTATAAAAAGTGTCTCCTTTGATCCTTACAGAAAAGACATGATATATATACGATTTAATAGATTAAGGAGATAGGAAATAAAGCTGGGGCTCTGAGATCTGATCTCCTAATCATCCCCCCGAAGTGCATCTAATTTGTTTGAAAAATTAAAACTAATAAGAATGAAATCCTAAGGGGACAACTGGGTATGAATATTGAATTTCTGGCTACAGTAGAATTTGTTACCGTTTACATGGAAGTTCGTGATAATAAAATAGAACAGCAGAGAAAGAAAACCCTGGACTATGAGTGAAACACTGTGTTAGTTCAACTTCTGGATGTCCAGCTCTTGTGAATCATAACAGCTGGAAATGAGGACCAGGAAACTGCCACTTAATGAGCCACCGACGAGACTCTGATCAAGTCCAATGAGAGGGCTGTACACTAAAAGAGCATCCAGTGTCTTGGGATAAATAAAAAGGAGATGGCACAGATCCTGTCAGTTGAAAGGGAAAAGAGAAAGTTTGTGAATCATTTTTTTTAAATTTATTTATCAACAAATATTTATTAAAGATGTATGATATGCCAAGTCCTGTGCTGGGTGCTAGGAGACCATGGTAAGCCGAAGAAGCAAGGCCTTTCTACTCATGGAGTTTATGCTCAAGATAAACATTATAAAAGAAGCCAAATTGGCATATGATGACAGACTGGATAAGAACAATTAAGCAGGGGGATTGTTTCTGACTGGTTCTAAAATTTCCAGTACTGAACATTAGGGGGGAAATGTGCTTTCGTTTAAATGGAGGAATTGGTCAGTGTGATCACTACCATTGGAAATGTGTTCCTTTTAATTTTGTCAAGAGTAAGTTTCAAAAAAGAGAGAGAGAGAGTGAGTAGGTTTCAGCTGATATAAGAAGGTGAATTTAGGATCCTCTGAAAAAGCAGGAAAGGAAGACAAGAATTCATTTTGGGTACAGGCCAGGGGGAAGCAGATGTGCATATAGTCCAAAGAATAGTTAACATCATGCAGGTGAATAAATGGATCTAGAAAGTGAGACCTTAAAGAGGAGAGAGTGGCAGATAAAATGTTTGGCTTTCCTGCTCACAGCGGAGAAAGGGAGATGAAGCAAAGTGGTGATATGAAGCAAATACAGAGGAAAGCAGAAATAGAAGCATTAGAAAATCATGCAGCTGGAAACCAAGGAAGAATTTCAAGGACAAAATTCAGGTCACACAGAGGTCAGGGAGCTTAAGGATTGGGGATGGCCATTTGAGTAAGTCAAGCTGAGCATTTCTGAGAGTGGACCTAGGAGGGCGATGGCACGTGGAAAGAAGATTTCGGATGCTTGACTGTGACCGGGTAGATAGAATGCAGGGATTGGTAGAGGCTGGCTGATGAAGAATATAAATTTGAAAGTTGACCAAAGACATACTAGGTTAAAGTTAAGAGGAGGTTTCATACACACACACACAAACACACACAAACACACACACACACAAAACCCCATATATATCATTACTTACAGAAAATAGGAACAACAACAACAACAACAAAAAAAAGCCCATGCAAAAGAAGTACTTGAAAATTGTACAAAAAGAGTGAAAAATTCTGTAAATGGTGAAGAAATGGGTCCAGAGGAGTTTTAATAGTTCGGAATAACTCCCTTTCAAGTCACATATTTCTAAGAAATAAGATCTCCTGGATCTATTAAAATGCAATCGTTAACAGTTTTTACTTGCATTTACTTGTTATACGTTCTGACTGTGGAAGGAGGTCAGTGTTCATGCCACGAGGCACTGAAATGACATGACCAAGGTAAAATTTTCCTGTCTGTGCAAACGTGCCTATCTGGGTTTTCCCCAGGTGATCACCTAACCCCCTCAATATTTTTTCCACCAGGTGGCAATGCCCCCTTACGATTGAAGAACTGAAAACTCAACCTGACAGAAACAGTGAATAATCTGGATTTCTAAAAGAACATTCTGACAACTGTCTTTGTTTAGAAAGTTGACATTTTCATCAGAGTTGCCTCCTGGAAAATCCATTACGGATCTCCAAACTGCTGATTATACACAACCTGAATAAGAAACCTAAGAGAGGGTAAGAGAGTGCTTTATATCAAAAGAAGGTCACCCGATGTCTTGAGCGAAAAGGGAGTTTTCTAGAAAGAAGGAAAGGAAAGGTTTTCTCATAATCTGAAATTTGGGGAGTACTGGGCAAATAATCAAAACTCTGAGATCTCCTCAAGAAAGAAAGGATGAGTGAGATAATTAAGACAGACCACAAAATGAAGGAGTAAGGGGAAAATTCAGGGATTCATCAATATTCCTGAATTAGTAATCGATACATATTTGTTGAAGGGTGACAGGAGAGAAAAAGGAGAGCCTTATAAGATGTAGTTAGGTTTTAGTCCTCCAGAAGTTGTTGAAAACCTGAAAGGAAACTTATTTATATATTAGGGTATAGAATAGGACAGGGGTCGGCCAACTGTGGTCCCTGACCTATATCTGGCCTACTATCTGTTTCTGCAAACCAAATTTTGTTGGAACAGCCACACTCACTTATTTACACGTTGCCTCTGGCACTTCCAGGAGCTTTAAGAGCAGAATTGTGCATTTACAATAGGGACCATCTGACGGGCAAACCCTGAAATACTCATTATTTGGCCCTTTATGAGTAAGGTTTGCCTCTCCCTGCAGTAGTGTTTAAGGGCAGGGGTTCGGAACCAGACAAAGGTGGACCTTAGTCCTGGTTCTAATATTTAAGAGCTGCTTGACTCTGAATAAATCTTAAGGATTAAAGCAAGTCCTGCTTTTAAAACCCTTAGCAGCACCCTGCTGGTACAGAAGCCATGTTAGCCCTCGCTGCCTTCTTTCCTAAAGTAGATGAGAAAATTTCCTCAGTGACACTCATCAGCCTTCAAACACCAGCACCAAAATCCTTGGTCATTTCTAGAACTGAGAACAAATGCACCCCATTGGAGGCTGCTTTCTTCAAGTAATGGCTCTGTTTCTTTCTCTTCCTGCAAGGTCATGTTTCTTTTTTTCTTTTTTTTTTTTTTTTTAAGATTTTATTTATTTATCTGAGAGAGAGAGAGAGAGAGAGAGAAAGAGAGAGAGCATGAGTGGATGGGGAGAGGAAGCAGAGGGAGAGGGGGAAGCAGGCTCCCTACTATGCAGGGAGCCCGGCATGGGACTCGATCCCAGGACCCTGAGATCATGACCTGAGCCAAAGGCAGATGCTTCACCAACTGAGCCACCCAGGCGCCCCCGAGTCACACTTCTGGTATTTAGCAGTCAATAAATACCTTCTAGGCTTGGGGCTGTCCAGGTCTGATACCCATCACAGTCCCAGACCAAAAGCCTGGGTCCCGAATCTCATAAAATGCGATGGAAACATGAAGGGTGGAAAGGATTTGGAGCTTGTGTTTGGAGCTGCTTGTGACCCGGGGTATCTAAGGTCCAAACCTGGCTCACGGAACATGTCAAGATGATTTCGATGGTTCTCAATCTAATTTCGAACGGATCCAGTGCTTAGTTAGCTGCCAGCAGAGGCCTTTGGCAAACACCTGTAGGAGAGTGTCTGAATGTAAAGTGTGAATCACTGGAAATGGGAACGCTGTCAAAATAAGGGAATTACGTTCATTAGAGGTGTGGTAGCTCAATTTACTGCGCCAGCACATAATGATCGCGGCTGGCACTGAATGCTTAACTAGCGCAAACCCACCCAAACTTGGCAAAATAGGTGACCCCAACCCACCCAGCCTCTTGGCTCTCTCGCCAGGTTAAATGTGCTTAAATTAGTAAAAAACTGGGTTTGGACTGTGGGCCTTCCTTGCCTTCTAGATTGGGGCTGTGCTGTGTCAACACCTTAAGGACAAAAAGCAAACAGACCCCACTCTGTTTGTGGGGTCGTGGGCCTGACATATGAGGGGAGAGGTATTGCCTCTAGAGTCACAGGGTCTTCAGGGGCTCTTATTAACAGCTTCAGGAACTTATGTTCAGGCCCTATAGGCACACTTTTTCAAGACTATGTTTATTTATTTATGCATTTATTTGTTTAAAGACTTTATTTATTTGGGAGAGAGAGAACATAAGTGGGTGGAGGCAATGAGCAGGGAACCTGATACAGGACTCCATCCCAGGACCCTGAGATCATGACCTGAGCTGAAGACAGACGCTTTACTGATGGAGCCACCCAGGCACCCCCCACCCCACAACTGCATGTAAATCCCTGCCTCTTGATAGAAAAGTAGGCAGGTCCTCAGAGAAAAAGAGCTGAGTGCACGTAGGACTGCTTTTGGTACCATTGCAACCATCCTGGCCACGGCACAGAAGCTGTGGGTAGTGGGGACAGTGTGACCCTGGTCCATCCTCTGACACAGAGACCTTAAAATCTAAGTGAGGCTCACGTGGGCCTGTGGAAACATGTCAAACACAATATGTTTGCTGCTTTTCTCGTCTTGGAAGAGCAAGCTGTACCTGTTTCAAGTGATAATGTCTCAATTCGATATGTCTAAATCCTCTTTTGCACACGATTTGCACTGTGGAATTTATTCACAAGAGATTCATTTAGGGCACCTGGGTGGCTAAGTCGATGAAGCATCTGCCTTTGGCTCAGGTCATGATCTCGGGGTCCCGATATGGAGCCCCGCATTGGGCTCCCTGCTCAATGGGGGGAGTCTGCTTCCCCCTCCTTGTGTGCTCACTCTCTTTCTCTCTCAAATAAATAAATAAAGTCTTAAAAAGAGAGAGAAAGGTTCATTTAGTGTTTTTCTAATTGCCCTGGGTGGAAAATGAAAGTGAGTACCATGCCCTCACAGAACTTCGATCCAAAGAGTTATAAATCATTTGCAGAATGGTGACTATTAGGTAAGAGAAGGGTACAGGGTAAAGTGAGAAAAGAGTCAAGGGAATTCACCCAATGGTGATGTTGGACCTGGACGGTAAAAGGGACACGGCAGTAATAACACCTAGTGTTTTGTTATTCCTTGGCCCACTGCCCTTCGTTATATTTTCTAAGAAGAAAATTGAAGATTTACCTAAAAGTAATAATTGTTGTAGACATGTACTCTTCTTACTTTTTCTCAGCAGCATGTTGTACTAGTGCTGCTGAATTTCCCTAAAATCCAGATGAAACTGGTAGAAGTTTGGAAAAGAACATTCAAGGGATGGAGTGTACCCGTGTTTCATGACATGTAGATTATTTCTTGGAAATTTGTCCATTAGTCAGGAATGGACAAGCAGAGACATTATGTAAACCCCCTGGTACCAGTCTTCTGTGCAGTTACACTGGGGGCCTCGCAGGCCTGGCATCCTTTTTTTTTTTTTTTTTTTTTTTTTTTAAGGAAAAGAATTGAGAAGACACCACCACACTTGGTTAAGAGAAAAAAAGCATAACCGGGCTTCATTTTTTTAGACAAATATGTTACTTATGGTTTGCTTATTTGCTTTTCATCATAAAATTTCATCATAACATCTTTATGCTCAAGTTAACTGAGATATCTGTACTAACTGATATCTGTCATTTTGTGATGTCTTGTACAACACAGCTGGCCTAAATAATATTTCCTAACTAACAGCCAAAATAAATGAGTTTTTGAAGGTTACTTTTTAGGTAATCCCCTTAATAAACATTTATTGAGCATCTACAATGTGTTATGTGTCAGGCAATGAGAACAAGAGAATTATGAGCAAGACAGAAATAAATTCTTACCCTCTTCTTCAGATGAAAGAAACAGACATTTATCATGATAGTAATGATTAAGAAAAAAAAAAAAAAGAGCCAAGAAGGTATCCCACTACATTGTGGAAGAGGAAGGCCATTACAATTACATGGAAAGTTCGGGAATGTGGCTGAGCAGGGAAAGAGCAGAGAGCTTCCCCAAGAATAATTAATAGAGAATTGGCTGCAATTTTATTAGCAGGAGACGTTTTCATGACCTTCTGCTGTGGCTCCTCAGGCTTTGGCTTAATGTAAAGATGCATGAGGAGGTGCTTGCATTTGAAGAGGAAAAACAAGTAACAAAGTAGAGTGAATGTGGTAAATGGGGAGATAAACCCCAAAAGAGCTCAATGATAAAGAAAATTGGGAGAGAACAATAAAAAGATTGGATGATTGGTTTCTTTTTTTAAAGAATGAAAACAAAATGTTAAAAGAAAATCTATTTTATAAGGGTTTTCCCTCAACTGCAGAGATCACAACCTCAGTTAATGGGGGAGCTCATCCCCTGCATCCCCAGTCCGTTTGCTTTTCGCTCGCATCTTCCTCCCCAAGTTCTGCATCAGACTCTCCTATGCTGGATATGGCAGAAAAAGCCATCCATTTCACTTGCGAGGGTGTGAATGCATTTTCTCTGATGTTGTTTGTAGAGAAATTGCAAGGAGAAAAACCCCTTAATCAAAATGTAGAAGTTTTTTCTGGATTTAATTCTTAGTGGCCTTTCTATTGTGTACCTGGAGCTGCTTCAGGGGGAACCTCTGCCTTTCTCCAACTTTCACGTGCACAATGGGAAGTACGAAGCATTGCACATGCAGGGGTTAGTGTGGGAAAGTCTTATATGGGCTCTGGGCCCCAAGGAGGTTAGAGGTTTGCTATGAAATAGTATTTAGGAAGCATTTTTTTCAAAGATTTTATTCATTTATTTGAGAGAAAGAGATTGAGAGAAAGAGAGAGAAAGAGAGAGAGAATGAATGAGGGGGAGAGGCAGAGGGAGAGGGAGGAGACTCTTCCTTCGTTGTGAAGGGAGCCCGATGCAGGACTCCATCCCAGGACCCTGAGATAATGACCTGAGCCAAAGGCAAACACTTAACTGAGTCACCAAGGTGCCCCTAGGAAGCATTTTTTAAAAGTTACTAATACTAAAATCATGCTAACCTGTAATATTTAGGCTCTGTGGACATCTTCAAGTTGTAGCCCTTTAAGACTTTTTGTTTTGTTTTGTTTTGTTTTTAGCCCTTTAAGACTTACGTTACCTTAAACGCTCGTGTGTTTGCAAAAAAAAAAAAAACAAAAACAAAAACAAAAAACTTATGTTACTTAATAAAAAATACAGGATAGAGTGACTTTTTTGCCTGTTGCTTTTCTTTTAGTATTATTGCCAGGCAAACTGTATGGCAATTAAATAATAATCATATCAATGAATAACAATATTTATTTTGCATTTTTTTTACAAGTTATGAATTGTGAAAAATCAGAGCCTACCAAATTTTCTCAGGGAACTCCTAAAATCTTCCATGAGAGGGATGTTGGATATTCTTATCCTGAACAGTTCATAAAAGGAATTGTATTTACTGAATACATGCAAAATATTGTTCTCAAAGCTTTACATATAGAAGCCCAATCTTCACAAACACCTCCTGGGGTAACTGTTCCTGATGATCTCTACAGACAGAAGAAGAAACTAAGACAAGAAGCAGTTATATAACTTGGGCCAAACACCAGCTGGTTAATGCTGAAGCCTGGAACCCAACCCAGGCAGCTTGACTCTTGTGCATGGAAGACAACATACCGTAGAGACAAGTCAACACTCAACAGTGAAATCATAACCCGGAGTACTTTATACTTTTCTTTTTTCCTTTTTCCTTAAAAAATGGAATAAAATATGCTCAGTGTCAAATACTCAGGAAACTTAAGAAAATCATAGGAGTACACATAGATATTACCTAAATCACGTATTTCAGACCCCAGACATCATCCTCTTAACATATTAGGCTGCTATGGGTTGTTTAGTTGGGTTTTCTTTGCCACATAAAACCACATTGTCATATTCTACTGTGGCTTGTTTTCTTGTTTATTAAGATGTCCTCAATATGTTTTTGTGACTAAATAGTCTTCTAACTCAGGGATCAGCAATCTATGGTCCACAGGCCAAACTGTGTGGCCTGTCATCTTTTTTGTAAATAAAGCTTTATTGTAACAGCCACACCTATTTGTTTACATATTGTCTACAGCTGCTTCGAGAGCTACACTGACAGGGTTCATAATTATAACAGAGACCCTGCAGCCCACAGACACCAAAACATTTACTCTCTTGCCAACCTGATCCTGATCCTCATCTTGATTTTAATAACTATGCTAATAACTACTTTACTAATTGTGCTAATGTGGTATAAACAAAATTCTATATTAGTATTTAAGTTAATAGCAGTATGGCATACTGTGTGATAGTCCATTTCACGGAATAACAAAAGTTCCCAATACTTTGAGGGGGAAAAAAAAGTATTTCCTAGGACCTATTAAAAGTGCCTTTAAATAATTACCTAACATGGGGACACCTCAGTGGCTCAGCAGTTGAGTGTCTGCCTTCGGCTCAGGGCATGATCTGGGGTCCTGGGATCAAGTCCCTTATCGGGCTCCCTGCAGGGAGCCTGCTTCTCTCTGTGTATCTGTCATGAATAAATAAATGAAATCTTAAAAAAAAATAATAATAATTACCTAACATGGATTTCCGTAAAAGAACAATGTACAGAGTCACTGTGTGATATATCATCCAATGTAGAAGTCTGACAGGATAAGAGTAGCATACCTGGACTGTCCAGAGCAAAGTGAAATCTGTGGTCACTTCCTAATGTTTAACAATCCAATCATTATTTTCTCATTCAGCTAAGTCTCCAACTGCGTTGCAATTCTTGCAATTGATCTTCCAGTCTTCTCTCTTCCTTCCACTTCTCTCTTCTGAAGGGAGACTATTCTTCAAGAGGTAAATAACCCTCACACTAGATATCAAGACACCCCAGAACTGTTCCTGAGCTCCCTTTAAAGGCTCTTTCTGGGCTACGAATAGAAAAATCCCATGTGCTTTTGCAACTAATCCCTTAGATCTTTGTGCCTTCTCTCTTGATTCCTGACGTTCTCCACACAATTTGTTCACTAGAAAATACATGATTTTTATGTTGTGCTAGAGCCATTAAAGGGAACATTTAGAGAAAGGAGGAAAATAAAAAATAGTTAAAAAAAAAACAACCCAAGGAATTTCTTTCCAAGAAAATGCACCATGGTGGCTCCGAATGGGCTCCTGCTCGGAAATGCTGAATCTTGTGTATGAACCCTTCAATGGCAAAGGAAAACAGGCCACCCTTATTAGAAATTTTCTACAGCTAGAGATGTAACATCATAGCTAAATTCAGTCGGAGACAGGTCGAGCAACAAAAACCAGGAGCCAAAGCAGTCTAGTCGGCTCTGAAATTTGATTCAGGCACCAGATTATGAATAGATTTAACTAGTTCGCCAAATGAAAATGTAGATTTTGGCACTGTCTGAATTTTTTTTTGGGGGGGGAGGGAGTATTCTATATGTGGAGTCCCAGTACACACTGAGGGGATATGAAAAAGAGCTTTTTATATTGTATAACTACTCAGCGTATGTTAAGAGAGAGGGGGAAAAAAAAAAAACAATTAACCCAATAAATGCCAAAAAAAAGTCCAAACTCTTTTCAGTGCCTAGAGCATCCAACTTCTTCTATTTACCTTACTTTTGCATTATTCAAAATGACACAGCGACAGCCATCAATAGCCAAGTAGTTACTCATGTAAACTTATTATTAAATTGCTTACATCTGGTCTAGTCCCTTCCCGTAGGAACTGTGATATGGTAAGAGGCTCAAATCCCACAGCAGGTGAGTAGCACATTGTCAGTTAGGATATGGAAATCAAATTTTAATTGTCCTGAGGTTTCTCAGATTCCCTTCCCTTTCCTGGCGAGGGTGGCAATGTGTGCCACTGACACAGTGAACTTCAATTTCCTTCTATTTCCCTAGCATGGGCCCTCAGAGCACTATTATTCCAGGCTTTGTGATGATAAACAAAGATTAAAACAAATGAAAATAAATGACTGAGCATGGGGATCTCTTTCTACCTTTATACTGCGACCTGCTTCTCTTCAATCTCCAGTCTTGTACTACTTGGTTTTAATAAAAGTTTCCAAATTGCCCTTCATGAAAACATACGTCCCAACACCAAAAAAGCAAACTACATTGGAAAATCGTTCTGCTGGTATTTGATGTACACAAAAAAGAATTTAATAAAAGCACAATTCATAGGCAGTTTCTGATAACTCTCTTTTACCTATAACATGGTGCTTCTGGGGGGATTGAAAGGTAGGTGGTCAAGTGATTCTGTTTCCTATGTGTGTTGAGTGACTGCCTAAATTGGAATTATTCTGATAATTTCAACCGAAGAAGATAACTTCTAGTTTGTGTGTTATGAAAAAAGCAGAGTGTTGGACCCTGCATCTTTAAAGGCTATATGGTAGGGTATAGGGGGCCCAAGGATCAGATTCTGGGTCTACCACTTTCTAGGCTGCATCACTTTGAGATCAAGTGTCTTAATCTTTCCAAGACATTGGTTCCTCACCTCAACGTTAGGATAATGATACTAATCTAATGAGATTTTAGAACATGGCAGATATCATAAAAAAAAAAATTCCATTGTGTTTTGACCCACTGAATGAGTCACTGAGGGATGTATAATAAATAGCAAATAGTTTCTACTCAGAAAGAACTGATGCTCAAAAGCAAGCATACAGTTACAAATTATTCTGAATTTAGTAGAGACTAGTAGGGTGCAAAGAAATAGAATGGAAAGGAAAAACGAGTGACATGTGAGAATAGTACAAATGAAAATATTAAAAAGATCGCATGAAAGAAAGGAAGGGAGGGAGGGAGGGAGGGAGGGAACAAAGGAAGGAAGGAAGGAAGGAAGGAAGGAAGGAAGGAAGGAAGGTGCTTTGCCTTTTATCCAGCTTTTAATCTACAGGTGAGAAATTTACCCCTGGTGGTATTGAGATCTGACTAACATTCACTTTAAAATATAAACAGGTTTTATCTGTACATTCACATAAATTATAAAAATCTAGTTATCTAATATGTTGTGATGAACTCATTGTATTTCTAAAGCCAGGCAATAAACCAGTTTATATTAGCATTTACTATGTCCTTAGTCACTCGGATAAGCAGTATTTATAGTGTTCTGTATGTCTAGGCTGAAAATGAATTACGATATCATAGCGTTTTAGCATTGGCAAAATCCACGTAGTATATCTTGTCTTATTTTGCCAAGATAGCAATCCTAAACACAGAGATAAGGTTCTGTGCCCAAGGTAACAAACTCGGGTAACAGTAAAAACCCTATTCTCAGACTTTTGTCTCATCTTGGCACTATCATTCAAACCATCACAGTATGCTCTGACTGGGGAAATGAGGCCTGATTCCTAGCATCATGTCTGATCTGTGATGTTGCTCATCGTTGATGATTTTTATACGCTTAAATACGTTTTGCTTTATTTGCAAAATGTGCATGTGGGCGAGACAAGAACATTTATGTTAATAGACTGACTCATGTGTATCACTCAGTGCATTCCATAGAATAAAGGGATATTTTTGTAAAAAAAAATATTGAGGTGAGTATTTCACCCATATACGTTTTTAAAATACCACAAGTCTATAGACCACATGTGTACAGATAGAAAAACAAACATGAAACCTCTAGAGGTGTGTTTTGATTATAGATGCCAGTTACTTGTGGTTGCATTTCACTCTGATTCCGTTCAGGTATGTGCTCTAGGAAGTAGTAAAAGGTAGATGTTTAAAAAGTAAAATATAATAAAAAAGAAAATGTAAAGGAAAAGCCGGACATATGCATATTTTCTGTCTATTAGTGGTGACACATTGTGATGAAAAGGGTCTAAGTATTGAAGGTATATCATTAGCAGAGAAAATACACACATCTTTTTCTTTGCTTTCCCCTCATGACACCACTGAGATTTCAGCCCAAACAGCACTGCCATCTGATGAGCGCTCAGGTGTTGTGACTGGAGCGATAGGCACTGTGACAAGGGCATTTGAAAGAGTATGCAATGATTTGAAACAAAAAAAACAACAAAAAGAAAAAAAAAGAAAGAAAGAAGAAAGAAAGAAAGAAAGAAAGAAAGAAAGAAAGAAAGAAAGAAAGAAAGAAAGAGAAAGAAAGGAAGGAAGGAAGGAAGGAAGGAAGGAAGGAAGGAAGGAAGGAAGAAAGAAAGAAAGAAAGAAAGAAAGAAAGAAAGAAAGAAAGAAAGAAAAGAAAAGAAAAACTGAAAGTAAACCCAAGGCAGGAATTAGGAGTGTATATAGCTGTGTGTTTCTCTAAACTATAAATCTCCCAGGTTTCTATAGAGGATCAACAAAAGCCTAAGAATAAAGTGAAATTGCTCATTGCCTACTGTTTGGTTGAGTGAAAATATAGAATATAAAATTATTCTTTGGAACAAGCAATAGGAGAGGTTTAACACAGTACAGTAATGTTACATAGTACTGACGTAGTATGGATTTAATACAGCATGCATTGTTAGTGAGTGAGTGTAAATACAGCCATGTGTGTTTATGTGCATCCATCTATCTATATCCATACAAACATAAATGTCTACACAGTCATTTCTTTATAAATGAGAAAAAGGAATTAAAAATAATGAAATTGTATTTCATTCTTTGCTTTGTGACAGCCAGTTTGCTCAGAGTAAACTCATAGCCAAATTCTCCCAAGAAAAGTCTAATCGAAACAAAACAAAAGAAAACAAAAAACAAATCAAAGATTGGTTAGTTGTCACTTTTATTTGATAATGAATATAATATGATTAAAGTTAGCTATTTAAAAGGAAATTATGGCTACAATACATTTTATTATGTCCAAAAGAAAATTTATAAGATGATATATGGACTCATTTGATAGAATCTAAACCCATTCCTTATCTTTAAAAAAATGTGTAAAATTAGAAATAAGATATTTCCTTTACATGATAAAGAACATCTTTCTCAAAATTAAGAGGTCAAAAACAATAGAAGCATTTATACAAAAATCAACCAGTACATTTGGAGACAAATATTACTACTATTTTTAAAAATATTACTACTATTATTAAAATCTTTGACACACAAAGATTTAAAAATGGCTCATAACAGGTGAAAAGTTGTTTAAAATCTCTTTCATAATTTATGAAATGCACATTTTAAAAAACCACTGAGATATCATTTCTTGCCATCAAGTTTGTGGAAAATGGAACAATTTCTTTTAGAAAAGATGAGGGAAAATAACCACTCTTATACATTGATAGCAGATACACAAACTTGCCAGAGGGAAATTCAGCAATACCTTTCAATACGACCCATACTCTTATTTTTTGATGCAGCAATCTCACTTCTAGGAATTTGTCTTGCCTTCAACAATACAAAAAGACACACGCATAAAAGGATTCATGCATCACCATTTGTGACTGCAAAATAGTGGAAACAAACTGAATATATTTAAGAAAATGGTTAAGTCAACTATGGTACATTCACACAGCGGAGTACTATGCAACTGTACAAAAGAATAAGGAAGACCTAAGATGGACTGATTTCCAGGAAATGTGGTTAACTGAAAAAGAAATGAATAAAATTTTCTATAGCCCTTTCATAAAAAGAAAGAAGGGGCTATAAGAAAATGCATATGTATCTTCTCATTTGACAAAAAGGAATACAGAAGAATCAGCTAGTCACTAATGATACTGGTCACTTACAAAGGGTGGGTACAAACATGGTGGAGCTAGTGGGGGCTGGGAAGAGGTCACTGGAGATGCCAAAGGAGCCATGTTTCTCTGAGCAAGCTTTTTTCTTGCATATACATACACAAGAAATCAACAAATCAAGTCAACCAGGCTTTTGGGAAAAATCCCCAAATGGAACACAAAGAGCCTACAAATGAACCTAACTACTACTAATGAGAAGCATAACCAAATGGAAGGAAGTGGAGAAGAAAAGAATGAATGTAAAGTAACTTGGGCAAAAAAAAAAAAAAAATGACCAAGTACTTGTGCTGTCAACCTAAAGACAAAAATATATATATATAAATAGTGTCCTCCAGCTAGGAAACAGGTCAGCAACACTAAAGCCATGTGCTTCGTGTGCTGCAGGATTGAGAATGTAAGTACATATACTGTGGAAGCAAGAGCCAGCCTTCACACTGCTGAAGACAGGAGTTCCAGGTAAAGAAAACTGTGAAAGCTAGAACGAGCTTTGTGGGGTTGGACTGGGATCAGAGGTGTATGAACTCACTGGTTTAAAAATACAGGCAGACGGAGAAGTATGTATGCACATGTGCATAGTTCCTAGCTCTGCCCACCAAGCGGCCCTTGAAGCAATTATACTCAGCAGCAGTGAGCACACCAAGGTCCCGATCGTGGTTTTGAAATATCATTTTCAAGTAAAATGAACCGAGGGGCCTGGGAGGATGATGCTGGGGCAGGGGAAGCACAAGTGGAATCTGGGACAAGACTGTTGCACCCAAAAGGAAGGAAGTGTTAAGAGAACATCGCCAGCATGTCAAAGTACACAGGAGGCAACTGGAAGTAGCTCCCAAGGGTCAGATCCAGGACAATTTGAACAACAAAAGAGACAGGCATAGCGGAGGATTATGCAATAAATGTCACGGAGTCCAGACGAATATATGTAATTGAACATATAAATAAATGAGGGAAGAGAAAAAGCTCTTGGCCAATGTAGAGTTTCAATTAAGAACATCATAATGTGGCATTTTATTGCTTCTGGTATATACTTTCTTGAGAATCAGTTTAAAGTAGTAGAGATATGGGGTGAGAATGTCTTTATAAGTTTTTTCTACATCCTATGAGAATAGAGAACACCTTCCAAGTGGCGTGTGTATGGACATATACCAACATATAAAATAACATTTTTCATGTATATATGTAAAAAACTTACCTAAGTATAATTATCCATATATATTTATGTGCAGATACAAAGTTTTACAAATATAGAACAAAATTATATATAGTTATATATGTAATCAATACGTGTTATGTATGTGTGTGTGTATGTAGTTTTTTTGTTTTGTTTGGGATCTCAATAAATGTAAATCTTACAGTCTTAGGAAGCTTATTTCAAGGCTAACTTTATTTGCATTTTTATATTACACCTCCAGATATTTATTAAGTGCAAAGAAGAAAATTGAAGCAGCGTTGCTTTCTTGGCAAGTCGAAGTGAGGTAAGGAAACATCTGTAGTCTTTAGCCCTTGCTGAAGCCCATGATATAATTTATTTGCAAATTAGTCTATACAATTAAGACTCTTTGCTCTTCAGACTTTCTACTCTGGATTGAACCTGCTCATTGTTTTGATGAAGTAACCTCCTCCGTTTTGTCCTAAAAACAAATAACAGGAACAGAAACATCTACCCTCACCTCTGCTTTCTGTCTGTTACGTAGTGATGGGCATGCTCTACCCTGCAATCAAATGCAATCCAGTGCTCAGCAACATTTTTCTATATGCTTCTGAGGTCCGTAGGAACATTATTTGATCCAGAAATTATCTCACTAACTTGGAGGCCAGTGGATTTCACACTGGGTAGGACTTCAGCACAGAGAATCCACATGCTGTTTTTGATACTCATTAATCATCTAGCTAATTTGTTTTAACATAGGAGTGCTGACAGCAGACGAATGTTATTATAGCAACGGTGACTGCATAATCCAGACTATTATGGCATTAACATTTACGAAGCTGGCAGTTCCATGTTCAGATATGGTCATTGTTGTCTTTCTGTCTGATTGCAATTATATCTATATTTAATTCACATCTGCTATAATCATAGGGTGGACTAGATAGGGCCAGCGGGATAAATGGATTGCAACTTTTTTTTTCATATTTTGATCATTATGCCAATAAATATATTGGAAGCCTGGGGTTTATGAATCTGACAAGTATATGGATTTTAATATTCTGCAGTTTAAAATGAAAGTAAAGTTTACTGTGCAATATACCATGTATTTGCAGTATGACTTTAATGTCTTGCATCACAAAGTAGTGAAATTAACCAAATTTGGGGAAAACTTTGTCTCTACATTATAAAGACGAGAGAAGTAAACAGTGTTATGTATTGTCCTATTTTAGAATTCTAGAAACATGTACATGTTCCTCACATGGATATTTAATGGCCTACACATATTTTAACTTTTCAAGCTATGTTTCTCTTTGCTATTTTCTATTACTCTCACTTATTTCTGAACGAGATCATTTTTCCTATGCTGTTAAAAATAACGCCTAAACAGGTTGTATCTTATCTAAGGTCTTTCAACTTGCTAATGGTTGAACTGGACTCTAGCTAATGTTCCCTAATTTCCAGATTCGGGGACTCTCCATTAACTAACACAACTTGTCTTTGCTCCAGATACACCATGGCTTCTCAGTTTTAATAAAATTAAAAGCTGAGCCTGGTACCCGAAACTCAAGAGATGTCAAGACCCCTTCTTCCTTCTTTCAAACGTGTGCCATGAACACCTTCTTCTCTCATCCTCTTGTTCATGGCATTTCAAAAAACTACCCCTAGGGTAGATGGCACTCCAGTTTTTGAGCTGTAATTTTCTAAGTCACGATCAAGAAGTATTTAGCAATGTATTTCTTGATGCACCTTATTCTCTGAGAGAAATATATTAGATGCCTTTAATGGATTGAGAGACATTAAATGCAAGGGAGAAACCAAGATGTTTGAAAGGACTTCTGTTCACTGCACCAAACTGCAACTTTTACCCAGTAGGATAATAGAGGAAATAAATGGTTCTTTCCCTGACATGTTTACATTGTTATCTAGAGTCTTTCAAACAGTAGCAGAGCTGTGGTTCTCTTGATTTGCTCACTCATTCTGTTATTAGAGAAATTCTTAACCTCTTCCAAGGGGAGCCATTTTTCTGTCTTCACTCTTTTCCTAGGGCCCATTCCCAGTTCATCAGGATACTGTCAGGACGTTGAAAGTGTGTCCATGCTTCCTCCTCCCCATATGTGGTAGAGTTGGCTCAGTTATCTCTCCCATGTAGTGAGCTCATGGGCTTTACGCATGACAAAAGGCAATTTGACACTTACGTCATTTTGTTTGTGACTTGCTAGCCAACCAACTGTTGATAGTATTAAAAATGAACCCTGTCTGTCTAAAAAAGAAATGCAACCCTGTCTGTCTAAAAAAGAAATGCAACACTGTCTAAAAATGAAATGCAACATGGCATTGAGGTAAATTTTTTCAGTCAGCAAAGTACCTCTTTTACTTACAATGTAGAAGAAGATAACGTTGATCAAGTAGTAAATTATTTAAGAAAATGGATTTTTTAGATTTCAATTGTAACTCTAGACAGTGATAAGTAAAGAGCACATAAATACATCTTATAAATTTACAAATTTTGATGATCACATATCTTATAAATTTACTAATTTTGAAGGAAACTTTTCATGAAATTAAGTCATTTAATTAAGGAGATATTACAACATTGAACTCTGAGCTGCATCTTTTAAGGCAAGTAGAAGGAATACCATTGTATATAAAGGGATATTGAAGGTCTAGAACCAATAGCTTGCTTAAGATACATTATTTCAAAACCTAAATGCAAATATTAAGTCCTTGTATATATCTTTTATACAAACATGTTATTTATTTCAATTCAGTGTTTTTATCTGGAATTCAGGTCCTTTTGGTTTACTTATTTTGTATTATTAATGTTCACCGAACTTTTAATGACTATAAATGCAAAATATTACATACATCTGTAAATAAAGTTAAGAATTTTCTTAGGGATGAAGTAAAAATAAAACCATAGTTCATAAAAAAGTTCATTTGAGTTTCTATCCATTCTAACATCAGAATAAGACTACTCCTGTTTTATAAAGTTAAAAGGGCTCTTTGGATGTGATCTTTTTTTTCTTTGCTAAGACATACCTAAGTTTTACTTTTCCTGTTACGTGAGGCAGAGTGGGTACCAGATAATTTGATAATAATTATTAGATAGAGAAAATAATTATTTTAAGGCATATTTTGGAAGTTGCAATTAGCATCTTATCTTGGAATTTGAGTATTATTATTATTTAATTTACAATGTAAACATGTAATTCAGTACATTTATATAATTCGTTGAAGCAAATTACTCTTAGGAAAATAAACAGAATACATGCTTTTGTCTGGAACCAGACGAGAGCATCCTCAGGGCAAGTTCCTGATTCCTTACTCCCCTTCTTTACCTCAAGCTGTGAGAAGGGGGCTGTCTTGAGACTTAGAGTGTTCATCCTTCCAAAAGAAGCATAAATCGAGGGCAAAAGCATAGGTCCTTATTTTAAGATGCGAAGACGAGGTGGTTTGAAAATAGTGCTGCAGTGGTAACATTTGATGTGAGTAGCAAAGCAGAAGTCAAGAAGACGGAAGCCAAGAGAAGGGATTTTTGAATGCCAGACTTTTTCGGTGTGTGCATCTGATTAGGAAAACTGAATTATTTCTATACATTGAAAAGAGTGTTTTTCTGATGAAATTTACTTTCATTATCTTATGAGTCCATCTGAATTTTGTTCAACATAATTAGAATATCCTACTAATATTTTAGAATTTATTAATCAGAAAGTATATATATATACACACACAACTGTTTTTTGAAATTATTGGCAATGTTTAACATGATAATATTCAGATTACAAAAAACTGTAACTGTGTTTTGAAATTATTAGTAATGTTTAACATGATAATATTCAGATTTCACTCCTGCTGAATCACAATGAGCTTCCAATTTGCCCCTTAAATCTTGTAAGAATAACAACATAGGAGAGAAAATCACTCACCAGTATAAAAACCTAAAAGTGGAGGGACACCTGAGGGGCTTAGTGGTTGAGTATCTGCGTTTGACTCAGGTCGTGATCCTGGGGTCCTGGGATCGAGTCCTGCATTGGGAGTCCCTGTAGGGAGCCCGCCTCTCCCTCTGCCTATGTCTCTGCCTGTCTCTGTGTCTCTCATAAATAAATAAATGAAATCTTTAAAAAAGAAACTAAACTAAAAATGGATTAATCTTCCTTGAAAACCATCCACTGGTTTCTTGTTCTCAGTTAAGATATAAGAAAGCTAAGGCAAAAAATAAGTCAAATGACATATCTCAGTTCCAAATAGCAAGTGTCAAAGACTTTTATGAAATGTCATAGCTAATGACTCAGTCCTCAACATTCTTGCAATGATTTTGATTTAATAAGGATAAGGACTAGAGCAGAATATATATACCCTAACCCAGGTCTTAAAAACCTACCAAAATCATTACTTGCCCTTCCGATTGCATTTTCTAAGCTAACTAACTGGTTATTTAGGTATAAGGGTCTTTGTTAAGAGCCTAAGTTTATTGTATTTCTATCTCCAAAAAGAGTAAAGCCAATACTTTTTCAATCACATTTTTAAATTTAAACTTTATTTTAAATTATATCAACATAATTTAATAGTATATGTGATTTCTAGATGGTTTTCCCCAAAGTTACATCATTTTTTACGAAAGAAGTGTAGATTTCTACTGCTCCTAGATCTAAATAAAATTAAATAAATAAAGTAGCATGATAAAATATTTTATTTCAAATCTACCTTCTCCATATTATTCATAGTTTATATCTTTTTAAAATTATTTAATTTCTATTTGTAATGTCAGATTTTATATCTAATAAGGCAGCATAAAAGGCATACCAACTATACTTATCATGTGGTATATGTAAATTTATATGCATTTTAAAGATCATAATGTATTACTTGAAACTGCAATAATAAAGAGAAGGCCCAAAAAAGATTTCTGAATTTTGGCAGAGGAATTTTGCAGATTATTTAGATTTGGCCATTTGATAGAACAAGAACCACCTTAGTACATAACCCACATAAACATTACAGTTAGTGCAATTCAAGCGTAGGTGAAACTTAGGGACATAATTTATTTTGGAAATATGATAATTTGTGGGGTTTTTTTTTGTAAATGTAAATGTTGGCTGTCTGTCCTAAATTTATGATATACATAAGTCAGAAGAATCAGCTTAGAGATGACTTGTCTCTATTTCCATTGTCTTTTTTTCTATGACTTATGTAATTAATAATTGAGAAAAAAGAAAGAAACAAAGAAAGAAGACAAAGAAAAAGCTGACCTGAAATGATATTCAAGGTCAAGTTTTGACAGCATTTAATGACCTCTAACACATTAATAATTAAGTTAAATTTTTAAACAATGGTCATTGGAGAATGATAGTTCCAGTCAAATGAAGGAAATAGGGAGGTTTTTTTGTAATTTATTTAAAGCTGGTCTGAAAAGAGAGAGAGAGACTGATTCAGAGAAATCTCCCATGAGAACATGGTCTCATGGCATTTCTAACCTGATTTCCAGGCCAGAGAAATTCTGATGGATATTCAAACTTTGAATGGTTATGCACATCAAACTTATGAACCTTTGGAGAGTCATCCTTCATTAGGCTTGACTTCAGTGGGGAATAAGCAGCAAGAACAGATGGGCTACTAAGGCAAAGGTCTCCATGCTAATCATATCAAGAAAGACCAAACCAAGGAAAAGATACACATAGTGCATTCATGATTGTTTCAGCCCTCCAAATGAGAAGGTTTCTCTAAGGTTTATTGCAGATATCAACCAATTTTTTAAAAAAATAGTTAGAATTTTTTTTTTATAATTTGCACATGAAGTGAATACAGTTCCTAGGTAAAGAGCAAAGCACATGGTCCATAGCAATGATATAAACTCAAAGGGTCAATTTGGAGGATCCCTATTATGAATATGATTTTTTTTTTACATGGGGTCAGAATTTAAGGACATTAAAGTTCAAGCTCACTTAGGAGGAGAGTTAAAATGAAAACCACAGGAAAGATTCCCCAAAAGCACAAGTGTAAGATTCTGGGTGATAAAAACTTAAGGCCTATGTGCAAGCATAAGCTACCAGCTCTGTTACCAAGTTTATGAGCCAGGAAGCAAATGCAGCAGAAGTATCTCTCCATGAGTAGTTTATGGGAGACATAATGAGAATAGGCACATCTTTTTTTTTTTTTTTCATTTCCACCTAGTATTTTTCTTAGCAAGTGTTGTAAGAAATGCTAATTCATCAATAGATAATTCTGTCCATAAGTGAACAAATAAAAGGTAAGAGAAAAAAATCACAAAAGAGTCAATAGATTAAATAAATAATCTTGTGGTAAAAATAGATTAAAATCTACAGTCTTTCATCTTCCAAAAGTTGAGCTGGGTAGATCCTAAAAGACCTAAAATCTTCACTTATTGATTGTAAAACTAGTTCAACAAATGCTCTATTTTGACAGTGCATTCTTTTCTTCTGTGTTTTACAAATTAGTAATTTGACAAACGATATTGTATTTTATTTGAAGGAAAAAATAATATTTTTTCAGACTTTTCCTCCTACCTCACATTTCCTCTAAAGGAAAGAGAAAAAATATATGAATCTTGAAACAGTATTGATGTGGCTTTCTTTTCCCCATTTTATTCATTCTCTTTCTACCTTTCCCTCCCTCTCTCCCCTTTTCTTTCTTACATTCATGGAACCCATGGGCCAGCCATTGGATCCTCTTCCATTCTCACTGAATGGAAGTTCTTGAACACCAAAGTGTTTGAGTCCAAAGGCAAGGAATCAAACTTGGTTGGACTGTATGCTGAAAAGACAAGGATAGAAAGTGCCCTGTTATCAGGATGAGCCTGGGAGTCAGTTCTGATTCAGACCCCTCATGGTCCCACTAGCACATAGGTCAATTACCTCTTGAAGAGACACCGAGAACTCAAGTCTTCCTGCCTGGAAGTTGCAAGAGGAAAGACAGATTTGCCAAGATCCTGTCTGTTACTGCCTGATGTGGAGTTTTATGAACGGTGGAAAAGGAAAAGGAAATATCTTCTTAATTTGGTCTCTATTAGCTCTTTCCATCCTCTCACTGGTGTTGAATAAGTTTTTTTTTCTTAAAAAAATAATAACATTTTTGTAGTATAGAAATTTATGCCAGTCTGGTTAAGAACAATCTTTGTGTCGCTGGTCTGACTGAGTTATAATATACCACCGAGTGTAAAGTACCATTTTGTTTTGCTAAGGAAACATGTGAAGTTGCTATTTAAACCTGTTCCTATGTCTTCACATTAAGCTCTGTTGAATGCATTATATTACCACGTTGAAAAACCCAGTTTGTAAAACATAATTTCATTTAAACCATTAAATGGAAGGTTTTGCAGCTCATGTTGGCAAAACTGGAGCCTCCAATAATGAACAAAAGGCAGCCCCAAACTTTGAATGGAGCTAAACTGGGCATAACAGACATCTCCCAAGCAGGCATCTTTGTTACATTTTGTCATTTTAGGTATGGCTGCTGTGCACATAAATGTGATGTTTCATGTTGGTCAGTTCCTGTCTATTGAGGAAACACAGTTCTATTTTCCAATGCTTGCTTTATCATCAGGGCTGAGCACATGGTATCTTAAATCGTGGCATGAAATCGAGCCCCTGCTAAGAGGGCTCGCTATGGATCAGCTTGGCTGCCACCACTCCTGCCGTTGGCATCATTTTTCAGTGGCCAATGTGCCAATTAGATTTTTACCTCAGGTAACTCTTCAAAAGAAATGCCTAATCATTTTAATAGGATGGGCGACATCTTAGAGGGAAAAAATAACAAAATTAAAGTTGATTTTAACCTGCAATGAAAAACAAGCCATGGGGTGTTTCCATGTGAAATCTTGGATGTCATACAATGGATGGAGGGCAAACAACCAAAAACAGGGAAAG
Organism: Canis lupus baileyi; assembly: GCF_048164855.1. Taxonomy (NCBI): domain Eukaryota; kingdom Metazoa; phylum Chordata; class Mammalia; order Carnivora; family Canidae; genus Canis; species Canis lupus. The sequence continues at coordinate 777,321 of NW_027326430.1, read as the reverse complement.
GGGAGGAGGGAAGAAGGAAAGTTTGCTTGAGTCATTTTCGGCCAAGGTCTGCTTCTAACTAAAGTTCATGGAATGGGTTTAGAATTTCAAAATGCTGCTGACAATTAGCTACACTTGGTGTCAGGCACTCGAGAAGAAAAGCCTTAGAAAGAATCCTTCCTTTTTATACCTTAGCCTATCTCAAAGGTCAAGTAATCATGTTGACAATGTTTGAAAAAAATGTCACTTCCTATTTGGGGTTTTTTTCTGTCTTAATAAATAAATCATTTACTCCATGGCAAGGAGCCTGAAGAGAGAGACAGAACACTAGTGTTCAGGTCTACAATTTTGTTTTAGTGGTCGTTTTAAAAAATAACATTTCTTCTAAAAGAAAGACATAGACACAAAGATTGAGAGCGGGAAGAAAAGGGAGAAAGAGAAAGAGAGAGAGAAAGGTTACTATTCTAGAACCTGATCAGTGATAGAATGGGAGATAGAAGAGATTTCTTTTTACTTTCCCACCCTTTATACAGCTCCACATTAGGCAGTAACAGACATAATTCTCATTTGATTCCTTGCTTTTGGACATTCAAGGACTTCCATTAAGTGCAAAGGGAATAGGATCCAATGGCTGGCCCATGGGTTCTATGAATGTAAGAAGAGAAACAGAAACATCTTTCCAGAAGCAGCTTTCTATAGCCACAGACTCTCTATCTCAATTAAAAGATATTTTTACACCAGTACAGCCCATTAAATTAATTAATTCTTCAGTTCCAAAAGTTTAGAAGGCCTATTGCTCTTCAGTGCTGCATGCTTCTCAATGTTAGAAATGTCTTCCTTCAGTCTGTTCCAAATTTTTTTTCTGCAAACTAAGTGTGTGTGTGTGTGCATGCACATGATTATATCTTGGGGAGCCTATCTGTTTTAGTCTTTCAAGTATTTAGTCCATCTCTTACTGATTATATCACATTAGGCAAATGACTTGACACCTCCCCTCTGAACCTTATTTAGTTTTCTCATCAATAAAATCAGGATATTCCTGATGAGAAGTATAAAAGTGCATATAAAACACCCAGCAGAGAATTTGGCACGAGTTGGCCACAATAACAAAAATAATTTATTTATTTTTTTATTGAAAATAAGGTTCATAACAAAAATGTCAATACTTCCAATAATCACTTTTATCCTATTGGAAAGTTCTGTGTTGGGAATCTAGGTGAGTGGTTTTTATCACCATCATATTTGTTGTCAAACTTTTTGTCTAGTTTTATCACTCCTGTATTTGAACTAACTCATTAAGTGCCCCCAAAATGATGTCTTAAGCATATAGCCTCCTAAATTCTAGTAGGTTGTTTTCAAACTTGATGAGGAGATTCAAAGTCCATTTGTTCTATGTATTTAGTGCCCCTCAGACTCCCGGAAGAGTGTTGACCAGGCAGTGAGACAAATGTGTCGTGTGAAATTTGCCAGACAGACATTGGTCATATCGGTGAAATATGGCTCTGAGCCAAGTCCAAGGGAATTCTTTAGTTTTCACTGTGCACTGGACCAGGATAAGTATGTTCAGTGTCATGGTAGCACACATTCAGAGAAGCCTCCACCCGAAGACAAAGAACTTGGTTGAGGGTTTTCTGGCCTCTACAGTGAAGATTTTTTGCCTCAGTTATGAAACATGTTCTTCTTTAAACAAGCTCTTTAATTTAATATCTTGTCAACACATTTCATTTCTGATATTTTCCAAAACAATTTTATCCCAAATGTCCATACACCGATGAGTGGAAAAGCCCAACATGATATTATGGTGCAATACTATTTGTCAATCAAAAAAAGGCATGGGGCAACTGAGTGGCTTTGGCTAAGGTCATGATCTCAGGGTCTTGGGATCGAGTACTGCATCAGGCTCTGCTTCTCTGTCTCCCTGTGCTCCTCCCCTGCTCATGTTATCTCTCTTTCTCTCTCTCAAATAAATAAAATATTTTTTAAAAGGGCATAGAATACTAACCAATACAACATAGATGAGCATCAAAATCTTTATGCTAAATGAAAGAAGTCAGACACAAGACTGTATAGTGTGTGATTCCATTTCTATGAAATATCTTGAACATGTGAATCTAGATAGAAAGTAGAAAGTAGGGATCCCTGGGTGGCGCAGCGGTATGGCACCTGCCTTGGCCCAGGGCGCGATCCTGGAGACCTGGGATCGAATCCCACATTGGGCTCCCGGTGCATGGAGCCTGCTTCTCCCTCTGCCTGTGTCTCTGCCTCTGTGTGTGTGTGTGACTATCATAAATAAATAAAAATTTAAAAAATTTTTAAAAAAGAAAGTAGAAAGTAGATAGAAAGTAGATTCATGAGCTCCTGGGACTGGTTCTGGGGAGTGACTGTCAATGGGCATCAGAGATCTCACGCTGGTGGTGGAAATATCCGAATGTTGGACGGTAGCGATGCTTCCACAACTTGGCAAGTCAACTAAAAACCATTGAACCGTATACTTCAAATGAGTGAATTGTGCAATATGCAAATTACATCTCCAGAAAGCTTTTAAAACAGCAACTATAAAGATTTCACATTTATTCATTTTCTCCAGGTTAATACTGATGGGAGAAAATAACCCCTTGTTTACTACTATCATCTGAGACATTTTTTTTGCTACAGCAAAGCCAGGTCACCTTTAAAGGAGAGCGCTGCATTATCCCACAATGCCAGACTCCACCTGATAGTGTTGGAGCAGGTGGTGAACATGTGCAGAAGACAGGGCCACAGTGCTAAAAGCATTGATTTGGGGACTTCTGTGCAAATGGTCTTTATTCCTTCCTATACTTAACTGCCTGTCTAAAATGTTGACCCTACTAAAAAAGCCATAGGGGCGAGTCACGGAGAATTACTTATTTATTTGTGTTCATAGGACCCCTTCTGTCAGATGTTTTACAGATTAAGAAAGGAAGAGAAAGTTCTGCACGAAGGAACACAAAACGAAGGCCAAGTTTTCTTTCTGTCATTACTCTACGACCCCTACCCCCTCCTCCTTCCCTTTTTTCCCTCAGCTCCATATTGCTACTTTGACAAATGACAATGCAAGAGAATTTATGTTGGGTCTTGGAGATTAGCACATTATCACAAGCAAAACAGAGCCCTCCGCTTCTGCCGCTGGGGAGCGATTGAGAAAGGCTTTGAACGTGATGCATGGGTCAAGACCCATTTCTGAAGAAGCAAGGATGCTGTTATGCTGGGACAGGTCTGGATAAAAGCCCTTGGAGAGCCAGGTGAAGACACTCTGGGCTGGATGAGGAGCATTTAGCCAGAAAGCTCATTCTGGGAAGGAAAGAGGAACCGGGTAGCTCCCCGAAGACCTCTGTGTTGAATGATTTAAGGCTACCTGTAGGAAATGCCTTTTGCTTTATTGCTTTTTAGTCTCCCTGCTTTTCAGGGGGGAGAAATGAAGAAACACAACACAGACCTTCCCTTCCCTCGGCTCCTGTCAGTATTCCCCAGGACGTTTTAGTGGGAACTCAGTCCCATCATAGTTCCTATAAGATTCTTCCACAATAACAAGCCAGTCTGCAGGTGGGATCCCAGATTAAACCACGGCAGGCAACAGAGGGTTTCAGTTTTTGAAACATGTTCAATTATATGCACACTTATTTTAAAAGCTTGCAGTGCTGGGGCACCTGGGTGGCTCAGTGGTTGAACGTCTGCCTTCAGCTCAAGGTGTGATTCCAGGGTCCTGGGATCGAGTCCCACATCAGGCTCCCTGCATGGAGCCTGCTACTCCCTCTGCCTATGTCTCTGCCTCTCTCTATGTGTCTCTCGTAAATGAATAAAATCTTAGAAGGTAAAAAAAAAAAAAAAAAAAAAGGTTTGCAATGCTTAGTTTACATTACTGGGCTTCAGCATTTGAAATGTAAGGCACAAAGCAACTTCAGGGGAAAAAAAAACTCAAACATCAAATTTTGGATTGAAATAGAATTGGGGAATACACAATATTAACCCAGTCCCTAAATTATAGAAAAAATGGACAAAATAATCTTGAGAAAGTATTCAAAAGAAAAGCTACTTCTGAAAGTCACAAATAGCTGGGCATGATTATATACCTAGCTGGTAACTTGATAACCACAATATGTCCTGAATGAAATCTAAGTGACAATGAAAAACACTGGATGAGGCCATCATAATACAACTTCCCGGAGACTGTTTATTGGTATCTGGGAAACTCATGTTATAGAGCAGAGTTTCTTAACCTAAAAGCAATTTACTTTTTGGGTCCAATCATTCTTTGCTATGCAGAATATCTTGTTTGCTTAAAAATGCCTAGTGGTGGGGCGCCTGGGTGGTTCAGATGATTGAGTGTCTGACTCATGGTTTTGGCTCAGGTCATGATCTCTCGGTCATGGGATTGAGCCCCACGTAGGACTCTGCGCTCAGTGTGGAGTCTGCTCCAGATTCTCTCTTCCTCCTGCTTACTCTCTCTCTCTCAAAAAAACAAAACAAGACAAAAAAAAAAAACAAGAAAAAAGAAAGAAAGAAAGAAAGAAAGAAAGAAAGAAAGAAAGAAAGAAAGAAAGAGCATGCCTAGTGTAATCCTTGGCCGATACCCACTAGATAGTAGCATTCTCCCCAACCAGAAATGTTGTCAGACATTGTTAAATGTCCCACAAGAGTGGGGAGCAAAATCAAGCCTGGTTGGGAAACACTGATTTAGACCAGATAGTTGTACACTTCAGTTTTGACAAAGCCTTTGTCTGGTGTGTCAGTCTTCCCAGTAAAAGTAAGATGAAGATACTTGTGGGGTGTCATGCCTTTCTGTAGAAATAATTGGCTTAGAAATAAAGCCTATGTATTTCTTTCAGCCAAAATTTATGTAGCTACTGGACGTTGGATGCTATACGTATGCTTCTCAGGGCTTGACATCCATTCATCACTGTTAGCTCTTCTAGACTCGCATGTCTTGGGTAGATGTTCACACAATAGTAAGAACTGTAATAGCTACTGAACACTTCAGATGTGCTAATTATTTAGCTGAGGTCTCTACCTATAGTATTATTTTTCATCTCACAAAATTCACTTGATGGCTGTAACCATTACCATACCTATTTTATAGACGAGGCTTAAATAAACTTGCCAAAGTCATTCAGTGATGGATGAATCTAGGATCACCCAATTTAAAGAAGGCGTTATTAAGAAAGCTGATGCTAAAGGCTATGAACGCACACGTTTCCATAGTTCCTTTTTTAACTTATTGGAAAATCTCCAGGAATGACGGGGCATGTGTTCTTTTTTTCCTAGCCTAGAGAGGGAAAATGCTCCCAATTACTTCAGGTAAAATCCCAGCTACTCTCTTGTAATGTCTAATCCTGCAGACATCAGAGTGATTCTATTACTCAAAAGATCCCGAATGTCACCACATTTCTGACATTTTCACATATTCTCCGCTAATTTTCATTTTCTCTTATAGCTCTGTAGCTACTTAGACAAAAGCAGAGGTACTTTACCAGTGTAATATCACCCCTCAAAAGGGTTCATTTGGTCTGGAATCATTTTTGATTGTCATCAAAATGTGCTACCTGAATTTAGTAGGTAGACACCAAGGGTTCTTTTAAACATCTTGCAATACACATGAAGCCTCCCACTGCAAAAAGTTATCTAGCCCAAAGTGTCAACAGTGCTAAGGTGGAATGAGAAATCTTGGACCAAAGGAATGTAATCAGCTTTAAATGGTAAGCAAGATTCCTTGCTGTAACTTCTTTGGGAAACATATATTCTCATAAATTAGTTGGGATATATCATTAATATCAGTTTTCTGGGGATGGTCAATTAATAATACCACTCACCACTTCCTCATGGATTCTAAACGGATTGATGCATAGATGGAAAGATCAAATAGAACTTCAAATATCAGTTAGAGTACCATCAATATTGGATTGCAGAAATTATCCTAACCTGGATGCCAACATAAGTTTTCTACATATTTCCCCATGAATTAACCTCACCTATGCACAATTAGAAAAGAGAAATTAGAAAAGAGTGAAACTTCCCCAAAAGATCTGGGGTGGTTAATTTTCTGGGTCAACCTGACTACACCACCTGGTGCCCAGACTGATTCATTGATTGATTGATTTTTAAGATTTTTATCTATTTATTCATGAGAGACACAGAGACAGAGAGATGCAGAGACACAGGCAGAGGGAGAAGCAGGCTCCATGCAGGGAGCCCAATGTGGGACTCGATCCCGAGTCTCCAGGATCTCACCTTGGGCCGAAGGTGGCACTAAATCGCTGAGCCACCCAGGCTGCCCTGGTGCCCAGATTTAACATGATTTCTGGTTTGTCTGTTTCTGGATGAGATTAGCAATTGAATCTGTAAAATCAATAAAGTAGATGGCCCTCCCCAATACTGGTGGATATCGTCTAATCCATCCTGGCCCAAAAAGAACAAGACACAGAGAAAGGGAAGATTTGTTCCCTAACTGCCTGCCTGCTTGAGCCAAGACATTGGTCTTCCTTGGACTGGGACTTATACCATCAGCATCCTTGGTCCTCAGGTCTTTGGGCTTGGACTGGAATTACACCATTGGTTTTCCTGAGTGTTCAGTTTGCAGACAGCAAATCATGGAATTTCCCAGCCTCCATAATCATGTGAGACAAACACTCATAATAAATCTCTTTATATATCTGTTGGTTCTATTTCTCTGGAGAACCCCGACTAATATAGGACCCTGGGGTATTTAACACACAGAGTAAAAGAGAATGAATGTGGCCTGCAGGCTGAGAGAGAGTGATTCTGTATATGTAGTGATTTTATCATCAACTGGCTGATCAGTGCAGTCCCCACTCAACCCAAGAGTGAGAAAAGGGGTACACAAGTCCAGTACATTTAAGATGGTGGAAGGTTTTTGTTTCTTTTTTTTTTTAAGGATCCTATTCATTTATTTGAGGGAGAGAGAGACAGAGAGAGAGAGAGAGAAGAGCAGAGGGAGAGGGACAGAGCCTGACGGGGCGCTCAACCTCATGACCCTGAGATCACGACCTGAGCTGAAATCAAGAATCGGAGGCTAAATGGACTGAGCCACCCAGTTGCCCCAAAATGGCGGAATATTTTGTTGTCAGGATCATGCAGAGACCAATGCAGAGAGAGAGGCTCTCCTTCAGCCCAAAAGTCTTATTTGATGGAATAGAAAAGCACTAAGGAAAGGATTATTTAAAGGTTGGAGATGAAGAGATCTATTAGAAGATGATTTTAATGCTATAGGTGAAAAATGATGGGGTCTGAACTAAGGCAATAGAAGTGAATGGGAAGGAAAGAGTAACTATGAGAGTGATGTAGAAGATAATTCAGAAAGAAGAGTCTAGAAAGAATTATCAAGTTTTTTAGTTTCTAGATCTGGGGATCTACAAGATGACATAATTCGTTTAATAAACAAGGTGCTCACTATGTGTCAAGAACCGTGGTGCACAATTTTCAAATGTTTACTCAGTTAATCCTCAGAGTGTACTAATGGAATAGGAATTATCACTATTACCTCTTACATGTAAGAAAACTGAGGTACATGGAGATCACATCACTTGTCCAATATAACACTACTAGTAAATGGCAAATTCAAGATTTAAATCCAGATACAGAGGTCCAAAATATAGAGCCTTACTGCTAGTAACCCACAATTATATGAGAAAAGGGCAGATTTGTGGAAAATATAATACATTTTCTTGGACGTTACATTTTGTTTTTAGTCTTCTGTGGGATATTTAGTATTTCTCTCAGCAAATTCAAATAGTAGGTACATTTTAAGAAAAGAGGAAAAGCTCCGTTGCCTCACCAGCTCTTGGTGACAATGCCTTAAGGAAAAAGGACAATGCAAAAAAAAAAAAAATCGAAATTTTGGAAAGTTGGCAGGGCAATGAGGATCGTATTTTGGGGAGGAAGTACCCTGACGCCAAAATTTACTCCAAAGCTAACTCCTAGAGATATATCACCAGAACCCTGGTTCACTAATTTCCAAGAATAATAAATTTTTTTTTTTTAGAAAAGCAGGACATTACAGATACATTCTAGACAGCAGTTTGAAAGTTTACTTTGTTTATAGTTTGTTCATCAGTAGAAATATTGATTGAATCTGTTGAATATGAAGGTTGGGTAAAGCTCCAATGACCTGATAAGAATGCATGCTGTTTTTATAAACACAACAGTGATCACCAAGACAGAGCACATTATTTGCAGTTGTTCATGTCTGACAACACAGATCAAAACCCTGTTATACGAGAGGAGGCAGAGATCCCTTTCAGCTTTGATATTTTCAACTTCTAAATTATTCTTTTGAATGTAATTATCTACATAGTGACACTTATCTTTGAAACTCTCTGCCCTTGCTTTTGTTTTTCTTGATGTGTGATTTTGCAGAGGAACAATACAAATATGTGGTGTGTGACCGTACACATTTAGGTAGACAGTTGATCATCTGTGTTAATTTTGCTTATCCTAGGGCAAAATAGTGAATTTTTTATTTTGAAAATTCTCTCCTTATAGGTAGATTTAAAAAAAATAGTCATAATTTACATGGATAGCTTTCCTGTGTGAAGGTTGTGTGCTTTAAAGAGATAACTGACTTGTCTAACATCTCATATGCTTGGAGGTAAAGTAAATCAATGTTCTGAGAAAGTGCATTTGTGATTGTGAGCTGTTGTATCAAGGGGGAAAAAATAATGTGGTTTGTCATCAATCTCTCCGCGTGGCATACAAGGGCTGACTTGTTGAAATTTTGTAGGCTTTTATTTACAGAGAAAACACAGACCCTGTGCTGCTCAGAGTCCTATCAGGCCACACATTCAAAGGAATCACATCTGAAAAAGAAACTGCCTCAATCATAACCTTTACAGATAATCTAATCCATAAGGAGACCAAAATTACTTTGCTCCTGTGAATAAGAACAAAACCTAAAGAATTTAATTATTTGCGAATTATTCATGAATATTTTGATCCTGACTCAAGGCTAGAGCTGGAAAAGAGAGACAATCGCTGACTGTTGCCAATCAGGGTTTCGTGAAAGAAAAATATGGAATATTTCAGCCTCAGCATAACACCCCATATTTCCAAGTTTTGTTAAAAAAAAAAAAAAGAGGTGTTACTAGAGACAACTGAGACTTCAGTGGAAATAGAACTAAAAGCAGACCCTCGGAGAAAGAAATGGGATATGGACTGTTGCTGGGAAAAAATAATTGCAGTGATGTGTGTTGTTTAGTTATAATGCTCAGATTGTAAGTTACATTTTGTGAGAAAACATATGGCCACGTGCTAAACATCCATATGCCATAGCTAATAAAATTGAATCCCACTGATCTATCTTGTACTACTGATCTTACTTAGTGGTTGGAAGTCCATAAATGCACAAGTATGTTATAAGAACGCACACACACATACACACTCACATCCTGATGCATCTGGTAGATGCAAGTAATTTATATGTACTTAGGTCTTGATACAGATGACTTTTGACAAAGTTATGGAAATAGCCTAACTCACTTATCTTGGGCCATGATCAGTTTTCTTGTTTCTGTGTCATCAAGGCCTAAGATGAAAAAAGTAGTCAGTATGGTGGCTGGAAAAGAGGATTGAACACTACACAGATATTAAATAGTTTTGAATTTTGGAACTTGAGATTATATATTCTAGTTGGTAAAGTAATTTTTTAAAGATTTGTTTTTTGGAGAACAAATTTGGAGAATTGTTTTAGGGAGAGAGAGAGAACATGAGCGGGAGGGGCAGTTGGAGAAGGAGAGAGAATCCCAAGAGAATCCCAAGCAGACTCTGCACTGAACACAGAGCTTGACTCAGGGCTTGATCCCATCACCCTGAGATCAGGACCTAAGCCAAAACCAAGAGTCGGACACTTAACAGACTGAATACAGTAATTTTTTTAAAGAAAGAAGAAATTAGCTCTTCTACCTTTTAGTGTTGTCATTTGGGTAAGTAATTTAATTTCTCAGCATCAATGTAAAGAGGATGATACAATCTACCCTTTAGAGTTGTTGAAAGAATAAGAAAAAATTGATATTAAAAAGTAGCATGGGGATCCCTGGGTAGCTCAGTGGTTTAGTGCCTGCCTTCGGCCCAGGGCGTGATCCTGGAGTCCTGGGATTGAGTCCCACATTGGGCTTCCTGCATGGAGCCTGCTTCTCCCTCTGCCTGTATCTCTGCTTCTCTCTCTTTCTCTCTCTCTCTCTCTCTCTCTTTCTCTCTCTGTCTCTCATGAATGAATAAATAAAATCTTTTTTTAAAAAAGTAGCATGGCCTTAGGTGTATACATAATAAATAATACAAGATTTTTTTTTCTCTCTCATTATACACTGGTTGCACTGAACAGAGCAAATGAATGCAGAGTTCCAATACAGAGAAACTACTTGTGGTTCTGTGTCCACATCCATGCTCCAAAACTTGGGTTGTCTTTCTACTAATAATCAGTCTTTAACAGAAGCACATAGACTGGAAATATTTCCCAGGCAAGAAATGTGCCATGAATTGAAACTTTATTCATTCTTCTCAAGTTTAGGATGAACCAACAAGACATAATTTAAACCTGAGGAGCACTTAACAAGAACACTTGTTATATAAGATAGAGATGTGTGGCATTGGTGTTTCATACTCATAAGTACAAGATCAATCCATTGTCATAATTATTAGGGAATCTTTATACTAAATGCTTCAAACCTGGGACCATAATTTCTCAACTCTTGATTTCCATTAGCTGGTTAATTCAGCTGAAATTATTTATTGTGTGTTGGTAAGTAGATAAGGTAAGTAGATAAGTAGACAGTTTGTACCAGAGCTATTATATCTTTTATTTTATATATATGGTATATATAATTTAATATATATAATAAATGAATAAGTAAATGTTTTATTTATCTCATGTATCTATGTTGATTCCTGAAGTTATAGCAGTGAATCTATGAGAAAAGGTTGTTTCCTAAGGTGTTTACATTCTAAGAAAGGGAGAAAGGCAATAAACCAGTAAGCAAACAGCTATACATGATCATTGCAGAGAACAGCAAGTGTTGAGAAAAATAAAATAGGATAGTGGGATTTAGAGAGATTGAAGATGATGTGTGAGGGAAAAGCAAAGGGTTAAGGTTGAAAAGAACAACCTTACAACAACCTTACAACATTCACGGAGGGTCTTCCTGAAAAGGTGGATATTTCTTCTAAGATATAACTAATGCAGATGGGTCAACCCAGTGAGAATTTCAGAAAAGAGAGTTTCAGTAAGAGGAAACAGAAAGTATGTAGGTCTTGAGTCTAGAATGAGTTAAATGTACTTAAGAAATAGAAAGAAGACCAATGTAGGTAGAACATAATTTAAGAGGAAGAGTAGAATAAGTTGGAACTGAAAAGAAAATCAAGGTCCAAGTTCTAGAGGTCCTTTTGGGCCAGGAAAGGGATTTGGGTTTTAGGCCAAGTGAAACAGAAGGCCACTGGAGAGATCTAAGTAGGGAGATAGGCTGTTGGGGTTCAAGAGTGGAAGAAACCAGACAGATTTTCAGGCTAGTCTCATCATCCAATGATATAAAACAGAGGTTGGGAATAAGGAAGAAGCAAGAAGCAAGAAGTGGAAATGGGGCAAGTTCCTGGGTTTGGATGTGGGGAGAAAGAGGCAGAGAGGAAAGGAAACAATAACTTAGCTGCATGAAGGCCATGTCATCTTGTTCAACACTGTACCCCTAACTGTTGGCATGTATTAGTACAGGTGCAATAAAAGTTCTCCACAATTACGGAAAGATAAGCTCTTTTCTACGTGCTTTCTATGGATTATCTGGTTTAATTCTCACAACTTTCTGGGCTACATCCTACCATTTTCCAGGTTTTATGTAGAAAGAAACTCAAGTTAAATAGTTTAGTTAAGTAATTTCCTCAAGGTTAAACAAGTGGGAAGTGGTGGTCCTGGAAACCAAACCAGGGTAGACTGATTTCTTCAGCACTCATGTTCTTATTTGCTATTTCTGGAAATAAAGAATAAATGCAAGTCATTAACATCTTCCCCTGAAATGGTCTATATGTGGTTCCTATTTAGTGGTATTCCTACTGCTTTAATATGTTTTAGCCTTGATTTCTGGTTTTATAGTAATAAGAGCCAGTATTTGTTGGATCCTTCCTACACACTCTACCAGGCATTTTACACTCACTGGATTAGTTTAATTCTTACACAAAAGCTATGAGATAGATACTGTTCCTATTCTATAGATGAGAAATTAAATGCGAAGAGTCTATCCCAATTTATTTAATTCCAAAGCCGATGATTTTAACACAGAAGTTATTGGAAGAAGCAATGAGCATATAAAAGTGATCAACATCAGAGAAATCCAAGTTGAAACAGTATATATAAGGTTTTCTCTACATCTATAAGGATCACTAAATTTAAAAGATTGACAAAACCAAGGGTGGCAAGAATATGGAGAAATTGAAACCCTTGTGCAGTGCTTCTGGGGATTTAAAATGGCACACCTATTTTTGAAAATGTATCAGTTTCTAAAAATTAAATATACACTTACTCTGTGATCCAGTAATTCCACCCTTAGGATTGTATGCAAGAGAGTTGCATGTACTTTGTGGCAGGCATTTTGATTCAGGTGACATTTACTGAATACTTATTAGGTACCAGGTAGGATGTGTATTAGTCAGGATTCTTCATAGAATGAAGAATCTTCATAGAAACAAAACCAATAATATGTATAGGAAGATATTTACAATAAGGAATTAGCCATGTGATTATAGAGGCTGAGATTATTCAGACTCAGCAGAGCCAGTAGTTCCTGTTTGAGACCAAAGGACTGAGAAGTAGATGTGCTGATAGTGTAAGTTCCAGTTCAAGTCAAGTCCAAAGGCAGATGAAGACTGATGTCCTAGCTTAAAGTCAGTCAAGCAGAGAGAGAGAATTTTTATTCTATTCAGGTCTTAATGGATTAGAAGAGGTCCACCCACAATGGAGAGAACAATCTTCTCTACTAAGTTTTTAGATTCAGATGTCAGTCTCAGCCAGAAACACCTTTACTTCACACCTAGAAATCATATTTAACCAAATATCTAGGCACATAATATTAATCATCACATATGATTCCTTTTATACATCATGAGGAACCCTCACTAGGATGATCATATATCCCAATGTGTCTGTACCTATTGCCCTGACATTACTACTAATAGCATACCTTCTCACCTTCAAAGAGTCCAGTCTGGATAGTAAACTATTTAGTTGTCAAAATTCAAACCCATCTGTTCCTTTTTATTAGTCTGTTATCAATTATGGCATAATTGATGCTAACACTATATACCATCCTTGATCCTCTTTCTGCTAAATGAGAGAATAAGGCTGATGATTAAAATGCAGTTAAATGTCTTGTACATTACCCAAAACAAATATCTATAGTGGATGGAGAAAGACAATGTGTACATGCCCTCGTATCAAAATAGCCTACTCAACATGTTTCCAAAGAAGACATCCAGATGTCCAACAGACACGTGAAAAGATGCTCAACATCACAAGTCATCAGGAAAACACAAATCAAGGCTACAAGTATATATCACCTCACACCAGTCAGAATGGCTAGTATCAAAAAGACAAGAAATAACAAGTGCTGGTGAGGACGTGGAAAAAAGGAAACCCTTGTGCACTGTTGATGAGAATGTAAGTTGGTGCAACCACTGTGGAAAACAACATGGAGTTTCCTCACAAACTTAAAAATAGAAATACCATATGATCCAGTAATTCCACTCCTGGGTGTTTACCCAAAGAAAACAAAAACACTAATTTGAAAAGACGTATGTCCCTCTATGTTTCTTGCAGCATTATTTACAATAGGCAACATAGGGAAGCAACTCAAATCTTTACCTAGAGATGAATGGATAAAGAAGATGTGGTGTATATATATGTGTATATAATGGAATATTTCTCAGCCATCAAAAAGAGTGTGAGCTTGCCATTTGTGACAATACAGATGGACCTAAAACATATTATGTTAAGTGAAATATGTTAGAGAAAGAAAAAAAAACATACGATTTCCCTTATATGTGGAACCCAAAAACCAAGACAAATCAAGAAACAAACAAACAAAACAATAAACAGACTCTTAAATACAGAGAACAAGCTGAGGAGGATGGTGGGAGGAAAGGTAAAATAGTGAAAGGGATTAAGATGTGCAGTCTTCCAGTTATAGAATAGATAAGGCAAGGAGATGAAAGTACAGTATCGGCAATATGGCCATAATACTGTAATAATGTTATATGGTTACAGACAGTGATTACATTTATCACAGCGGACACTGAGTAATGTATAGAATTGTAGAAATGTTCTACATCTGAAGCTAATATTACATTGTATGCCAATGATACTTCAATAGTAAATTAAAAATAAATAAAACCTAAAAAAAAAAAACCCTATTCAAATGTCACATTTGCTCTTAACTACCAGGATAATCTTTCTCATTAACTAAGTGGCAGTTTCATTGTATAAATAGTTCTATAACTTTTTTCTTACATCTTAATGTTGTATTCAATTAAAAAGCGGTTTTAGTGTGCACTACCTAAAATGATTCTTGAGAGAATCTCTTAATGCAAACAGAGTAAATACCATCTGTCCAGGACACTAAGTCCTAAGGTTCCCTGTTGCCTCACATCTAATGAGTGCCATGATATCTCCTAAATTGTTTTTATATTTACATTCCTTCCTTCCCCACAGCCACTTTGCTCATTGATTCTCACCTTCATTTTGGTTCTCCTGGATTATTTTCCTCTACCTCTTTCATGCTGCTAGAATTCTCTTATTTCAAATGATCCTTTGTGGATTAATCTCCAAAATAAAAATCCGATCATGTCTTTCCCTTGCTTGATCAATTCACTGGGTTCCTGTAGCATGGCATAAAAGGGATTTTTGTTACCTAGCTCATGGTTTCGTTCATGGACATTCTCTCCTACACATTCTAATTGAAGTGTTTCCAGGATATTCTGTTCTCCTTACTTTGGGGTTTAGGGGCTTTAGAAATGCTATTCCCTTTTCCTGAAACTCATTCCCCAAATTGTACCTGGATAATTATTATTTGCATTTCCTATTTCTGCTTCAATGTTATATTCTCCTTTACACCTTTCCCAGTCCTCAAAGATGCCAGTTGCCCATAACGTTTGGTGAACATCTTGCCCTAGCAGTTATTAAACCATGTTACATCGCCCCTATAATTCTTTCACTCACTTGTACTGTTGCATACTTTTCTGTCTCTAGACAATAGACAATTTGATGACAAGAGGTTATGGTCATTCTAGTTATCATCATATTCCCCAGGACTATTTGCATTGCCTGATATAATGTTGAGGCTCACTGAATACTTCTTGAATAAATTGATCATGAATTACTCTCCATTAAATAGAGTAAGAAATGGAGAATACATCAGCTACCAATTAAAAATTAATCATCACATAACTATATAAATAAATACATCAAATACATGAAAAGAATAGATAGGGTTGGAAGGGCGAATGGAGGGTGTGATGCTTTAGATAAGTTGACCATAAAGGTCTTTTCTAAAAAGGTTTGAGCTGAAGCCTAAGTCCTAAGATCCAAGGCCAAATGCCAAATACAAATAAGTAAGAATTTGTTCCTTACATTTTCTCTGGCAGGAAGAAGAAATTCCTTGAGGCAATGGGACATTAGGCACATAAGTTTGGATGAGGCAGATGTCTGGAAACTTTTAGGAAATGAGGAGATTTTACCTATGGTATTGCCCTAGTGGGGAGAATGTGAGCATATGGGGCACACCATATGATAGAGCAAAAAAGTTAAAAGATACTAACAGGAAGAAAAAGGAGATGTAAAAAAAAATATATATATATATAAATTATATATATATATATGTATATATATACACACACACTTATATTTTCTCTCTTTAAACGAGAGTGAAAGTTAAGCATTTAAAACACTTGAGTCTATTCTTTTTCCTGAGAACCTACACATTTCTGCTTTCCAAAGGGAGTATATCCTTTTCATAAAGATTCTGAAAGCTTATCCCAATAAATTTGCTCTTTTCACTGAAGCAAATGATTACATTTATTTTTTAAAAAATATTAAGAAGGTGATGAGATCATTTATTGTTGCTAAACTTTAATAGCGTCTAAGTAAGGGGGTCGGTATTTTTTTTTTCCTTGTTTGTCTGTTGTTTTTTCCGCTCCTGCTGGACCAGTAGCAGCCTCCAAATGACATGACGCTAAATCAGATTTTTTTTTCTTTCCAATTTGAAAAGAAAAAAAAGCAAAACCTCACCTCAGCACCAAATGAGGCAGTTCATGCTGGTTTTGGAAAAGGAATTAGCTCCAGAGAGAAAAATAACAAAGTCCGTTCTGAAATCTTTCCTATATATTGAAAGGCCAGTTTGGAAAGGAAATGCGGAAAAACAAACAGAAGGTACCCAGGTTTCTTTATCATACCTGCAGAAGGATATGCTAAAATCTACACAGCCATACCCTGGCGCCAGGTCTTCATTATTTTTTCTCTTTTAAAATGGCACCCACTGCTCTATAAAATGATCTATTGGGACTTCAAAGCCGTGGCAATTGCATGTGGCACAGGATGTACGCAATTAATTATGTGATGCTTAAATGACAGGGTGTAGGAAAAATAGGGGAGAAGAAAAAGTTAAAAAAAAAAAAGCAAAAAAAAAAAAAAATCCAAAGTAAACTGAAAGACCTGGTTGTCTGCCTGCCAAGAACCAGTAGCAGATAAGGCCTCTAGTTGCCGTGGAAACTCGGGCCTCCAGGAGCCAGAATCCAATTTCAGAAACCACAAAATCAACATAAACGTGTGCAAAAATAAAAAGGTTTGTTTGGCAAGTAATAAGGAGAAGGGTACCAATGTATAAAACACATGAACCAAGGTGACCTCGGCCAACTGAAGCCGTAATGACGATGATGTCCGTGGCAGATTTGGCACCTCCAAAATGAGCGGTAACAAGACACAGTCCACGCTTTCTGTTATCAGGTAATTGCTACCTTTTTGAAATATTAACCATCCACCACCTCTTCCCATACCTCACCTCAAAAAACATAACACCACCCTTCCTGAAAGCAGTGCTGGTAGACCTTGATTTTAGCCCAGGAGGCCAGAAAACAAGACAGCTAGAATTTTCGCTTGATTCTTAGACATGAATCACATTCTATACCATCCAGGACAAAGAAAAATGGATTATACGTATAGACTTTAGCCCTTCTGTAATATCTGGGAAGAATAATTACATTCCAAAGTAAGAACCAGGCTTCACATGTGAGCTCTTACCTGCAAAACTTAAGGTTATTCTAGTCTCTTCATTTAATTTGCTTATGTTTGGAATAGAGAAATATAATCTAAAATAAAAGCTCTTGGGATGCCCGGGTGGCTCAGCAGTTGAACATCTGACTTTGGAGGAGGTCGTGATCCTGAGGTCCTGGGATCAAGTCCTGCATTAAGCTCCTCGCAGGGACCCTGCTTCTCCCTCTGCCTGTGTCTCTGTCTCTGTCTTTCTCTCTCTCTCTGAGTCTCTCATGAATAAATACATAAAATATTTTTAAAAAATAAGAAAATAAAATAAAATAAAATAATAAAATAAATAAAATATCTTTGATGGGTAGACAGCTTTTAATTCATCCTATACTCCGGGAAATTATTTACATAGGCAACATTATTTCTGTGCTTTTCCTTCATTTTCTTTAGAGACTAAATGCTCTCTTAGATTCACTTCATTGATAGGGTGATCAATAATTTGCTTAAGACCAACTTTGAATTCCATCGAGCAGTAGGCCAAGAAGACTTTTGGTATAAATTTCAGAGAACCCCCAAGTTTGAAGTCACAGAGAAAAGGCACCAGCCTGTTTGGTACAGAGGAAATTCCTTTCCCAGGAAGAAAAAAAATATTTAAATTCCCTAGACAGATAAATATGTAAAGAAAGAAACTAAACCCAACACATAGAAAGGTCCCATATATACTGGCTGACTATGGAAATGCCTCACCTCCTTTATTTCTCGATTCCAAGTTTTTGCTTTTCAAATTAAAAACTTTAAAAATGTATAATTCCATCTATAATAACCTATAATGTCTATCATTTGTGTAGAAAACACCTCCCTGGCAGAGACTCTGCTACGTGTCTAATACATCACTTCCTTTGTCACCTGGGCCCATAGTTAAGGTAGATCTCCTTGTGACTGAGTGCTAAGCAATACAATGTAGGTGACGTGATGAACATCACTCAAGATTGGCCCTCTTAGGATCCTCCAAACTCTCTCTACTTGTCAATTTGCCAGGTAGATACAGGAGACCCAATGTACCTTTCACTTTTCTAGGAGACAGCATATCACAAAATGGAGGGATTCTGGCTTCCTCACTTCTCACTTGGAGAAGAGCTACTGAGGAGGGCCTCTGATGAAGAAATCTGATGAAGAAATCCATGCTAGAATTAGCAGGGATGATAAATGAGCTTTTAACATGTTGAGCCACAAAGGTTTATGGCATTTGTCACCACACTGCATACTCCAATATAACACCTCTCAAAAAAACAACCTAAGCATTACCAGTGTCTTTGAAGTAGTCCAACATCCCTAGAAAAGTCAAGGTTGGGATCCCTGGGTGGCTCAATGGTTTAACGCCTGCCTTCGGCCCAGGTCACAGGATCAAGGCTTCCTGCATGGAGCCTGCTTCTCCCTCTGCCTATGTCTCTGTCTCTGTCTCTGTCTCTCTCTCTCATAAATAAATAAAATATTTTAAAATATTATTTAAGAAAAGTCAAGGCATCTTCTATGTACATTTTACCTGTTGGCATCCAACTCTATCAGAGCCCTAATCACATGTGATGGTTATATAACTGATACTTTAGTAAGCGTGCCAGGAATACATTTTTTTCCCAATATTTTCCAGGTATAGCACCATACTAACAATGCATGTTGACATTGAGAGTCTAGAAAATGTATTCAGCAATCTGTATGTACCTAATAAGGATGAAGAGAAAAACTCACAAATGTCTGAAAAGGGTATTTTCTTGTCCTTCCAGCCAAAAGAGCTTTAAAAATACCACTATCTTTTTAAAGCTGGACAATTAAGGAAAAACTCAAAATCCTTAGGCTGTGTTTTGAAGACTAAACGAATGCTCAGCCACAGTGATGAGAAATATCTTCCTTCTGGAAACCGTAAGTGGCAGGGAGAAAGCCCAGAGCCTTCAGCGATTCAGCACCATGCTGCATTTTGACATTCAAGTATCTGTTATTATGAGCAAAGTTTGCCTAATATAAAATTCGTCCCAGGAGCAGAGAAAATTTGTGTGACCATAAGTATGAGAACCTAATAATCTGGAGAGTTTGGGGGAATTGAGAAACAATTTTTTGCTTTCCTAACTGCTTAGGGCATTATAAGGAAGGAAGCCCAATATTAAAAAGTGTTTGCTTGATTCAGCTGCCAAGTAGATAATGCCACATAATTTTCTCACTAAAAGTTGCAACTTTATTTTTTTAATTCATTCATATTGAATACCTACTTGTTGGATATATTAATGGTGTAGTCCTATAATAGAATTTTATGTAGGTCTTAAAAATCATGTTTCTAAGAATATTTAATGACTTTAGAAAGTTCTGATACACAGTAAATGAAAAGAAAAATCAGGATATATAATTTAAACCCTACAATGAGGGAACCTGGATGGTTCAGTCAGTTAGGTGTCTGCCTTCAGCTTGGGTCATGACCCCAGGGTCTGAGGATTGAACCCCATGTTGGGCTCTCTGCTCAGTGGGGAGTCTGCTTCTCTCTCTCTCTCTCTCTCTCTCTCTCTTTCTCTCCCTCCTTTCCCTGCCCTGGCTTGTGCTCTCTCTGCCTCTCTTTCTCTTTCTCTTTCTCTCTTTATTTATAAATAAATAACATATTTAAAATAAAATAAACCTTATGATAAAAAATGTGAGAAACAGGTTGAAATGAATATATAAAAATTAAAAAGCTATTTCATTCAGTTGAATTGTAGTTGATTTTTATTTAATTTCCTCTTTATAATTTTCTACAATTCCAAATTTTTACCTACTAAATATATGCCCTGCCATTTGATTGTTAGAATAGGTTAATACTTGTTATTTGTTAAAATAATTCAGACCATCTGCATTCCAGGTAAGGTTAAGGCAGCCTACAATATTAAAATATATTTAAATCATGCATTCCAAAAGGGGAGAGACCATGAAAATTCATGACATAATTTCTGTAATAACACTAATCTTACAATGCATTGGGTGATCTTTTGAGTATTGTCCATACATTATTTCAAAGCATCTTCATACCACCCAACAAAGCAGGTAATTGTATTACTTCCTTTTTACAAACAAGAAAACTGAAGCACAGAGAGGCTGAATAACTCGCCTGAGGTTACTCAGCTAGTTACTAGAGGAGCTGGGGTTTCAATCTAGGCAGTCTGGATCCCAAGGCTGCACTTTTAGGCAATATGTTGTAGGATGGTTGCAAGAAACAAAAATGGGAGTTTGCCTTTGGGTTAGTTTCTCTCAAAGCAAACAGGGAATAATAGGTTATGTAGATTTACCTATTATAAAAAACACAACTAAGTATTTAACTGACGATACGGATGGTTTCTTAGGTCTAAATTTTAAGAGGAACTGATTGTGAAAGTTATTGAATGCAGAAGCAGGCACAATTTTCAACCATATTACTGTAGAATATACAGAAATAAAACCCAGTCAAGAAAATGAAAGGAAGCAGGGAATCCTTGCGCTCCTGAGGCATGGTTTTTCAAAGTTTTCATCCTTCTGTGGGGGAAGATAGATACAGAGATGCCACCTTACTAAGAACAGGACCCTGTTGCTGGTGATAGCACCAGCTCTTATCTCGTTCTCTCTGCAGGATCAAAAACCACTACAAAGGTCAGAGGGGGACAGAGGAGCAGAGTTAAACAAGATCTCTTTGGCAAGATTATTTCTTCCAAGGGGACATCATTCATCTAATCATGTTGCATATTAAATCAATTTGCACCAAGAAAATGAAAGCCACACAGGGTGATATATAGCCTATGGGAGCTCCCCAAATGAACCCCAGCCCCAGCCAATGTTTTAGTCTCTTGCTACTTCTTTTATTTTACACAGAAAATTAAATTTTAGCAGTTGAGTTCTATTTTCGTTTAGAATGTCTATTAAAAGTCTGGCTGTAATATTTATGAATACCCAAACAAGACCACCAGGGCACATATGTACTAAAAGCAAGTCTCCGTCACAGATCTACCGAGCAGTTCCTTAGACATTAATAATAAAACAATAATAATATAAAAATCGTTAGCTAAACCTAATAGGTTCAAATTGGAAGAAAAGAAAAAAAATTGGAAGAAAAGATTAAAACAAAGAAAATAAAAAGTTTTAAATTTTGCAAAAAAAAAAAAAATTGTCCTTTATGGTGACTTAGAAATTCTATCCTTCCTTTTGCTTCAATCCTGGGATTAATAAAAGATGTAGACTCAGGTCCAATGATAGGCTCATCAGATTTCATGACAAGGCTCTCAAGAAGATATTTTAGAGGAATCACTCAAATATTTCCTGAAGAGTATGTGAAAGTCTCAACTGCAAGCATATAGATGCAAGAATTTTTTCACCCCAAAGTGGATTTTTTTTTTTGCCATTTTTTTGCTGAATTCCTAGTGGCTTTTGTTTTATTTTGTTTGGTTGGGGTAAGGGTAAGCTTACAGATTGTCCTGAGAAGCAGTGAGTAGAAGGAGACAGACAATTTTCTGTGAAATTGTTAGCAGTCAATGCTGAGCAGGGTTAAATAATGATAAAATACATTAAAGATATGCCATTTCATAAATAATGATGTGAACTAATAGAGAAACAGGAGTTGATTTGAAAAAAAGAAAAAAAGGAGCTAGTTCTCCATACTATTTTCCAGTAACACATTACCATCCACAGTTTAGCCAGCCATCAAAGTTAAAACTGAGGACCATCCTTGCCACGGAAAAATAAATTCATTTTAACAAGATGAATTAATCTGAATCTTCAGTGAAAAAAATAACCATTGATTTCAGGTTCATCTTTGTGTGGTGATCTTCACTTTTTCCTTGGATAACTTTATGAAAAGATAATATTTTCTGAGTATCAACTCTCAGGACTACACTATCTGTACCATTGTCTATCGATCTCCTAGTGAAGCAATGGAAAGGAGGAGGAAGAGAGAAAGAAGAACTAGGAGAAACTGAGTCTCTCTTCCACACATTCCAAGTTGTAAAACATCACCTTGTCCTCTCATGACACTCATATTACCTCTTCTCTTCTTGCTGCCCTCTCTGCTCACCCTTGGGAGTGGGCCTTCCCTCATCTACCTTCACTGGACCCTAACAGAACTTTCTGTGCTTTTATATGTTTCTGGGCCCAGGAACGAGGTTACACAAACACTGACCTTGAGATTGCAGAAGTCTTGATGGTTCCCACCAACCAATGGACGTTTTCCTAAACATTCCTCCCCATGCCCCTGGGAAGGATTTTTTTTTTCTGTAAAGAAAGAAGGCCTCTTATGGAAGCTATAGGCATAGGCAGAAAAATGATGAGAGAGGGTGGTGACATGGAGCAAGTTGGTGAGAAAAAGGTGCCAGAGTTCTTAATGGGTATTGCTCTTCAGTTGAGTCTAATTTAGTAGCATTTTCTGTGTTACTGGATTGGCTTAATCAGAAGGGATTTAGGTACAACATCATGCCTTGATTCAACAACTGTGTGTGTGTGTGTGTGTGTGTGTGTGTGTCCATGAGCACAGTGATTTTTATACTGTAGAGAACAGTTAGCTAAAAATATTTCCACAATGGAGAGAGGGCATGGTTTTCTTCTAGTCAACTTTCAAAGGAACTGTTCTGTCATCTGAACCCAGAGCTAAGGTGGCCCACCTAGACTTTGCAGGGCTGATCTGCCTGAGTCCATTTCTCACTCTGCCTCCAGAATGGCACAATGCCAAACACGCTCTTGGTAATCTTGTGCACTCGACAACTCTCAGTTTTCTCTATCGTTCACCTCTGCAGACCTTTTGAAGTATACTTACTCTGGTTTTGCTCACTGCCATTCTTCAGAATGCATTTGCATGATATTGGGAAAGCAAAAGAATGTTAGATTGGAAAATCAAAATCCTGGCACCGAAGTTTTAAATCTGAACAAGGAAGAAGAGAGCCAGAGTTTGAGGACTCCCCCCCACCCCCGCCTACCCCTATATCTTCTTTGCCACCAATGTTCATCATTTCTTTTACAGAACTCCAGCTTTTGAGAATTACAATGTAATTTGGCCTTCATGTGTTCCCTGCTCTACACACTCAGGCCCAATGAACTTGATTCTGAACTTGACTGATTTTCTGAACCGGGCTCATGGCGATCCTCAATAACACAGGTTAGTTGAATTAAGGAATGTGGCCCATCTGAGCAGGTATGGTAATTTTCACCAAAGGGAGTGCTTGAAAGGACTTTTTAAAGCCAGTTATATGAGAATTTTAAACCAAGACAATCCATATGAGCTCATGAAAAGGATAGAGGACAGAGATTTACCTTGAGGGAGAAGAGAGAGGTTGATGGGCAAGAGTTTAGAACCTGAGGTGAATTGATGGGGGTTCAGACTTTGTTGGCCTCAGATGGAAGGTGGAACCTAGTAAAACTCAGATACCAGGTTAAAAGTCTAGTCAAACAGGTGGGCCACTTGTTATGGAGAAAAGGTAGAGAGTTGAAGCATAATGCTTGGTTGGGCTCCTAAGGCTCAGACTTATCAGAGAGACATCAATCCTCCAACTGCATCCAACCAGGCTCTCTTTAATCCAGTTCTGGATAAAATGGAGCTACATGTAGCTGAGTGTCATTGCTTCTATGTAGAAGAAGGGAGAGAGAATCAGGAAAAAATCAATATGCAAGATGTGCCCAATCTATAGGTCGGGGGTGGCTGTGACAAAGTGCGGAGACCTGAATATGTGGATGGAAGTGAGGAGTTGGGAGGGTAGGAAAGAATGCTTGGCAAGACAATAATCCTTAGCTGTTTTGCTTTTTTATTAATGCAACATGGACATAAATATCCTATTCCTATAATTATGTAAACTATTAAGTAGCTTCTTCCTTCTTTAATAAAAAGACTATGGCAATTTCTTCAGATTGCTCCCAACTATATGTGCATTTCATAATGATGATTTATTTGAAAGTCTTAAATATGACTGAGTGATCAGAAAATTATGTTCTATCTTCTGTGTTTCCTTTACGTGGTATTTTTGGTGATACAGAGGAAGTGGTTGACATCAACCTAGCTTTATAAACTTTCTAGTCAATCTGGTACACATATTATTCAAGGTCATCTCATAAAAAAATAAATCTTTATGTATACATAAAACATTTAGTCAACTAGTATACTTATTCTTAATATTACTTTATGTGGCTAATGCTCGATAATACATAGACTATTTTTTAAAATGAATCGACTGTATAATCATTTTTGCAGACACTCTTATTGCCTGTGAGCCGGAAGATCGCATTATAAGGTATATTAAAAGTGTGTGATTACTATACCTTATGAAGAATGCAATCCAGAAGCCTTTAGACTCTAGATCACCAATGACAAAGAAATGGGATGATATTTTCATAAAACTATAAAGAGTATGAGTTTCCCAAGCCAAGAGCACTCATTTTAACAGTGTTCTTTTCCAACAGATTTCCATTTATTAGTGTATATTTAGTATATTATCCAATACATATGATCTATATATGACTAAGTTTTAAATCACTGTAACTATAAATGCCAACCTATAAAAGGTTTGAGAAATTCCATGACTCCAGAAAAAGGGCAAAGACTAAAAAATTCTAAGTACCTTTGGTTTCATTTAAAAGTTTGTAGGTGAAAAACAACTGATACTCCATTCTGAATATGATAGTGATTACAGTAAATAGCAAATGGAAGACCTTGACTAATTAAAAACAATGATGTTAGTTTGGAGGACATGGCAACGTCTTACTCAGGGCAAGATTTTTAATTCCTTTCTTCCCAGAATATTGTGAAAAGGTCCATGATGGCGTGAGATAGGTAAGCTATAGGCTTATTAGCCTACAGGAACATGAACCCGAAGCCCTGTGAGATCTTTTATGGCCATGTGAGTCTGTGAAATGTTGTAGTTAATTCTCTGCTATCACCTCACACACAGCACTAAATGTATTTGCTGGCTGGCTTCCCTCTTTCTGTCAATGGTGCCACCATTCTTCCAGCCACCCAGGCTTGAAATTTTGGAGTTAGCTTTCATTCTTTTGGCTTCCTACCCCTTAACCCAGTCACTTACCAAAGGCATTCAATTCTTTTATGTCTCTTTCCCATCCAAGCCTATCTTGCTTGTCCCATTGCAAGACTTTAATTCAAACTCCTATTATTTCATGCCTGTTCAATTGCAATACTCTTGGAATTGGACCTTTTTTTCCATCCAGCTAGCCCTGTGTGTCACCACTAGATTAATCTTCTTTAAATATTACTTTGATCCTGTAGTTTGTCTTCAGTGGCTCTGCCCTGTGTTCCTCTGTTGCACAAGCTGCTGATCTGCTCAGTGACGAAAGGGGCATGGGATTAATTACATTCGTGAAAAGACTGCCTATGGCCACCTCTCTAGGAAATCCATGGTGCTTCCCAGCATCTTGGGGGCTTGAAGAAGTCTACCGATGGGAAAACCTGATTCACTTAATTTCACATTCCCACTTCTTAAATTTAGCTGTATATAGAAACTTTTTTTCACGTAAAAATCATTAGCATCTCTCAGATTCAATATTTTAAATAACATATTTTGGGAAACATTGATGAGTATCATAATATTCGAGCTCCTTAGCTTGACATATTTCTTCATAATTGTACTCCATTCAGTATAGTCTTTTCTTGCACTCCTCACCCCAACCCTGGACACACCAACACCACATCTCAGTCTATACTCTCTGATCAGACTTATCCCTCCTTCATTAATTTTTACTTGTTAATTTTTTTTAAAAAATCATTTGTTTCCTTCAAGATCTAATTCGATGCCACCTCTCTTAAAAATATTTTGTAATGCTCCAGTTCCAAAGGTTAGCTAGGTCTCCCATAATATATGGGACACAGTAATTATAATAGATATAGAGTAATTTTCAATCCATTCAATTCAGTTTACCAGAAATCTGTTAAGTTCCTTCTAGTCACCAGGCACTGATGCTAGGAAGTAGATGATGGAAGGTGGCCCCACACTAAGTTGCTCAGTAGGGTTTTTAGAGACTTGGAGATATTTCTATAAAAGTGATATGAAAAATACTATGGAAACCTAGTTCATTCTACTTGGAAATCTGGGGTGGTGCTCATGTAAAGCTACAGAAAGATGGCCTCTTAGCCTGCTCTAGTTTAATTAGAACATTAAACAATTATCATCATTAAATAATGAATTCTAGATAGCCTATATCCTCATATTGGATTCAAAATCTGTAACAACTGGCCATGCTTCATAAGACAGAGGCCAGAGAATCACTATTACCTGTTATAAGTTCTCATTCAAGTTGAAAACTATTCACAGTAACTCTTCAATACTTATTCTTCAGACTACAGAAACCCAGTTCCTTATATTTTTTTTCAGAGGTCTGATTTTCTAGTCTTTAATCATCATCCTTCTCCTCTGAACTCCCTCCAAAGCCTCCACGCTCCCCTTGACTTGTCGATCCCACAACTGGTTACTATGCTGTGTAAACAGCAGAGAATGTCATGCACAACCATACAACGTGGTAAGGTTTGATTTAGTTAAGAACTCAACTCACAAACACTTATTCAGAATATCTCAATCCTGTAGTGCAAAACTTGGCTGTGGCTCAGAGTGTTTTAATGGCCTGTTCATACAGCATTACATGAGGGTGATGATTTTTTAAAAATTCTTCTGGGCATAATATCGAGCTACAGAAACTCCCAAATAAGTACATCCACACAGCACCAGATATTTAAGAGCTATTTATGATTTCCACTATTTACCTGTTTAAATAAGTGTGACACATTTAAAATATTTAAGATATATATGTATGTGTGCATATGCATAATACATATATATTATACTAACTATATATTAAATATCTAGTTATATAAAATTAAATAAGGCATGTAATAGGGCTTTTTCACACGATTTAAGTCTTGAGGCTTTTGTGTGCATGTGTGTTCACACATGGTGGCATATTTCTTACTACACGAAGAAGGAAAGTAGACTATTCCCTTAATTATAGATAAGCAACCCCAAATTAATCAAATTTTAATTTATAAATTTGTGGCACAAAAGGCAGAGGGAAAAGACATCTCGCTAACAAAGGAGTAAGAATTACATTGATAACAGATTTCTTAAAAGTAACAATAGAAATGAGAAATCAAGGGATTCTTCATAGTGCTTGAGAAAATAACTATGGAATAAAAATAGTGTACTAAACTAATCCAGCTTTAAAAAACAAGAATAAAATCATAATATGTTCAGGTAAAAAAAAATCAAATATTCCACTAATAGGCTGAATTAAAAAATATATTTCGAGGAGAAGGAAAATATGGAGAAAATGCAAGACATAAAAACAAATAGTAAGAAAAAGTTTTGTACATTTATTAAATCTAGACAAATGCTATCTGGTTTAAAGCAATATTAATGCTGCTACTTAAAATAAAAAGTGATTTTTAAAGAACAGTAATAAAGTACAGGAAATTAAGAGCATATAAATTAGAGGATATCAGGTCTTTATGAGGTCCTTATATTTTAGGGGGGAGGAAAGGGGCTAAAAATAGGGTTTAAGATATTGTTAAGCTTTGTACTTGAGTAACCAAATATGCATGATAAAAGTTCAGGAGGGATCACTAAAACAGTAGTAATATTAAGATTAATTCTAAATCTAGTTTGAAATTTTAACATGTTAAACTTTGGGCTTCATTCAATATTCATGATATAATTTCCAGACTAACCTCTAAAAGGGTAGAAATGGATGAATTCAAAACCTGGTGAATTTTTTTTAATGTGGAAAAATGAGAAAAATAAACTACAGCAACTCAAAAAAACCACAACCAATCCTGAAGAATGCAAGAAAGGGAAGAAGAAAGAAGACAGGGATAAGTAGAAATTATAAACTTGATCTTAACTTGCTATTTAAAAGACAGAGATAATGAAATTGTATTTTTAAAATCCTAGCTTATAAATATGAATTCAGAATATACCAGCCTTGATCCCTAAACAGCTCATAAAGACTTCTATAGCATAAAGACACACATTTTTTTTTTTAAATCAAGGGAATGTAAAAGATATACCCAGGGTACTATCAACAAAAGGTAGCTGATGTCTGAATATTAGTATCATACAAAGAATGCGTTAAGACAAAAGCATTATCAGGAAAAGATAATTATTATATAGTAAATAATAAACAGTTCAATTCACCAATAAGATAAAAAATTAAACTTGTCTTCATCTACTAATTTAACTCTATCTACAATATATAAATCAAAAATGCATAGAACTGCAAGAAGAAGGCAGCCTGGGTGGCTCAGCAGTTCAGTACCGCCTTCGGCCCAGGGTGTGATCCTGGAGACCCAGGATGGAGTCCCAGGTCGGGCTCCCTGCATGGAGCCTGCTTCTCCCTCTGCCTGTGTCTCTGCCTCTATCTCTCTCTCTGTCTCTCTCATAAATAAAATATTTTAAAAATTTAAAAAATTAAAAAAGAACTGCAAGAAGAGGTGCCTAGATGGCTCAATCGGTTAAGCATCAGATCATGATCTGAGCTGAAATCAAGTAGCCAAACTAGGATGTACATGGGAAGGATTAAATAGTAACTGCCTCACCTGGGAAAGACATAAAAATTAAGTGAGATAAATAATTTAAAGGAAAGTTGCTGACATATGGAAAACAATCTGTGGATAGGACAAAAAATAGTATTCTTTTAACTATGTTAAAATATGTTATATTTTACCAAATCCTTCACCCCTCCCTCCCTATTGCTTATGAAGCCTCTTGGGTTTAGAATCAAGGGTATAGAAGATTAGGGTATTAACTGTAGGGTTGTGTGTTTGGTTTTTCTGGGGGATGATTCTACTAGATTCTGGATAATGCAGACACTCTTCAGCTATCTTTAGTATGAGGCTCTTTGCCAAGGGGAGGGCAGAAAGGAAAAGCAGAAATTGGGAAGTTATTGTCAGGTGAGAAGGTAAATCAAAGCCACCAGATTGTGATACTCAGAATGATCACAAAGAGTCAAATAAATAGGTCATTCTTCTTATTTTTTTCTTTTAAGATTTTATTTATTTATTAATGAGAGAGACACTTAAAGAGAGGCAGAGACATAGGCAGAGGGAGAAGCAGGCTCCCCGCGGGTTACCCGATGTGGGACTTGACCCCAGGATCCCAGGATCATGACCTAAGCCAAAGGTAGACGCTCAACCACTGAGCCACCCAGGGGCCCCCAAATGGGTCATTCTAATAATAATTTGAGCCATATATTATATTTAGATTGTTCCAGATCTTAGCAGTGGAATCAAAATGAGTATTGAACTCTGATTTTAAATGTGCATTACCTTTTTACTATGTCACATGTATATCACAGAAATGCTTTTTAGTGTCATTTCACATATCTGAGTATTTTCTCTAGGTCCCTCTGCTAATTCCTGGAAACGCTCCATTCAGAGTTGGACTCATAATCAGATTTGGCCAGTCAATACCAAGGCAACTGTCTGTATGTTTTCTTTCCACTGTATCACAGGATGCCAACACACAGCTTAAGAAACAGTCAGGAAAATGAAGCCTGTTTCTTGAGGGCCTGATTAAGCAAGACAAAGTCAATTAACATCTGATTCCTCACAGGTTTCTGCAAGCAAATTGTTGCAATTACCCAAAACCAGTGAGCAAATTGTGAGATAATTAAAAGGGGCAGTCATGGTCCTGCCACTGCTGTCAGAAATTCCGTAAGAAGCTGATTAAGGCACATTTTTAAACATGCAAAGTTTGCTGCAGGAAAGTTTTCCCCTCTAATGACAATGTACATATTAAAATACAACTGCTCTATATTTTATGTAATTTTAAGTACATTTCAAGTGTTATGTGCTTATTTGCATTTTGTATTCTTAACAATTTACTGTTTTCATTTGCATATAAAATAAATGCAACATCTTTACAAAGTGTGTGTAGTATATACACCGTTGTCACAGCCAGGACATTTTACAGCTCTATGGAATAAAAGATAGACTCCACTGTTACTGTTTATGGTCTGTAATAGGCAACATAAAAACAAACTCCACATTAGTTATGTAGACAGCATACTTTTATGAGCCTGTTAAACTTTGTTTTCACAGGCTACTTAGTCATTTCAAACTAGAGCCTAAACAAACTACCCATATATTTACTCTGTTTGTCACCAAGAGTTAAGATTTGATCTCATTATGTAGGTGGTCATTAATGCAGAATTGCAGACATTTCTATATCATGTTTACAGAAGAAGCTACCAAGAACCAAAATGGAATTGCACCAGCAGATAGGAGGTGACAAGATTTCTTTCTTAAAGTGGCATCTTCAATGAGCCTTCAGAGCGGACAGAAATCAGGTTTTCCAGCTGAGATGGTTCAGATAAAGATTTGTAATCCTGCAGTTATAAGGACTTATTAAAAAAAATCCACCCCTATCTCTAAAGGGGAGGGAGTTGTAAATTGTTTGCTCAGTTTTGCATCTTTGCACTTTGAGATAATTCAGTGAAATCTGTTGTCCATTGTTTTTCAAAGGATACACAACTGATATATGCTCTGAAGAGTATGGCCAGAATGATGAATAAAAGGCAAATCGCATGGAAAACATTTTCAAAGTAATATAGGCTTGTTTGGGGTTGACTTCCTGGAAACGATAATGTGCGTACAGCTAAGAAGGAGGTAAGTTAAAGGTGTGGATGTCCAGAAAGTGCTCCAGGCAGAGGGAAGAGTGGTATAGAGACCATAGGTAAGAGTGGGCCAAACACTTAAGAGAAACAAGCAAGAGGCCAAAATGACGAGAGCAAAATAAAGCATTTGAATTTTCTAAAGGAAATTGATGTGACTGAAATATAACTTATGTGGCAATTATTTATTAGGATGATACATCTTTTTATAAGAGCTGCTATTTTATCCACTCAAGAGTTGACAGTTCTTGGAAATTTACTTATATTCATTCATTGACCAAATGCTGAATGCATACCTACTATGAGCTAATAATGTAGGGCATTGGGTTGTATTAATGAAAACAATAGCCCAAGACTCATATTTTAATGTCATTGACCAATGACCATGGCCAATCAGGCTGTATCCCAAATTTAAAATAGATTAATACTAGAAATTCTATTTTTGTAGCACATCTCATGAATACATCAAAAGAGAAATCTCTCCATAGATGTCTAAGATAATGAGTAATTTAAAAACTGACATGTAATAATAAAATAGGAACGATAAAAATCAGTGGGTGACAAAATACTTAAACATAAATGGAAGAATTCCCATTATAGTCAGAAAAGAGCCAGGACAGCCATCATTACACCAATTATTCTAGAAGTTCTAGTTAATGCTGTAAAACTGACAACCAAAAAAGGAAGACTACATGTCGCTCTTTGTAGATGAATTATTCTACCTCATGAAAGCTTATGAGAATGGAGTAATTATTAGAAATCATAATCAAATCTCATAGGAAGCTTTTCTCCCCCCCCCGCAAATACATACAGATATCAATAATTTCCCTATACATGCTAGAAATAGCCAGCTTGAAAATATGATATCCATACACTAAGAACTAGAAGAAGTTATGGGAAATTAAAGCAAGGATTCAAATAAGGTACCTTTAATTGAGACTACTCAATAATATATTCTCTAAAATTAGCTTATAAGTGTTTGGTAGTTACAGTTAAAATCTGATTTGGTATTAACTGGTGAGGTGGTTTTTTAGTTCATCTAAATAATAATAATTTCGGTACAGAGAAGAAAAATGGCGAAATTAGGGGAGGGGTAAAGGACAATAAAACTACAAAAATTAAAATATGTGATATAACCCAAAGAATAGAAAAGCTGGACTAACAGAAAACCCAGAAGTAGACATATATGTGTAGTTCATTGATAATAGTTAAAAAGTCAGATCCATGAAGAATGGACTCACCCATAAACAGTGCCTTTCTTAGACAGCTTGTACTAGAATATCATTCCCTTGTGCTTTAAGCTCACTGATGGAATCAAACATCATCACTGCTGAGAATTTCACCTTCCTTCTGGGGCCAGCAAGGATAAATTCAAACAATGAGTTATTTCATAGCAAAAAAAAAAAAAAATCCCCCCAAGACAACAAAAAAACCAAAAATATAACCCACAAATACATACACACACATATTCACTCACACATACAATGACCAAACTCTCAAATTAGCTTTTTCTGTAAAATTTTGTCATGAAAAGTACTATTTGATTAAGTCAAGAAGGTTGTTTTTTTTTGTTTGTTTTTTCCCGCCTCACTTTCCAAATGCCATGGACTCCTGTAGATTGGCCCTAAGACTTCCATTACCAGAAATGGCTCCTTTATCACAAAAGTACTTAGGATGTCCATATTTGGAATGTGAGATGGATTGCATGGCATTAAATATCAGTTATATTGGTCTGAGGCATCCACAAACCAACGATTGCCATGACGCTAACATTGGTCAACCCTGACTTTTTGGCATTTAATGGACTCTGCCATCAGATCTTCCGCCACCGTGGCTACACAATGCAGGGGACACTGGGTGGATGCCTGAATGATCTTATTTTGGTCTAGAGAAATAAAAAGTTAAAGTGTTTTATCTTACTTGAGTTTAGACTATCTACTCAGTACAAATAAAGAAGCACCCATATACAAGTGTATGCACACACATACACACATGTCCAAAGCTCATGTGTTTGTATCACCTAAATGAAAGTTTTTCCTAACACTTTAGAACATACACATAATGTGGACTATGTAATATTGCATGTAATGTAATATGTGCATTATGGGGACTACGTAATAACAGGTACATATGAATGTGTATATATCACACACACATGTACGATAAACACACACACCCAATACATATATATATGATATATATATATAAGATATATATATAATATATATATATCTATATATATGATATATATAGATATCTTTTAAGAGAATTCCCTGAAGTCTATTTGTTTCACATCAAAGGGCACACATACTATTTAGAGCTTTAAAAACAAATTTTCCCATTCTTCCCTCAGAACGTTTTTGCCACCTGTTCATCAGGTTGGGAGGCTGGAGATTAGAGTAGAGGAAAATGTCCTCTTCTAGGAAAAAATTCCCTTCTCAAGTTAACTCATAAAATAGTTAAGTTGGATGCAGGGATGAGAGTAAAATACAACTATTCAATAGATTTAATTCAATAGATTTAAATTTAATTAAAATTTAATTTTTTAAAATGTCCCTCTAGGGTGGACATTTGTGGTTGAGATCCTGCCTTTGGCTCAGATCATGATCCCAGGGTCATGGGATCGAGTCCTGCATCCGGCTCCCTGCAGGGAGCCTGCTTCTCCCTCTGCCTGTGTCTTTGTGTCTCACATGAATAAATAAATAAAATGCTTAAAAAACAAAAATAAATAAAAAATAAAAATAAATAAAATGTCCCTCTAGAGACATTTTAACTACAGAGGATCTTTTAAGAACCTTCACTATAGAGACTCTTAAGAGACTCTTAACTATGGAGGACAAACTCCGGGTCGCTGGAGGGGAGGGGCTAAATGGGTGATGGACATTAAGGGCACTTGTGATGAGCACT
Organism: Canis lupus baileyi; assembly: GCF_048164855.1. Lineage (NCBI taxonomy): Eukaryota > Metazoa > Chordata > Mammalia > Carnivora > Canidae > Canis > Canis lupus. Next base: position 743,540 of record NW_027326430.1, on the reverse strand, counting down.
GGGTGTGATATGTAAGTGATGAATCCTAAATTCTACTCCTGAAACCAATACTACACTATATATTAACTAACTTGAATTCAAATAAAAACTTGGAAAAAAAAACTTTTTCTTAAAGAAAAAAAGAAAATACAATGTTCCTCTAGAATTTACAAGCCCAAACTACATTGAGCTATAATTACAATAATTATCCAACTAACAAAAAGTCACAGTTACCTGGAATAGCTTTGGTTCTCAACTTGCCAGGGTGCTTATGGTAATTTTTCTCAAAAGAATCTTTTCTATATTTAACAAGTTTTAAATAATGACTAGATGTGCACCTAGGAGGGAGACTGGGAGATCATGATTTCAACCCCAGCCTAACAAGATTGTGTCACAGTTTCTATTAACCTTTTGCGTTCAGCACCCAATCATCCTGTGGGAAATGCACAAGGGCAGAGGAATAAGCAGGATGAACTCATTGATCCCTAGGAGCCAAAAGAATATAGGATTTAAAGATTTGTTCACTGATTTTGAACAGAGCTATTAACAAAAGTCTACTCCCACATATAGTCACCCCCCCCTTCCTGAAGGAACTGAATGAATAGGACACTGATTCAATGTGTGGCTGATCCAGAGCAAGGCAGCAGAGGTACCTGTCTGTGATTTTCATTAGTGTTGGGCTGAGTCTGCCTCCATTGGTTGTGGCCAGAGTATCACATTTCCCTTTAATATTTCTAAACCACTTTGGCTCTTTGAATGTTTCACCTTAATGCTCCAGCTATCTCAACAGTACATATAAGCTCGATTAAGGTTATCCGAACATGTAACCTCTCCAGGATTGTACCTCTTGGGTCCTCATCAAATCTGCTTTGTCATAGAGCAGACGGATGAAACGAGCGTGTTACTAAGAAGGAAAGAAATCGGTCCAACTTCTAATAGGCTTATGATTCATCCTTTGACGGCTCACAGGCCTTTCTGGACAACAGCGATTGGCCATCTGGTTTCATTGGGGATGATAAATTCAGCAATAAACATGACTCTTGGTCTTCTGTCCCTCTAAACCCAAGTCACAAATATTGTGAGTCAGATGTCCCCACCCAACAACACAACAGCTCCTTAGCTCAAATGCTCCTTTGACATAGCCCATGCCACCCAACTTCAATTATGCCTGGGCTACATTTCTTTTGGAGGCACTACAGGATTTTTTTTTCTCTAACACACCACACACACACACACACACACACACACCACACACCACACACACACACACACACACACACACATTTTTTTTTTTTTTTAAGGAGGCAGAGGCATCCAGCCAAATAAACTACGTTAAGCAGTGGGTTCCATTTTAGGTGTTGACAGTGTATAATAAATCCAGGCCTACCTAACATTTACAGGAACGTTATAAAATGAGTGAAATGGCATGAGCTGGTTGCCAGGCCAACCAGACAAACACAATAAACAGGCAGCAGTGACAGGAGTAAGTTACACCATCTCTCCGGTCTGAAATATATCACTTTACATTAGTCTTTGACCACTTTGAAAGCTCTTTGTTTTATATTTTTCAAAATGCTCTTTTACAGCATAGATTACCATTAAATCTTTTCAGATGAGGAAGTTTCTTTTTTTTTTTTTTCCTGGACTTGCATAGCTCTAGAAAGTGAACATTTATTTTTATTTTAACTCTAATTAAAAAATAAATTCAAGCCTTAAGAACAATGTTAAGGCTCAAATCCTAAAAGTCCCTTCTGGCAGATTAAAAAGAAAAAAATTTTCCCTAGACTAGAAAGAAAATAAACAATAACAGTAGTTAGTACACTTCGTTGGTTTAAAATGTTCTGTTAAAATGGCAGCTTTTTGCAGTTCTATTTAACTCTTTAAAAGTCAGTCTGCATTCTGAAATATTTTCTCTCCTAATGAAGAATTCATTTTATTATAAACATGGAGTTCTAGAACATTTTAGCTGGAAGGATCTTAGAAATCATCAAATTACTCCTTGATTTGGCAGAGTAAAAAAAAGAAATAGATAAATTAGGGTTTTAAAAACTAATCATTAAAGATAATGACATCTGATTTCTGCTATTTATACTCTACAAAAGTATTTACTTTTATTCCTTTAGCCAATATTCACATAAGTGAAATAAGCTCTCCCTCACTTATTTTCAGCTTCGGCTTTGAACAGCAAAGTAAAATAGAATGATTTAAAATTTTCCATACAAAATGAAATAAAACTATGCCTGTAAGACATATGTAGAATACTTTTAAAACTCAGTTTAACTAAATTTGTTTGACCCATAGGAAATATTGCCAGATTATCAACTATCCTGAAAGGCATGTTTGTGGATAGGGTGACCAACTTGTCCCAGTTTGCTTGAGACATTCCACATGTGAGCCTGTGCTTCAGAAAACCCCTCAGGTCTGGGCAGAAAGGTACAATTGGTTACCTATTTGTGCAAGTAATTTATTTATTCTCCTTGTTTTTCAATACAGTTCAATAAGATAAAAACGTATCTGTAAGTTACTCTGAGGAAAATTTCACCCCTACCCCAAAACATGAAAAGTGAGATAAGTTCTGTGCTGGTGGTTAATTTCTTAATAATCAATAGAATCCATATTTCAAATCTATTTCTACAGTTGGAGTAGTAGGTTTAGTACGAGGCACTCAGAATATAGTCAACCTATGCATCATTTCAAGTTTCTAAATTGTAGCTGTATCAGCAGAAAAAAATTCACTGGATGATGGTCTGGAAGAAACTAGCCTAGTTTCCCACTGACTAGTTTATCATTTCTCCACCTGTACTACCAGGACTTGGTTTTAAGGAAAACAACATAAACATTAGGGGAAATCAGAAACAGAGAAAGGACAGCAAGGCTAGAGGGAGCCCTTTGGGAACTTGGTACAGTACATCATAAATCTCCAATGCTCCTTAGAAATAATACCATGTAATGCTTTGAAATCTCCAAAATAGATCGACATTTTAGTATAAATGGTACATTCGTTTTATCAACTGGAGAAAAGGCATTGTTCTTGCTTCGTGTGGGCAGAATTATAAGTCAGCTCTACAGAGATATATCTCTTATGTTTCATTTTTGAATTCTCTATTTCTGTCCTGTAATATGCAGCATGACATCTAACAAAGCTTGAGAAAATTTTCTGATCAAAATGTTTCCACTAAGGAATAAATGTATGTAGATTAACTGTACTAATAGTCCAGGTTCTTCATGCCTTGCTGTTCCTGCACTCTTTGCCACATGACTTTGAAGTTCCGTTTTATAAATTGATGGGTCTATTTCCTCATCCTTTGTGATGAATCTGTGATGTACTTTAGTCAACAGAATGCCATAGAGTGAGGATGCACCAGTTCTAAGCCCAGACACAAAGATCATATGCATGTCTATGTTCTCTCTCTTGGCCCTCTACCTCTGCCATGACAACACGTCTGTGCTAGTCTGCTAGAGAATGAGGAACACAGGCCCCTGTGCTATGATTCCTAGCTAATAGCTATCAAACAGCCAGGCCATCGACTGATCCCGTTGGAGACTGAAAACCATCCAGCTGAGCCCAGCCTAAAAGAGTAACTAACTCCTGGACTCAAGATTTTTCAGATGCTTATTGTTGTGAGCTGTTTATTTTAAAGGTGGTTTGTTTTATACTATTACTATGATAATAGATGACCAGTAGAAAGTCAAGAGGCCCTGAATCCCACCCTCATCAAAATACACAGACTCTAAAAAATTACAAAGGAGTTGTGGTGTTGATACCTCCTAATACCATCTGGGGGTTTGACTGCAACTTAACCGAGCCCATACTCTAAGCCAGTCAATGCTCACATGCTTCCTCTTGGCACATGCTTGATGATCCTCCCTGAAGTAACAGTACCTCAACATGTACTCAGGCTTGGCCATCGTGGCCACAAGGTATGTTTACCTGGCAAGTCATTCCAAAAAACAAAAAACAAAAAAAAAAAAAAGAAAAAAAGAAAAAGAAAAAGAAAATCTGATTTCAAAAATCACACACATACAACACAAATAGACTGAACATCCTCCATGAAATCTCAATTTTATCAGCATATACCTATAGATCCTATTGTATTGGTCCAATGCCATAATGAGCCTCTAGATTTCAAGAATGCAGGGAGACTACTTGAGAAGGCAATTGGCAAATGTCTTTTTAAATTTTAGGCTATGGCAACTGACTACCACAGCTAGAGCTAATTAACCAATTGATTAATCAATACACTGATGCTAGAGCTCCTTCCATGACCAGCATAACAACTACACTTCCAAAGATACTGATTTCAGCACACACACTAGAATGCTGCTAAAAGATATAATGTCCATATTTTAGTGGACTTAATTTCTAAGCTATTATTGCTAACTCTCAATTCTCTCTGTTAACTGGGTTCTGTATACAGTATCTAGTGAAGAAATATTTATAACTTAAATTTCCTGATCTTCAGTATTACCAGAAGTTTGGCACATACAAATTGCTTGCTTTGTTAAATGGATACAATAATTATGAAATAACAAAGAGAGATGATTAAATGTCCTATATGAAAATATAACTTACTTTAATAATTAGGCACACTGAAGCATGCCTGGGTGGCTCAGTAGGTTAAATGTCTGACTCTTGATTTCAGCTCAGGTTTGTGAGATTGAGCCCTGCATCAGGTTTCATGTTCAGTGCAGAGTCTGTTTGGGATTCTATCTCTCTCTGCCCCTCATCACACTTGCCCTCTCTCTCTCAAATAAATAAGTGAATAAAAGCTAAAGAAAAATAGACATATGATCATTGTAAAAAATAAAATATAGGATAACATTAGAAATATAAATATAGGGGCATATATAAATAATAAATATAAAATAAGACCTGAGAGAATGCTGACAAGCTAGAGAAGATGGATACTTCTTGGGCTACGAGAGGACAGACTTTCTAGCCTCCTGTAACTACTTTGACATCATTCTTACCACATCTTATGGCCATTTCTGCTGTGCAGCTTCAAATGAAAAAGAAATACGTAAAACAGATTGCCTGTTGACCAGGCATGGCCACTCCCATTCTTGAAAACTCCCTCAGAAAATAAACAGTAATGAAAGGGAACTGAAAGTGGGAAGAGAGGGGAAAAAATGGGGAGAAAGGACAGTATTGAATGTCATGGACTGCCCTGAAATACAAGAAGCCTTGTTTTCTGATGCCCAAGTTTGACAATATTTCACTTAAAATGTTAAAGGAATAAATGGTGAGCTGTCTAAACTGTTTAGCAACAGAAACTGCTAACTAATCAGTCTGTGTAGCTGTTCACAGCAGACTAAAGCTGCCTTAGTGCATAAACCCATTCTCAAGTTCTGCTCAGGTTCATCTCTACGTGTTATTTCCCTCTGCCACCCTTCCCAATCCTTGCTCACCATGCTGTTTGGAAATCTCTAGAGGAAGGGTGGAGTGAGCCCCATGACTCCTGCTCTCTTGCCATTTTTAGCTGCCTGCAACCTTTCCTGGCTGCCACAATTTATAGACTTGGGCTCAGTGGCCTTGCCAAATAACAAGCGTCTGGCTCATGAACCCTGAGGTGGACTCCCATTAAATGGAAACGTGTCCACTCCACCATAGGAAAGCAAAGAAGGGGCTTGAAATGTCAATGTGTGAAAAGTCAAGGTTAATGGAGTGCAAGATTTTTACAAGAGAACCACCACCCTGCAATGACTAATTAAACTGAGTGAGGTCCAGATGGCAAGCATCTTTAAAGATGCCAATTATAGATTCAAATGTTTTTGTGTGACACTGTTTTCCTAGAAAGATTAAGGAGGAATGACGACTTGCTTTTGGTGTTAGGCACCATTTTATTCCACTGGAGATCTGGCCAATGCCTGCCCTGGGCTGCCCCTGTGTGCACAAGTGATGCTAACTTCATAATAGATCCTGGGCATAGAGAACATTTAAGAATCTGTGGCCAGTCCAGAAAAAGAGAGTGGATCCTGTTGAAGAATCGGCTTGCCCACATTTGTATTGCCACACTCCTGCACAGTTACTGCAGGCTGGGACAAGTTGGAATGAAGTGTACCCAAATTCTTCGCTGAGACACAGAGAAGTCACATCGATCACTTTTGTCTTTTACTGAGTCTCATATTTAGATAGTATTCCTCAGTCTATTATTTTGCTCAATAGCCCTGCACAGATGGATACTATAGATTGGTATCAAAATAGTTCATGTTCTGGGCACCTGGGTGGCTCAGTGGTTGAGCATCTGCCTTTGGCTTAGTTCATAATCCCCGAGTCCCACATCAGGCTCCATGCTCAGCGGGGAGCCTGCTTCTCCTTCTGCCTATGTCTCTGCCTCTGTGTGTGTGTGTGTGTGTGTCTGTCTGTCATGAAAAAATAAACAAAATCTTTAAAAAAATAGTTCATGTTCAAAGCACTTTAACAAACTCTGTATGAGACTGAATTAAAAATGTTTCCTTGCTATACGACTTTTCAGCTCCTTTATCTCACAATGATATACCATCAACTTCTGAAAAAGGATGAGATAATGTATATTTGTTCTACCTCTAACACACATGTATACACACACACACACACACACACACACACCCATCAAGGGCTTTCAGACTTTAAATTGTTAGATTTAAAAAATGTTTGTGGATGTAGTTTGAGAGCAATACTAGATAATTAAGGTTTCCAGGAAGAGGAAAAATGACAAATCTGGCATTTGGGGGCATTATTCTGGCAAAGGCATCAGGATATCATGAAACAAAGTGATAAAGCAAAGAGATTAGCTCAGTGTTTGGTTTGTTTCTCACTATAATCCTTATATTAGATGTTTAAAGACTGCTAAAAAGGGAATGAAAAGAGAAGCATGGATGTAAAGCAAACTGAAAGGTTTGTGGAACTTTCTATACCCTGAGAGCAAGGAAGAGGTCAAAGATGACTCTGAGGTTTCAAGACTGGAGAGAAAATATATTAATAAAAGTTGGAGTGGGGAACTGGAGAGAAATGCAGGTTTGTACTGGTGGAATTTGAAGGAATGGGAATCTTTTGGAGATATAATGGTAACATGGAGAGAGAGCCTAGCAAAATTAACACATAATGCTCAGACATACAATTTGTTCCAAAAGGAAGGAATGTTAAGCTTGTGGTGTCAATGATGGACCTGCAGAGTTATCCTGCATGATAGGAAAGCACAGTAAAAATGACAGTTGAGAAAAACTTGAAGGGCTAGGGGGGAAATGTTTTAAGGGGTATTCTTTGACTCCATGGCCACCTAAAGGAATCATATAGAGATTAGTGTGTGTACACTGTGTGTGTGTGTGTGTGTGTGTGTGTGTGTGTGTGTGTGGTGGGGAGGCAGTGGGGAAAGGGGTGTTGTTTGTGCTTGTGCATGAATAGTTGCTAAATAATATTTTCCATAAGGAAACATGGAAATGAGTTGACTTTCATGGAAGTTAATAGTAACAACTTTGGTTAGTATTACTGAGCATGAATTAAAGTCCCAGAAATACTTGACCTAGAGAATCATTAAAATAACATTATGCAGATACCACCCTTTCCTTTAGCCAACAATTGTATCGAGGTATATTATACATATCTTAACATCTATCCATTTAAAGTATAGAATTAAATGATTTTTGACAAATTTACTGTGCTGTGCAACCATCACCACAATCCTGTTTTAGAACACTTTCTCATCCCAGTAAGATCAAGACTTACAGTTAATAGCTGCTCCCAACCCCAGCTCTAAGCATTTACTTTTTTCCTCTCCGCATTTTCTGCAGATTCCATTCTAGCCTTATCTTCATCTGAGAAAACATTATCTTTTTCCTTGTTCTAAATAAAATTGCTCCAGTCAGTATGCAAATAAGAAACAGAACGTCTTTGAAACACAAAACAACAACCCAAAGTAGCTGACACTGAAACATAGTACCTTACAGAATGGAAGATGGGAGATGTTTCTTACACTAAGTTCCTGTTTTCCATGCTCAAAAAAAAAAAAAAAGTAAACAAGGAACTAAAGGTGATGCTTCAGTCTAAGAAGTAAGATCCTTTAAGAAACTCAGTACAGGATCTGAACAACAAAGTCAATGAACTAACCAAACACAATAGTAACAGACAAATACAAACTGATGGTTGCCAGAAGAAAAAGAAGTGGAGGATGGATGAAGTAGGGGAAGGGATTAAGAGGTATAATATTCCAGCTGCAAAATAAATAATATACAGGGATGTAATTTAGAACATGGAGAATATAGTCAATAATATAGTAACAACTTTGCATGGTGACAGATGGTAACTAGACTTATTGCAGTGAACATTTTATAAGTACATAAATATCAAATCACTACGCTATACACCTGAAACTGACACAATATTGTATGTTAATTATTTGAAGGAAAGAAGGAGGGAAAGAAGGAGGGAGGGAGGGAAGGAAGGAAGGAAGGAAAGCAGGAAGGCAGGAAGGAAGAGGGAAGGAAGGCAGGAAGGAAGGGAGGAAGGAAGGAAGGAAGGAAGGAAGGAAGGAAGGAAGGGAGGAAGGAAGGAAGGAAGGAAGGAAAGAAGGAAGGAACGAAGGAAGGAAGAAACCTGGCATCAGTAAGAAAATAAGTGATGTTTTACCCTGGGCTGAGTTTTCAGACATCACTAGCCTGGCTAGGTTAAGTTTGCAGAAAACGACATTTGGCATTCTCCAGGAGAAAGCCTGATAGGCAATTGCATTGCAAAGACAGCCGCTGTGGTCAGCAAGGTATTCTGATTTGGCCCAAAGTTCGAGAAGAGGGTAGAATTGGGCCACATGGAAATTGGCGCTCAGAGGAATTGCATCTGGAAGGCGAACTTTCCAGGCTGCTGACGGCTCAAAATGTCAAATTGTTTGAAAAAACAAACACTCTGACATAACAGATCCATGCAATGAAGTTTTCAAGATGTTCTCAACAGAACATGCAGCAGTTGGCACAAGAAACCTACTCCCCAACCCCCAAATACTGTCCCAATAACCAAAAGAAGACGACAAAACTTTGAGACTTACATAAAGTTGTTGGAAAACCAATTCCACTGGATAAATTTCCCCTGCTCTTCCATTCATACAGTAATAATTGAATATTCTCTGTTAGACTCAACTTTTTTTTTTCAAATGGCCCAGCCTCCTACATGTGGTATGTGTGCATTCCTACCCCCTGAAAGGACACAGTCTAAATAGTCTACATGTATTGAAACATTAAGCCTTACAGATACCACAAAGGCTCAGACAAAAGTAAAGAAACTTGTTCAAAATTACCTGTGAATGGAATATTCCTTCGATGAGCTGATAATCGATAGTTGAGCCCATAAAGCAGCCATTGGACAATCGAGATAAAAAGACAGTTGGTAAGAAGTATGAGATGGTAAAACTTCTGGGAATTTCTAAAATACAGTCGAACTACACAAAGTATGAAAGTGAGCTTATTCTTTCAGAAGATATTTGTGGTTCACTGGTAGGCTGCTTGGCATTTCAATTGTGGTTTCTTTATTCTCACTCATCCTTAAAAAATGTGATGAGTGTAATAAGCTTTGTATCCATTTTCAAGGCACAGTGCGTAGAAGTCTACCCAGCTCCTATCTGGCAAGCGCCTTCCTGCTTCTGCAAATTTCTTTCACCACTCAACCCTGTGCCTGGCCTTCCATTATCTTCCTCAGCCACCTGTGTTACCATTCTGGTATCAAATCTTTCAAGCTCCAAAGTGTTTTTCAAATGTCCCATCTTCTCAATTTTGTGCTGTGTCTGTATCAATGATTAATAAAATGAAAGTCTGAGAAATATGAGCATGTATGCCTTGAAAATGTCATGTGTATTAGGCACTTTAATTTTTCAAAAATTTCAGCAATGAAAAGAAGGCAAAGAAATCCCAATGCAGGGGAAAAGCTAAGTGGTATCCATCTAGATATGCTCCATATCTACTTTTCCTATGCTTTTTTGTAGGGAGGGGGGAACATTTTTGTATTATTAAGATTTTTCTCTTTAGAGGTGTTCAAGGTTCACTGCAAAACTGGGGAAGACACAGATTTCACGTAGGGTCTCTCTCCCCAACACTTACACAGCCTCCCTCACTGTCAACATCCCCCACCAGAGAGGCACACATTACCACTGAGGAGCTTACATTGACACATCATTGTCACCCAAAGTCCATACCCCATCCTGTACGTTCTATGGGTTTGGACAAAGGTTTAGTGACAGGTATCCATTAATATGGGTAAAAAACTGATCTTTTTGCCATCTCCACAGTCTTGCCTTTTCCAGACTATCATGTAGTTGGAATCATACAGTATGCAGGCTTTCAGATTGACTTCTTTTCACTTCTTTTTCACTTGGCAACCTGCATTTAAGTTCCCTTCGTGTCTTTTCATGACTTCATGGCTCATTTCTTTTTAGCAATAAATAATATTTCATTATCTGAATGGACCACAGTTTATCCACTTACATATCGAGGGACATCTTGGTTGCTTTCAAAGCCTGGCGATTATGAGTAAAGCTGCCTTAAACATCTGTGTACAGGTTTTTGCGTGGACATAGGTTTTGAATCTCTTTGGGTAGTTAGCAAGGAGCAGAGTTTGCAGGATGATATGATAATGGCATGTTTCATTTTGTAAGAAACCTTCAGACTGTCTTCCAGCGTAGCTGCACCATTTCACATTCCCACCAGCAACGAAGGAAAATTTCTGTTGCTCCACATCCTTGCCAGCATTTGGTATTATCAGGGTTCCTATGATTTTAACAATAATATCTGGGGGCATGTCCATCTGATGGGTTAATAGGACTATCAAGAAAAATTGCTTTGGAAAAACAGACAAAGCAAACTACCATGCCTAGAAGTTAGTTCTTTCTATATAAAAAAATAATAATAAAAAAAAGATTGTCTCATTTTAATTTTAGGTTTTTCCTTCTTTTTCATTTGTTTGTTTTTAATCACATGGATAAACATGATTTTTTTAGAAATAAGAAGAAAAAGAAGAAACAAAGTACAGAGAAACAAGAGTAAAATTCAGCCATAACTCTACCTCCCAAAGTAAAAGAAAAATACTACTAGTGGTTTTGGTTCATATCCTTCCAGAAACATAACCTGTGTGTCCATGCACATGCATGCACATGTGCACACACACAGACACACAAGCATACAGGGTTTCTATTAGCTCTTGCTGCATAACAAATCATCCCAAAACTTTATGACTCAAAATAACAATCATTTACTTAGTTTATATCTCCTCAGGTCAGCAATTTGGGCTAGGTACCTGGGAGATTCTTCTGCTGCTGGTAAGTTAAGGGACTCCCCTTCTTGGAATTGCTTAGGGGTAAGTGGCCCATAAGTGTCTCATTATCCAGCCAATCTATCCAGCCTTGTTCTCATGGTGGCAGTAGCAGGGTTCCCAGGAGAAGCAAGATGGCAAGTCCAGTATATAAGCCCTTTCTGAGCACCTCATTTAACCATGTAAACCTGTGGTCTGTGGGCAACACAATTCACATGGCCAATCCAGAGTCTGGGGGTGCAGAAATAGACTTCATTATCTGATAGGAGGGTTTGAATTGGGAGAATGTGTGTCTACATTTGCAGTCATTCATAATCCTGCCACCAAGGGAGTGAGGTACTGCTAACATTTTGATTTATATTTTCTTCAAAAACATACAAACCCACACTAAATTAAAATGTATTACAAGTGAGCCCGATAACAATACATATTGCTCTACCTCATTGTTGTATTTTCTTGATAGTGAGGAATTTTATTTTTTATTTAGTGTTTATTTACTTTTTTAAAGTAAGCTCTGTGCCTAAAGTGGGGCTTGAACTCGTGACTCCAAGATCAAGAGTCACATCTTGACCGACTGAGCCAGTTGGGCACCCCCATCTCATTGTTCTAGATAACTGCAGAATGTCGCTCCATTAAGCTGTACCATAATGTATTTGAGCTCCATCCTGAAATTCAACTTTAGAACATTTCCAATTTTTCTCTATCGGGCTGTCAGAAACAACTCTGTGCCTTCATCTTTCCATCTATCCACGATTATTTTCTTACATAGTTCCTCAGTTAGTTTCTCTTCACTTTCCAAGGCTCTCAAGAAATGCAGCCTTTGTTCATTAGGAGACATGGGAAAAACAGAGCTGGAAGGATGGAAATAAAGGCCAGGATAAAACCCTGACGGTTCATTACAAACTTGTCACCAATACTAAACAAATTAAAATGAAAAAGTAAAAGTAAACATAAAGATAACAATAAAATCATCCTGGAATCCCACTTGGTTGCAAAGAAAAATTTGTAAATATATTCTCAGCTGCTTCTGCTGCACTTAACATATTGTTTAAAACATGCAGTATGGGACTGTTTTCTACTTATTTTGCTGATATCAGTCCAGGTTGCTGGAGCATTTCCTTTAGCAACATGTTGGTCTCTTCCTCAACACATCCTGAATCAGCTGCCTCCAGTTCTTACTAGGTCTGGATACCTGGCCTCACCTACCTTCACTGTCTCTCCCATCTGACTCCAGAATCTAGAAGAGATCAATTTACCCAGTTGGATTTCACTGGCAGTGATAATCTTAGTGTCATGGTTCAGCCTCCCCACCTGCTTTTGGGTCTTTTCCAACTCACTAAGTACTTCCTCGTCAGTTTTTTTCCGTTTCAAGAACAAGGGAAAATCTCTAACACTTGATGTGCACCTGTATGCTGTGGGCACTCAACAAGCAAAACAGGAGAAGAAATAAAATAAACACCTTATTATAGTCAAGCTGGACTAGGTCCAAGGAGATGTCTAAAAGCTTTTGTCTGCAGAAAACTGAACTCTTAGGGCTGATAACGGTGATTGGACGTCAAAGGTATAATAAGAAATAAAGTTCTTTGAAAACAAACTGCAAACACCATAAAATTGTATTGTTTTCAACTTCCCCAATGAGTGGCTTTGTTATGTGTGTGTATTACAGCAGACTGCTATGCCAACGGAAGACAAGAAGATTCTAAGCTTGTCATGTGTTTATACATGACTTCCGGAATTAAGGTTGCATGCATGAATTTTTTACTCACCCTGCATAATCAATAGGGTAAATTTGGGAAAAGAGAAATGTGAAGGGCTTAAAAATATGCTTCTTTTTGCTGTTTTTCTTCATAGTGTGATAGTTGCAGTTTCAAAAAAAAATCATTCTTTCCATTTTGTTTTTAAACTTTCCGTGGCTATTTGTCAGGCTCCCAATTCCTATTTTGTATATTTGGTGTTTTGTTTTGTTTTGTATTGATTTTACTAGAGACATAAGGTAAAACAATGCTATGTTGGGTGATTAAATTTGCTCTTTTATAAAGGACTCCTGTATGGAAAGATTAAGACAACACTAGGATGGAAGACCTAAAATACATTTGTGACCTAGTGCTATAAGATTAGAAAGGTCATTGAGATTTATTTTAATGCAAATAGTACCAGATGGAAGTCATAAAATAATTACATGATTTACTTATTATTTCTTATCCAAAATGATGATGAAGATTAGAATGCAATCTTACTGTCTGAGTTGTCATTTATCATTACTCAAGATCTTCTTCAAAATAAAATGAAAAGTATCAAAGTATCTGGTCAAATCCCTAATTAGTGCTTAGTATCTATCAGATCACATTTTCTCCCCCCCCCCAAAAAAAATAAGGAATGCCTCCATTCATGGAGAAAGACCAGTTTCATTTTAAGCATGATTCCTGATGTCCATGGCAAGTCTGCTGACTGAAAAGAAAGTGTTTATTGATTCAACCTTTCCATAACCCTCTACTAAAGTAAACATGTCTGAGACAACTAAGCAAAACATCAAATTTCACTCAACTACCATGTGGCCCTCTTGCTTAAAGAACTTGGCATGGGCCACTCTCCAGTCAAGGCTTCAGTAGTACAGAAGATCTGCATTTTATATGTATCGTAATCCCCCACACGATTTTTTTCTCTTCTGTCCCCCTTCATGTCCCTCCCATCTTCAATTAATTGCTGGAGGCTAAAAGTATAGTATCATCTTCACGAGGTACAAACTGTTGTAATAACATGTCGGTTTCATCTCATTACAAGTTGGTATAAGCATCTTCCTAGGAGATGAGAGAATAGGTCTGCATAGTTTCATCATCTTTGGAAAATTTCACTTTGTTGCTAATGCCATAATCATGCATCACCCATGACTTTCAGGTCTGATCCTAAATAAGAATTTTTTATTTTCAATGTCAAAAATCCCCAATTAAACATCATGGCAATCTGTACTGAACCCCAGATTTTATTCTTTTTTTTAAAATTGTTTTATTGGAGTTCAATTTGCTAACATATAGCATAACACCCAGTGCTCATCCCTCCAAGTGCCCCCCTCTTTGCCCATCACCCATTCACCCAAACCCCCCCACCCACTTCCCTCTCCACTACCCCTTGTTCATTTCCCAGAGTTAGGTGTCTGTCATGTTTTGTCACCCTCACTGATATTTTCACTCATTTTCTCTCCTTTCCCTTTATTCCCTTTCACTAATTTTTATATTCCCCAAATGAATGAGACCATATAATATTTGTCCTTTTCTGCCCAGATGTTATTCAACATGGGAAAATTGAACTATCTTCACATTCTTTTTTTTTTTTTTATGGTAAAAACTGATTTTATTTTTATTTTTTTTATTGGTGTTCAATTTACTAACATACAGAATAACACCCAGTGCCCGTCACCCATTCACTCCCACCCCCCGCCCTCCTCCCCTTCTACCACCCCTAGTTCGTTACCCAGAGTTAGCAGTCTTTACGTTCTGTCTCCCTTTCTGATATTTCCCACACATTTCTTCTCCCTTCCCTTATTTTCCCTTTCACTATTATTTATATTCCCCAAATGAATGAGAACATATAATGTTTGTCCTTCTCCGACTGACTTACTTTACTCAGCATAATACCCTCCAGTTCCATCCACGTTGAAGCAAATGGTGGGTATTTGTCATTTCTAATAGCTGAGTAATATTCCATTGTATACATAAACCACATCTTCTTTATCCATTCATCTTTCGTTGGACACCGAGGCTCCTTCCACAGTTTGGCTATCGTGGCCATTGCTGCTATAAACATCGGGGTGCAGGTGTCCCGGCGTTTCATTGCATTTGTATCTTTGGGGTAAATCCCCAACAGTGCAATTGCTGGGTCGTAGGGCAGGTCTATTTTTAACTGTTTGAGGAACCTCCACACAGTTTTCCAGAGTGGCTGCACCAGGTCACATTCCCACCAACAGTGTAAGAGGGTTCCCTTTTCTCCGCATCCTCTCCAACATTTGTTGTTTCCTGCCTTGTTAATTTTCCCCATTCTCACTGGTGTGAGGTGGTATCTCATCGTGGTTTTGATTTGTATTTCCCTGATGGCCAGTGATGCAGAGCATTTTCTCATGTGCATGTTGGCCATGTCTAGGTCTTCCTCTGTGAGATTTCTGTTCATGTCTTTTGCCCATTTCATGATTGGATTGTTTGTTTCTTTGGTGTTGAGTTTAATAAGTTCTTTATAGATCTTGGAAACTAGCCCTTTATCTGATATGTCATTTGCAAATATCTTCTCCCATTCTGTAGGTTGTCTTTGAGTTTTGTTGACTGTATCCTTTGCTGTGCAAAAGCTTCTTATCTTGATGAAGTCCCAATAGTTCATTTTTGCTTTTGTTTCTTTTGCCTTCGTGGATGTATCTTGCAAGAAGTTACTATGGCCGCGTTCAAAAAGGGTGTTGCCTGTGTTCTTCTCTAGGATTTTGATGGAATCTTGTCTCACATTTAGATCTTTCATCCATTTTGAGTTTATCTTTGTGTATGGTGAAAGAGAGTGGTCTAGTTTCATTCTTCTGCATGTGGATGTCCAATTTTCCCAGCACCATTTATTGAAGAGACTGTCTTTCTTCCAATGGATAGTCTTTCCTCCTTTATCGAATATTAGTTGCCCATAAAGTTCAGGGTCCACTTCTGGATTCTCTATTCTGTTCCACTGATCTATGTGTCTGTTTTTGTGCCAGTACCACACTGTCTTGATGACCACAGCTTTGTAGTACAACCTGAAATCTGGCATTGTGATGCCCCCAGATATGGTTTTCTTTTTTAAAATTCCCCTGGCTATTCGGGGTCTTTTCTTTTTTTTTTTTTTTTAATTTTTTTTCGGGGTCTTTTCTGATTCCACACAAATCTTAAAATAATTTGTTCTAACTCTCTGAAGAAAGTCCATGGTATTTTGATAGGGATTGCATTAAACGTGTATATTGCCCTGGGTAACATTGACATTTTCACAATATTAATTCTGCCAATCCATGAGCATGGAATATTTTTCCATCTCTTTGTGTCTTCCTCAATTTCTTTCAGAAGTGTTCTATAGTTTTGAGGGTATAGATCCTTTACATCTTTGGTGAGGTTTATTCCTAGGTATCTTATGCTTTTGGGTGCAATTGTAAATGGGATTGACTCCTTAATTTCTTTCTTCAGTCTCATTGTTAGTGTATAGAAATGCCACTGACTTCTGGGCATTGATTTTGTATCCTGCCACGCTACCAAATTGCTGTATGAGTTCTAGCAATCTTGGGGTGGAGACTTTTGGGTTTTCTATGTAGAGTATCATGTCATCGGCGAAGAGGGAGAGTTTGACTTCTTCTTTGCCAATTTGAATGCCTTTAATGTCTTTTTGTTGTCTGATTGCTGAGGCTAGGACTTCCAGTACTATGTTGAACAGCAGTGGTGAGAGTGGACATCCCTGTCTTGTTCCTGATCTTAGGGGAAAGGCTCCTAGTGCTTCCCCATTGAGAATGATATTTGCTGTGGGCTTTTCATAGATGGCTTTTAAGATGTCGAGGAATGTTCCCTCTATCCCTACACTCTGAAGAGTTTTGATCAGGAATGGATGCTGTATTTTGTCAAATGCTTTCTCTGCATCCAATGAGAGGATCATATGGTTCTTGGTTTTTCTCTTGCTGATATGATGAATCACATTGATTGTTTTACGGGTGTTGAACCAGCCTTGTGTCCCAGGGATAAATCCTACTTGGTCATGGTGAATAATTTTCTTAATGTACTGTTGGATCCTATTGGCCAGTATCTTGTTGAGAATTTTTGCATCCATGTTCATCAGGGATATTGGTCTGTAATTCTCCTTTTTGGTGGGGTCTTTGTCTGGCTTTGTAATTAAGGTGATGCTGGCCTCATAGAACGAATTTGGAAGTACTCCATCTCTTTCTATCTTTCCAAACAGCTTTAGGAGAATAGGTATGGTTTCTTCTTTAAACGTTTGATAAAATTCCCCTGGGAAGCCATCTGGCCCTGGACTCTTGTGTCTTGGGAGGTTTTTGATGACTGCTTCAATTTCCTCCCTGGTTATTGGCCTGTTCAGGTTTTCTATTTCTTCCTGTTCCAGTTTTGGTAGTTTGTGGCTTTCCAGGAATGCGTCCATTTCTTCTAGATTGCCTAATTTATTGGCGTATAGCTGTTCATAATATGTTTTTAAAATCGTTTGTATTTCCTTGGTGTTGGTAGTGATCTCTCCTTTCTCATTCATGATTTTATTAATTTGAGTCTTCTCTCTCTTCTTTTTAATAAGGCTGGCTAATGGTTTATCTATCTTATTAATTCTTTCAAAGAACCAACTCCTGGTTCTGTTGATCTGTTCCACAGTTCTTCTGGTCTCGATTTCGTTGAGTTCTGCTCGAATCTTTATTAACTCCCTTCTTCTCTTGGGTGTAGGATCTATTTGCTGTTTTTTCTCTAGCTCCTTTATGTGTAAGGTTAGCTTTTGTATTTGAGTTCTTTCCAGTTTTTGAATGGATGCTTGTATTGCGATGTATTTCCCGCTTAGGACTGCTTTTGCTGCATCCCAAAGATTTTGAACGGTTGTATCTTCATTCTCATTAGTTTCCATGAATCTTTTTAATTCTTCCTTAATTTCCTGGTTGACCCTTTTATCTTTTAGCAGGATGGTCCTTAACCTCCACGTGTTTGAGGTCCTTCCAAACTTCTTGTTGTGATTTAGTTCTAATTTCAAGGCATTATGGTCCGAGAATATGCAGGGGACAATCCCAATCTTTTGGTATCGGTTCAGACCCGATTTGTGACCCAATATGTGGTCTATTCTGGAGAAAGTTCCATGTGCGCTTGAGAAGAATGTGTATTCAGTTGAGTTTGGATGTAAAGTTCTGTAGATATCTGTGAAATCCATCTGGTCCAGTGTATCATTTAAAGCTCTCGTTTCTTTGGAGATGTTGTGCTTAGAAGACCTATCGAGTATAGAAAGAGCTAGATTGAAGTCACCAAGTATAAGTGTATTATTATCTAAGTATTTCTTCACTTTGGTTAATAATTGATTGATATATTTGGCAGCTCCCACATTCGGAGCATATATATTGAGGATTGTTAAGTCCTCTTGTTGAATAGATCCTTTAAGTATGATATAGTGTCCCTCTTCATCTCTCACTACAGTCTTTGGGGTAAATTTTAGTTTATCTGATATAAGGATGGCTACCGCTGCTTTCTTTTGAGGACCATTCAAATGGTAAATGGTTCTCCAACCTTTTATTTTCAGGCTGTAGGTGTCCTTCTGTCTAAAATGAGTCTCTTGTAGACAGCAAATAGATGGGTCCTGCTTTTTTATCCAGTCTGAAACCCTGCGCCTTTTGATGGGGTCATTAAGCCGGTTCACATTCAGTTACTATTGAGAGATATGAGTTTAGTGTCATCATGATATCTATTCAGTCTTTGTTTTTGTGGACTGTTCCACTGAACCTCTTCTTAAAGGGGAATTTTAAGAGTCCCCCTTAAAATTTCTTGCAGAGCTGGTTTGGAGGTCACATATTCTTTTAGTTGCTGCCTGTCTTGGAAGCTCTTTATCTCTCCTTCCATTTTGAATGAGAGCCTTGCTGGATAAAGTATTCTTGGTTGCATGTTCTTCTCATTTAGGACCCTGAATATATCCTGCCAGCCCTTTCTGGCCTGCCAGGTCTCTGTGGAGAGGTCTGCTGTTACCCTAATACTCCTCCCCATAAAAGTCAGGGATTTCTTGTCTCTTGCTACTTTAAGGATCTTCTCCTTATCTTTGGAATTTGCAAGCTTCACAATTAAATGTCGAGGTGTTGAACGGTTTTTATTGATTTTAGGGGGGGATCTCTCTATTTCCTGGATCTGAATGCCTGTTTCCCTTCCCAGATTAGGAAAGTTTTCAGCTAGAATTTGTTCAAATACATATTCTGGCCCTCTGTCCCTTTCGGCGCCCTCGGGAACCCCAATTAAAACGTAGGTTTTTCTTCCTCAGGCTGTCGTTTATTTCCCTTAATCTATCTTCATGGTCTTTTAATTGTTTGTCTCTTTTTTCCTCAGTTTCCCTCTTTGCTATCAACTTGTCTTCTATGTCACTCACTCGTTCTTCCACCTCGTTAACCCTCGTCGTTAGGACTTCTAGTTTGGATTGCATCTCATTCAATTGATTTTTAATTTCTGCCTGATTAGCTCTAAATTCTGCAGTCATGAAGTCTCTTGAGTCCTTTATACTTTTTTCTAGAGCCACCAGTAGCTGTATAATAGTGCTTCTGAATTGGCTTTCTGACATTGAATTGTAATCCAGATTTTGTAACTCTGTGGGAGAGAGGACTGTTTCTGATTCTTTCTTTTGAGGTGAGGTTTTCCTTCTAGTCATTTTGCTCAGTGCAGAGTGGCCAAAAGCAAGTTGTATTGGGAAAAAGAGAAAAAGAGAGGAGAGAAAGAAGGAAAGAAAAGAGAAAGAGAAAAAAAAGGGAAGAAAAAAAAAACGAAAAAAAGAAAAAAAAAGAGAAGAAAAAGAGAAAGAAAAAGAAAGGAGAAAAAAAAAGGGGGTGGGGGAAGGAAACAAATCAAAAAGCAAAACAAAACAAAACAAAACAAAACAAAACAAAACAAAACAAAAAAAGAACCACCGTGGAGTATCTTCTGATTCTGTGTTCTTTAAGTCCCTTGGCTTCTCCTGGAAGTTGTCTAGCTGATCTTCTGGGGGAGGGGCCTGTTGTGCTGATTTTCAGGTGTTAGCAGTTGGGGGAGCTGCTGTGCCCCTGCCTGGTGCAGGGCTCAGTGGGGGTTGTTTACCCCGTGAGGCCGCAGGAGGAACAGCCCCAGTGGCGGGGCAGCTCTGGAAACCTGGATTCAGCTCCGGCAGGAACTCCGTCTGCAGGGCCTGGAGGCTCCGGGGCGGGGCCGCTGATCTGCTCAGCTCGGGGCAAGAGCGTCCTTGCTGTCCTGGGCCCTCCCGGCCTCTGCCTGTCCCGGGGGAGGCTGGATCCTGGGCTGTGTCCCGGCGCCCTGTGCTCCGGGGCCTGCGCTGTTGGATTCGCGCTCCCGGGCCGCGCAGCCCCCTCCACGGAGCCGCCGCCCGAGCCCCCAGAGCTGCTCCGGGTCCCCCCGTGCGCGCTGCAGCCCTTAGGGAGCTCGGCGCACTCTCCTGGGGCGCAGTTGCTGTTACTGCCCCAGGGAACCCGAGGGCATCCCCGCCCTCCTGGGTCCTGCTCCACCTCCCTGGAGCCCCTTTCCCCCGGGAAGGTCGGTGCAGCTCCTGCGTCTCCGGGACGGGGCTCTCCTGTCCTGGGGACACTCGCCCCGGCCTCAGCCCGGCTCCTCGCGGGGCCCCTCCCCCTTGGAGGCCTTTGTTTCTTTACTTCTTTTTCCCCGTCTTCCTACCTTGATAGAAGCGCGAACTCTTCTCACTGTAGCATTCCAGCTGGTCTCTCTTTAAATCTCAGGCCGAATTCATAGATTTTCAGGATAATTTGAAGGTTTTCTAGGTAGTTTGGTGGAGACAGGTGATTTGGAGACCCTACTCTTCCGCCGTCTTGCTCCTCCCCCCCTATCTTCACATTCTTATATTTAACTTTCCTAGTATATTACATCATCACCGAGGAAGGAAATGGTTAAAGATATGCGCATATGGGAATTAGTATTATATTTGTATTGGCATTTACACTTCATTTATTCATTCAACAAAAAGTATTGGTCATCTACTATGTGTGAGGCACCAGACTAGGTGCTGAAAATATAATGATAAATACAACACATTCTCTAAAACTCATGGAGCTAGCTCCTCAGGAGAGAAATATAAAGGCAGTATCATTGATTACATACAAACAGAGTTACCAAAGAGGAAAAAAAGATTCACTTATTTTTTATGCAACGTATTTCGTTTGAAAAAGTCAGGTTTTGAGTTTGTCTTCCTTATCACGATTTTTTAGTTTTCATTGCTCCCTAAAGCAGCTTTTGGAATAAAGTGTAAAATGATGTCATCTTTCCGGGAGAGTATAGTTTCCTTTTCCCTTTCTGCAGCAGTAGAATCATGAATTCACTTAATCTTAAAGCTAGATACAACTACAAAGGTATAAATTTAAAAACAATCTTAGGACATACTCTCTGGTACGTTATTTCAGATTATACATTTTTTTGGCGTGGGGAGTGGTCAGAGTTCATTTATTGTGTTCTGTTTCCCACAGAGGAATTATAGTAATGGCTCTGAATGAGATTTTAAAAACATGGATCAAAACCATCTAATACCTTGACCTATATAGAAAATCTGGGTATAAAAAAGTATAAGCTGGCAATAGAATGGTGAAATGCTGCAAAGCTTTAATGCTGTTCTTGTTTTTCTGTTCCATGTAACAGAAAGCATCAGTTGTCAGTGGTAGAACAGTTGTGCCCATAGCCTGCATGTATCTCATGAAGAATCTGGTAAAGATGCTCAGGCCTAATGTCATTGGGGGAAATATAGTATGCTGTTTGGAGGCACTCATCAAATATCTACTGTAAGGAGAAGGCAGATAGTGTTTTATTCTTTTTCTTCCATTCTAAATAAGGTAGATTCTTCTTGGAGTCTGCTCTAAGTCAAGTCTGGAGGAGTTGGAGAATGCAAGGACAATTACATAAAACCAGCAAAAAGACTTAAAAAGTTGCAGTATTTTGTAAACTTCTCTGGTAACTTTTCCAAAGCATCATTTAAAAAAATGTAATTATCTATGGCCAGGCTGGTGAGATACAGTCAATGTTTTAGTCCATTTTACTGCCCTACCTAGTACCTATTCAGAGAGCTTTGTCTTGAAGGTCCAACTCACTAGAAAGTACATCATGGTATCTTGTCCTCTCACCTCCACCTCATTGTAGTGAATCAGTATTGGTCATGCAACCCAAGGTGGTCCAGACCAAGCAACAAACTACCAAAAATGTATTTGAAAACATGTATTTTGAAATGTGTCTGCCTAGGTTAGAATTCAGCTTCTATGTTGAGTTATGTGACGTGTTAGGTTATTCAATTTCTCTGTGCCTCAATGTCCTCATCTATAAAATTGTATGATATTAGAACCTGTGGACTGTTGTTGGGATTAAATGTGAAAATATGGTTAAACAATTTAAAAAAGAGAATGAGATATACTGAAAACCACTAGTTACTGCTGTGTGAGTTGAGTTCTGTTGGAACATGAACTGAGAAGATATAAAGGGGTTGGGATGGTACTCTTTCCCATATGGGAGGAGGGAAATAATGAGAAGTGGGCACAAAGGCAGAGAAGACTTAAGGAGACACAGAAAGAGAGATGAAGAGATTATATTAGTCAGGGTCTGGGGAAGAAATAGATGCTGCATTCAAATATAGGTAATTTGTGGAGATTTGACTAACAAGATTTGACAATAACCTTAGGCCTAAAGAAGTTAATAGAACTGGAAATGAGTGATTCTAGTAGCTCCTCATACTGAATCTGCTCATTCCAGGAAGATTATTCCTTTGAGTGGTAGATATAACCAGTTGAGGTGAATCTCCTGGAGGGTACTGAATATTTCAATTTCACTCTCCTCATCTCTAATCTTCTACCAAGATTCCCCACTGGATGACGCCAACCAGAACCCAGAGGGCAAGAAAATCATGTGATAACATCCATACAGGTCAGCCTGCAGGAGCAGGGTGCTGAGTGGAAAAGGGTAGAGAATGGATCTGGAGGGCCTACAGAGAGGAAATCCTGCACATACAGCATCTGGACACAGAGAAGCAACATCTACTCTGTGCAAGGCCTCTTCCCATTCTGACACTTCCTGTCTTTGGGCCTTTCCACTACATTTCCTTTTTAATCTAAGCTATAATGAGGAGTTTTCTACTATATGTAACAAAAGCAACTTTGCCATAAGCAGGGTAGTTCTGGTGACTACAAAACATGAGTAGAAAATCTATGGGCATAAAATCAGAGGAGATGGAGAATCGTCAATTTTGCCTTATTACAGATTTTAGTATTCCAGAGCTTTCAGAGTGAAAGGATCACAATCTTGTCAATGGCAGTTGATGAATACTCATTACCCCACTGCCAACGACTAGGCCATGACAGCTATGATTTAAAACTCTTTAATTTTACTTAGTGTCTCCAGAAACACAGGAGAAGACTAAGTTACTGGCATCTAAGAACTTCATGTGATTAAAGATATTGTCACAGTCTCCAAGTACCTCACACCTCTCCATGTTTTCTACTACCTAAATATTGCTATTAGGTCTTTTGTGACTTTGAAGTTCTCTGGGCTCATCTCTGAACCTTCTCTAGATTTCCGTTACCTCTATCCAGTTAATGAGCCAAGAAAGAACAAAAGCACAACCAACCCAATACAGTAAAAGTCTAACTAGTACATTACCCAAGGCTGGGTTTATGACTTCTCCTTGCTCTGCTGCCAAGAAGCTCTCCTAAGCTTCATAAAGACACACACAGAGTTACATTAATACATTTGCAGAACACACACACACACACACACACACACACACACAAATACACACATCTTGTTTTTTTCACATTGAAGCTTTCTTGGGTGAGAACCATACTTGACTAATTATACTCCATGCCCCAACCCCCACAACAAAAATTTCCAAAGAAAACATTTGAAATCTCACCATGGCCAGTGTCTGGATGAAGCTGTCTTGAGAATCATGGAATAAGCAGCTCCCTCTGTGGGGGGGAAAGAAAGTGATTATGTCGCATGCAAGGCCTTTAAATTGAGGGAGAATTAACTCAGCTTATAATAAATCACTGTTGACATCCTCACTAAAGACTTCATGCTCTCCCAAGCCAGGGGGAATTTTTAGCTGGCCAAGAAGGAAACTCCACAAACGCTGGCTATTATTTGAATGTGCAACCTTCATATGGGAGACTCTGAAGGGTTTTCCCTATACGGTCTGAACAAATTCCACAGAGAATAGTTACCCCATTAAAATAAACAAAGATTGATTAATAACTTATTATCATATTTTACAATTGAGACTTTGGAAAATGTGTAACAGCAGGAGGTCTGTCTTCACCTCACTTATTTTTAACTTCTATATTGGTCTTTCACTATGGGGGGAAAAAAAGCCAAAATAAAAAGACTGAGGAGGGCAATCCTTCCTTTCAGGGTTTGAAGAAAGATATTTTTTTCTTTGTACTTTTTTTCTTTGTACTTTTCAAGTAAGAATAACTGATCTACCAACTCTGATGAAATTTTATAGACTATAGAGCATATAAATTGCTGTCTTATGTTCTGTGTCATCTGCTCCCTCCAAAGTCCCTGAAGAAATGAAGGCAACGTCTGTGATAATTCTTTCAGGAAAAGGAACTTAGGTCTGAGAGGGTAAGTGACTTAAGGACATCTGGGTAAGAGAAGGTAGATGCAAGACTTTCGCTAAACTTCAGTGCAAAGCCTGTTCTGTCATGCAGGAATACTTAATAAAAAGGATGTGTTCCTTAGTTGATAGAATCAAATTTCATATTAATGATATTTATTGAAAACAATTTTAAGACATTCAAAGTGCTACTAAGCTTCCACTGGAGTATTTTTCTCCTATGTATGTTGTTGCCAACATTTGTAGCCATACTAAGTGATTCAATGAAAATTGGACTTATAAGGATTAAATTCTCTATTCCCTTAAGAGTTTTAGCCCATCTCTGGATGAAACTAGCACACTGCAATGTTGTTGTTGTTGTTATTGTTTTTGGTGTGTGTGTGGAGGGGATGATTCAAAACTATATATGAATTAAATGCATATGAACAAGATTTGAAAGATATTTCACAATGACTAAAATTTACTTCATTTAATAGGCTACTCTAGAGAAGTATCTTCTGGTGTGCTGGATTAAGTTTGCCCCTCCAGATACATTCTCCATCTGGGCCCACCCTGCTGAGTGTCTTGAGAGGCAGACCCATAAATATTACAACCACAATCCCTTTGCCCTCCGACTTCCATTTGGGTTCAACCATTGGGAGGCTCTGGAGAGAGACTGGAAGAGAGGAAGAAAATGAGGTTAAAATATTTCTCACCCTGGTTCCCTCCTTGCTGAGGATGCTCAGGTAGTTACTGCTCTTACCCCAAGAATCTCTCTGGAACATTCTTCACTCTTGGTTCCAGGGATGGCTCCTTACTCTTGCTCCATCTAGTCCCAAAGAATTGCCCTGTTCCTTGAAGTTTTCCCGAAACCTCCCACACCAGTGTGATCAGTTCTGTTGTAAAACTTTCTTAAGATCACCCAGACTGGATAGGATTCAGCCAAGACCCCATCAGGAAAAGACAGGTATGTTCAGACAAGGTTTCCATCTTTTTGATGGACCTCAAAACCATGCACTCAGGACTCTATACATATCTGACATGTTGATGGAATCAGATGGGATTTATTCTAAGTATGAGGCTGTATTGGTATCATTGTTCAAATAATAAAGAAGCAAGCAAGCAAAATGATCCTGTTCAATAGATTTATTGTTTTTTTGGGGGGGGGCTAGAATTATTCAAAATTAAGTATAAATTAGATGTATAAGAACAAGTCTTTTTTTAAGGTTTTATTTATTTATTCATGAGACACACACAGAGAGAGAGAGAGAGAGAGGCAGAGACACAGGCAGAGGGAGAAGCAGGCTTCATGCAGGGAGCCTGATGTGGGACTCGATGCCGGGACTCCAGGATCACGCCCTGGGCTGAAGGCAGGTGCTCAACCGCTGAGCCACCCAAGGGTCCCAAGAACAAGTTTTTTTTTTTTTATTTATTTATGATAGTCAGAGAGAGAGAGAGGCAGAGACACAGGCAGAGGGAGAAGCAGGCTCCATGCACCGGGAGCCTGATGTGGGATTCGATCCCGTGTCTCCAGGATCGCGCCCTGGCCCAAAGGCAGGCGCCAAACCGCTGCGCCACCCAGGGATCCCCCAAGAACAAGTTTTTAATGATGCTTTCAAATTACTAAAATTTACTTCAAATAATAGAGAACTCCAGAGAACAAGAAGAAACAGAATGATTAGAGATCATCCTGCATTAATTGAGTATATTTGCCTATTTTCACTTAATGTGATATTAATCTGAATTAATTATCATGTCATTTTGGATAAATTGAGCTATATGATCTTTTATTAATTTTTATTGATACCCCTTTGGATAAATTAAATTACATATATATAAAAATCCTACTGCTCACTTACTTAATAATTTCTACTGTATAACTTACCAATGCAAATAATGAATATCATTCAGATTCTGATTTTATGCTCACAATAAACAAGCAAACAGGTAAATTAATAAATAAGTTTTAAAGAGATAGCCTGATGTTAAATAATGTATATATTATTTACATAATATATAATTGGAAATATATATATATATATATATTGGTTATAGCAGTTAAATGTAAGACTTATGTGGCTCATTGAATGCTAATTATTATTTTCTCTTGCAACACACTGTGGCATTCTGGCGAACTATTTTGACATCAGGGCATTCCTAAGTATAGTCAATAGGTTCCTATTAATATAGTAGGGTATTTTTAGCATAGGCTTTAGCTTCTTAAAACCACACAGTTTAAAGTGTCCCCTCACATAACACAAAAAAATACCATATTCAAGCATAATCCCATCTGTATATGTTGACCCAAATCCTTTGGCTTATGAAATGAGTACTCAACTTATATAAAGATAAATATACATTTAATTTGGTAAGATTCTCCACAGCAAATGAATTTTATAAAACAGAAAGATTTTTTTATCTATTAGACTTACTTTCTTGCCTCTTCTAAAGGGTCTCAGAAGCACTGGTGCAGCACAAATGTGACATGAGTATTGAAAGAAAAGATGAAATTGTCGAAGATTACAAGCACATTCTGTACATCAAGCCCTGACCAGTCACATTATAGAATATGCTGTGGCTATCAAGTCTCAAGAGTGGGCTCCCAATGTGGTTTGTTTGGTTGACATTTCTGCATGGTTTGTGTGTGTGTGTGTGTGTGTGTGTGTTTCTTGTCTTTCTTTTTTTGCAAAGCATTCTACTCAGACAGCCAGGATAACAAGTCAGACAAGTTCTCCCACAAACAAACTCAACACTGTTAATCAATCACTCTTTGCACTTTGAGAATTTACTTCCTCCTGAAAACCACTTATGAAATGAACCATTTTTTCCTCTTTAGATTAGGGAATTGGAACAGAGGGAATCAACATACTCATGGTTACATATTGACATTTTGAGACAATGCAATTAAAAACCACAGTTCTTGCTGGTAGATAATCATTCAGTTCTGTGAAGCACAGAAAACAGAGTAATACAAGAGTCCTTAATCATCAGTTGCTACTCACTTGGCTTTCACTTCTTTTATGTAATAAAATCAATGTCTGAATCCTATACGCTTCACAAAATCAGCACCTGATTCTCTGGCCATCTCGATCCTAGGCAAATCCCAAAAGTAGGGAGCAAAGATGATCCTACACGATGAACTCTATGCATACTTATGGAGCCACTGAGTTCTTCCTTCAAATGTTTTTTACTTTCACATTACACCAGCTTTTCTCTAAGTGTATGATGATAGATGTGCCTTGACAAGGAATCCTTCTGGGGAAAATATGCACACAAAATGAAACATTAACAAAATACTCACAGGTTTTGTTTACCACCTTCTCAGAAGATCTAACCTGTCACTCTGCTCTGGATTTGGGAGTATACCATACCCTCATCCCAGTCTCTTACCTCTTTAGTTAACACCAGGGAGGCAGCTTTATCAAGCTGATGAGCTGATCTTGAGTAGTACCCTAAGACAATAAGGTAGACTGGCTGTGAAGATCATTAGGATGAAGCATAATTATACTACCAATTAATAAGAGCTGATACCCTGATGACCACACAGGGAGGGCATTATGGGAAACAGCAATCACTCACAACACCTGATGGGCCGGAGCCCTTTTGGGATAGTAGCAATCAACTCTACGGAGTGCAGTTTCAAGGAATTTGCTAGATTCACAGCACAACTAAAATTTCTGTTCTTCAGGGACGACCTCTGATCATCTTCACAAGGGCAAACCATCAAGTATTTAGAATTGAAAGTTGGCTAAGAGGTGAAAAAGTTACCTACTTTAGCTTTTCCTCATTGTACAGAGGAGGAAATTAGAATTCTGGGAAACCGGTAAGTGGTTAGTATGCAGTTGTTTGTTTGTTTAATAAAAAAAAAAAGAGGATAGAAGCCAAATCACTCATTTGTAACCTAAAGCTAATGTCCAGCCATATCTAATATATTAAATATTAGCAAGTGATACTGATAAGTGACAAATGAGTTTGGTCATTCTTTTTACCTGAGGTGAAACTTAAAATCTGGAGCTGAGTATATTCATCATTTACTATAAATCAAAACTTCATTGTTGGATGATATTTTCGATCGTTCAGCAATAGAGAAAGCGGCAGAAGACACTTTGACAGGCTTCCTGGATCCCATTTCAATGAACTTGTTGCCCCAGAATCTGGGAATTCTCTGGCAGATAGCCTTGGATACTCAGCCATACAGGATCCCAAAGCAAAAGGCAAAGTGCATGCCCCCATATACTTGTATCAAAATATCCCTCCATATTTTGAACCAAGTGGAAAATTTAACAGAAGCTATCCCATAAAAAAAAAAGACAAAAATGAAAACAAAAACAAAACATGACTATAAATAGAACCTGGCTCTGCCCAATCTATTTGCAATTTGTATCCCATTTGTCAACTGTCATCAACCTGCCCAGTGAAGACTCCATACCTGTGAAGGCCTGAGGACCACTGTCTGATTGGAAATGATTTCCATCACAGGGCCATCAAACAAACAGCTGGGCTTTATTTAAATTTTGATATTTTGTTCACGGTGGATTTTTTTTTTGCATGCATGCATGCATGAAATTTGACTTTAAAAAATATTGCCTTAAGGTATTAGTTATCTTGATCACTGAGTTTTGGATGCCCCCTTAAATTTTACACTGAGGAGACTGCTTTACCCACATCGTCCTGGTCCTAGCCCTAACACTCTGACCCTTTAGAGGTTGCCTCAGTTGCGAACCCAGACTGGGTTGGCACTGGACTTTTCCATCTGCCCGCCCTTGCTGTCTTCCCCTGCCATCCACAGGTGTTGACCTCAAGGGCATTTCATAAAGATGTGCTGCACCCCAGGCTCCATCTTGGAGGACGCCTCTCAGAGAACTCTATCTATAAAAATTATCCACTTACATTAACTAATATTTATTGAGCACATATGAAGTTCAATGCACGTGTGTTTTTATTTTACCCTCACAATAAACCAGTTAGATAAACTGTATAAGCAACACAGAATTTTTGTTTAAGGTATTAACATCAGTTAATTTTTGTTTAAGGTATTAACATCAGTTAAACGCAATGTAATTGTTTTCAATGGATAAAGTAACAAGACAAAGCCCACATAAAACCAACATGCTGTATCCTGACACCACATAATTCGATGTTCTTCCTTTTCTCAAGGGCCTGAATATCATAGAGATGTTTAACTTCATGAAGGCTCATATACATAGTCCAGAGCATACTCCTTAAGAAGGTAGAGAAGGATTTAATACATTTTAAGGTTTCAATGTAAAATGTTTCAAATTCAACATAAAATTCACCAGGTGATACACTTCAGCTATTTAGAAAGTTTATAATTTTCAGTTTATTCTCTGATGGAACTATGGATAAATGAGGTTTTAATTTCATTCAGTAAATATTAGTGATAGTGTTTCAAAATTCCAATGTGTCATAATCTCAACATTTCTACTTATTCTGACATGGAATACCAGTAAAGACTGAAATAGTATAGAGACACCAATGATCACCTCTGCATATAAAAATGTGAATATATTTATTCATCAAATATGGCAAAATATTCCTACTCAAATCAGATTTACTGTGCATGGTCCAGGGTATGGCCCCAGAAATTCATATGAGCTTCTTAGAAATGCAAATCACCTATTAGAAATTGATTCAGAGAGTAGAGCTCTCTTTCTAAAATGCTTTTTGGTCTGGATCATTTGCTAAATCACATTTCTGAACTCGCTGTGGCACATCTTTTCTTACCACAGTTACGGTCCCCATATTTCTGAGCATATTGGATTTTATATTCAGGTCTCTTAGTGTTCTGGTTCATATGAAATGGTGCTATTTATTTATTACAAGATCTCACATTTGTTTTATCCATCATAAGCTAATGTTTGTATGAATTAGGCCCTAGAGATGTAATATCATCTTTAAAAACCTGCCCCAAAGACAGAAAGCTGAGAATCAAAAGTAGAATAAGAACCAAGGCACAAAGTCTGTATTTCCAAGTTCATATTTCCTGCATGTAACTATACGAACAGCTTAGAGTCCACAGTCCACTTTTAATCTTCATTTATTTATGGTGGGTTTCTTTCTTTCTTTTCTTTTTTTCTTTTCTTTTCTTTTCTTTTTTTTTTTTTTTTTTTTTTTTTGGTCAAAAATAGCTATTAGGTGCAGGAGAATGTGCAAACCACAGTGATGACTGGGTAGAGATGTCTCTTGCCAGGGTAGGGAGAAAAAATGATCACTGATTCTGTAAAGCTATTACTCTGTATTTACCTGCTCTGAATTTTACATCCCTCAATCTTTTACAAAACAACAATGATATTTAAAGTGTGTGACATTTTATTGGTTGATTTTTGAGCTGTAACTTTCCCCTAAATATAATACTCTTCAGCAAAATATTCTGAGTAGGTAGCTAGTGCTTACATATAATCTATTCAAGCATTGGAAAGACCCAGGTAAACTAAATTTTGTGAACTAAGAAAGTTGGCAACTTGTAAGCACCTGGTTTTCCTGGGATCTTAGTATGATGTCAAAGCAAGTCCACATAAACAAGCATTTACTGAGTTTTTGGTTTTGTTTTGTTTCTTTTTACTGTGCCTTGTAACTTACTATGTCCAAATGCCTCAAAGATCATTCCTTGCAACATGGTCTTAGAGCATTCAATATTAACTAAAAGGTTTTCAACAACATGTAGCAATTGGATTATTAGAGTCGCAAACAATTTTATAAAATAGTAGGCTAGATGCTCATTTTAATAAAGCATTAGGGCTTTATACAAGGACCACATTTCAGGTTATGTCTATCCAGTTTATTATTAGAGGCTGCACTGGGAAGTGTTCAATAGAAATAAATTCAGTGGTGATGTTTAAGAGAAAAATACTCACCTTTACTCTTAAAACTCCAAGATACTTTGGCTGTACCCAATTGATGTCAATTGGTACAAAACAATATTCTGTATTGGAAACCAACCATCATTACCATAATAGCTTCATAAAAAAGTGTGTTACTTAACTCCTCATCCAATAGCTGGCCATCTCTTCTGTTTTCCATACCATTTTAACCATTGTTTGTATTTCAAAGACACCCATTTTTAGTGACTTTTCAGAGGTTTAACAAGCAGCTGACTTAACGTAACATCAGAGGCTGTCTCTATGAAGCTAATGGATCTATGACATAGTCGCCACTGAGTTCCCAGATTGTCCATACCAAAATACAGCTTATGATGTGTGTGCCCCTGCCCAAACATGTTTTATATGCCAGAGGATGTTGAAATGATGTCCTGTTGGCACAAGCTCTGTTTACCACATTGCCTTGACTTCATGAGTTGGGGCACATTCTATTTGGGTTATGCAAGCCAAGGTCATCATTGCATAAAGCAGAAGCCCACAAATTGCTGTTTCTTAGGTGACCTGATAGTCTCTGTTCACAGCAAAGGCTGAGTGAGAGTTACCCTGGGTCTCTTTGGGACGTGGCAAAGCCAACTTACTCAGAGTTCCTTGGTTGAATCCAGGAAAAAAAGTCAGCTACTAAGATGAGTCACTATTGAGCAAAAACCTTGTCTGCAACTCTCTTTAGAGGTTATGTGCTCTTCTAAAATTACATATTTGGATTGATATATTAATGTGGCTGTATTGTGGTTACCTAGAGACAACTTGGAAGCCACTGAGTTAGATGATGATGTTCTTTGTCATCAACTGTATCATCTTAGGCACTGCACTTCACTTATACCTTTCACAAACAGAAACAGAGTTGCCCCTTCTCACCTGTGACAGAAGAAACATTTTTATCTATTGGCTTCCTCTTCCCTATTAGAACATATTTAAACTCAAGGGCCCTTTATTCACTTGGCAACATCCTCTCGTGAAGTTTAATATATTTGTGAGTCATTGAGATTGAATATTGTCACTTTGAGGAGACCAAAGGGACAAAATGACAGGAAAGGAAGACAAGAAGAAAATATCAAGACAAGCTTTGTGAATTATTTTTCCTTTTCTTTATTCATTTGTTCAACAACTTTAATAGCTACTACATATGATGTTTGGGGTGAAACTTTAGGAAGAAAATGAAGATAAATAAGATGAGTTTTTGTTCTCAAGGAGATGCCACATATAATACAAAACGATAGAAAGTTACTAACAAAATGGACGTGTGGTCTGAGGTAGATAGAGTGGTTGCCTATGGCTGGTAGGATCAGGAGGGACTTTTCAGAAGAGTTTCCTTGGTCTGCTCCCCATAATAGCATAACCCTTAAATATCTGGAGATAAGAAGGATAGGGTGTACACTGCATAAGCCAAGCCACAGGAGTGGGGAATTGATAAGCTAAAAACTGAATAATCATTTGGCTCAGGAAAGATGGTATATGCTATAGAATGTATCAGAGCATGACTCTGATGGCAACAGAGGGAACGTGGAAGAAGATATTTCAATAGATAAGTC
Organism: Canis lupus baileyi; assembly: GCF_048164855.1. Classification (NCBI taxonomy): domain Eukaryota; kingdom Metazoa; phylum Chordata; class Mammalia; order Carnivora; family Canidae; genus Canis; species Canis lupus. Next base: position 710,577 of record NW_027326430.1, on the reverse strand, counting down.
AAAGATCTTGGCTCATGTGATGGCATTAGACTTGGAAAGTGACACATGAGTGTGAGGAAGAATGTAAAGGAGGAACAACATATTTGGTGACAGCATGGACTTGAGCGATGAGGGTGAGGCATCACAGACAGCGGTGCGGAGGCTCCGAACCTGGGGGTGTAGGAGGATGGCTCTGAGAACATAAACTCTAACACCGGAAAAAGAAATTGATGAAATTTGAAGATGGGAGAGAAACAAGTGCACTTTTAATCATTATATTATATTTTAATGCAGTCACTCTTAGGTGGTGATGGATTATCCAGGTAAAGAGGTCCATCAGATACGTGTATGTGAGGGACATAAAAGGGGCTTAAATGCCAGAAATAGAGTTTTACAAAGCACCATTTGAAACTGTGGAGCTAGAGATGATTGTTTTGATCTCAGATGAGGCTGTATCTGTTTATTACCATGATTCAGTATTTTTGCTCCTTTATTGTTGGATCAGAAGGGATGAAAGAGACTTCCATTTCAGAAATGACATAGATATACTTTTCCCTATTCTTTCTGCTAAGTACAACTGAAAACCCTTGTGTATTATATATAAGACAAACATAAGAGGACTCTGAAATGTAGACAGAAAAGGTTATAATGGACTATGGGCCTTTGGACCCAAGAAACATCAAAAAATTGAATTTTGTGGGATGGGGGTGGGGTTATGCCTCACATATCCCAGACTTGGAGTTGAAGAACCCAGCAATCTATCAACACCAGTGAATACAGGCACAAGAAACCCCAATTAAAGTCTCTCTCTCCAAAGGGCCAGGAAAAGCATGGCCTGGCAAGAAAGAACACTTTTAGGCAATAACTACTCTTCTCTAGTCAAAAGCTCCAGAAAATACTGTGACCTTATCTCTAGCCCCACAGGCAAAGGCTGATGAAGAAGCCTAAACCTCTACCCTCACCTGTTAGTAATGGGGTAGCATGACCCTTACTTCCCTTGTGAAAGCAGTGTCAAAAAAAGTCATCTGAACAGAAGATATAAATAAGATCCAGGTTCTCATAACATTGTACCCCAAATTTCAATTAAAAAAATCATTCATGACAGGAAGAATCAGGAGGATTTCAAACTGATGAAAAAAGGGACAACAGATAATACTGACATGCTAGAATTATCTAACAAAAATTTTAAAGCAGCTATCATTATAATAATAATAATAATAATAAATAATAAAATGTTTCCATGAGCAATAATATTCTAAAAATAAATGGAAAAAATGAAAGTCTCAGCCAAAAGATAGAACATATAATGAAGAGCCAAATGAAAATTTAATAATCAAAATTTAAAAACTCAGTTGATTGGCTCAAGAGCAGCATGGAGGGGGCCAAGGCAAGAATTAGAAAACTGGAAGATGGAACAATGATAATGACCCAGTCTGAAAAACAAAGATAAAACAAACTGAAAAAGAAAATAGGATAGAGTTTCAGAAACCTGCAGAACTACAGAAAAAGATCTTAACATTCATCGATATTCCGGAAGAGGAAGAGGCAGCTCACCAAAGACATACAGATGGAAAGTGAGTAGATTAAGACATTAAACTTCATATCATTAGGGGTTTGCAAATCAAAGCAATAACGAAATGCCACTATGCACCTATTAAAACGACCATAACAGTAATAGTAAAATTACTGCTGGTGAGGATGCAGAGCAACAGGACCCTCAGTCCTCAAGAATACGGAATAGGACAGCCACTCTGGAAGACAGTACGTCAGGGTCTTACAGAACTAAACTTGTAATGACCCAGAGACCCAATAATTGTATTCCTGGGCATTTATCCTAGATAAATGAAAACTCAACTTACACAAATACATGTATGTGAATTTTACAATAGCTCTATTTATAATAGCCCCAAATGGGAAACGGCCCAGAGGTCCTTCTACAGATGAATGGTTAAACAAATGTATGCCTTTGTAGCATGGATTGCCACTCAAACAGTAGAAAGGAACAAGCTGTGGATACATACAACAATTTGGATGAATCTCCAAAGGATTATGCTGGATGAAAAAAACAAAACAAAACAAAACAAAACAACAACAACAAAAAATAACAAAGCCAAGAATCCCAAAGGGCCAAAGGGTATATACTGCATTTTTGTAACATTTATAATATTGAAATAAAATTACAGAAATAGAGAAGAGATTAGTGGTCGCTGGAAATCCAGGAGGGTGTGGGAGTGGGAAGCCACCGGTCTGGCTATAGAAAGGCAACAGGAGGGATCCTTGGGTTTACAGAAATTTTCTGTCTTCTGACTATATCATGGTCAATATTCTCATTATTGAGCTATTGCTCTATAGTATACAAGCTGTTACCTTTGTGGAAAACTGGGGAAAGGCTCTCCCTTTATTGTTTCTTACAACCGCGCATGAACCTATAATTATTGCAAAATAAAAATGTAATTAAAAGCATACAAACGAAAAGCAAATCAGAAAATACGAAGGCGAGATCTTTTTACTAACATTACCTTGTCCACATTGATTACATAGAATTCTTGGACTGTTGGCTAGTATTCTAGATGGACAGTTTATTTTAAGGCATAAAAAGTATTGGGGGCGCACCTGGGTGGTTCCATTGGTTAAGCAACTGACACCTGATTTTGGCTCAGATCATGAGATGAGGGTCCTGGTACTGAGCCCTGCAGTGGGCTCCCTGCTCAGCGGGGAGTCTGCTTCTCCCTTTCCCTTTGCTTCTCCCCTGCTTGTATGCTCTCTCTCTCCTTTTCTCTCTAAAATAAATCAATAATTAAAAAAAAAAGATGGGAAATGAATGCTGTTATAAGAACCCTGTATTTCACATTCTTGAATTATGGAGATTTAAACTTGCAATCCTAAAATGGTATTAATGTGTGATTCTTCAACTGAATAAGATAAATTGTTCCTGGGGCTCCTGTGGGGTTCAGTAGGTTAGCAGTCTGCTTTCAGCTTAGGTCATGATCCTGGGGCCCTGGGATGGAGCTCTGTGTCGGGCTCCCTGCTCAGTGGGAAGCCTGCTTCTCCCCTTCCCCTCCGCTCCTGTTCTCCCTCTCTCTCTCTCACACACACACACAGACACACACAAATAAATAAAATCTTTAAAAAAAATCCTGTTCCAAAAATGAGGGAGAAAAGAATAATATTGAAAAGCACCAATCAAGCAGAATTATTGGCATACACAATAATATACTTGGGAGGATCAAGCAATATGACATTTTGTGTGTGTGTGTGTGTGTGTGTGTGTGTGTGTGTGTTTAAGTGAACTAGAACTCACACTATGAAATGAGTCATAACTGTTATACAACCTTTAGACTTTAACATACCCATGCAACACGGGACAGGAGTTTCCTCTTTTTTTTCCCTCTCAATTTAATGCTCTAATTAAAAATCTCCCCAGATAAAATCAAATACACAAAATGTGCCCAACAGAGAGACTTTCCTTCTGAAATATTTTTAAAAAAATAATAAATGGCCTTTTACGGTAGCTTAGGCTGAGGCAGAAAGGTGGGTAATATCTGTTCTCACTGGAAGCACACTGTTATTTCATTGTTTATAAATTAATTCCTTCTTGCAAAAATATAGTACCGGCGTTCTTAGGTATGATCCATCCTGTCCTATTTTCCAGTTCTCCTCAGTCATGCCTGTCATATTGAGTCGGCCTCCAATCTGTTTTCTGTGCCCCAGGCTCACTGAAAAGCAATTAAGGCTTCAATGCCCATAGGTCCTGCCAGAGCTGGCCACCTGCAAGAGGGTTCCCAGTGCCCTAAGCAACTACAACTCTTAGCTCCACTTGTTCTGTTACTGGCACAGGGTCCTCCTCTGTGCTCTTCAAACACATTAGCATGTTTTTGCCTCAGGACCTTTGCATGTACTTTCATTCTATCTGGGATGCTTTTCTTCTGATCATCCATATGACTTGTTCTTTCATTTCATTTAGGCCCCTGCTCAAATGCAGTCTTACCAAAGAGATCATTTCTTAGTACCCTACCTAAAATAGAACCCTGTCCCCCATCACTCCCTGTCCATCTATCCCATTTCGTTTATCAAGAACACTGATGTATCATTATATAATTACTTGTTTGTTTTTTTTCTCACGACCAAATGTAAGCACTGCGAGAACAAAAACTTTTGTTTTTCTGACTGCGGCACCCCCGATGTCTAGAACAACACATAGCACACAGTAGGTGCTCGATAAATACGTTAATAAATGAATTGATTTAATGCATCTACATACTATGACTGATCTCTCAAAAATTCTTTATGGACTGCAGAGAACTTAAAAAATATTCATAATTTCCCTTACTGAACATAGACTACATTTCAAATGCCCCAATAGGTGACACAAGTCCTTGACATGGTGCAAACCACGTCTCTCCAGTTTCTTCTTCCATTTCCATCTTAAATGAATCCTCCAGTTAAACTCGCCCATTGTTTCCTGGCCTTGTCATGTTCATCCCTACCTACTAGGGTGACTAGCCATCCTACTTTGTCCATGAATGAAAAGTTTTCTGGAACATAGAACTTTCAGCTCTAAAACTGACAATGTTCAAAGCAAACATGGATAAAGTGGTCACTCCTACCTTGACACCTTACTTTTCCCCTTGGCTGGAAGGTCCCCTGTTCTCTTCTTTACTCGCCAAAGTCCCCAGTTTTCTATGATACCCAACAAATCTTCCATCCTTAGCAAAGCTCTAGCAATCTCTGCGACACCCTGTGATGTCTGCTCTACTATACTCAGTAGCAATTCTTGTTTACTGTTTTATCAAATATTATATTTTTTTATTTTTTCCTGCATTTAAAAATTATTTAAATTCAATTAATCTATACTGTGCTATTAGTTTCAGAGGTAGAATTTAGTGATTCATCAGTTGCATACAACACCCAGTACTCAATACATCAAGTGCCCTCCTTAATGCCCATCACCCAGTTACCCCGCCCCCCATGCCCCCTCCCCTCCAGCACCCTTAGTTCCTTAGTTTTTTTCCTAGAGTTAAGAGTCTCTTATGTTTTTTTAAAAAATATTTTATTTATTTATTCATGAGAGACACAGAGAGAAAGAGGCAGAGACACAGGCAGAGGGAGAAGCAGGCTCCATGCACCTGGAGCCCGACGTGGGATTCGATCCTGGGACCCCAGGATCACACCCTCGGCCAAAGGCAGATGCTCAACCACTGAAGCACCTAGGCATCCCAAGAGTCTCTTATGGTTTACCTCTCTCCCTGTTTCTATCTTATTTTTCCTTCCCTTCCCTATGTTCATCTGTTTTGTTTCTTAAATTCCACATACAAGTGAAATCAAATGATATTTGTCTTTCTCTGATTTATTTTGCTTAGCATAATATGCTCTAGTTCCATGTAAGTCACTGCAAATGACAAGAGTTCATTCTATTTGATGGCTGAGTAATATTCCAGTGTGTGTGTGTGTTTGTGCGTGTGTGTGTGTGTGTGTGTGTGTGTACTACATCCTCTTTATCCATGCATCTGTCAATGGACATCAGGGTTCTTTCTACATTTTGGCTATTGTGGACATTGCTGCTATAAACATTGGAGCATATGTGTCCCTTTGAATCACTATGTTCGTATCCTTTGGATAAATACCTAACTGTATCTGCTTCATTTATATAAATATATTGTCTCTCCAGTGGAATTTATCTCTAGAAAGCAGGAACTATACCCCATTTTTTATATGTCTAACACCCAGCACAGTGCTTGAAATGTAGTAAATATTCAATATTGTTTGCTCTTGTGGATAGATAGATTCTGTCTTTTGAAAACTGACTATCTTAAATATATATATAATCATCTGGTTGGCTGCTTAGGGAAAGGGTGAGATAGGATTTAAAAACTCAGATACATGATTTTGGTAGATCCAATACAAAACATTATTTTCATTTAAAATAATAGAAATAGAAAAAGTACAGATTTGGATTGAGTCATTTCTTTGAAAAGATACCTGGTGTTCCTTCTTTTGTTCCATGTTGAATATTATGAATCCACGAAACGCCCCTATGGATAAAGTTTAAATTGGCATCTACACTGCCAAAATATGTGGTAAAGAGGGAAAAATCTAATGAAACATCTTGATGACTTATAATACACCATGTTCTAATATTTGGCAGCATCCTAACAACCAACTGAAGTTTTCACTTTTCATCTAGCTATTTTGGTGCTGTGTAGACGCAGGCCAAGAACTGGAACAGTAGGAAAATTGCCACAGTAATGCTGAATTTTACTGGCTTAGCAATGAGGGGAAACTCACATATTGCTTGCCAGAAAAATAACTGGCTTTAGTTGGTGCTATTAGTCTCACGCTTTTTAGGAGCACTTAATTTAAAACAAAATTGTGGGCTTAACTCCTACCCTAATGTTTTGAGACTGCTGTAATAAGCAAATGTTCAAAGTGTTCTTTATCCAACCAAGTGGCTAAGTTTCTTGTTCAAGCTCCATCTATAACAAAAAGATTTTCATTTGGTGAGCGGTGATCCCTGATTTAGCACAAGCAAACACATCAAGATGCATTCAGGCTCACAGCACAGAAATCTCTGAGCACTGAGGTTTAACTTGACAAAACAATCACTATGGAAAAACAACTTACAAATCACACTAGCCACCTAAATAGAAGCTTGGTTTCCTAATTGGCTTGTGATGGAAGCCCTGAAACAATATGAGGGATTGTTAATAGAGGTGTAGAGTTACTATCTTATGTCTGGACCTTAAACGTTAATTCTGGCCCGTTGCTATGAAGCATGTACCACATCAGCACTTGAAGGATGTTGGGATCAATCCCTTCCACACTCAGAGTGTCTTAAGGACAATATTATATTTCAGTAAGTATAAACCTTTGACTCTTCAGTAATGATGTTTTAACTTTAATCTATGTTTCAACTCCATCGGAGACATGGTTTACTTGGATAAGAGTATATTGGAAAAACATGGAAGTGGAAATACTTCCTAAAAGGACTGAAATACTACTTGCAAGTATTTTTTTTTTTCTGTAAACTGTACTATGTTTTCCTTCATCCATGTGAAACCTGATCTTTTCACAGGAGTGGTACTACATCATGTATGATATTCCTACCTCTACTCGTACTAATTGTCCTATTAAATAGCTTTTTTTTTTAAATAGCTTTTTTGATACCAAAATGCCATACTCATGCTGCATTCCTTTATGATACCTGGTGCCTGCTGAGATACCACTGCATCCTCCTCATCATGGGGTTGAAGATCAAGGAAATTGACACACATAAAATAGTACTCACTATCCTTTATTAAAGATCTACTATTTTCTAGATAACCTGTTGCATACTCTTAAGTATTATTTCTAACCCTGCTAAAAATCTATAAAGTAGGTATTGTTTTAGTCATTTTACAAATGAGGGAAGCGAGTTTTTGCATATCACTTAACTCTTCTGACCCCCAAACCACTGCTAAGTGTTGGACAGGGCCCTACCTCACTGCCGCCCAAACCCTCATTCTTTCTATTGTGTGCGCAAAAACTGTGCTTCCAAAGAAGGTAGATGATGTATGCCTTCAGAACAAGATCCTTTCCTCCTTGACATTACGTTGAGGCCAGTCAACGTGTTGCCTTTCTTCTTTTTTATTGTGATAAGAGCATTTAATGTAAGATCTGCCTCTTTAGCACATTTTTAACTGTACAATACAATATTGCTAAGTATAGGCACAGTGTTGCACATCAGATTTCTTCTTGTGTAACTGAAATTATATGTCCTTTGAACAGCAACTCCCCATTTCTCACTTCCTCCAACCCTTGGCAACCCCCATTCTATCACTGCTCGTATGGAATCTGCTATTTCAGAGACCTTCTATAAGCAGAATCATAGTGTTTGTCTGTGACTGGCTAATTTCACTTAGTATAATGTCCTCCAGGTTCATGTTAACAAGACCAGAGATGCCCAGCCCTATGGAGAGCATCATTCGCAGAACGTTCTAAATGAATAATCCTTTTAAATACCTCTGTGTCAAGGAAACAGAAGCAGAGCCAAACCAAGAGATGAATTTTCTGATGAATCTTGTCAACCTAGGGAACCAAGTTGGAATAAAGGGCTCATCTGGGGCCTTTTATGGTGTTAGATAGTCTACTTTGTGAAGGCTGCGGCTCTTGTTTTATCATATACTGTAATTTGGTTTTAAAAAAATGCATAGTCGAGGTTTATATAATTGAATGAGAGCTATTGACTGCAATGACTGGAATGTCTCAGTGGCCATTAGTAAAATCTTACTGATTCCCATTTCCCGCTTTCCAGAAAGGCCGTGCGCAATTATAGGATGGGAATGAGTCAACTCTTTTCTCTGACCTTACTGTCTCTCCGTTTTTACAAGGTCAGCCTAATAAATAACATTCCTAGAAGTGAAACAAAGTTGCATGGAATTAATGATAGTGATAAATGTGTTTCTGACAGTTAATGTATCAGTTAGACCAAAAATAATTTGAGAAACAAGGGAGATATTATATATTTTTTTCCAAGTCAGAAGAAAAAACAAGGAAACAAAGCTATTGCTTCCCTAGAGAACTGAAAACCAGTACCAGTATCTAAAGACACTCTTTTCTCTGAACTACAGGTTTGGAAAAATCCCTCTCTCCTTTTCTCTCTCTCTCTCTCTCTCTCTCTCTCTCTCCCTCTTTCTATCTCTGTCTCAATGAACAATTTCTACCTTCTGTTTTGGTGAAGCAGTAAAGAAATATTTGGTACATATTTTACATAAAACTTCTAATAGCCCTGATGATAGTTGTTAGAAAATGTGAGATTGAAAACAACCTTATGTGGCAACATGGTTCATCATAGATGCGCTAGCCACTCAGTTTGTCTCATTTTCTAGCTCCACTAATGCTAAACCTTGTGAATGACTTTGGGTGAGATTTTTTCACCTTGCTACGACGTGTTCACTTTTTTCACCTTTAAATGGTGACAACAGTAACTGCTTCATAGGGTTGTTACAAGGATTCAGTGAGCTCTCATACATAAAGTACTTAGAACTGGCTTATCGTACATGACTTAGTAAGGTTATGATGTGAAGGACCTGAATACACTTAGTCATGTGTAAATTATTTATTTCCAAAGGGAAAGCATCAATGGAGAATATTTAATATCATATTTGCTTTTTTAAAACTTCAGTTCTAAGCCCATGGAGTAAATAAACTTTAAGTCAGGATAAGGGGACCATGGGAAAAAACGGGGGAGGGTTGGGGAGGAGGGAACTTGAGTAGCTTAGAGAAGTTACATGCCCTAACAAATATCCTGATGTAGGAACAGTGTCTGTGACAAAGAGCATCCTTTGCTTTTTTATTGAATTAAAGTCTGTTGCATTCAGCCAATCCAAGCTACACCACACCAGACCTCTGCTTTCTGATGTTCCATTTCTGCTTTAAAAAAAAAAATCAGCTGCAAAATGTATAGACAATTTACAAGTCTCAAAGATCATATTTGTCCTGGGGTCTCCTAGCCTAGATGATCCTAATGGAGGACCCCGTTGGTGGAACATCATTAATCAGGCAACCATGGCCAAGGAGGTGGGTGGCTGCTGATAGTTTTGGCCCATTGGAAATGGCTTTGGATGACTGCCAGGTTGTGTGTAAAATTTTGAAATGTTTGAAACAATACAGTCTTTACAATGTTATAAAATACTAGGGTGGTTAGAGTGGGCTGCAGACTGGCTCACGGCCAATAAAACCTCAGAATTCCAGTCAGCTGTAACCTGGAGTTTAATGTTGTCTGAGGTGTTCAAGGTCATCTCTCCCCAATGTCCTGAAGGTCAACCCAGTCTTTATAAAGCTGCCTCATTGAGCTAATGCTCCCCAGTCACCCCAGTTCAAAACTATTTTAGTCAGTTTGCCTCCCCTGCACACCACCATCCCCTGCACCACAAAAAATCATTTTGAGAGTTCATCTTAAAAGTCTTAACTTAGGAAAACTGTTTAAAAAATCGAACTTGTTTTTTGTGTGTCCCCATTTAAATAGAACATGCTCACTGTTGACATGGCAATAAACTTGAAAAATAGAAAAGGAGATTGCTACTAATTCTATCACTCTTGGGCAACCAGATAAATACTGGAGTACTGCTTTGTCGTCCTGCTTTCAGTGCACATTTTATATATCTATAATCATATTCTACATATACAGCTGGCCCTTGAACAACACAGACTTGAACTGTGCGGGTCTACTTACATGTGGATTTTATTTCGATAAATATATGCATAGTACTGTAAATGTATTCTCTTCTTTATTTGTAATAACATTTGTTTCTGCAGCTTACCTTATTATAATATATATAATACATATAACATACAAAATATATGTTAATTGACTATTTCTGTTATTGGAAAGGCTTCCTTCTGGTCAACCGTAGGCTAGTGGTAGCTAAGTTGTGGAGAAGTCAAAACTTCAACATGGATTTTCTTTTTTTTTTTTTTAAAGATTTTATTTATTCATTCATGAGAGACAGAGAGAGAGAGGCAGAGACACAGGCAGAGGGAGAAGCAGGCTCCCTGACTTGATCCCTGGACCAGGGATTACTCCCTGAACTGAAGGCAGACGCTCAACTACTGAGCCACCCAGGTGTCCCTCAACATGGATTTTCAACTGTGTGGACAGTTGGCATCCTTAACCCCTGTGTTGTTTGTTCAAGAGTCAAGTGTAACTTATAATCATCTTCTCCCAAGTTTTACAACAAAATTCTATTTTGTACAAATGCAAATTAGTTAAGCACAATAATAATGGCCGAAGAATAGTTTATTTTGTATTTAACGATTCTCATATTATTGAGTGCTTATCATGTTTTCTCTCTCCAAGACCGTGCTATGTTAAATAGTGTAACTGTTTACATAAAGATTTTCTGTGTTTAGTGTTATTTCCTTAGGATAAGTTCCCAGAAGTGAAATTAAAGGGTCAAGGGAGATGAATACTTTTATAGTCTCGGCAAATGTTGCAAAATGGCTTTCCAAACATTGTTTCCTTCAATTGACAGCCCATCAGTAAAGTTTGAGAGGTTATCTTCATCATCAGCAATAGGTAATAGCAACTATTCTTCTAAAGGATATAAATATGTTAATATTAAAAATGAAAAAATATTCTGTTCCAAAAATGTATGTATTGGTAGAGCTAGGTAAGCACTCAGTGTTGTTACACAAAAAGAGTCACAGAGCTACTTCATGGGTGATGGGTTCTCAGTATATTCTTCAAGAAAATGATTCTTCTAAACAAGAGGAAATTTAATTCTGGGCCATCACCATAATAATGGAAACACTGGCACAGAGAACATAAGAGAGAATGTTTCAGATAGAGAAATAAAGACCTACATCGTTATGTAGAGATACCCTCCACATAATGTGCCAAGCAGCTAGCCTTGGGAAACTGTTGATAAAGGCAGAGTATTTCAAAGGAAAATTTGAGAAAATGTAAAGGTAACAAATTAAGAACATATTACAATTGTAACAGAGGCCTCGGATCAAGAAGAGGATGTTCAAGTAGTAACAAAGGAGAACAGAAGGTTAGGACAGGAGAAAAATAAACACAGAAGAAAAATCCAGAGCTGAACTGGAAGAGAGACATTTACTCACTCTCCCATGCAGTTTAAATAACATGGTCGGCTTCATAGAGAGAACTGATATGACATTTACCTAAATAACTGTGTAGTTAAACTTACACAGTTGCCATTTTAGAATGTTCTTTGGTCACGTTCCCTGTTAATAAGTCCCTGTAAAGTACCTTCATCCACCTGGGTTAGTGGGAATGCACCTTAGTAACACAGCGTAGATTTTGCTACTCACAAAAAAGTAAAACTGATAAACACCTCCTAAGAAATGTTGATGCACTTTTGTCCGGATGGCCTACAAATTATGTTTACTTCCCAAGCCATGGTATTTCATGTTTGCCGCCATTAGAGACTCTAGCTCTAAGAAGGAATTTTCTATGCTTATTCTTACCCTTTGCTTTTCTTCTGAAGGGTATCTATTCTTCTGTAAGAACATACCCTATTAAGTTCTGAGCTGAAGTGCTTTTAAGAAATGTTCATGGAAAAATAAATAAATAGATAGATAAATAAATAAATGTTCATGGAAATGTCCATATATTTTAATGTTTGTATTTAATCCATGTTCTTCAAATCTAAGGGTCTTCTCTGATTATGCCCAATTTTACCTTTTTTCATCATCTAGTCTCTGGGTGACATGTTTTAGTTTCCTTGTTTCTCTCTCAAGTTCTCATGATGCTCCCATTATCCATGAATTTTCCTGTCTCTTATTGATAGAAATCAAGTACAACAGCTCCTACCCATGATTCCTCCATTTTAAGCAAAATATAATCTACAAGGCAAATCAAGACTCCATCAGATGTTCTGGTTTCGGCAAAACTAGACACTTTCCAGATGTTGAGCACTTGAAATCTTCCATCTGTAACATAGTGTGTCTTGATTTCAGTTTTGACGTCTGTTCCTCAGCTGAATACTTAACTTCTCTGTGCTTTAGCCAGCTCATCTCTAAAACAGAGATAAAAATCATACTTGCCCCTACAGTATTGGAGAGAATTAAATGAATTAATAGGTGGAATGTTCGGAGCCATGCCCACACAGAGGAGTATGCATGCAATGTGAGGTATCACACTGATTGTTACCAATAACCTCTCGGCTTGCCCTCTCACTTTGATTGTAGTGCTCTTTCTTTGCTTTAAACCTCCTTCGAATGTTCTTTATTACATGAGCATCCTTATCCTATGGATTTCCGGAAAGACTTGCACATCTTCTTACCCAGTGATGTTTCCCCTTTCCTCTCCATTGGATTGTTTCAGTTTGAACTGTGTATACCATTCTATTTTAAACATAAATCCCAACATCTCTGAGGCTAGACACAATTTTGTGAGCTAAAATTTCGAGTTTATTACCAAAATGCACCTATATAAAGAAATCTTGCAAAAATCAGTAACTAATGAAGTCAATTTTTAATTCATTAAGTCTTCCTTATTGGGTCTTCAACTTCTTGTTTTAGGTGAGCTTAAAATGGTATTCTAAAGTGCCCCTATGCTTATCACACAATCCTAGATGGTGTCAGCTCATGCAAATGACTGTTTGCACGTCTTGTGACTTTTTTTATCAATATCTATCAATATTACAGGCTTTATATGTTATTGCTGAGAGGAGTAAATATGCTTCCTTTAACTCAAACTCATTACTATTCTGACATGTTAATGACTCTGTCCATGTTGAGTCTCTTAAAAAAAATTCTACCATAATTAAGCAAAACAGTAGATTGATGACTGATTGCAAAGCAGCTGTGTCGAAAATAAACAGAGCTTTGAACTCAATAAGCTTGTCTTTTCCCAAACTTTGAGGCATACATAAACACGTCCCGTGTCCTGTGTCCTCTCCACACTTCATACACATAAAATTACTCCCAATTAGGTGTTAGTCTATTCGCCTCTTTTTTTTTCTCATCAAAAACATCCACAGAGCTTACCATCTCCACTCACTGTGCTGTCTGAAAGTCTTCTGTGCCGCCAAGCCTGGACTCGAAGATTTTACATTTACAGCAGACAAACTCAGTAAGTACACTTTGGAAACTCTGGTGAACAGCTCAGCCCAATGCTGGTCTTGATGCCTGGCCAACGGGCTCAAACAACAGACATAAAAGCTAAATCTGTACTTCCATTCAGTCACGAGGTTGCCAAGTTAGTTTTCCTGATACTGTACCTACAGTATATTCATCTCCCAATGTCTCAGACTCACTTCATTAACTTTGTGACATCAGTCTCTGATGTTATGAACTCAATTTTGCTAATATAAATGATACAGTACTATACAGAAATTTAAGAGGTTGTAACATTAGAAGTCTCTTCAAGATTCCCATAACAGTTAAAGAACAAGGAACCAAAATTTCCAGAACCAATCCTTGCTGGGAAATAATTCCTTATATGTAATCTTAAAGCTGTTCTCCCTCTGCACAGCCCTCTGCTTCTGATTCCCATTTATACTACGAATAGCTTTTAATGATAGAACAGGGAAATATATTGTGGTTTCACACTTTCAGGGATTTTTATGGTCACTTATTCCTAACTAGGAGATAGAAACGCATAGCAGAAAGATTTCTTTGGTTGTTTTTAAACATAAACCAGTTTAGTGCATTGTGCCCTTTGTCAAAAGGATACATATGAGAAATACCACTATTCGAAGATCAACTAATAGAAGAGTGTTTTCTTAATGGCAAGCTTCTCTATCGGCAGTGCTGATCACTAGATGGGTTTACAAGCCTAGCCATTAAATTGGTTTGACTGACTAATTTGGAAACTCCAATCTGCCACCACAAATCTATATCCTGCACCATGAAAAGAAATATGGAAAACGGATGCACCATTGTTCGCACAGAAGTAATGAAAATTAGTCCAAAGCTAATTATGCCTCACAAAATGGAGCTCATCTCAAAAATCCAAGTGTAAGGAGTTTTGCTTGTATGATTCAAATACCTCACTTTCTTTCCCTTCACACCCCTCCTTTTGAGCTTAAAAGCTGTAACAGTGCTATATCCTGGTTCACATATGCATCAATGAAAACAACACCAGCGGTCCCGTGATGTTAAGTCATTCAGCCTGGATGCAACTCCCGGTTTTTCTATGACTTAATACATGACTATGAACAAGTTATTTAACAGGGCAAGGTCTTAAATGCCTCTCAGTAAAACGGGAAAAGAACCAGCATAGAGCTTTGGTGAAGATTCAATGGTATGTCGCATGTGAAGCCATTACAACAGTTCCTGCTTAGTAAATATAGACAGATAGTAGTAGATAGATGATAGATGATAGATGATAGATAGATAGATAGATAGATAGATAGATAGATGATAAACAAATAGGTAAGTAGATAGGTATAAAACTGTCATTAAGATATCCTTACAATTCAATATATACAGAATCAAAGCAATGAAGAAATAATTGTCCTTAAACCTGTCTAATGATCCTAGTTAAACTGATTTTTCTCATACCCCATCTTCAAAATCCAAAGTCTCTTTCCATCCTTTGGAACGTAGATGTGATGCAGGCTTTGTTGTTACCCCGAGCATCTGTATGTGGAGAAAGTAGTGATGTACATGGTAGTAATTATCACTGATCTTGACCCACGTCTTCACATGACCCTATATTCTTAGAAAAGTCACAAACCCTTCATTTTTAATATGGTTTCCTTTTAAATCTGCCTTTACTATCTCACTGTATCTTTTACAGTGTGGTCCCAGCTCAAGTGCCCCTTCTTCTGTGAAGGCAGTGTTTCAGGTTTTTCATAGTGCTTGTAATTGAAGTGCTTAAGGGAATCCTTCCAACATAATTCAATGCTTTTGTATGTACACCATTTGAAGCCTGTAGAGAGTAAGACAGTGAAGAGCTGGGTCTGTCTGTGTCCCCGACTGGAGCCTATCCCAGAGACCATGGGGAAAAGGTTCTGTAGATTCTCATTGTGTTGAATTAAACAACAAATGGGAAGTAGCATACTGTATAGAAAGATGGTTGAGATCAAAACCAAGATGGTTGGATTGGAGCATTTCTCTTTCACTAAGGATACCAAATTTCTCCAATTGGATACAAACATTTGGCCATCATTATTGATTTTTTTTCCTCCAGGTACCTCCTGTACTATTTATTATTTATTTTATGCTAAGATTCAAACAGCGTCAAATGACTAGAAAAAGGCTTAACCGAAAGATACTCAAAATTTTAATTTCTTTAAAGATTTTATTTATTTATTTGAGACAGAGAGAGACAGAGAACATGAGCAGGGGGAGGGGCAGAGGAAGATGGAGAAGCAGACTACCTGCTCAGCTGGTAGCCCAATGTCCTGGGCTCAATCCCAGGACTCTGAGATCATGATCTGACCTGAAGGGCAGACACTTAACGATCTGAGGCACCCAGGTGCCCCTAAAATCTTAATTTTTAAAACTACAATAGAAAAAAAAGATACAAAATATCTTAGAAATACATTTGTGTATCTCATTATGACTATTACATGATCTTTTTGTTCTACTATTCCAAATTTCAGGGAAAAATTAATCATCAGTGTTGGACTTATTAGAGTTCAGGCTTGAATTATACAGGCAAAATTTATTCAGGATGGATGCAGCACCTCCCAGAAGGAGTACAGCATAATCTTTTCTCAGACAGGTCTCGCTTTGCTCCCCAAGATCCATGAGCAGTATCTATTCCTAATGCAGTTAAATGGGAGAATGAAAAGTAGGGGGAAAATATCAGTGGCAGGTATTCTGCTCCTGGCAGGCGTCTAATTCTATTTCCTGTTTGAGATATCATTTTATTTCCATTTTCCCTAAATGTAATATGGGAACTTTCCATAATAAACAGTTCTTTAATTTGCCACTTCTTTGATTGGCATTTTAAAATTTTTTTTTCAAGGAGTCTATTGGCCCATTCCTTCACAAGTTGCAAAAATAAACGAAAAAACTGAACCGCATGCCATTGTTGGGCAGAACTTTCTGAATTTGTCTTGAAGCCAAGAGAATTTATTTGACTGTCTGGGGAGCATTGAGGCAAGTCTCTTATTCTCAAAGAGATACCAAAGTTGCTTGAACAAATGGTTTGTGTTAGCTGGAGAAAGACACTGAATCTAAACCATGTGCCTCTGGACCTTGTGGTTTCAAGTTGAACCACAAGCAGTGAGAAGAGCTGTCGGTCTCAAGGCTTGATTTCAGCCATGCTCATGGGGAGGGGAAAACTCAGTGTCACCGATGGTGTTGTCTTAATATGGAGACCTGAGAGCTCCTGCGGCACAGGTGAGTCAGCGGTGGTACGAAGAATAATAGAGAGAATTCAAGACAGCATCCAGTGGGACATAATGAAGATACACGATTTTTCCCCATGGGCATCCACACATGGTAAAGGCAGAAAACTGGAGCCTTTCTGAGGAGCAGAAACAACTCAGAGAGGCAAAGAGACATTAAAAAAAAAAAACTGGCTTCTTATAGCTATCATAAAGCTGAAGAAAAACATCCTAGAAGAATTAGTTGAGAGACCCAAGACGGTTAAGATTACTAGACCAGAAAAACAAGAAAGACAAATTTCTAAGTGGTACCATTTATCAAACTCCAAAAGCATTGTGGGGATGGTATGAAGGAGTATTAAGTGCTATTTTATAGCACCAAGGTGAGAGAATCACTTAACCACAGAGAAGTGAGGCTTCCTCAGTGAACACAGGCAATGCTTTAACCAAGCTATTTAGGATTATGAGTTGAGCCTGAAAGGAGTCAGGTTTGGT
This sequence comes from Canis lupus baileyi, assembly GCF_048164855.1. NCBI lineage: Eukaryota > Metazoa > Chordata > Mammalia > Carnivora > Canidae > Canis > Canis lupus. The sequence continues at coordinate 693,316 of NW_027326430.1, read as the reverse complement.
TTTAAGTTATCTAGCAACTCATAAGGAGAGTAAAGATCTTTTCTGCCTCTTCTCTCTTGCCTTCTGTTAAAGAGCTTTATTTCACAGGGATTTATTTCAAGCTGCCAGTATGTCCATCAGTTGGGGGAAAGGAACAAAGATCAACTAAACAAAAGTTGATGTCAACATTTATCACAATTAACGCTAAATCTTCAAGTATTCTGTTAGCATTAATAGGAAAGGTCTTAGTCTCAAATGAAAAGTGCTAAATTTATTATTACTATATACAGGGAATTAAAATCAAATATGACTAGAAAATAGACTAGGTAAATTAGATTTAAAAAATATAGGGGTGCCTGGACGGCTTAGTCCGGGAAGTGTCTGCCTTTGGCTCAGGTCTTGATCCTGGAGTCTGGAATCAAGTCTGGCCCATGGGCCTTTCTGTTCTGCGGGGAGCCAGCTTCCCCCTCTCCCTCTGCCCCTCCCCCTTGTTCATGCTCTCTCTCAAATAAATAAATAACATCTTAAAATATGTATATGCATAAATTTAGCTATAAAGGAAAATGAGTATGTGTATGCCTCATATACATATACGTATATCACATATTCATATATATCACACTCATATGTACACACACAAGGTGCAAGTTAATACAAGATACATTTCATACCTAGAATCAAGCAACTTTTGGGGAACTTTGAAGTTTTATAGATCAGAAGGGATAAATTGAAATGACTTGTAAACATTTAACTCAAGTTTTCTTCTAAAAAATTCATTAGCCTGAGCTAAAGCAGATCCCCCTCGGCCTTAACAGCAGTACCTGTGAGATGTGCACGAGTCACCTTTTACCTCTGTCTTCTGTTTTCCCAAGAGATGAGCTCATTGAAAAAACAGACCGCCCTATCAAGAGTGCTGAAAAAAATCTTTTAAGGTGAAAAATAGGAAAGCAATCTAGTTTTGAAGTTCTTTTTAGGTCCATTGTTTGGAGTAATAATTCTCAAACTTGTTTACAAATATAGTCAATAGAAATATTAAAAAATAATGTTTTGATATCTGGACCCCAACACACACAAAATTAAAATCCTGGATGGGGCTTAGGTACCAGTATATATAATTTCCAGGTGGAAAAAAATTCCTAAAATCATGGCACTGTGTTGTTCATCTGAATAGAATTATTATATCAGACTCTACATAACTTTATGCTTTGCAGGTAAATTTGGACTTCTTACAGACAACTGGACTGTCATGTCATATGTGGGTTCTGGATAATAGATAACCAACACAGGTAGATTGCCTTTCATTTTGTGTGCTATAAGAATTAGAACGGCTTGGTAGTTTTAATTAGCTAAAGAGCAGAATCAGATAAGTCATCATTCCAAAACACATTCCAGAGCATAAATTAGTCCAAATAAAACAAACTAAAACATTGCATATACAAGGCTCCCACAATGTCAGTTACAATAACCCATATAGGCCCATAAACTCAAACCTAAATTTGAACCCACATGTCAGTCCGTATTTATTAACTACCTACTACGTGTCAAGCACATGTGAAATTTGTCAGTCTCTACCCTAATGCTACAGAATGCTCTTGGAACTGCTAACTCATTCCAAGGTCTATGTTGACTCAAATGTCTGATCGCGTTCAAATTCTGCAAATATCTGCATTACAGTGCCAAACACCGTATAAGGCAAAACACCCTCAAACACCATCATACACTACTCCCTTTTAATTAACCAAATTGCGAGCATCCATTCGACCTGTGACATAATTCTGAATGTGTCAGTTTTGTCCATGATCAATTTAAAATAAAGGTTGCACCGTCTAATTTTCTTAAATGCTACGGTACATTCTTTTTTTCTATTTTAACATTTCTGAAATTAAGATGTGCCTTATCGTTGAGTATGTATTGGGTTTGGGCTTATTCTCCACGAGTCTCCCCAACTCTAAAGAAATGATCATTCAATCAAACGCACATCTTAAAATGGAAGGTTGTTTAGATCACAGCGATGCAGGCATTTGGCTAATGAGTTCAATAACTCTACACATATATCATCCATATAAAATAGAAAAGGGGGAAATGAAGTGGAAAAGAACATCTGTCTTACAGTTCTGCTGATAGACAGCCCAAGTATCGCTCCAGAATATCACAGCCCATATTATCAGTTTCCAGCAGATGGCATCTCACACTTTTAAGTTAATCACTAAGGAGCCTTTAGGAAAGCAGTGTCCCCTGCCTGCATAACACCTGGAACTCAAAACTAGTGTTTCATAAGATTGCATTTGCCAGCATGATCACCTAAAACTGATCATGTAGATCAGCTGTAGATTTTTCTGCAACTGGCCCCAGCATGTGGTCACTCAGATTGCCCACAAGCAGTTGGTATTTTCAGCAAGATTTTAATGACAGCAGTGCCTGTTTGAGAACAGTCTGCATAACATAATTGTAGAGTGAGGTGGAAATTATGTCTTCAACAAGTACTGTAGGTGGGGATAACATGTGTATGAAAATAACCAACCAAAACCAGTGGCTCTGTTTTTCTGTAGATAAGCCTCATACAGCTATGATTCACAGAGCTGTAAAGCTTTCTTTCTGGAGAAAACCTTGCAGTGCTTAACCAGGCCTTCTGCTAGGATATTCGATTTTTCTACTTTTGTGAGAGACGGTATTATGACACTATTAGACTACTAGACACTACTACTTGTGTCTAGTAGTCTAATGAATAAATAAAAGACACACTGACATATGATCTTTAGATACCATATGTATCTAATCCTTTTTTTCTCATAATCACTTGAAGAAGAAAGAGAAACTCGTGTGGCAATGGCTAAGCGTATCTCCCCCACCCCATCCCACCACCCTGGGTTTTATTAGATTTTATGGGATCCCCTCTCCCTGTTTCTTAGTTGGATTGCCAGATATGGCTTTTTCTCAGCAGTCCATTTGTTCTTAAATTTCCTCTGAAGATGTCAATGTACATGAGGATCAACAAAGAAAACTAAGACCTCATTTCGTTCAATCAACACTGAAAGTCAGCAATGGAGATCAGCATGGAAAGATGCATTTTGAGCTATGTTGGGGCTTCAGCTCGATGGGATTTCTTGAAGCCTCTTAAAATTAATTTGAAGAAATAAAATCATGCTTTAGGATAGCACAATTCTATCTTTTTTTAAGTTTAGATGACTTTATAAACGCTGGTACATGACAAATTGCTAAGCAAACAGTCCAAAGGATAGAAACAAAAGCAGTTAGCATGGGAGATCACTCAACACAAAAACTAATAAAAAGTAAACATTGTTTTGATGCTATATTGAAGAGAAAAATTCAAGTATGGTACTTATTTGGGAGGAGGTAATAACAGGCATTTCTGACTGAATAGTTGTGGTGATTGAACTGAAAATTATAGATGAGTCCATGTTAGCAGAATGCTGGCATCCAAAATCCACAGTGGGGTACCCATTTTAGAGAACAGATTAACAGTGGTGTTCAGAGCTTAGTTTGAACTGAAATTACATTCCCATTGTAATGTCGAGAGAGCAGTTGCAAATATGGATCTGCCATTCAAGAGAAGTCAGAGTGAGAGTTTGTAATTCAGGAGCCTTCCATGCAGGGTGACAGATGATACTAGATGAAAACTCTGGGCTGGGTAAAATCTTTGATATAGAAAGAAACGGAGAGTAGAGTCATGGGGACCTCAGAAGTAAATGAAATTTGGTGTATAATGTATATTACACATTATATATGTGCTTCTATAATGTATATGGCTTAAACTTCCATAGACTGAGGCCAATCCTACTATAATTTCCTTCAATAATGAGTTAAAAGGAAATTTTTCAAACACTGTGTTCATGTTACATGAGTCTCTAAGACCAAGGATCCCACTTATTTCCCTAATACTCCTTAAAAACCAAAGGAGAAACTAATTATAATGTGTTTATTTGGATCGACTATTAAACATTTTTTTCCAAATGCATAACTTCTCTCCCCTCTCAATCAATGGCTAGATCCTTTTTAAGAGTAAATAAAAGATTGTTTTATTTTTTACTTTAGAGAATGATTGTATAATTCTGCCCAAATAAATGGCCACTATTTCTTATCATCCCTAGACAGTTGTAGCAAAAGTAAAGGTTTAGAATATTGAATAGATGAAATGTCTTCATATATAGCGTTATCCTTATCCAAGTATCAGCCAGTGAAAATGGGCAATAGGGATAACTTACAGGGATCAAATATATCTTTCAAAGCAGTAATTTTTAGGATTGTCTGGGGACAAATATAGGAAGTGATTATCAATCAGAAAGAAAGACCTCAACCTTTTTTAAAACTTCCCAGAGGCCAAAATGACCACAGAAACAAAAGCAGGATGTGTGTCTCTTTGTTCTCTCTCCTAGATTCCCTCATTGCATCATGCCTCTCCTTCTCCTCGACTCCACAACCTCAAAAACCTGCTCTTGAGTCTGAAATTCACACCACAGAATAAACGGAACAATTTTTATGTAGTTTCCTTGGGTGAGCAGAGGCCATGGAGAAAAGCAGAGTTGAATTTTGTCTTGGATGAAGTCGAACTTTTAAAAAGACTGACCCTTGTAAGACATTACTGGGGCAATTTCCAGCAACTGTTCATGTTAGGAAGGTTTGGTGAGGGGAGGTCAGCTGTAGGAAACTTTAAAATTTCATGGATTTAGATTGGGCAAACAGGGGGAATGGTCAGTTGTGGCAGAGAGTAGGGAAAGGAGAAAACCAGAGATTTCAAAACTAATTTTGCAAGTAATTTTGGGAAGAGCTCATCATTCACAGAAGTTAAAGTGATATGTTGGCATTTCCTCCCCTGACTTATTTTATAATCTTCTTAGATTAGATTTTTTTAAAAAATGGACGGGTTGAGCATTGGGTGTTGTTATATGCTATATGTTGGCAAATCAAACTCCAAAAAAAAAAAAAATACAAAAATAAAAAAAACTTTAAAAAAATGGCTGTCACACACCAGTCACATTTTGAATGTCTACCCTTTTAAAGATTATGAGGCTGTCCTTAATTTGCATGTATGATTATGTTATAATAATTTATGCAAAATTGACAACAGCTAAGAGAGTCTTTCAGAAATCTATTGGAAACCATGAACGACATAAATTTCCAAGGTGCCAGAGCTGTAGGAGGGCTAATTCTATGACCTTGCCACTAATACTCTGTATCTACTCTATTTGGACAAACCTATGGGAGGAAATCTCCTTTATTTTTCCACAGAAGAAATTAAACACTAGTGCATTAATATGTTACATACAAGAGTTCAATGCCTGCACTGTGGTTCCACCACATATTAATGGGTGATTCCATTCTCTGAGCAAAGGAGACTGCAGACAGAGATTTCTTCCCCTATGGTCAAACATCCCCTACCTGAGGCACCAGGATCTTGTTCAGCACTTGAGTCCAGAAACAGCAAATTCAATCTAGCTGTGGCAGGCCGAGGGCGAATTGGAATGCCAACTCCAGACCGGGATTCCAAACCACGAGCCTCTGGAAATAAAGCTTGGATTTGGAGAAATGACAGTAACCTCAAGCCAAGAAATCTCACCCAGTTTTTGAAAGAGCTTCAGTGAACAGTGAATATAGATAACTGTTAACATGACTCCTCTTTCATTTGAAACATATCAAACTAAGAGCTCTATATAGAGTACCATGATAAAGAAAATGACATGGATCTCAGTCTTTGAGCAATTTTCTTGTCAATTGTAGAGCAAATGTAGCAGCAGTGTTTTGTGCTAAAAGAGCATTGTCTCCTTTGCCTACTTGCCTTGTCGATTACTAGCTTCATGCATTAGCTACAGCTACAGAGGAAAGATAAAATGGCTATTAGAGGTATATCTATAAACATCTGTATGTCTGTCTACCCATTTATCCATCCATCCATCCATTCATCTTTGCAGATCATCACTAAGCCATTATCTTGACCTCAGAAATCCCAAAGGATCAGGTAGGGCCAGAAGGTAAACTACACTTCAGCCTGACAGCCCTGTATTCCAGTCTTCATTTTCTCACATCTCTCCAATCCACCCCAGCCTTTCTGTTTATTCAGGACTAAAATATATAGTGCAGAAACTCAAGAAGATAATATAATACAATGAAGTCCACTGATGTCCTAAAACACAATTTTTGGAAACCTATCAAAACATAAAATTCTAACCTAATGCAATGTCTGTGTTGTCAAAAAAGGAAATATTTCAGTCATATGAGTCATGACAATGGGTTTTTCTATTTGTGTAGATGCCACGTAAATAGATTCTGGTTTTTTTGTTTTGTTTTGTTTTGTTTTAATGACATAGGTTGAAATCCCTGAATTGTTGGGATGAAAATTTTATTTAAGTCAGGAGAAGAGCATTTGAGTGACAATGATAATAGAGATGATATTGATGGTAAAGATGATCATGTCCATTTGTTGAGCGTTTAGTCTGTGCCAAGAAACATATTGAGATGCAGTGAAACGCCGGGACACCTGCACCCCGATGTTTATAGCAGCAATGGCCACGATAGCCAAACTGTGGAAGGAACCTCGGTGTCCAACGAAAGATGAATGGATAAAGAAGATGTGGTTTATGTATACAATGGAATATTACTCAGCTATTAGAAATGACAAATACCCACCATTTGCTTCAACGTGGATGGAACTGGAGGGTATTATGCTGAGTGAAGTAAGCCAGTCGGAGAAGGACAAACATTATATGTTCTCATTCATTTGGGGAATATAAATAATAGTGAAAGGGAATATAAGGGAAGGGGGAAGAAATGTGTGGGAAATATCAGAAAGGGAGACAGAACGTAAAGACTGCTAACTCTGGGAAACGAACTAGGGGTGTTGGAAGGGGAGGAGGGCGGGGGGTGGGAGTGAATGGGTGACGGGCACTGGGGGTTGTAAATTGAACACCAATAAAAAAAAAAGAAACATATTGAGCTTTACAATATATTATTTTAATTAATTGAACATTCTGAAAGTTGATCTTATATAAAATTTTTTCTTCCTCTATTGACTGCAACACTTAGCTTCTGAAGCCAATAAGGGATATCATCACCTGTTCTCTCTCACACTTGAATGATGGATATACCTCTATTCAATTGATGAGCACAACTTATAACCTGTGGCAATGCTAATTAATTTACAGAATTACCAGACCAACAGAAGAACTAAAAAACTTAAAATAGTAAATATTTCACACTTAACCAGCCAGATACTAGATTACCCACTCATGAATTCATTAGCTACAGTATGGAAACTTGCCAGACAGTGATAAGCTTCATAATCTTTTATTTTGGCATTTTCTTGACTCCCTGTTTAAGGGAATAATACTGCCTGAAGTTAGGGGATAGACTATACCATTATTGACTAAATTCTAACTTAATTAAAAAAAAAAGGTTGTATTTATTCATGAGAGACACACAGAAAGAGAGGCAGACACATAGGCAGAGGGAGAAGCAGGCTGCCTGTGGGGAGCCCGATGTGGGACTTGATCCCAGGATTCCAGGATCATGCCCTGAGCCAAAGGCAGATGCTCAACCACTGAGCCACCCAGGCATCCCAATTCTAACTTAATCTTGTAGAGTTGTTGCTATATTCATGAAACAATCCATGATTATTGTTTATTCCTATTCCATTAAAATTCTTTACTTATTAGAACATTGCTTTTATCAAGTACCTAATTTATGCTTTATACTGTGCTAAATTATCTTCTTATGTGTTATCTCTTTGGACCTCATGGAATCCCTATAGGGATTAATATCACCCTCTCCATTTGACAGATGGCAAAAAGGAAGATTTAGTCACTTAGAGGATACATGTATAAACAAAAGGGCTGGGGTGGGAACTCTGGCTATGTGTGCTTTCCTGGCTTTAGTCTGGATCTGAAGATCTAAACTTCTTAGCTACTCTAAGCATTTATCTGTGCATATATTAGGTAAGTATGTCTGAAACTGCTTATATTTCTCTCTCTTTAATCATAAGAGATAGTATTATCTGTAAATGCAATATGGGAGGGAGATTGCATGGCATACCCAAGGGTCATGTGTGCTTCATGATTCCATAAGAGTGGTGTTTGGCATCAACACATTTCTGTCCTTCTCATTTCCATCAAAGAATCACCAGTGGATGGGAGGTTAGGTAGCTTTAGGTTGCACTAGACCTGCCATTCTTGCTTCAACCTGAAGGATTCTATTTTTATCTGTTTTATGTATTACAAGCCCAAATAAGATATCATTTGGTGAGAGGAGGGGAAGAAGGGGAAGGGTTCCTTTATTTATAAGAAAGAAAGGTTCACCTACCACAGTAGAGAATTCATACAGTTAACCTTTCTTGAAAGTCTCAGCAAAGTTATTATAAAGTGCAACATGCTCTGTAAATGTCATGTTGGTATATATCTGTCTTCAGTGTTAATTAGGCACATATGCTTGGCATATAGGAAGGAGAGTTCACATCCTTGAATCAATGCAATTAAACTCTAAAGTCTTAAAAGGAAGATATTGCTTTAGAACCACTCTTTCAATGAAACATCAATGAATTCCGAATGTGTACATACTACATATTTAAATTCTGAAACCAGTTTGACAATGTGCTGTGTTTTGTACACAATGGTGATGCTCTGCACTCATCCTTAGGCTATGCACTTGGAATTAGTTTTTTTGTTTTGTTTTGCATAGTAGGGAATGGTTGGTAACCATTTCGCTAAACTTTCTTACTCACTACTTGTGATTAATAACAGGCATTATGGGCTTTCAGGGTAATGTTCATTTACTGTGACAGTAGAATAGATTAAATTTAACTCTGTCATGGCAAGGTTGACCCAAGGACCTGCTTCCATCAGTGTATGCCTCTAACTGCCTAAGCTAACTGGACACCTGGGTATTAGTAACTCATCGCTTTTGCTTTTTCTGGTTTGAATTTTTTAACAAGTCATCAACTCACTCTTTTTATAACTATTACATGCTTTAAAGATGGGACATTCAATTACATTATATATATCCAGGTTCTTAAACACAGAGCAGTTTTGTTAAAGGAGGAAAGCTGATCAAGCATCTAAAGCACAACAACATTCTTTCAACCTTCATATTAATAGAAAGCAACAAGTAATATTTATGGAGCATCTATGAGAAACACCAAGATAGTGTTTCAGGAACTCTTATTTATAATTTCTTCCCCTCTTTCTATGGAACTGTGAAGCAGAAAAACAGAGATTTGCTATAGTCAATTCTTTATGGTGTTGGTCACTTTCAATGGTGACGTGGCCCTCAAAATGGGTAAATGCAAAAAAAGGCAGATGGTAACCCTGATGAACACAAAAAAAAAAAAACCATGTGTATTCCCACAGATGAATGAATTCTCACTCATATTTCTTATGAAAAAGACTATCCCAATAAAACAGAATGAGCATCTCATCCCACTCATGGTGTGTCTACGTGGATAAAATTTTAAGTCACTATTGTTAGTGAACGTTGGTCAGACGGGAAAGGGCGAAGGGAAGTAAATGAAATTGGAGATTAGGAAGTAACAAAAGAAGAGAAATGAAAACCAGGCTTCTGTAACTTTTGATCATTCTTAAACACAGCAGGATCCACAATTATAAAGGGAAGCAAATCTTGTGGAAATGTGAGGGTGACACGTCTGTACTATACACTGAGTAATTTCCCGTGGAACAAAAAAAAAAACCTGAAGGTTTATTTTACTATGAAATAATGTACTCCACTTGGCTGACTTGCCAGCAAAGCAATAGAAAAACCATAGAAATCGTGTTTGCTCTGGGAATAAGATATTGGGTAAGTTTTCTAAGCAGAAAAGGGGATCTGGGTCTAGTGCCCCTCAGACACCATCTTCCAGTGGCATAAGGAGGTTTCATCTAGCAAGCTCAGAGCCAACCATTACTTTTCCTCAAAACCCTTAAACAACATGCTGAGGTCCACATGAAGACATCAAATGTGTTTGTGGACAGAATTCATTTTATGCATAGTAATGGGAGATGGATATGAGTTCCACACGGTGTGATTTTAAAGGCCCCAAAAGGAAGAAAGACAACCCCCCCACCACACACATACACAATGTATTTTCTCTAAGACATGCTCTTTCAGGGTCTGAATTTCCATCCATTGATGACTTGTTGCTTGAAGAGAAATCCTTTGTTTTCTCTAGAAGTCTCAACATAAAATAGTTATGCCTATGAGGGAAACAAGTGACGAGGCCTAGAGTTCAATCAGTTGACAAGATTGTCTTCTAATGTGATATCTGGCTGCATGTAACCCTGTGAAAAGGTGATCCAAAAAAGTGTTCCCAAGAAGGAGGGCCATGTCCAAACTAGAAGCCAGAGGTCATAAGCAGAGAAATCTGGAATGGGCTCTACATCATTAGTTGATGTATAAATGAGCAGATAAAAGAAGTCACCTTCTGATTTGAGTCTATATGACTCAAAGCAGTGCCCTCTGACTTTCTTTTTACTTTTTAGATGCCTCATGGCCTTAGCAGTGACGTTTCAATAACATATTTATACCACTTCCTCTACTGACAATTCATCACAGACTTGTTACAGAAGTGCCATTTTGCCACTCCATTCTCTCCGGCTGTATTTCCAGTCATGAACACAGGGCAACAGGCTGGAAATATGGAGCATTAGGAAAATGTCTGGAATTTTCTTCAGGCCATAAACAATGTGAAAACTTTTCATGCTCTAGGAAAAGAAGGAACAACTAGAAGGAAAGAGTGTTGAAATGGGAGATGTGCCTCAAAGATGAGACTCCTAGTTCGAAAGAGAGAAGTGGGCTATGTCTACACATGAACCAGAGATGTACGATGCTTGTTTTCTGAAGCCTGGGTACTCAGTCTGTAAGGGCCCACAGTTTGGAATTCTAGGTCCAAGGGAGGAATTGTGCACAGTCCATCAGTACTCCTGAACACACTTATGTTTATAGCTACCTCCTCATTGAGGCCCCTTGAGCTGTTTTCTCCAAAACCTAGAGATCTGGGGGCAATGAGGAACCATTCTCTCCCTGTACTAGGAATAAGGCATGGGAAGATACACTCAGTGTGGAAAGAAGACATAAAAGTTTATTAATAAAAACAAAGGCATTTAGCTCATTAATTTTCACTCAGTGTTCTAGTGATGTTGTTATTTGACTACGTAGAATTTAGAATAAACACTCTGCATTGCTTTCTCAGTGACAAGGATGGATTTTCTATGAGGCACCCATATTTTGATCACAAGGGGAACAGAGGAAAAGTTTTGTTCTATTTGGATGTATGGGCCAGGATTGGAAATATGGTCCAGGATTAGAAACTCAGCTAATGCAAAGTTAAAGATACTGTTCAGGGGTCAAGCCAGTGACCTTGGCCTCATTAGCACTGTGCTCTAACCAACTGAGTTGACTGGCTTCCTGCAAAGAAATAGGAAATTAAATTCATGGGTGCATTCCTTTCTGTAGCATTAATAAAAGTCTGTGTTAGTTGGGAGAGATTCCAGCACTGCCATTACCAACTGTGTGACGTTGGGCATATGCCCTAATATCTCTGGCTTTGCTTCAATATCAGTAATGCACTGATACTATTTTTTAGCTTCTGCTGGGATGAAGGGAGGCTGAGAAGAAAGGAGTCAGGGGCAAAAAAGAAGGAGATTCTAAAACATACGACTGAAATCCTTAGAAGAAAATATTAGGTAATTCCATTACTATCACAATTATTTTAACTGATCTCACCTGTGATTCGCCCAATGGGTAGACTTTCTGAAATCTTTCTGCAACACTGAAAATATTCCCAAATTCCTGAAACTCACAGGAATGAAAACAAATTAGTTAGCAAATTTCCTACTTTAAAACATTGAAGGCAAATTGCATAAAAGGATGGTTTGAGTTTGTTTTCTTCTTCAGTTGTGTTGCAAACAGTTCCCCCAAGGAAACCTTGGAATTTCCTCCAGTCTGTTCTCCATTACCTCTGTGGGAAAATTGTGAAAAATCAATCTGTTTTCTGCATAACCATATTACATCCCATTATTTGAGGAATGTCAAATGCAAACCCCAACAACCAACAATATCAATCTTTTCCCTCTCATTTCCAAGTTTAATTTCAGCAGTAGTTATGAAAAGAAAGTGGATGCAGAACATCATTATGCTCCAGGTGATTGTAGATTTTAATAAGAATTTATATAAAACAGGACATATTCTCTTCATAGTTAATTATATCCTTGACCATGACCTTATCATGTGAGGCTCCTATGACTATGGACTATGCTAGAAGTCAATCAGGAATAGAGGCTGTGGCAAGCAGAACCCAATGCCTTCCCTCTAATTGACAATACAAATTTAGATAATGCCAGGCCAAGGTTGGAATTTCTGGCAGACAAAAAAAAAAAAAAAAAAAGATTCCAGAGATGTGATGTACTGTTCTGACAACATTTGGTGTGATCTCATAAAATAGTTAGGGCTTAGGAACCAATCATGCCTTATCTTTCAACCTTTCTTCATCCTTAACATCATATATATATCGAATATGTGTACATGAGTGCGTATATCACATATGTATCATATTATAAATATATATATCACCCTTGGGCAAAACAAGAATCAAGATTTCTTATGAATTTAAACAGAAATGCTTAAATGCTTTCTAATATAGTCCTACTAGCCCAGAAGGTGATTTCTGTTTTAAAGAACCCTTTATTGCAACTTTGGAGCTTTTTTTCTGATAAGTCTTTCTTTCCTTCTCTCTTTTTTCTTTCTTTATTTTCTGTATCTTCCTTTTTCCTTCTCCTTTTTCTTTCTTTCTTTCTTTCTTTCTTTCTTTCTTTCTTTCTTTCTTTCTTTCTTTCTTTCTTTCTTTCTTCCTTCCTTCCTTCCTTCCTTCCTTCCTTCCTTTCTCTTTCTTTCTTTCTTTCTTTCTTTCTTTCTTTCTTTCTTTCTTTCTTTCTTTCTTTCTTTCTTTTTCTTTCTTTCTTCTTTCTTCTCTTTCTCTTTCCTTCCTCCCTCCATCCCCTCCCTCTTCCCCTGCCTCTTTCCCTCTATCCTTCCTTCCTTCCCTCCTTCCTTCCTTCTTTCTTTCAATAACTTTTCAAGAATAATATAATTCTGTTACTGCTTTACATTACTGTTGGTCCAATATATTTTATTTAAACATATTCTAGTAAGAATTTTTTTTCCTAAGAAAACAAAAATGCTGAAAATATAACAGTGTTTGGGAAACATGGGACCAGGAGGAAACAGAGAAAGACTCCGTTTCTCTCCACCAGAGTATATCCATCATGTGATGTTTTGTCCTTGAAATTATCTTTCACCTTGTCCTTTCTCTCTCTCGTCCTTTCTTCCAGAGAACCAATACAGAAAATCTTTGTCCTTAATTGTCTCTACAAAAAAAAGTCAAAGTCTGTTGTGACTATTACTAGTTTTCGAATCAGTCTAGAATATTTTCATGTAGCCCTTTCTTCTGGTCATGAGGGAAGAAGTCTATAGCTGCCACAGTAGAGAAAAAGAATTGGCCCTTGAGTTCCACAGGCAGAGACTCTCCTTTCAGCCACGGTTTTGCTTTCTATATATGGTAAGAACAACTATTTTGAGGTTTCTGTGAGATAATGTGTATTGATTTTTTTCTTCAAAATATATGTCACTCTGTAATTCCTTAAGATGAGAGACCCACATGGCCCTGAACTAAGTATTAGAATACCTGAATCTGCATTCCAGATCATTCATGAGTTCCTTTCACACTTGGATGAGTTACTAAATCTCCCTGATACCCTACTTCCACATCTATAAAATGGACATAAAAATCAACCTTCCCAAAAACTATCCTCACAAACGTTAAAAGAGATCGTGGATTTAAAAGAACTTAGTTCTCTGCCACATGATAAAAATACAATAAATATTTGATGAAAATAAATGTAAACTTTCATCAAGAATGGTGTAGGATAGTTATAATAATGACCCTTTAAATTCCTTCTGCTCACACTCTGAATTCCATGTTAGGAGAGGTACACCTTTGAGTTCTACTCACTGTAGAACTCAAAGTCCGCTATTGATCATCAACCATTTTATACAGTTTAGTTGTGACAATAATCTCTGGAAGCAAGGACCTCAACTAGATAACTACTGGAGAGCCTTAGATTCTAATGCAAAGTAGAGGTTGCATATGGAATGGTCTCATTCCATGTACACTAGGTAAGAAGAAAAATACCTTCCTGAATTCATGGTATTTTCTTTCCATTAAAGATAATTATTTCAGATAACTTGTCTTTCCAGGCCCAAACTGGCAAAGTACACTGGAGGAGTCTTCAACAAGATGGACTCCATAACTTTAGATTGAAAAAAAAAATGTGTTTGCTTTGCCCTTTCAGCCCTTCCCCACCCCACAATCTGAAGAAGAATAGAGACCTTTCCAGCTGTGGCAGGGACAGTGGTTTTGGTGGTTGATGAGTGGAATCTGAGACCTGTCGTAAACCTCCATCATCATGAGCTGTGGGAGGGATCACCCCACTCCCATGAAGCACACGGGCTTTCTAAATAATCTTTCCACCAGCCATAGACTGAGCACAAAGGGAGCTTTTCTTCACCTAGTCTAAGGGAGTCACTGTTCTTGGGTTAGAGTGTTGGACCAGATTAACCAGCAGGATCCCCAGGTGCCAAACTATGCAGAAGCATAATGAATGGGCAACAGGAAAAAGCTTGATTTTTCTATTTCTATAAACACCATTTTTTTTGGCATCCCCTTCTAGAAATTACACTAAGTATGAAGCTCTCTGCAGAGATATAACTATGGAGCATATCCACAAAATGATGGATGCATGGCTATGGATGTATGTCCATTGTACCCATGCTTCACTGGGGTTTTAAGCCACACAGACTCCTTCCCTTTCTCAGTGTTTCATTCTACTTTCCTGCACAACACCACCCCTTCACTCTTTTCCTCCCTACCTTTCTCTCCTCCTTTTTTTTTTTTTCTAGATCGTGTAAAACTGTAAAAATAAAACAAAAGAGAAACACATTTGCCCTTATTTTCAAGTAGGAAGGAGACTAGCCTCAAGACAGGGAGACTCCCTTACGGCCAAGATGACTGACAAATTCTTGTGGCTTTCTCCAAAAGTCAAACCAAAATCTCACCAGCAGCCAGGCTTAGTTCTGGCAACCCTGCTTTGCCTGGAAATGAGCGCAATCATATCCTAATAGCTATTTGGATAATTGTTCATATGAGTGATCTGCCAACTAATGTTGGAAACAAGTCCTTATTACAAATATAGCATGCAGTCTAATCTGGAATATATTAAAATGTTATTTCTGTAGCTGCCTATTTCCAAACTGAAATAATAACTAAACCATTTATCACATTTGTTTTTAAGGAGAAGAACTTTTCAAGTACAATGGTAATATGTAAATGTGTAGATGTATAGTTACACATGTAGTCATTTAAAATAAGAAATATCAAAAAAATAAGAAATATCTCATCTAAACTTATTACATTCCTCATGAATCTTACCTTCTGAATCAATATTAGTCTAAAGAAAGATTTTATTTTTTTAATGCGTAACCATAATATGAACGATTACATGTAAAAGTGAACAGTGATTCATTTTAATCCCTCATAATGGAAATAAATCCAAAGGTATCAGGGACCCCAGGTACTTGCAGATGGAGATGTACAGGGCCAAAGAGAGAGAGATACGTCAGGTACTTGTCAGATATCTGGAACCGGAGGCAATCAACAGTGAACTTCCCCCAAATTAAAATGACCACCTTATTTTGAGGTTAAAGGCTGTGAGTTTAGGTGGAGCAATGGGAATCTTCAGTTGTTCCCATGAAGCTAGAGGCAGAGTGGAAAGCTTTCTGCTCCACTTTCAAAAAGAGGCATTTGGCACAGAGAAATAACTGGGGTTTTGGCCTTAAAACAGTCTGGGTTTGAATTCTAACCTGCCTCTCAGAAGCTAGAGACTCACAGGTAAATCACATCCTTTTTCTGAGACTCGCTGTCCCCATCGTTAAAATGGTAATCACAAAACCATTTCACAACATTATGATGATTAAATAAAATGGCAAAGGTAAAGTGGCAAGTACAAACTAAGCATCTGGTGGGAGGCAGCTTTATAGAGAGGCGGCATAGTGCAACCCAGTAGCATGGGCTATAGCGCCATATTGCCTGGTTCCATATACCCCAGTATCAAATCTTTCTAAAGAAGTCACCATGGACAAGCCACCCAACTCCATGTGGCTCAGTTGCTTCAGCTGTCAAATGGGGATAATAATATTACAACCTCAAAGAGTTGCTGTTATGATTGAGTGAGTTAATAGTATAAATCCCTGTCACAATAAGCACTTAACAAAGCTTACACATTATAATTGCTGCTTTTGTTATTACTTCATTTGGCATAGAAAGAGCTACGTCCCAGGTGTCTCCCCACCATCCTATTCATTTAAAAATCTTTTTTTCTCCTTTCATCTTTTCTTTTCTCTGTTTCTAAAGATAATGGAATATATCCTTTTAAGGGTTACATGCACTTTAATTTTCTGTGGATTTACTCTGTAGGGGCAAGAAAAAGAAAAATAAGATGTGCTTGTAAATACAGCTATCACAGAGACACTGATTTTTCTTTATAAGAGATATTTAAACCTGCTTCCATTTACCAATGTCAATCAGTTTCATCGATTGATTCATTCTACACTTGATAAACAGCTGCTCAATGATGCTATAAACAAAGCACTTATTTACCAGGTGCAATGATAATAAAAGGTGACAATGATCATAAGAAAAAGTTCAGAAGGGAAATTCTATGGGGAAGTAACAAATGGATGTTCAGAGAAGGTAGTGGTTGTTTCCATCTGGTTTTTGGAGTAATCAAAAGGGGATTAACTGTCATTTTAGGAGGATAAATGGCACATGATCAGTACCTTGATAACATGATGAAGAAAAACACAACTTTGATAAACAGAGCCAGAATGAAAATGGACCCCATGGCTCAACTCTAACATAGAAACTGAATTTTCTGTAGAGCCCTCAAGCACCAGAAATTACTTTTATGATTTCGCATACCAAATTATATCTTTTTTATGTTCTTCTTGACTGGATGGAAGGCAAATGGTATCAATCACCATAGCAGGACCTTTCTAAGGTAATATAAGAGCCCCAGAGCCAAATGTAGTACAGAAAACTATGGGAAAGAACAAATAGTTTGAGGTCCATCAAGGGTATCTTGGAGAAGGAAAGTCCTAAGTCCATGGTTTTTGGCCTTTAGTGACTCCAGGATTCATGAACAACTCAATCAGAATGGTTACCACTCCCAAGATGCTGCACCAGAAAGAGCTCAGGATTTATGTCCCTGACACTTGCAGAATCTGCCATCTGCCCGTTTCCCCCTTGGGGCCAACTACCTGGGTCAAGTCAGCTCCATCACTAATAGTCCCATGCCTTCTCAGTCATGCATCCAGGGTGGTCCAGTTCATTTGTCCTAGACTGCAAATAGAATCCTAGACCTAAGGATGTGTGCAGGAGCCTGCTCTTTTTGGAAAGAAAATGCTATGAAAATCTCCACAGGCAAGTCAGGATATTCAAACAGGGATACAAAGGCTAAGTATTCAGCTCTTTGGGAAGAAAGAAAAAAAGAAATATATTACTTTTTTTCTGCTTTTAAGTCAGCTACAACAAAAAGAGAAACATAATTTAATGTCATGAATAAATCCTGCCACACTCTGGAAAATCTACTGAAACCCATCCAGCAGCAGCAACAATATGTATTTGCATAAGCTTCCTAGGGCCTATGTTTCTTTTCTAGAAACTGAGCCTAAATTTTGTCCCATAAAATGGGGAGGAGGAAGCTGTCTATGATTTTACAGAATACAGAGCTGAGACTGAATCATTACCCAGTCAATAACTAACAAGCTCTTCATGTTCAGCCTTAATGGCACTTGACAGGTAAAATCTTCCATCAGTCTCACGTTGGGCATGTTCCTCTCCTCACCACGTATCAAATTAGCTAATCATTTCTAAGACTTTTTCTAAGGTATATATCTATTTCTGTCTAATGTAACTATTAGAACAAGAACCTCTACTGTTTATTGGTTTCGTGCTCTCCATGTTTAGAGCAGTTCTTTTCTCATAGATTCAGTACATTTCAAATGGCTGAATAAATGAATGAATGAGATAAAGTATACTCAGATAATACTCATGCATAACTAAAGGCAGTGAGGAACAAACACAGTCCTGGCCCAGCTTCCATGGGTCTCAATTCAGCTCAGTTGAACAAATGTGTTGTATTTATTTTTTAATGATTTTATTCATTTATTCATGAAAGATATAGGAGAGAGAGGCAGAGACATAGGCAGAGGGAGAAGCAGACTCCCTGTGGGGAGCCTGATGGGGGACTCAATCCCAGGATCCTGGGGTCACAACCTGAGCCAAAGGCAGATGCTCAACCACTGAGCCACCCAGGCAGCCCAATAAGTGTGTTTTAAACACCTCCTGCATGCAAGGCATTGGACAAGGATTAGGAGAGATGCATAAAGGGAGATGAGGCTTGGTGGACCTTCATCGTATTGAGAGGGAGATGTTGATTTTGCTCAGCTGTATATCCCCTCAGCTTCTCTCAGTGCCCTGGTAGCTGTGTCACATGGCCTCAGTTTCTTCCGTGGACTTCTCTTCTGTGCATGGTGGGGTGCCTGAGCAAATCATTGAGCCAGAATGTGCAAGTGAACATCCCACCTGTCTACTCTTAACAAATGGGAGATAGAGACAATTGATATTCCCCTCTTCTGCCTCTCAGGATCCAACCTCATTCTGTGCAGGGGCTCAGAGGGTTCCCCCAAGAGATCAAGTTCCAGTTGTGCACACTAGAGAGCAGCTTTTCTCCTTCCCGCTGCACTTCCCACACAGTCTCCCACTGGTGTTTCTTTGGATCCCTTCCCAAAAGGAGCTACCTGCACACAACCCCTTCTCTTGATCTCTGACATGTTGTAAATGACTAATTATAAAATGAGTGGGCTCTAAAGATAAGCAAAGAGCTCTGAAAAGAAGAATTATGCTGCAGTTGGAAACTCTTTCCAAAGGTTCCCAAAGCAGCTCTGAAAATCTCATGGTCCCTACCTGCCATCTCAGTGGCCTGTACATTTTTCTGTACTAATAACCCTGAGGAGTGAGACTGATTTAGTTGCAGATTATAAGCGACGATGAAGATAAAATCTGTCTTTTCTCAATAACTCTAGAAGTTGTGTTAACAGAAATTTAGAATATTTGATGAGACACTTAGGAACATAATGGGCTATTTTTCACCATTTGCAGATTAATTCACATCTGTCCCTTATTTAAAGAAAGGGGAAAAGGAAAGGACACTGATTCTGCTTTATTATTTCTTCTTAGATTTTAATATGTTTTGGGGTGAAATCTGAGCCTAAGTCTTAACTGGAAAACCGAAAGGAGGTTTTGTATTAAATGAAGTGCTTATCTAAAAATTGATAGTTGATTATTTAAATTCTAAATAATTAAAAAAGCTATACATCACGTTTATCTTGAAAGTATGCATCTTTACCTACAAAACCCAGGCTGCTTTCCACTTTCCTTCCCTTGAGTTGGCATAGTCTGATTATGTAAACTCTAGGCACGTGCAGAATAATTTGTTCATACTCTGTTTTCAGAATACGGATTTGGTGTTCCGGATTTTGTGTGGGTGCTACTTAGTGTCAATGATCTCAATGCCAGCTAATTCACTGCCCTAATTGAATCTTTTCAATAGTCTAGAGTCCAATTCCAGAGATCCTATTTTAAATGTCAATTAGTTTTACAATTCAATCATTCTGTCTGGATGGAATAAATATAGACCAAATTTCCCTACCTTTGTCTTTTACTTCTATTCAATGTCAAAACAAAATATGGACAGCCATCCATTTATAGAGCACTTCACTGGAAGTCTTCTGGCATTCATGAATATCTATTTCATCATGTGATTCTGGATTTCTCTCTCTATCTCTCTCTCTCTCTTTCACAGCGGGGTTCACCTTTAAAACAATTTTAGATCTCCCTCACATTCCTCACCTTACCCCATGAGCGAAAATGATGCCTGTACTGAGCGTGTGTTGAATAAATGGTTACTAAAAGAGTGAATGAGGCAGTCAATGAATAAGTAAACAACATCTTGAAATAGTAAAATTAAGGATCAGAAGTTATCTACAAAACTCCAGGAACGTCACTGGGCAATGATTCTTTAGCAGCGTTACATATGCTGACATCCACAGTGTGAATACCAGAGGTTATGCACACATTTTCATTAAGATGCTCTCTTTCAATTTAACCGTGTTCTGTATTCCACAGATGTGCGGTGGCAGCCATATTTCAACTCCCCACCTTCACACCTCCCACCGGTGTCAACCTCTTTTCCCCATGATTTATGTCTTTTTTTATTGTTCTGCCTGGAGCCATGCCAGACCCGAGGATCAAACTCCCCAATCTCACCAAACCTTTGGGTGACAGGACGGAAATCAGACTTGGCAGAACGGCCTGTGCTCATAATGTGGGAAAGGAAATGGCTTACTTGTCTCCATGGAAACGTGCACACTTTCCAATTGTTGCTGAGTAAATGAAAGTTGTGTTCTTAATTCACAGATCTCAATGTCAAGCAAAACCTAGCAGAGTTTCTCAAGGCCAGCACGTAGAAAAATTCTTAAAAACATGAGACTTTGTGATGCATTACAGAGCCGTAGAGAGGACTGAAGGGAGTGGTATAGAATATTGTATTTCTTGTTTGTTTGTTTTTTTCTCCATCCCACCCTTTAATCACAACCCAATGGCATTGCTTTCTGGCTGGTATTTGCAAAATAGCAGGGAAGCACTCTATTTTTCAAAGTATGAAATTACTGATTATAGCTGCTTCAAGATTTACTTAGTCCCTTTAAGAATTATTAGAAAACTTCATCAAACACAAAAACAAGGACCAGACAGATAGTATGCAGTATTATTTCACCAAAGATATAGGCAGGTACAAGGAATTTTTGTTTTAATGACCACGTTCAAATTCTCAACAAAGGTTTTTGAAGGATAACTTATTTAAATTAAATCAATATTTATTCTCCACTGTTGGGTTTTGAAGAAGGCTGACAACAATGTCTCACAGATCAGCATCACGCATCACAATCACAGTGGATCTTGTGGAAAAGACACAACTTAGAGCCTGACTTAAGAAGCAGTAAATTAGTGCTTCCAGGGGTTACCGCGGAGAGTGGGCCCTTGTGCTACATACAGTAGAGTTTTTAAGGATGACAAGCTTTGGAGGGGTTCTTGTCTTAGTTGCAGAGCCATGGGAAAATTATCTAATCCCTCTATGTCTCATTTTTCTTATTGTAAAATGATAATACTCATAATCATTAAAGCTAAAACATTTTGAGTAGTATCTGGTAGAGGAAGTGCTCAACACATGCCAGCCATCTTCCTGCATTACTACTTACTAGTTGTATGTTCAATAAGCTTTATAAGTGATTTCTATGTGTGGTGAGATGTTAAAACTTCAAATATATCCAGTATGAAAAATGAACTGAATTTTAAGTTTTATTCAATTCTAATGATTTTTTATTTAACACCTAATATTTGATTCAGTTTATTGGAAAATTTTAAGTATGCTTAGAACAATGAGGGTATGTAGATATATTTTTAAATAGTATGCTTTACAGACTATAAATATAGATCAAATGTTCCCAAAGAAATCTTAGCATCTGAATTGAGACGGACAAGTAAAAATAACATGCCATGTTTTGAAGACTCAGCACAAAAAAA
This sequence comes from Canis lupus baileyi, assembly GCF_048164855.1. Taxonomy (NCBI): domain Eukaryota; kingdom Metazoa; phylum Chordata; class Mammalia; order Carnivora; family Canidae; genus Canis; species Canis lupus. Next base: position 671,586 of record NW_027326430.1, on the reverse strand, counting down.
TGAAAAATATCTCATTAACTTTTATACTAATTTCACACTGAAATGATGACATTTTGGATATATTGAACAAAATTAAATATATTACTAAAATTAATTTCACTCGTTTCTTTTCACGTTTTTAATACGGCTTCTGGAAAATGTGAAATCACCTCTGTGGCTTGTGTTACATTTTTATCAGTCAGGGTTGACCTCGAGGATGGCAGAGGCTCATGATTTGATGAATAAATTCCAGAGTCCAATCACCCATTTTTCCAAACCTAAAAATGTAAACCCACCAGCAGACCCAAAAATTATCAGCCTCTGGAAAATAGGTTCCAAGACGTAAGAGAAAAATCTATAAAACAGTAAGAAAATTGTGTGTGTGTGTGTGTGTGTGTGTGTGTGTGTAAATACTGTATTGCTGTAGTGTGGAAGTATTCACCGAGAAGAGACTTCAAGGTGTTCTGCTGCCACAGGCAAGACACATGGCAGGCTATTTACAGACCACTTAAATATCTGAATGGAATTTCTTACAGCCTAGTGAGCCAAAGTTTTATGCTCTCCTTCTGTAATGTACCTGACCGTATCAAAAAGACCAACATTCTCTCATCCATTAACAGGACTCTCCCTTCCTGAAAAATTTGACATAAACATTCATGTATTTCCCATTCTGTGTTCTCCTTTACTGTGCTTTATCCCCAAACCATGGGAATTTGGGAACCTCATTGTAACATCAAAAACCCCCCAGAGCTCCACATGTAGTTGTAGATTCTCTCCTACTTGGAGCCATGGCCCACAGATTTGAAGCCTAAGGATTAAGAGAATGAGCTCTAAAGTCAGGGTTTCAATCCTGCCACCGTTGCTTACTGACAATATGCCATTCAGCACATTATGTAGCTTTCCTGTATCTATCTCAATTTCCTCCCTTTCCAATGGGAATGATGATAATAGTATTTATCTCCTGGGGCTACTGAGATTAGGTGACATAGTATCTATAAAGTATTTCCAACAGTATCTGGTAGAGACTAAGCACTTACCACATAGTAACTATTATTTTTATAATTAAGGACTGCTTTTGACATAAGTTGTTGTATCCTAACAACCACAACAGCAAGCATATGTATTCCTTAAAAAAGGCAAGGCATATGTGTATAATTCACCCCATTTATAAACAGTGCTTTGAACACATACAAATTCTCCAAGGCCCTGCTATTAATGTCATAGCTCCCTTGCAGTTCCTGGTTCACAAGTAGGAGACTATAGCTCCAACTCCCCAGCTTCCTTTGGTAGGATCATTCTTCTCTTAGCCTTTTAAAGTATATATCCCACTGTTGCCTTACTGAGCTACGTTTTTCAGATCTTGAGGAGACCTCTTTTCTTGACCTCTTGATTGCTGGTAATCTAGAACAGAGCTGACATTTGTCTTTCACCTAATGAAGCTGAGATCTAATGAGGATAAAAATCTGCTCAAGAGTTGTCTCCTCCTTCTTAATTTGCCAGGAATTTGTGATAATGGGAATAGGACATAAAGTCAGAGTAATGATTGGTTTCTATCAAGCTCATCCAGTTCTTGGGGAATAATAACCATCTGACCAAGATGAACCAACACGAAGTCATGGATCTCCCCAACAATTTCCTGTATCGCCTTGTGCTTGGGTGTTGGCCTCTTGAAGCTGTTCTCTAAAGCAAAGCTAATAAAATAAAAGGGCTTGTAGAACCAAATGGCTTGAGTGAAGCTCAAGCCCCACCAGGCCCTGAGCAACTACCCTATGTCCACAGCTCAGATTTTTCTCTTCAATGTTGACCCACAGCCTTGTTCTGCTATTCACTCTTAGGTGGCTGCCCACCCCACCCCCCTTGGCCAGTCACGTCTGTTGGTACCAAGAGGTGCCAAGTTGTTTTATAATATGGACAAATGCCCATCGACATTAGGTAAAGACCTTGCAAAGCCATTTCCCTCAACATTTAAAATGTTTTTGAATTTGAGTTTTTGGAGATAAAAGGTAAAACTAAAACCCATTAAATGTCCATATTTGTCAGTGGCCAGATGGAAACCACGATAAAAATGATAAATAGTATATGAAGTAGTAAAGCATCAGGATTTTGTGTATCTTAAGCCAGGGGTGGGCAAACTGTGGTCCTCCAGCCAAATCCAATACACCACCTGTTTTTGGAAGGCCCGCAAGCTAAGAATAGCTTTTACATTTTTAAAGGGTTACATTTTAAACGGCTATAGGGGTACCAACATAATATCCCTGATTTTGCCTGTTTTATAGAAAAAATTTGCTGATCCTGGACTTTACCTATAAAAAGTATGCTTTTTATTGTTCTCTTAATTCAATAATTCGCTTTTTGTCATAAACTTCATTTCTATGATTAGAACTAGTAGAATTCTATGTAAAATGTCTTAGTCTTCAAAACTTTTGAGTGACAAAAATTATAGCTCATTTGAAGGAACTGGATTATACATTATCTGAAAAATCTATATATGGAAGATTCTGAATTAGGGAAAAAAGAAAAGAAACCTTGAATATGAACCTTTAAACATCCAGGAAAAACATCGTATTTTATATTACCTTACTGAATAAAGCAATCTGGTAGTAGTGCCCAAAGCACTGGTATTTAATGAAGTTTGCTTATTAATTCCTCTGCATTCTTTATGTACAGTGTACACACATGTCTGTTTTGCATTTCAGTATGTAGCATACTTGATTAATTTTATTCTTTTAATATTTTTTGGCAGTGGAAACAATAGCTTTAAAATGGTTTCTACAGAGGTGAATTGTCCCTGGCTCCGCGATATAGGTGTTTGCAAGTTTCTAATGCAACAATGAAGCAAGACCAAAGACCCAATAACAAACAGCTGAGTGGATCAATAACCCCTGTGTTTTCAGCCCCATGCTTATTTAAAGTGGTGGCTGGAAAAAAAAAAAAAAAGCTCTCTATTTATATCTGGAACTTAATGAAGTGAAATTATCACAGCCGACAGGCGCTAGTGTTGTAATTCAGAGACAGGGCTTGGCTTAGACGGATTTGCAGGCTGTTTTTATTCCAATTTTTAATTTTTTCTCCTTTTTTTTTTAGTGAAACTTAATCCCCTAATCAGTTCCAATTTACATATTTTCTGGTCTTTTTTCCAGCTCAGTCCTTAAAGGAGTGGTGTTGGAGGCATGGAGCAATTATTTGATTAAATAATTATTCATCATGATGTGCCCTGCTCTATTCTGAGCAAGTGGATCAGTGGCCAAAATACAGATAAACTTACAGGCTGAGCTGGAGACTTCTGTAGCCATTCAAAGCTGTTTGCTTTCACATGTGTATGGATAGGTGTGTGTACATATATGGTGTATGTGTGTTTTTAACTTGATCCACCCTGTAAAGCTTTACTCACACTGGCTCTCCTTTCTAGTCTCAGGGGATTAATATTCTGCTAAATGAAGTGTTGCAAAATTTGAATTTTATTTTGGGGCTAAATGGAATACCAAATGCTGATGCTTATAATCAAGATAGAATTGTATTCCACCGCCAAATATCCTCATTTCCTGCATGAGTAAACATGTCAGGGAAATTATCTTTCTTGTGTGAAATCACCAAGCCTTTAATTTATACTTTTTTTCCTTTGAATTTCATTTAAAATTGGGTATTTCCAAAAGATCGGTGATTTTCTTTTTCAGGGTTAATTTTGTCCCCCCCTCATTCATAGCTGGCTATTATAACTGTGGGAAGACCATAAATAGAGTGAGGGCACAGGGGAGCCAATTATGTGATAGTTAAGTATTAATCTGTCATTTCTACCAGGTTTTCTGAAGAACCATCAAATTACCTTGAAGCGCTGAGAATCTCCGTGACTCTCAAATAGATACCTTTCAAAACAATCAGAAAAATTAAGAATGATCTTGATGAATAATTTCTTACCTAATTGGACCTCAGGCTTGTATCGCCAGTAAGCTGCAGTTCAGTCACCAAGAGGTAGTATTAAAAATCTCAAAAACAATCCAGCTTTGCAACCTGGTACTTGTTCACTTGGTAAATATTTATTGAGCATTTGCGATGTGCCAACAATGTACTAAATTCTCTGGGAAACTAAACATGAACAATGAAATAAAAGCACTGCTCCCCCCCAAAAAATGTACCCCAGTAAAAGATGACCTATGCAACCACCCCCAAAATCTGATATTAGATCTTGGTTTTTCACCAGTTTTTACTGGATGTCATTAAGTTTGGTTTTGTTTTTAACAACAGAATGCCATGCCTTAAGTTATCCTAATTTATGTGATAATTCTTTATAGAACATGTTGATATATTGAATAGGGAGATATCGAAGGTGGCCAGACCAGTTACTGAGGTATTATCATAGTTTAGGCAAGAGGAGAGAAATCTGGAAAAAACAATAAAGGCAGTGAGGACAAGGAGAATACAAGTGGAATCAATGTTTGCCACATCAAAATCTTGTTGAAAAACAGCAGGACATGAAAGACGTCAAGGCTGGATTTGTAGAAACTCATTGATGAGAAATTCTTCCAGAAAAACTCTTGAGCTCAGCTGTCTTTATGATTCCCTCACTGGCCTTCCAGAAAACTAGACACAGGAGTAAGAAGCTGACTATTTTCCTTTGGTCATCCATGCTCAGAAAGAGAAGGGCAGAGTGATAAAGAGTATAGGTATTGGCATCAGACCAACCTTCGTTTTAATCCCAGTGCAGTTATTTCTCAGTCGTGTGCCTTTGGCCAACTTATTTTACCTTCTTTATCCTCACTTTCCTTATTTAAAAGAAAAATTGCAGTATGTATCTCCAATATGGATTAAATGAGATTATAAATTTAAAACTGCTGAAATACAATGTCCAGGATGTAGTTGGTGCTCCAGACAGTAATTGTGATTATCATTTTAGTCACTTAGGCTAAGTGTAATAAAACCATGACCTGTAAATACCGTATCCCATAGAGATACTCAGAAATTTTTCATGCTTTGACTTTCAGAAAAACTAAGTAAGAAGGGTTAATCTTGGAAATAGGCTTTCCTACAAATTTCTGTAAGAAATTTTCAAACATTTGATATGAATTATATACTATTTTCTAAATTGTTTTCTCTGGATGCTAATTCAATTAAACCCCAAAAGTACTTCTTGATCATTTGCTGTATGCCCAGAAGCATGGAAGGCACCATGGGAGATATAAAAATATTTTTGTAAGTTCTCTTTGTGGTTACGAATATTATAGTTTAGTTAGAAAGATAAAAATTATACCCGTGAAACAAGGAAGAAATGTTAAGACAGAGTATAAGCAAACAGAGTATTGCTTCAAACTAAATAGTGTTGCTACGAGAATTCAGAGCATTGGTGCAGCTTTGACCAATGACCAAAATTCTTGATTTGTGAAGCTGGAATTGATTTCCAAAGGAAGGATGAATCTGGGCTTAATGGAGAGGGAAATAAAGCAATCCCTAACCTTAGGGGAAAAAATGTGGAGCAAAGAAATAAAGAGAGTGGGCAGACAGTACGAAGGCAGGCTTGGTTATGGAAGAAGAAAGATGTTGGAGCTCAGTGGGAAGGTAGGTTGGATAAACTGGATGAAATCGACTGATTAGTGTCTCTAAGACCAGGCTTGGAAGTTGAGGCTTCGCCTATGGATTATATAAATGGCAACACACTTTTTGAAGCATGTAAAAAGATGATTCCTTTCAGTTTCTAAGGGCAAGAGATTCAATAGTGGACAAAGTAGAGAGTAGTAACGGCAATGACAGCTAACCATCAAAGAGGAAAACAGACAGGTAATGAACAATTGCCACAACCTTATGTATGGATGTGAACAAGGTGTATAGGAGGCTGTGGGAAAGCAGTTCCTATCGAGAAAAGAACCCAAGAGAAACAATGGATAGTAAGAATGGGAGGTGAGAAAAGGCATTTTTCAGGGGACCTCCCCACCATGTTTGTCTCCTTCAAATAGAAGTTTATCTGGCTGGCTTTCAATAACTTTTCTTATGCTGCTTCACCCTCTACAAGCAATTGTATTTATGTCATTTCCTAGTAGACAGCCTCCTCCAAAATCTGGCCCATCTCTAATTTTTATAAGCAAACCATAGTTTTTCCTGTCCTTCTATTATGATGTCCTTGTTTCTGTCCTTCTTGGAACTTCTACATTGATAGAGCTGTCAGATAAAATATAAGATACTAAGCTAAATGTGAGTTTCAGATAAACAATGAATAATTTCAGCACAAGTATGTCCTAAATAGTGCATGGGACATACTTATACCAATAAAAATCTATTTTTTTTCAATCTGAAATTAAAATTTAACTGGCCAACTTGCATTTTTGCTAAATCCATCAATCAACGCTACTGAGCTCATCTATCTTACTCTTTCACCTTCAGTTACATACTTTCATAGGCCTTTCTAAACCATTTAGATTTTAACTTCCTGGAGGACAGAGAAATGTTTTCTATTTCTCTTTCCCTTAGAGCAGAAGATACAAAGAGCAAAGAAGGCCAAGCAGTGGTTATTACAGGATAGCCAAGACCTGAAGCGGTCTGGTTTAAGATAATGGGTCTGCAAAATCAGGGATTAGAGAAGAGTAAGGGCACATCCTAGATATTTACAGCATAATTTAGTTACTATCGGATCTGAAGGTGTTAGAACATGTAATTGGGCTATGTAATTTTTTCCCCTGGCACTTGTATTCAACAGATACTTAGTGAATCCACAAAATCAAAATTACACAAATCACCAAAGAATGCACTATTCTAGATACAAAGTTGAGCGTGATGCTCTGCCTGCAGGAAGTTTATTATATATAGCAATCTACACATATACAAGTAATCTATGATTTCCCATAGGAATGGAACCAACAAGCAACACTTTTGCTTCTTGCCCCCAGGACACTTAGCAAATCCGGAGACATTTTCCAAGGCCATGACCAAGGGAGTCATGATCATTTGCTGTATGCCCAGAAGCATGGAAGGCACCATGGGAGATAAAAAATATTTTTGTAAGGGAGACCTTAGCTAAGGGAGACCTTAGCTGTTGAGGTCTAGTGGGTAGAGGGCAGAGATGCTAAACTGTAAAATGCACCGTACTAACAGCTAAGACACCCAGATTAAAAAAATAATGATAATAACGATCACATCCAAAATGTCAGTAGTTAAGACACTGCCACAGTTGAGAAACTGTGAATCCAAAAGGATACGGTTAGAAGAAGCAACACCTCTGCCCAGTGATCGGAGAAAGCTTCCATATATGAATACAGTGGAATTAAAGACAACCAGAATGGCATGAGCAAATACAGCAAAGTCAACATCTGCTTAAGGAACAGTACAAAGTGTTGATTATCCTGAGGTCATAGTTTGTGTTGGAGACCAGCAAGTGGCAATAAGGCAGAAAGCATCTTGGGCCGGAACCGTGGTAAGCACTGAACAGGAAGCTATGAAACTCCAGATTGTCAAGCATTGCCACTAAGAATGGTGGTGGAGAATTTGGGAGATGAACCAGTATGTGGCAAAGATAAGTTCATTTGGAAATTTGAGTTTATATTAGAGAGAGTTGGAAAAAGTCACTGAGTACTTTTACTTTCCAGGGGGCCAAGCTTCCAAAACAAAACAAAAATATGGTAGTTAAGTAATCTTGACTATGATTCTAAATGAAACAGTTTACTTCCTTCAACTCTTCGTCCCGTTCCACCCCCACCCCCCAACCCTGCCCCGGAACCAAAGCTGTGGTCCATATGAGGTCATTTCTAATTTTTTTGTATTAACATCACAACCTTGTGAGCTCACAGTTTTAATCCTTCCTCTTGATCTTGTGGTAAAGTCACAGGAGTCCCATTTTCATCTTAGGCAACTCTACTGAATTTTACATGCTGAACCAGCCCCAGAAAATGGGATACAAGAACAAACTGGATAAGCTGAGAACCTATCTTAAATTCTGTGGTTCAGAGTTTGGAACTGAACCCAAATATTTTGGTATTGGGGCTTATTTCTCCTTGGCAAAACATGGCCTTCTGTTTTAAAGGAGTGGGGGGAAGGTTTTAAAAAGCTTATTAAAAAGTCTCGAAATGCTTCTTCAACATCAAATAGCTCCTAGAAAAATATTTTGATGAGTTAAGTGTAAATGAATCAGAAACATATGGATTACATTTCCTTTAGATTACACAGGGGTTTCAAAATTAAGGGGGAAAGTGCTCAGGGCAAAATGCATTTTGGATTTTATTGAACCCAAAATATTTGAGAAATAACTCAAGATACTCGAAGAACCCAAAATCCTGCCAGGCTTCCCAATCCCTTGTGTAAAGCAAATTAGATTTTAAAATTCTTTTTGCTTTCGTGATCTATGGTATTACATGAAATGTGGATGAAAAACTTCTTTTCTATATATGGCTTTTATCCTGGATATTTTCACTTACAACGTTGGCAAAATTTGAGATTCCAAGTATACCGTAGATTGGGTAATTTGGCTAGATGGCTCGGCCTCTCCCTGCCCTGCTCAGTGACAAGAACATCGGATTTGTCTCAGGCACAGTCGCAGAGTGAGGGAGTAAGCAGAGGGCTTCAGATACTTTTCCAGTAAATGGTAGGACACAGCATTTACAATTTGCCATCTTACCATTTTTTCTTTATTTTTTTGTTTATTTTATTATTTTTTTAACTTAATTTTCTGACAAAACCTTTCCCTTACAGTTTGAGACGGGCTGATTCTAGATTTCAAAAATGCAAAGTAACTAATGCCTATTTATTTACTCGGTCTTTTGCTTATCTCAGTGGCAAGGCCAAAGTGTGGCTGGACTCTGTAAAACTATCATATACCTGCTAAGCAAATAGCTTGAAGACAACTCCTAAGCCACGCTTCCAATCAGTTTGCTGTTCCTACATCCCTCCTAACATAGAATCTTTGAGATCCATAATGTTTATTTATTCTTTATTTATTCTTTCATGCTTTCATTGAACAGATTTTTTTTTCTTAGCAGCTGCCATAACCATGTACATAGCAGTGGGTATGAGGGGGCACAAAAATTAAATAAGGCATAGCCACACATTTTTAAGGACCTTCATATGGAGACATACGATTCTCCAGGACAAAAAAAAAAAAAAAAAAAGGACCCAGAAATATGTAATCTCCAAAAGCATACTGTGCCAAAGTAGGGGCCGCCAAAAAGGAAATAGCTGCCTCAAATTATAGCTACATAATAGTAGTTATTTCAATCTGATCTGTGTGATTCTGTTCAGAGCGTTTTATAGTAGAGAGTGCCTCTTTCAGCGAAGCGTAGCTACTTTGTATGTCTTTTCAATGTGTTTCCCTCCCTTCTTCCTCTGGCAAACTCTTACTCGTAACTCAAAACCCAACCCTGTGCCATTTCCCCTATGATATCTCCCATTTCTACCGTGGTTGAATGAAATATGGCTCTGAATTTACACTATCTATTGAACATCTACTCATTTATATCACTTTTAGCATTGTGTTTTAATTAATTCATTTACATCTCAGAGCCTCCTATTAACCATCAATTTTTTCAGAAAAGGGACTCCATCCAGTCTTATTTTTATTCCCAGTACACAACGTATTGCCCAGAACACACGAAGCCCTTACGTGTTATTGAATCAAGGGGTGATTGGCTAAATCGTGCTATTATTAAAAAGGAAAATAAAGGACAGAAGTATTCTACGGTTCCAATCTCAGATCCGTTCTTAAGTGGCTTAAAGAATCTCATTCTACATTCTATGCAGTACAAATTACTCACATTTGGTCTTAGTAACTACATTGGGTTACTAATGACACAGACAACACAAGTCAGAGGAGCAATCAAAAGTTAGTGTTTGGATGTATTGAGAGAAATGTACCCACTCGCACAAATCAGTCTTTCACCCAGCCTCTGCCTAGGCTGGACTATAATTTCTCGAAGGCCTTCCTTACGGTCTATAGTTCAGGAACCATGGGTAGAACAGTACATAGTTGGATGGTGGCATACCAAAAATTTTAAATATATTTCAAATATAAGAGGCCAATTTTATCAGATAGGAAATGTACCTCTTGCTCCCTAAAGGAAAATGTTCTGCAAATATTTACATCAGCAAAAGACTCTTTTTAATAGTTATCCATAGCTTTTAACTTCTCTTAGATTTTTGTGTGCTTTTTTGGATGACAGACAACATTTTAAAACACGCATGGTTAGGGGTGGCCCGGGTGGCTCAGTGGTTTAGTGCCACCTTCAACCCAGGGCGTGATCCTGGAGACCTGGGATCGAGTCCCACATCAGGCTCCCTGCATGGAGCCTGCTTCTCCCTCTGCCTGTGTCTCTGCCTCTCTCTCTCTGTCTGTGTCCCTCATGAATAAATAAATAAAATCTTTAAAAAAAATGCATGGTTATCTGGAAGTGGTCAGGAACATGATATTAAAATATTTTTCTTATCAGGGAAGATGTCTTTGCAACTCCACGTAGCTGGAATAAAACAGAAGAGTAGCACATTGATTCCAAAACCCCAGTATTCTATATAGAGATTTAGAAGATTTTTTTTTATTTTGAAATATATAATCCATTTTCCATGGGACCATTGGCCTCTCAAACACATGCATAAAGAAAATTTAACAGGAGTCAACATTTAGTCTCTTTCTTTAAGATTCCCAAATCTTTGGTCTTTCCCGATTTTTATTTAAAGCCTCTATTAGTTTATTAGTTTGACAGGAGCCCAGGTAATTACACTGGCTTCTAGGTCCTACTGTAAGTTACGTCTGCATCTCCCTGAACGCACACAAAATTTAGTGCCACTGCAGCACTTCTCAAAACAAATAAAAGATTTGTGAACTAGTCACCAAGCATCCGACGCAATTAACCTGCATTTGTTTCTCTTTTGGCATTTTCACACAATCGAGGCCTTGTAAGAAGTAGGCACTCCTCAGATCACACTGTGTTTTCTTTAGAAGAAAGTGTGCCAAAATCCTCCTGCCCTACGTAACTAAGTCTCAACTAGCAGAAGGTGGACAGTTACAGCACACACACACACACACACACACACACACACACTCCTCTTCCCTCACAAACACCATGATATACACATAAAGAAAAAAAACCATAACTACAAAAATATTAATGTAAGGGATAGGATAAAATTTGATAGAGATGAAGAGATGAAGAGTGGCTGCCCACAGTCTCAATCAACTGTGGCATTGCTTAAGATAAAACTAACACAATTCATTCAAAAGCATCTCCACTGGCAATTCAGAATAAAAGGAGAGAAAACAGGAATTACTTTGGAAAAAAACTGGATTCTTTCTTTTTTTTTTTTTTCTAATTTTTGAGACAAGTGAAAGTAGAGCTTACTTGAGGTACCTACAACTCAACAGCTTTTAATTGCCAACCTCAAGCTGTCACACTTTGAACTTTTTTTTTTTTTGAAGAAAAAGTCTTTAAAATCTGGTTAATTAGAACTGACTGCCATTAACTCTTTGATTGATTTAGCATCCTGTTGTGCTGGCTCGTGCTCACGGGTTCCCCACTGGTTCCCGTGAGTTGCTCCTCCACACTGGTATGGATACTACTGGGTATGAACTCGGAGCCACACAACATTCCTTGTTATAAAAATCATTTATCAGGGAAAAACCAAATAAGGTGCATGTGTGGTCTAAGCAGACCCAGGTAGTTACAAAAAACGTCTACTCCAACTCAATATCAGACAATCCCTTTAACCTCTTCATGACTCTGTTTCCTTGTCTGCATTATGCAGCACAGATTGGTGAGAACACATCCCATCGGCTCTGTGAAGAAATTAGATTTTTTTGTGTGGCATTCCTTTAATACCCCCATCTACTGAGCACTAGATGCCACACACCTTGATAAACATTTTCCATATGCTATTCATATAATCCTATAAAGTAGGCAATGTCATCCTTATATGTAGGGTGGTGAACCTGACAGTTAGCAAGCTTTAATGAACTGGCATCCAGTAAGAATCTGAGTCTTAACTTAAGCCTAGTTTTGTCTGATTCTGAAACTCAGCTCCCCATTATCCTACACTTTTGTCTGCCAAGTTCTTTATGGTCCAACATATTAGACTTGCAGCTCTTGCTCTGTTATTTTAGAGAGAGAGAGAGAGAAAGGGAGAAGTAAACCCTTCACTAAATTAATGAATGGAAATAATAAAATCTGTCTCTTCTCCCAGAGAAGTGCTATCTTTGGAAGTATGGCAACTTTTTCTCCTTGGTCAGACTAGTTTGCTAAAATGTGCATTAGGGCCTGAAAGAACTATAACGTTTCTTAGGGTGTTCTTTTGGATACTTCTCTATGTGCTGAAAGAATCATTTTGCAGAATAATAAATCAACCAGATACTTATCAACAAGAATGTTATTGGCATGTATTAGGAGACGATTCTCCATAGATCTCTCCCCAAAGACACGGACTGCACTTTGTTTTGAACTGTCTGTCGATCTATCACATATCTATTTTTATCTTATATATTTATCTATATCTTTAAATCTACATCTATCTATATGAATATACTTACCTATCTATATAGATAAATGGAGAGGGATATAGATACATATCTTCATTTGGAATTGGGGTTATGTTTGTTGTATATTTTTTTTTAAAATATATGTTACCTAATTAACACAAAGGCATTCTGGTTGGGGCTATATATCTGTTATCTATCTGCATGATCCTTGTATCTATAAACAAAAATGTAGCCATATTATCACACCATCAAGCAATTAGTAAGTTTTCAGTAGAGTGAGGTTTCCTTGCCTACACTAGCTGATGATTTTTTTTACCATAAATTGCCAAATATACATGCAATTATAATTATATAATAAAATTCTTGGGGTAGCCAGTCTTGGATTTGAATATGGGAATGGCTTCCAAAAAGAATTTTTTTAAAGATTTTATTTATTTATTCATGAGAGACAGAGAGACACACACACAGAGAGGGTGGGGGGCAGAGACACAGGCAGAGGGAGAAGCAGGCTCCATGCAGGGAGCCCGACGCGGGACTCGATCCCAGGTCTCCAGGATCAGGCCCTGGGCTGAAGGCAGCACTAAACCACTGAGCCACCTGGGCTGCCCCCAAAAAGAATTTTTGACCTGAAAACTGCTGCCCATGAGCAAAGGCAATCTTACAGCACTAGCATTCTCCTCCTGCTTTTGACTACTTACAGTTTCCATGAATATTCATTTTAACCTGCTCAGTGGTGTGTGAGAAGTATCTGAATCAGTAAGCATGAAGAGAACCCAAAGTGTGCATGAGTTACACTGAATGTGTGTTAGCTTTCCTGGTGATCATTCTTCCATACCCTCTATTTATTTCCTCATTGGAAAAACCTGCTGTATTCGATTGATGTCTTTAAACCATTATATACTTCCTGCTAGTCCTTGCCAAAGATGTGTGCCTTACTTTTGCTAATACCCTATAATCCTAAACCTTCTGATGTTTCAAAGCTCCTAGTATCATCTCACCCCTCTGCCACTCCTGTGAACTGGATACTTTTTGTCTTATAGCTGTACTATGAACATAATTACAGTTAGGAGGAGATTCCTACTTAGCACTTAAATCAGTGACAAAAATATCAGAATATCAAATATATCAGAATCATCCTAGATGTCCATAGGTAGAGTATGTCAATGACATCCACCTCTTTGTGAAAACAAGGAGATAATTTGTATAACTGCGCTTTCACAAGAGTAGACTATATCTACTATAACAATAAGTTTAAAAAAGAAGAGATTAAAAAATAACAAGACTTAGTTATTCACTCTTTTGTATCAAGTGTCTATTATATGTACTTACTATGCAAAGTACTAGAAAAATAACAATTAATGAAACAAAGCAGATGTCAGACCTCATGCAATACATAAGGGAGATGTAGCAGGAGAATCAAATATAGAACTGGATTATGTTTATGAGCAGAGAATAAAACAGATAAAACAAACTAGAAAATAAAATGTAGAACGATCTTTTAAGAACATGGCCATATAATTAATGAGGCACCACTGATAAATAAATCTAATATGCCTTCTTGAATTGAAAGAATTCTGTGCAGAAAGTCCATGAAAATCACAGGTCCAAAAGAAAACTGAGCATACAAATGTGCTATGAGTATTCTGTAAAGAAGTAACTGTTTAAACATGCAATCCCATAATTAGCCTGGATCTCTCATTCAAGTACTGCAGGTCAAAACCACCAACTTTTCCAAGTCAATGGGGAAAAACCTTCCATTTCTCTCTTGTGTATTTGAATGTGTGTAATTAGACTTCTCCTATGCCAACAAAAACCCATGAAGGCTTTTTCTATACAAGTTTAGATTGTTCCAGCTCCAAAAATGGGATAAAACGTGCTGGTACGCCATCAGCAACACCACTGGATGGGAAATACCACCATGCCATTTCAGCCCAGAGGTCACTGCTCTCCTCTAAGATAAATAGCAGAAAATAAAAAAGAAACTGAATAAATGAAGCAAAAGAGAATGCTATTAGTCTCATGACTGCAAGGGATTTGACGTTGAGCTTTTCCTGCTGACTTAGTAGTAGTAGATGTTTAAACTGATCCTGGTACATGGATGAGCTACCAATGTGGTAAAATCTGAGGTCACTGACAATTGTTAATATTTGATTTGACTACATATTACATAAAATCAAACTAGCAGTATTTTCAGCAGGATAAGTGGCCATTTCTCTCACCAAAAAAACCCAACCAACCCATCAAACAAATCTGAGTTGGCAGTCTACAGCAGTTACGGTGACTACTGAGATACTGGAGAGCCATATTGCTATCATTTCATTCCATCCTGGTGGCAGATTGAAATTTCCAATGATAGTCACAACATGTGATCCAATTAACCACACATTCTTAGGCAATATGACCTTGCTGATCTCTGAGAAAGGAGTGGAGAAAAGTTACCTCTCCCCTTTATTTTTTTTAATTTTATTTATTTATTTATTTATTTATTTATTTATTTATTTATTACCTCTCCCCTTTATTTTTTTATTTTTATTTTTTTTCTTTTACCTCTCCCCTTTAAACTGAGCCATCGGGTAAGCAGTCACCCGGAGCAGTGGGGATGCTGTATAACTTCTAAAGTTAGGTCAGCAAAGCCCATGCACCTTTGCCTGTTTTTTGTTTGTTTGTTTTGTTTTGGAACATCTACTATTAGAATCCAATCCTACACTGTGAGAAGCATGAGCACTCAAAAGGCTGTGAGTAGGTCCTCTGGTTGACTGTCCCAGATGATCCTTGGTACTGGACATTTGATTAAAGAAGGCTGCAGGTCACCCCAGTGCTCAGTCACTTGAGCCTTCACAGCTGAGGTCCCAGACACTGTGAAGCTTCACAGAGCCGAAACACACCATCCCCACTGTGCTCTGTCTAAATTCCTGAGCCCTGGATTCCTCCAGTATTATAAAATAGCTGTAATTTCACATTACTGAGTTTGGCAAAGTTTATTATACACTAATAGATCATTGGAACATGCATGCTCAGAATGCACTGAAGATGTGTGCTGGAGATCCAGCCATTGTACCATATTCCAGACATCGAGAAGGAGAACACAGAGAAGCAGGATATACTCATTACATTTGAAGGGGGAAAGAAAATTATG
This sequence comes from Canis lupus baileyi, assembly GCF_048164855.1. Classification (NCBI taxonomy): domain Eukaryota; kingdom Metazoa; phylum Chordata; class Mammalia; order Carnivora; family Canidae; genus Canis; species Canis lupus. The sequence continues at coordinate 656,038 of NW_027326430.1, read as the reverse complement.
CTTATAGTTCATTGGTGAAAACCTCATTATATAGAATTACCTAGGTTCAAGGCAGGCCAGGGAATGCACTCTTCAAGGTAAACAACTACATTTTTTTTTTTTTTAACAACTACATTTTCAAGAAAATGCTCTGTTCCTAGAGAGTTTGGCAAGAATATGAGACTGGAAGCTTCTGCAGCAAACACCTTTTTTATTTTCAATTTGGTGTTAGGTACTTCCACTTCTATAATCAATCGTTTCATCAGACAGGGGTGCTATGTGTACTGAAAACTCTTGTACATGTACAAATGGAAAATCAGGAAGAACGACATCTAAGTAGAGATGTCTGCATCAAATCACCATTTTTCTTATAAAACAGATGAATCGAGAAGATGAAGTATAGTTAAGAAAAACCAAGGACATTGCCTTAGAAGCAAGAAGAGAAGCAAAACACTGATCTCGGTTAATTCAATTATGGCCCGAGGGTCCCTGGGCTGGTAGAGGATAAAAGAGAAATATCATACATTAGATTTCCATTAAAATTTTTAATTACCTAAGGATGAGATAGGAGGGAGATCCTTAATATTTTTATTCTTTAGATAAATCAGGTTAAGATACTGCTGCACAGGTTGTTCTGCTGATTTCAGGTTATTTATGTTAGAATAATTTAATCCAATTCATACAGGACCCTCTTATTTCCACCATATTTTCCACTCAAATTATTAATATTCTTGTGTTCTTCTGTGGGGGGCACCTCAAGACTTATATTTGTGCACTGATATGGTTTCCTCTGAGAGCTCAAATTTAGCCACAGTAGCTGAGATGGGTACTAATTAGCTAAGTTTAACCAGAGCAGAGATTTTACTAAGATTGCATGAAAATCTCAGTTGACGGCTTCCTCCATAACCAGAGTGAAATTGATTCACTGAAAGCAGAAATTTTTTTTTTACAATAACGTAGTGAAATTCATTTATTAATTCCAGCAGTTTAACTATAGATTACTTTTGGATTTTCTAGACACAAATTAATGTTATTTGTGAATAAGAAATGTTTTATTTCTTCCTTTCTGATCTGTGTCTTTTTTTTTTTTTTTTTTTTCAGAAAATGTTTCAAACGCTAGTCAGGTCCTTCTCTGATCACTGGTGTCTAGGGAATTTGATAGAACACAGTAGGGATTCTAGAAGATTGGGCTTGGATGCAGCCTTTCCAAGATAGAAAGCAACGATGTCTTGGTGTGAAACTGTTAACTCCATTCTTTAGCAAGGAGCCCCTGAAGGGCCTCAGAAACATTATGGTAAGAATCATGATAATAATAATGATCGTAATAACAAGTAATAATTAATAATGATACCAAGTACTTTTCAGCACTACTTTGTATCTAGTACTTTTAAAGAACTTAGCAAGGATTGTTTCATTTGGTTTTTGCCCCAACTCTATGAAACAGACCCTACTGTTCTCCTTTAGCCCATCAGAAAGCTAAAGTTAACAGAGCTAAGATTCAAACTCAAGCCATTGGGCAGATGACAAAGCAAATGGAGCATGATGGGGGTGCTAAGGTCTGCTCGTCTTTTTGGCCTCATCTTCCACCTCTTTTGACCTGGATTCATTAGCTCTGTGATGTGGGAGATTTCTGCAATGGAATGAAGCTACCTCTGAGATATGAGCACTTTAAACATGAGCACCCAAGTAGCTAGGGCTGGAAAGTGAGCTAGACAGACGACCACGAGGAGTAATGCCATCAGGATGTAGGTGACTGTGTCATCAAGAGGGAGTCTCCTTCCTTCCTTCCTCTTTTTTTTTAATCCTTTTTTTTTTTTTTTTTTTTTTTTTGCAAGACACATTGCCCTAATAGAGGAGTGTGGCTTACAGGCAGCCTCCCTTGAATGTGCTTTGGGAGAGAGCCTAATACCTCATATTTTTAAAAAGAAAAAAAAAAAAAAGAAAAGAAAAGAAAAGAAAAAAAAACCTCTCTCTCACACACACACATTCACATATATATCCAAGCCAAAAATATCAAGGCGTTCATGGCTGTTAAAAAGCCAGGGAAAGCTGAGTCGCACCCTTCAATGTTTTTCTTTCAAACACATTGACCACCCTCTCTTCACAACATCTTATTTATTGAAGGGCGAGCTGTCCAAATGGAAGAAAACTTTGCAACATTGAAATCTGGATTCATCCCCAAGTCCTCCTTCCTTGCAGCGCCTCCCACCCCCTCTGTCTCTCCCTCCCTTGTCTCTCCATCTCTGTCTCTCCTCCTCCCCGTCCTGGGCATCAGGGGCTCAAGATGTCCATGGAGAGCTGGAGGGGAAGGGGTTAATCTGCCAGGCTTGGAGCCAGGCCTCTCTTAACTGGGGAATTGGCAGCTAGCAGCTTGGAACGCTGCCTCGAACGTCTGACTGAACGTTTTTATTATCCTTTTTGCCCAAAGGTGGCTTTTAGACACCCACAGCAGCACAGGGCTTTCTGATTGGGATTCGACAGACAGGAGCCAGAAAGCTGTCTGCCCCTTCTGCGATGGCTGGGGAACCCCACGGAGGAAACCACCACCCCCTCCCCAACCCAGGGGTGGACTTGCCCTCCCTCACCCTTCAATAAACTGCAGAGCTGCCAGGGGACTCATAAAATCGGTGGGGAGCTCTGAGAGCAAGGGGGTAGGGAGGGGGAGGGAGGGAGAGGGAGGAGGAGGGAGGGGAGGGGGAGGGGGAGGGGGGCAGGCCCGGCCCAGGGACTCTCAGAGCAGCTGAGGACAGAGACAGAGAAGAAGAGAAGAGCCAGACACAGAGAATGTGATGCCATGAGGGGCCATCAAGTTGAAGGCCAAGGGGAGCTTGGAAGGGAACTGCTGGGGAGAGGACAGAGGGAGAGTTCAGAGAGAAGCAGAGGGCTTCAGGCATCCTCACCCAAGCCCCATCCAGGTCCCGATGGGCCTTTGTCAACGGCAATTAAGCCACGAAGGGCCCGAGTCACCATTTTTATGGAGTTATTTTAATTGCTTCATCCCTCAATTAAAACAGACTGGTTTTCACAGGGGCAAACACTGGCTGCTTGGCGATCTCAGATGAAGGGTCGCAGGCTGGAAGGCCGAGGTTGACCTTTCAGTCCTCTTTCCCTGTTGCCAAGCAAGAAATGCAAAGGCCCCCAGGGATCTGGAAGCATGCTGGGGGGACCTCTAGCAAGGGGCCGTCCTTACCTAAAAGGAGAGCTGTGAGCATCCCAAAAGATGGTGTGGGGGGGGGGGGGGGGAAGGCCAAGCACAGGCCCAGTGGCAAAAAATAAAAAGGTTTTCTGGGGGTGTCACCTTTTGTCTCTTTTCCACATAGCCACCCCCCACTTCCCAGCAACCAGAGAACACATCCATCAGCTCCCGACTCCTCCCTTAAGAACATTCCTAAAGTCCTGGTGTGGAGACCTGGAGAATCAAGATTCTGCAGGACCAAAGCGCAAGTAGGATCCGGGAGTTCTGAAGCATTAAGTGTTTACTTAACAATAATGAAAGTTTCTGGGGTTTTACTGCACACAAAGCACCTCCTTCTCACACATCATCTCTGCACACCCATGACGCCATGGCACACAGAGAATGGCAGATGTTATTCATCATCCCAATTAGCAGAGAAGGGAAGCAACGAAATGGGTCTCAAGGTGTGGTCCACAGACCACATACTAATAATCTTGTTAAAAATGCAGATTCCCCAACTCCACTCTATAGACAGACCAAATTGGACTCCCTGACCAGCTGCATCTTGGCCCAGACCCAAATGATTCCCGATATGCTAAATTTAAGAAGCATAGGGCTCGCAGTTTGGAGTATCTTATCAGTAAGTAGCCCAACAGGGTTTTTCCAGTGGCTCAGTTATTTCTACTTTTATGGAAGATGGCACTGAGGCTCAAAGAGGTTAGGTGCCCTATCAGAAGCCACATCAGAGGCCACTGTAAATTCCTAAGAGATGTAACCAGGAACAGCAAAGAAGAAATAAATACGCAACTAGAAACAGTAAAAACCAAATCTAGCTCTTCGGACTTCTGATCTACACTCTTCTTTTGGCTTCCATTAGACTGCCTCCTTGACACGGGCAGGATTTGACCCTGGTTCTTTCAGAATCCATTATGGACGCTTCTAACATGGGTAACACTAGTATGCACATTTATTTATGCCTCACAGCACCATTCCTGATGAAACAAGCCACTGATGTTGGTTATACTCTTCTAAAGGCAGTCCTATAAAAAAAATGCCCACTTTTTTCTACTCAGACACTATTTTAGTTTTTAACCAAAATCTCTGAGGCAGAAGAAGTGCAAGGATCATTATTCCAATAGTCAAAGTGTAGTAATATTAGGTGTGCCAGGCACCATTCTAAATTATTAATATATGTATTAAGTTAAACAGATGAGCTCATTCACTGTTTTAAAGCAAACCACTGAGGTAAGTACCAGCATTACCTAATGAAGACAGTGAGACCCGACATGACTCCCCACGTTTACACAACCCTAAATTGTAGGGCTGGGCTATGAAGAAGACTTTTTTGGCTTTGGAGGTAGCAAGCTTAACCACCACTAATGTTGCCTCTGCTATGAGAGGCAGAGGGAGATACTGGACATTGGGGTGGGGGAGTTCTATGTAGGTAAGTTTTAATGGAAAGAAACAAAATCACCCCTCATAGTCCAGCACTGGGCCAGCCACATAGAACTATAAATTTATTTTTGCAAAAGGCATCTAAAGGTACCTTTAAAAGAAGTCATCACTTTTAAAATCAATCAACCAATCAAATAACACAGATGTTAAGCGACCATGAAGCTGATGTGGTTTGATAATTTTATTTCACAGATAAGGAAATCAAGGCTCTGAGAGGTAACGCTACCTCTCCAAAGTCTCAGATCACTCAAAGATATCAGGTATTGGCCAAGCTGCCTAGGTTGCAAGTACAATCAGTTTCTTGAAACGGTGCCTTGGGTGAGTATATCAGCAATGGAGGGATCTATTGCCATGATAATGCTCCATCATAAACAATCACAAAACCTCAGTGGGATGCAATAATAAGTGTTTATTGCTCACTAGTCTGGCGTGGTTGGCTAGATGCCTCTGCCGATCCTGACTGGGCTTTCATAGTTTTGGGCTGAGCTGACTGTTGGCTGATCTGGGATGGCCACAGCTGGGGCAAGCTGGCTCTGTTCCACAAATGTCTCCTCCTCTCGCTTGGAAAAAATTCTCATGTCAATGGAGGAGGTACAAGAACACAAGTGGAGATGTGCAAGCGTCATTTCAAGTCTCTGCTTGCCTTGTCATGACTCCAATACTTTCTTCGGTGAAAGCAGCTCACATGGCCAGCCCCCGATCAGAATTAAGGGCACTGTACTTTACCATGAATGCAACTGATCTACCACAGTGAGGGAGGAGGAACAGGATTGTATAGTAAAAACTTTGTCAAGGAGGAGATAATAAGTCAAATAAGCCAAATGACGCGATGTTTTAACCTCCAAGGTCACAGCTTCCATTTGGGGGGCCACTGGCTACATTTAATAAATGAAGAGAAATACATTCAGGGAAAGACTGAATTTCAGAAGTACATATCATTTTACAGAATTAGGTGCACCATGCTGGCAAGTGTTATATTGAATTTGGGGATTCTTACCTTATTCATAGAAAAACGCATAGAAAAATGCATCTTACCTTATGCATAGAAAAATGTCCTTTTTAAGAAGTATCTGAGAAAACAAAATTGAGTATATATCCAATTGAAATTAAATTTTGTTTTATAAATATATATGTTTATATTGTAATTTTATATTATAGATATATGTATATGTCATGCTAAAAAGTAAGTTTGCTCTGGCAACATAAATACAGTTTAATTTTTAAAACATTAATGTATCAGCAATTTATAAAAGTTGAATATATTTGCAGCTTGTCCAGAATTCATCTACAACTAATTTGGATACACATAGTGAAACATTAAAATGCTTTGCTTTGGTTAATTTTCTTAGATGGAGATCTAAAGATTTTTTTTTAATCTTTATTTTGTATATGTATGAGTGTGTGGAGCAAATATCTAAGGATTAAAATCTCTTCCTCAAGAAGGTAAAATTCAAGTGTCACTTTTTTTTTCTTTTTTCTTTCTTTCTTTTTTTTTTTTTAATGGTAACTCTTATTCTTGGTAAAGACCAGAACTATTTTCACCTTTTCTCCCTGGTAGTTGAACTAATTCCATAACTGGCTATTCACTATCATTTCTCAGATCTCTTGAAAAGAGTTTTCTAAAAATTCATATGAACCCACAGGGCCCCAGAAGCATGCTAAAACCCATAAGAGCAAGAAAAGAAAAAAAAAAGAAAAAAAGAAAACAAACACAAGCAAAACAACAACAACAAATGCAATCCTACTGATAGAAACTCTTGCAAAATCTGTTTAAAAAGTATCTCACATACTGTAGCCAAATCCAGTTATAAAACTAAAATATAAACATAAATACTAAACGGCTTCATTAGAATTATTGGCTTTCAAAAACCTGAGATTATAGAGCTCTGGACATGTCATGTTGTATGTCTTTTTTTTTTTTGGATGCCTCTTACATCTTTTTTTTTTCTTTTTCCTTTTTAAATAAAATTGTGCAAACAGGTGAATATTGTACTGTTACAATGGGTGCCTTGCCAGGCCCCTGTAAGAGGTTAATTGTTTAAAATTCAATGTCACAACATTATCCTTTAAGATAAAAGATCATTTTAAACAGGTCAAGTGCAATGCAACTTCTAAATTCAAGAATTCCTAATTGGCTTTGTCAAAACACCCTACTTTCTAGGCTAGTTCCTTTTTTTTTTTTCTTTCTTTCATACTGAAAGGAAATCCTATAAGTTGTTTTACCTGATGATCTTTGATTTATTAGAGGAAACATGTCCCCTTAATCCTGGAGGCAACAGTAACTTCATTAACCTGAAGGTGGAGAAAAGTAAGAGTTATAAAAGTAATATGGATTAAACAAAAGAACAACCCAGAGGTTGACAGATCAGATCAGTTGTGGGGTTTTCTTTCCCACATTCAGGGGCATGTGGGATTGCCTCCTAATGAGTAATTCACTCTTCTTGTGGGACCCATCTATTTGCTATTAAAAGGTTTAATTATTAATCTCCAGTCACTATTTATCAACAACCGCTCAACTTGGTGATGTCTTGGGACATATATCTGTTCTCTCTGGCTGTGGGTTTTCCTCTGTTGGTTCACGGCCTCGGGACTTCCCTGGATGAAATCTGAAACTGGCCCCATACATAGTGGGCCAGGAGAGACAGGAGACACAGGCGGGCCACTCCAGACAGGCAGGTGGTGGGCTTAAGAACCAAGGGAGCTTACTTCCAAGGCCCGTCCTGGGTGGCACAAGACAAGCAGACCTCTGCACCCACTGCAAGAATCTTAAATGTTTATATATAGAGGCCTGGCAGGGTCCAACGTGTCTACACTCCTGAGGGTCTAGACACATCGCCGTCCTAGAAAATGGCTCCAGCTATGAGGTAGGGTGGGGGGTCTCCTACATTTCAAGGACAGAGGAAGGGGTTAGGAGGCTCTGATCGCCTCAAGCCACATCTCCAATATGTGTATGTGTTGGGGGGGTATTGTCTCAAAGACCTCCTCTAGTATCATATTTGACTATGATCTTAGAATTTGTCAGGAAGGATATATGATTGAGTTGCTCTTAAGGAATGCCTGGGGAATCAAATTTTCTTTAGCAGATGTCATCTGGAAGGAGACCAGTTCCACTATACCCAATCTTCGCATACATTGGGGCTTTTAATTTTCCCTACGTGCACAGAAATGCACCAATGGACTTTACCTGTTGAAATGTTTTGTTTCATCTCAACCTATCATTCTGTGTTTCTCCAGGGTATCTATCTGACTGTGTGCAATGATGAAGGTAGCGGGAATGCCCAAACAACTATTTGAAATAATCTATTCAGTCAACATACACGCATACACAGTTTTTGTAGCAGAAAACATCCTCTTTTTTTTTTTTTTTTTTTTTGCTTACTTAAGAGGGGGACTGAATTTGTAGGTAAGAGTCATCAGATAGATAGTCTTACACCGGTCCTATTGTTCCTTGAACGTGTACGCTTCCCATTTGATTATCTGGCTTGCCCTTTGCAAGCAAAACAGCACATTCCTTTCAGGATCTCACTTTTTTCTAATAATAGGGCCGATGGCAGCAAAAAGGATTCTATAAACTCAGGTGGTTATTTACCAAATGGGTGTATCTAGCACGTGTAAATATATATATATTTTTCAACCTGGTTTCATAAACATTATCTCCTGGATTGTTGCAAAAACCACGTTGATAATTCCAGCTGGAACATTTTCAAAGCTTCCTAAATTCCAAGAGCATTTTCCTATATCTTCTTAAAGATACATGGACTATTAGCTTGTATTACAGCTGTCTGTGGATAGAACTTTCCAACCTAATAGACTAAAAATGCCTCAAGAGCAAGGGTTGGTTTTTTTCAACCTCTGAAATCCCCCCGGCACCTGGTACCATAAGAATCAGGGCAGGTATGCCCACTTAGCAAATAATCTGAACTGACCTGCAAGGCTTACTTCATGGGTATGTGGCCTACACAGTTTTCCATGTTACCATGTTCAGAAGGGCCCCGTGCTTGGTTTAACACTCCCGAGGCACCATCTTGAAATTTGTAAAAATTTTTGAACAGGTGTCCCCCGATTTTCATTTTGCACTGGGCCCCACAAATTATATAGCCATTCCTGCTAAGCTATGTGGGTATGTGTAGTAAATAATACACCTTGCACCCCCACACACAAAAGGTTTGGCCCTTTGCCCTCAGATCTTGGGAGCTAAACTCTAAGCCCTTAGAATGTCTTGTCTAAAATGGGTGACTTTGTTTACCTGGAGGTGTTGAGGAATTCCAGCAGTCTGTGTAACAATGAGATTTATTGGGGGAGGGGTGCTTAGGCCACGTGGAGTCAGCTCACCCTCTGCAGGGGCCAGAGACTAATCATACAGGCAGTCAGCCTTGTCTAAGTGACCAACCCTCAATAAAACTCTGGACGCCAAGCTTGGGTGAGCTTCCATGGTTGGCAACATTCTGTGTGTATTGTCACACACTGTTGCTGGGAGAAATAAATATTGTCCAAATGACTCCACTGGGTGAGGACAACAGGAAGCTTATGCCTGGTTCCTCCTGGATCAGCTTTATGCATCTCTTCCCTTTAGATTTGACCTGTTTCCTTTCACTGTAATAAACCCAAATCATGAATATATTAACTTTGTGGAGGTCGACTGGGCCTTCTAGCAAATTATTGAATCCAAGACCACCCTCACTTATTGGGGACTCCCTAAACTCACAGGTGACATTAAAGGGCTCTCATTTCGTCTGACTTACTATTAGGTTTAATCAATGGAGAAGCCACATAAAAGACTGGACAAAATAAGGGAAGGAAGCCCAGGAAATGTATAATCCTGACTCTGTCCCTGTGACACAGCATATTAAGGTGGCTGTGTTCCTGAAGATCCGAGGGCTTACTGCTTCTCACAAGGCATCCTTTTCTAAATAACTCTCTCCTCCTGGTTTCTGGGAACATTTCCCTTAACCTCCTTCAGCAACAGCCCTTCACTGGTAACCCTGGGTTTTTGTCAAGTGGCTCCCCTACATTCAGTGACACCTTTGTGTAGTTGACCCTTGAACAGCATGGGTTTGAATTATGCTGGTCCGTGTGTGTGCGTATTTTTTCCAACAAACACGATACAGTATGGTACATGTCGTTTCTCTTTCTTATGATTTTCTTAATAAGATTTTCTTTTTTCTAGCTTACTTTATCGTAATAAGACAGTGTACAATACACATAACACACAAAATATGTGTTAATTGACTGTTTATGTTATCGGTAAGGCTTCTAGTCAATGCTAGGCTATTAGCAGCCAAGTTTGGGGGAGTCGAAAGTTATACACGGGTTTTTGACTGTTTGGGGTCAACTGTGATTAGTTCCTTTGTAAGTGACCCCCGATTTACTTTTCCTAATTTGAATGTGTCTTCTGTTTCCTGCCACGACCCTGACTGACATAAAATACGGGAACAAAAAGTACGTAAAATTTTTGACGGTCATGGCATTGTCTTAAATTCTGCAACAAAAACTTTAACATATTTGTAACCAAGAAAAAAATATATTATTAAAAAAAAAAGTAATGACATATCTGGACAAGTAGCAATTCCACTCTCCAGACATCCTAGTCTCTAAACTTAGCCCTCTCTTCCTCTGACTGCCTCTCCATTTGAGGACAATAACCCCCCACCTCTCCCTTGCTCCCTCACTATCATCCATTGGTTGCTCTGGCCACTCTATCTTCTCTCCTTCTAACGCTGTGAAAACTTCTTAGAATTGCTGAGCATCTATTTGCAGTTTAATTCTAGACTTTTTGTTTTTATTTTACTTTTAGTAACTATGTATATGGAGGGTGGTTTCTGTGGGGGGAGGCAGGTCGATTGCATCCTCCCTCTGGCCTGGTTCTAACATTCCCAGTGCTGTGCAGAGTGGTGGCAGTGGAGGGCAGGACAGTGGAAAGAAGCAAATAAAAAAAAGAAAGAAAGAAAGAAAGAAAGAAAGAAAGAAAGAAAGAAAGAAAGAAAGAAAGAAAGAAAAGAAGCAAATATGACCAGAAAAGGGTAATTTCTTTTTCAACGAACTCTCCCCAAGAGTGAACAAATCCTCACTATTAAATGTGGCTTGTTTAGTTTTCTAAGAGAAACTTTACCTTATTTGCAATCATTATTTGTTCTTGCAATCATTATTTTTAATAGTAAGGCAGATAAATAAATAATGAAGATAGCAGTCAGGCACTCTGTTCTTTTAGTTGCATGGACTGCTTTTAGCTTAAACCAATTTCTGGGATTACCAGTAGGAAAAGACAGTTTGCAGATATCATATTTAAGGATACCTAGCTTCTCGTAGAATTGTAAGTTGATTAAATGCTTTGTGTAGTACTTTTCATAGGGAGCTTATACCAGGGACTAGAGATGGTTATCGATTAGCGTTCTAGATCAAGGAGGGGGTGGGAAGAAAGGAATTGAAATTTATTGTACTTCTACCTCATGCTATGCACTACAATTCATGCTTTATAGACATTGCCTTAATTAAAAATATTGTGGGATAGATATTATCTCCATTTTATTAACAGGTAACTTGCCCAAATTTTATATCTGGCAAGTCTGATCCAAATCTTCATACATTTTACTATAACAAACTGCTTTCATTGTGTTAAATTATCTAGCAAACATCTTTTCTTCGAATTTTGTTATCTCATAATTTGCCTAGCAGATAGATTTTGTTCAAATTCAAGCACGACAGATTATTTTGTTACATGAGCTCATTTTGTTAGTTTATACTAAGGAGTAATCACATCACCCTAGGAGAATCCTCAGCTATTGCCAAAAGCGGCTTATTCATATAAGAGGCCCAAGGTATTAAGTTAAAATAAACCATCAAAGATCAGAGTTCTGTTGTTCAAAGAAGGATCTGAGCAATAGAATTTCCAAGCATCAACTAATCACGTTTTCGATCTCTAATTTGGCCTGACTAACGACATATCTATCATTTATCAGGTTTTCGATTTACTCTTCACAGCCCGCGGTACAAGCTGTAAATGCTACTGGCACCCAAGCTGACCTTCTGTGGCCCTAGAATAGATTACCAGGTTTAAAAAATATATAGGTGTGACTGTCTGGAAAACTTCAGGTCTGGATTCATGACACGGAGCTGAGTGAGCCACAGATTATCATTTCCTCACTTAGTAGACCAGCCTTTGTTAAGTCTTTTTCACTTACCTCATCCTCTTTTTGGTCCTACTGAGCGAGTCAAAGAGGATCCACCCTGGGGCTTTCACTAAGACCGGCTTTCATTCTGATCCCCCCAATATCCTCTGGATTGGGAGGTTCTCTCAGTTGCTCAAAAACACTGCGTTATTGGCCTTCTGAATTCTGGTCCAAACCACCAAACACAGGCAAACACACAGCAGAAGATAAAAGAGAGTCATTCTGTAGGAAAACTCAACTAGTGGATCTCTAGACTCTAAGAGTCTGGACAGGAAAGAAGAGGGAGACACAGGGGAAAGCAGTGCTGCCTGCCTCAGAGCAGCAGCACCTGGATGTGGCTAGTGACACAGAATCTCCAGTGTCCGTCAGGTCTACTAAAAAAGAATTCGAATTTTAATGAGATCCCCAAGTGATTGGAATGCACATCACATCAAAGTGTTTCTGTGTTCTTCTCTCTCGAATTTATTGAGCTAAAACGAGCATACAAGAAGATGCGCAGCCACCACCCAGAGGAATATAGAAAATGTGTCCATCGTATCTGGAACATTTCCACATGCTCCTTCTCAATCAAAAACAGCTCTCTCGACCCCCTCCCAGAAATGACAATTTTGCTGACTTCGATCATTATATGCTAATTTAGGTCTTCTTGAATTTCATAAAAATAGAATAATTCAAGATGAATTTCTGTTTATTTCTGGCCTCCTTTGATCAAACAATATTTTTGAGATTCATTCATGTTGTTGTGTCAGTAGCTTGTCCTTTTTAAAAAACTACTGTGTAGGGAACCCTGGGTGGTGCAGAGGTTTAGTGCCTGCCTTTGGCCCAGGGCGCGATCCTGGAGACCCAGGATCGAATCCCATGTCGGGCTCCCGGGGAATGAAGCCTGCTTCTCCCTCTGCCTGTGTCTCTGCCCCTCTCTCTCTCTCTGTGACTATCATAAATAAATAAAAATTTTAAAAAAAACTGCTGCGTAGTGATTCCTATAAATATACTACTTTTTTATTATATTCTTCTATTGAAGGGCTTTTGGTATTTTCTAGTTTGGGGCTATTATTAATAAAGCGCTTGTGTGTGGGGGGGTGGGTGTATGCACACGCATGTGTGTGTGGACACATTCTGAGAGAAGAAATGTCTTGGCGTGAATGTGTTGTCATACGTAGGTGTGTGTTTAATTTTATTAGATATTACCAACATGTTTTCCAATGTGGTTGGACCATTTTACACTCCCACGAGCAATAAGATGAATCCCGGTCACTCTACCTCCTTGACAATAGTTGGTATTGTCAGCAGCTTAAATTTAGCCATTCTGGTGGGTGTGTAGTGGGATCTCTTTGTGGTTTTAATTTGAATTTTCAGATGACTAATGAAGCAGAGCACTTTTCATATACATGTTAGCTATCAGACATCTTTTGATAAGGGTCTACTTAAGTCTATTCCCCATATTTTAACTGAGTCATATATATATATTATTCAATTATAGAAATTCATTAATATTCTACACAGTCTTTGTCAGACACATGCTTGATAGGTAGCTCCTAGGACAGTTGTCAATGATCCCCACTTCTTTGTACTCACACCTTTGCATAATCTCCTCTTGGGTGCGGTGCTGGTAGATGAGACCTGTGGCTTATTTCTAATTAGCAGGAGGAAAAATGATATGTCACTACTGAGTTTAGGTTACATAAGATTGTATTGTTGGCATGCATAATTTGCTGAAGCAAGCTGTCATGTTGGAGAGGTCTACACTCAAGGAACTAAGAAAGGTCAGGGCCCTTAATCCAACTTCCCTGGAAGAATTCAATTCTGCCAATCACCATGTGAGCTTGGAAGAAGGTCCCTTCCACGTCCAACCTTCGGATGATATTCCAGCTCTGGCTGAAATCTTGATTTGTTGCATTGTGAGAGATTCTAAAGCAGAAGCCCCAGCTGAGCCATGCTCAAACCCCTGACACACAGAAATTATGAGATTATGTTGTCGCAAACTGCTGAATTTATCATGATTTATCATACAGAAGCAGATGATAAACATGAATTGCAAATGTTTTTCCCAAGCTAACGAATTGTCATTTTGATTGTTGTGGTGGTGGTATCTCAGTGTGGTTTTAATTTGCATTTCCCTAATGAGCCTTTTGGTGTGCTTTTGGCTATAGGGTATCTTCAGTGTGAAGTATCTGTTCAAATCTTTGGCTGTATTTTTAACGGAATTATCTTTCATTATTATTATTGAGTTATAGGATTTTTTTAAATTCTAGTTATAAGTTCTTTTTCAAATTCATATAATGAAAATGTTTTCTCCCAATCTACACTTGGCATTTTTATATGTATTTTTTTTTAATTTTTGTAAAGGTATCTTTTGAAAAACTGCAAAAGAAAGTCTGAGAATTCTAGATAATCAAAAGTGAGCTTTGAAAGAACATCTTGGAGGACATATTTGAAGTGAGAATGATGATTGTGGCTTGGAGGCAAGGCAGCCATTATGAAGAGGTGACAACATTCTGGATAGAGTCTGGATAGAGTGTGCAGGATTTGGCTGTAGGGTAAGAGAAAAATTGAAGAATCAAAATTGGCTCCTGCATTTTGGTTTTGGTAACTGAAAGTTCAAATTTTCTCCTTTTGAAGTATGCTGGTGACCTCCCTTCAAGGTGAAGTATTTCCCAAAGTCTCTACTACTTTCTATTAACCCCAGGCAATAATAAGGCCAATGTCAGTTATCATTTCCCATCATGTTTACATCATTATTTTTTTCTCTTTTACCTTATCTACCTCACCCATTTATATCATCAGGTCGATTCCTAGAGGTCTTCGGTTTTACAAGTCCAGGTACAAAACAACACTTCCCCAGATTTGGTGTCACAAAGTATGTTCTTCTCAACTATGTGTAATGTTGGGCAAACACATGACTTTCTAATATTTAGTTTTCTCATCTGTCAGGTTCCTATCTCACAAAGTGAGGAAAAACATTGTCAATCATAAATTGATGTGAAAAAATGACTATTTACCTCATCTTTTCTTTATCTGAAAAAATGTTTATGACTGCTGTTTCTTTTGGTTCCCACTGAGTCAAAAGCAGTTACTTTCTTTTGCAATACGTTCCTGTTTGATCTTTCTTTTTCCAGTCTCCCATCCACAAATTGACTGTGGTCACCACCACATACTCTATCTAATAAATCTCATTTGTCTTATGACTCTTGAATCTTACTTGACTTCCTGTTTCCCATGAAACTTGAAGGAGCTCTGTTAATTTTCGTCCCCTTCATTGTGAACTGGGTTTTACTTGTGCCAACACATACTTTGCTCCCACCTCCGATTTGGCTTTGACTTGGTTTTCCCTCTCCATGGGGGGCGGGGGGAGGAGCCTTCACTTATATTTCAGTGCCACAATTTTTTTTTTTTTTTTTTTTTTACAAATCTTGCTTCCTTATGAATTATTCTTGCCATTTGCAATGCCTTTCATCCTTTGGACTCTTGAGGAACTTACTTGTCTATATTTCTTTTAGAATTACAAAAATCCTTGTGGTACTTCTTAATGGTTTCCTATTTTTCCAAATAAGGTGTTCTTTTAGAACAGAAGTCATATTTCTCTTTTCTCCACATCCTCAGCAATATTTATCGTTTTGATAACAGGCATCCTAAGAGGTGTGAGATGCTATCTTGTTATGGTTTTGATTTTCATTTCCCTGATGATTAGTAATATAAGCATCTTTCAGTATACCTGTTGGCAATTTGTTTGCACTCTTTGGAAAAATTTTTAATTGTGTTCTTTTCCATTTTAAAATCAGGTTATTTGTATTTTTTTGCTATTGGGTTCTAAGTTTACTTTATATATCTTGTATATTAACTCCTTATTGGATATACATTTTGCAAATATTTTCTCTCATTCCATAGGTTGCCTTTCCATTTGTCTATTTTGTTGACTGTTTCATTTGTTTACAGAAACTTTTTAGCTTGATGTAGTCCAGCTTGCTTTGGTCACCTTTGTATCTGCTGACAAATCCAAAAACTCATTGCCAAGACCAACCTTCCATGTTTTCTTATGGGAATTTTATAGTTTCAGTTCTTAAATGTATGTCTTCAATCTATTCTGAGCAATTTTTGTGTTGGATAAGATAAGGGTCCAATTTCATTCTTTTTCATGTGGCTATCCAGTTTTACCATGACCATTTATTGAAGAGACTATCCATTCCCATTATTCTTGGTGCTTTTATCAAAAATTAGTTGACCATATATGTGTGGATTCATTTCTGGGCTCACTATTCTGTAACATTGATCTATGTGTCTATTCTGTTTTCATGTTAATACTATAGCTTTGTAATATAGTTTGAAATCAGAAACAGTGATGCCCCCAGCTCTGATTTCCATACTCAAGACTGCTTTAGTTATCTGGGGTCTTTCATGGTTCCATACAAATTTTAGAATTTTTTTCCTACTTCTGTAAATAGTTCTGTTGGAATTTTGACAGGATTACATTGGATCTTAGGTCATTTTGAATAGTACGGACATTTTAACATATTATTTTTTCTAATCTGTGAACATAAGATATCTTTCTATTGCTTTGTGTCTTCTTCAACTTCTTTTATCAATGTCTTATAATTTTCAGTGTACATATATTTTATCTCCTGGGTTAAATCTATTCCTAATTATTTTATTCTTTTTGATGTTATTGTAAGTGGGATTATTTCCTTAAAATTTTTTTTAGAGTTCATTGTTAGTGTATAGAAACACAACTGATTTTTGTATTTGATTTTGTATCTTGCAACTTTATTGAATTTATCTGTTCTAAGTTGTCGGGGTCTTCTTTTGGTAAGATTGTTAGATTTTTTTGTATATAATATGCGTTTTGCAAACAGATAATTTTACTTCTTTTTTGATTTGGATACTGTTTTTTTTCTTGCTTAATTGCTCTGGCTAAGGCTTTCAGTGCTATGTTAATAGAAGTAACAAGAGTGGGAACCCTGCACCTTTGTTTTGTTCCTGATCTTAAACGAATATAACATAATTATTCTGAGTTTCATCCATATTGTTGACATGTATCAGTAGCTTGTACCTTTTTATTATTAGCTAGTATTCCATCATATGGGTATGCCAGCAATTGATGGACATTTGGACTGTTTCTAGTTTGAGGCTATTTTGAATAATGCTATTTACTTTTGTAGAAGTTCTTGTGGGGATATATGTTTTCATTTTACTTCAGTATATACCTAATAGTGGAACTGCTTGATCACATGATACATTTATGAATTTATATTTAACTTTTTAAGAAGGTGCCAGACTGTTTTCCAAACAGATAATTTTTAATTTAAAAATATCCAGGAGTCTTCAAATCTCCCAAAAGAAGGACCACCAACAAAGGAAAGAAAAACGTTTTGACAGACAGTGAAGTTTTGCTATTGCTATACTTATGTAGATGTATATCTTTAGTACCAACAACCAAACCAGGGTTTTTTCATTGCTTTTCATTACCTGTAAACCAAAACCTATAAGGTGATTTGGAGAAATCCTACATAATTCTAATCTATTTCTATTTAATGATGATAAAGTATTTTAATGTCAAAAAACAAATAGCATATAACAGAAATATACTGACTTCGAAAGTTAACTGGGAAATTCCAAGTGACCCATGAAGGGGAATATCACAATCTCACTTTATAGTGATTATTGACATGAGTTCCTGGTTTCCTTTAGAGAATTCTCTCAAAGCATATAGGATTCTTTCTCCTTTCAGATGAGCCAGATCTATCATAGCCAACATCACTTATATATTTATATATTAAAGATTTATTTTATGCTTTTTCTTAAAAAGCAAAAATGATGGTCTTCAAGTGTTTAGTAGAAATGAGCAACGCTGTTTGATCTAGTTGGATGAATATCAAAATTGACATCTATTCAGATGTGGTCTGTACAAAACATCTTTTGTTTTTTTCTAGGAAGTGCCCTATGCATTTCAAGTATATCCTGGTGCACATGAGTGTGATGGATTATTTCAAAATATTATGTTGTCCAATCACTGTGAATTAACCATACACTGAATATCATGAGAACAAAAGGCCTGAGGAAATCAGTTCCAGTAAATTAAGATCCACCTTAGATGTCATTCCCATGGGCAACCTTCATTTGAACTTGACTAGGATGATTATAAAACTTTGTTCAATTTAGGCCCAAGTGGTATGCATTTCACTAATAATGAAGCACAAATCTTATTTTTTAAAAAGTATATTTTTCTCATATCAACATACTTTATGAAATAAACAAAATAAAGAATATTTTCATTTTCATTCTTGACATATACTGGTTATGTTGTTCTTTACTTAAAACCAAGCTTGATAGAACATTGGATTGAAGCCTTCGGGAAGATCATTCAGGCTTCAAACCTGAGGCAGGGGGAAAAAAAATCAGAGTTTTACTGATGTGTGCTACTTAATTTTGTAGAGAAAGAATTACCCACATGGCACTCAGAGTTAACATGCTCTGAACATTTCAGAAAAAGAAATGAATGTACTAGGAAAACTGGGTTTATTGTCCCTGAAATACCACCATCTTCTCAAAAATACATGGCAGCATAATGTTATCAATTTTAAATTGCTACCAACGACAATGTGGATATATCACTGCCATCCCTGAGATGTTTTGCAAATATTTCTCTCCTTGACCAAGCCACAAATTCAATTTGTTCCCAGTTAAATCCTCATAAAACAGTGTCTTTGACAAATGATTGTTTTTTTCCTTCCCAACCCAGAGAAATGCCAGACTGGGCTATTTTCACTTTTGGTGGGAAATGTTCCATTTAGACTGACGCACAATTACGTGGCAAATATCCTGATGTTCTTTTTCTTGTCATATGGCTGAACTTTAGAGAGTTGTGAAAGTGGCCTGATGATTATAATAAAAATAGTTAATTTAGTCTGTTTTAAGCACGTTACTTGCATTATTCACTTATTCATTACACTTATGCTGAGTTAGGTACTATAATTATACCCATTTCATATGGGGGGGGAGACTGAAACTAATGACATCTAAATAATTTACCTATAATCAATAAATGGCACCCCTCTTTTCACTATCTTTTATCATTCTTTGTTCACATTGAACAGAAAAGATTTTGATCGACCAATTTAAAGATATTAAAATCATTGTGCAATATCTTCTTGGAATATAAACATAAAGTGTCTCTAGTATCTAGAAGATTTTCCTATGAAACCATATAGATTTTTTTAAGAAACACAAATTATATACATTATTTAAAAGGTGTCGGATATCTAATATTTAATAGTCTTATTTATGAATTTATATTTTATTATATTTATATAATACAAATAGACTATTTTTAAAAATACTTTGTGGATAGGTAGATACATATATACACGTATGCATATAAACATACATACATCCATACATTGCCAGAAAGGACTCCCAGACTATTATATAAAATCCTAGGCAATCCCTAAGCAGCAAAATTTTAAAAGTCAAAATGCCTCTGATACCTCTGGCAGGCAACTAGTATACTTTGAAGAGCATTGGCCCCAACTTGTTACCAGGTAACGGAAATGAATCCTGATTGGTTGGTGAACATAGTCCAAGACTAAAAGAGGGATCAAAAGGATGAGTGGGCAAAAGCCATCTTGACCCACTGACATATTTATTTAACCTTGTCTTAGTTTTTTCACAGTTCATACCCCATGTACCAGCTAACCTAGCCTCTTTGTTGATCCCTATATATACCAGGGATGATCTGTGGGACAATTTTTAGGTCATTGGAGTGATTACCACAGTCTCCATACCTATGCTTCTCACTTTAAAACATTTTGAAAGGCTTCCTCATCCCACTTTACCTCGTATGAGCTACTACTACTTTTTTTTTTACCCCTGTAACAGGAAACTAAGGTTCAATGACCTGAGATTACAGTTTGAAAGACTGGCCCTTCTTGGTTTAGAATTGAGGTCAATAAACTTTTCCTATAAAGATCCAGAAAAAAACATTTTCAGCTCGGAGGATCATATAGTCTCTGTCACAACTACTCACCTCTGCCACCGTAGTGCAAAATCAGCCATAGATGATTCATAAATAGATGAGTGTGGTTCTTTATTTATAAATACAGGTGGTGGGCCACATTTGGCCCATGAGCACATAGTTTACTCCTGGTTTGGAATGATGTACCAAGTGTTAAGTTCTTTCTGGAGCCTTGAATCCTCCCCCTTCATGTTTATACCCAGGAGGGGAGTATGAGCATCCCATTGACCAAGTCCTCACTGTAGCTGCAGAGCCCTGGCCTCACCTACGTCTTATTTAGATATTGTACCCTTAGGTAGTTTTGCCCAACAGTACCAGGAGATCAGATATCAATACTATTTTTTTTGCATTCCCTCTAAATATACTTTTTACATTCTGGAAAACTGTTTCACCTCTGGTTAATAATTGCTTATGTCATCAAAAACAGTGAGTGCAATATTTTCCTTAATATTTTTTTTGGGGGGGGGTAAGGGGAGGTGTTGTCTTAATGACATGGAGTGGCCAGGCACCGTCAGACTTCACACATAGGTTTGTTTGCGCAACAGCAAGACTGTGGCTATGTGGTTTATGTGTTTAAGAGGTAGCTGTACTCTGCCACACAGTGTGAATTTTTAAAAATGAAAGGGTGTGTGTCATGGAAAGAGAATGAAGGATTCAAATAGTAAACATATCCATCTTTTAAATAGGCCCTTTATGGCATAGCACTCAAACACAGCCTTCTTGAAGAGAGTTGATGATGGGAGCTGTGCCTCAGTGACCAAATGGTAAAAGTTGGAAAACAATGCGTGTAGGGGCTGTCCCCACAATCCGCAGTGAGTACGAGACTTGTTCAAGGGAGGGTTCTTGGCACAGCGATGGAAGTAAGCTTTTAGTCCAGCTCCCGTTTCTAATCCTAAATCAAACCACTACACTCAGTCTCTCACTTTAATAAGCACTAAATCCACATGCTAGGTTTCAAAAGAAAGAAAAAACCTACTTTAACTATTAAAACTTCCCTGAAACCTACTCATGGGAACAGAGAACATATGGTGTTGTAATTTTTTTTTTTTAAGCAAGACATCTGTACTATTCAAGAAATAGCTAAAATCTGTCGGATTCCAGAAACTTTTATAAGCTGAACTCCAAAATAGATAAATTATTTTTATTAGATTCAGCCATGGACAATTCATGAAGAAAATTCTAGCTGGAAAACAACTTTTTAAAAGAGAAGCTTTGGTAAAGTGTCAGTTTACATCTTGATTTCAAATAGCAAATGTTAAGAAAACTACTTTAATTTTCAACGCATGTGTGATGGAGTCCAGCTACAAAAATCCTGTGCGTAAGTAATGGGAAACAATGGTGAACAGATCCGTTCTCCTGCTGTGACCTCTCCAGGAAGCATTCCCGAGTGCTCAGTGCTAGCTATTTACAGGACATCTCTTTATGAGCACCTACTATGGACCAGGCATCATGCAGGGGCACTTGGAAACGCAGTGAGCCGCATTAAAGAGAAGAATGCCAGCCTCAAGAGAGCTTGTTTTTTGTTTTTTTTTAAGATGTTATTTATTTATTCATGAGAGACAGAGAGAGAGAGGCAGAGACACAGGCAAAGGGAGAAGCAGGCTCCCTGCAGGGAGCCCGACGTGTGACTCGATCCCAGGTCTCCAGGATCAGGCCCTGGGCTGAAGGGCGCTGAGTCACCCGGGCTGCCCAAGAGAGCTTAAATCTTAAAACAGACATTGAAAATGACAACGAATTGGCTGCAATGTGGACTGGGAAAACTTATTTAAGAGCTTGGTTTTTACCAGAAGACTGTTTAGTCAACACAATGGCTGGAGGGGTGTCTTCCAGGCAGTTGGAACAGAATCTAGGCCTTGAGGACTAGAAATGAGACACATTTGAGGAAAGCAAAGCATATCAGCAAAGCCTGAGCAGAGAAAATAAAGGGAAGAAAACCACCTAATTCTGAGAGGTGGAGGGGACAAGTACTACAGAGGCTTGAAAGACCCAATAAGGACTCAAAAGTTCACCTGCATTATCCTTTTCTTTCTCCCATAGGAAAGTGATTTCCCCAGAGTACTTGGGATATAAATTCATTTCCAGATCGCTTCTCGGCCTTTTGGCTAAGATCAAGTGTAGTATCTGTTTTTTTTTTTTTCTTTTTAAAAAGATTTATTTATTTATTGAGAGAGAGAGAGGAATAGCAGGAGAGAGAGAGATGAGCAGGGGGTGCAGGGAGAAGCAGGCTCCCCACTAAGGAGGGAGCTTGACAAGTTGATTGATTTCAAATGTTACACAAATTTTATTTTATTTTCTTATTTATTTTTTATTTTTTTATAAATTTATTTTTTATTGGTGTTCAATTTGCCAACACATAGAATAATACCCAGTGCTCATCCCATCAAGTGCCCACCTCAGTGCCCATCACCTAGTCACCCCCACCCCCCGCCCACCTCCCCTTCCACCACCCCTAGTTCGTTTCCCAGAGTTAGGAGTCTTATCAGTTTAAATTCATTTCCAGAGAAAAACATACCAGGCAATGAGCTTTAAATACTGGATGCAATGCTTAAGCCAGTTTTTGAATCACTGAGCACAAAATTTACACCCTGGTTTTTCTGTTTCATAGAAATAAACAGGATTGATCAGTGAACAGTTATCTTAGAGTAGACAGTATGAGGAACAACAAATATGCCAAATGAGGAAAAAGTATTTTTGTGCACTGAGGAAACTTACAGGTATCTCCAATTTTTCATAGCAATTGACTCCTTATTAACCAGAGAGTGACTAAAAGTACTTTCCAATGAAAACAAAACCAACTATGTGTAACAAAACAAGACATTCTATTGGGGGAAAAAAATCTGCTATAAAAAAATCTATATAATAAGGTTCATTGTTTTGGAACACAGAAGGGAGAAAAATTCACCATTCTAATATAGATTTTTATTTTTTTGCAAACTATTGTCCGGTTTTGTACATCTTTACAGCAACAGTTATTCCTTTATTTTCTGTATGTTTTCATTTAATGTTACTTCCCATATTTCAAAAGATTCGACATCATCATTTTTAATGACTGCAAATACTCCATCTCTAAGTAATTAATTGTGACAATTCTGATTATGTGTCAGTGTTGCATGATTGAGAAAGTTGGTTGAAAAGGAAAAGGTTTTCTGCACTAGGGCTTGATGTATGTTCAAATCACTAAATTTAAGTAAAAAGAAATGAATCATTTTAATGAAATTGTTGGAACAGTGCATGGTCCTTTCACCTATAAAATTTGGCAATACCAAAATGAATGGAATAAATTTCAGAAATCTGAATATCTGCTAAAACCTCTTACTATTTAAATAGTACTAATTATTTTTAATAGACTTTATTTTTTTAAAAAAGCAGTTTTCAGGCCACAACAAAATTGAAATGAAAGTACGGAGTTTCCAAGTACCCCCTCTGCTCCTGACACGCAGCCTCCTTCACTATAAACATCCCACACCACACTGATGCATTTGTTACAATCAATGAACCTACCCTGACACATTATTGTCACCCAACCTCCATAATTTACATTAGGGATCACTCTTGGTCTTGTACATTCTATGGGTTTTGACAAACATATAATGACATGCATCCACCACTATAGTATCGTATAGAATGGCCTCACTACCCTAAAAATCCAATATGCCCTGCTTTTTCTTCCCTCCCCCGTTACCCCCAGCAACCATCAATCTTTTTACTCTCTCCAGAGTTTCACCTTTTCCGGAATGCTGTATAGTTAGAATCAGAGAATATGTAGTTTTTTCAGACTGGCTCCTTTCACTTAGTGATATGTATTTATGTTTCCACCATGTCTTTTCATAACTTGATAGCTCATTTATTTTTAGCACTGAGTAGAATTTCATTGTCTGGATGTTCCAAAGTTTACTTATCCATTCATCTACTGAAGGATATCTTGGTTGATTCCCAGTTTGGGGAATTATGAATAAAGCTGCTATAAACATCCACGTGCAGGTTTTTGTACCCACATATGAAGTTGAAATATCAGAGTACTGGATCATATGATAAGAGTATGGTCAGTTTTGTAAGAAACCACCAAACTGTCTTCCCAAATAGTTATAACATTTTTGCATTCCCACCAGCAGTGAACAAGAGCCCTCATTTCTTCACAGCCTCATCAGCATTTGGTGTTGTGTTTTGGATCGTCACTATTCTAATAGTTATGTAGCTCTATTGATTACTTTTTTCTTTAAAAAGCACAAACAAAACAAGTCTTTATTCAGCGAAGACTTGAAATCATTTTGCCAACTTTTTTTCTTCCGTAATTTTTGTTTGCTTTCACTAAGAATGCCAAAAGTATTCACAATGCAATGGAACTTCATTTGTATCAACCAGAAGCAAAGACTCTAACAGATCAGTGAGTTATTCTTTTTTACTTTTCTTATTTAGTATTTTTATGAGAGATATTCATAAAATAGAGAAAAAAGCTTATAAAATTTGCCACCTACTCAGTATACACTGTGATCTCTCCTTGTCCCTCCTCCTACCCCCTCTCTCTTCTCCCTTCCCTTTCACCCCCAATTTCCTTTTCTCCTTCCTTCCCTTTTTCTCAATTTCTTAATCTCTTTACGCCACTCCCATCATATTTTTGCTTCTACTACTCCAATGAAACTACTCTTGTCGAGATCACCAACAACTCCCACTTGTCAAATCCAGAAACCAATCATCTGGCTTCTTCTTACTAGACTCTGGACAGCCTCCACACACCACACTTCTGTGTAACTCCATTCATCCCACCAAACACATCTTCTCACTCTGTGTCCTTCACTACTCTTCTTCCTATCAAACTCTTAAATTTTAGAATCAAAAGGGCTCAGCTATAGAATATCTATGCTTCACTACATATGCTTTCTTCCCTAAGTAATCTCATTCAATCCCATGGATTTAAAATCTTCTATCTGCTGATGAGTTCAAAATATATGGCTCTAGTCCTGAACCCTCCTTGAACTCCAGACTCATAAATCCAACTCTAAAACTTAAAATACACAGAACAGAATAATTCAATCATAAATCTTCCTTTTCACATACCCCTATCCACACCCTAGATGCAATATTCTGCAGTCTCATGCTTCTCAGAGAATGGCACCTCTCTCTGCTCACTGGCTTGGGCCTAAAGTTCAAAGTCTGCCTTCATTTCTCAGAATCCCCAAGAGCCAAATCAATCAGAAGTTCTTGCAACTCCATCCTCAAGACATCTTAAACCCTCTTGCTCATCAACACCCTCCTTCTGCACAGCCTTTGTGTCTCACCTGGACTGCTACTGTCACCCACCTGTTCTCAATCCTTCCTCTCTTGTCCTGCTGCAGAGCATCCTTCACACAGTGGTTGGAGTCATGTGACGTGATGTAAGAAATTGATGTTGCTTTGCCCCAGTTTTGTTGAAACATCAATATTAGGTACCAAAGCAAGTGTCAGGCAAATCCTCACATGTTGTTTTACAAAAGAAATCCTCCATAACTTTTTCCAATTATCTTGAATCTCTCTTACCCATTCTGATCAAGAAAGAATCCGACAGGAAGAGGATTGAGGAGGATGCTGGGTAAAGGGATACCTTTGCTCCCTGTCCAGTAAAGCTGCCAGGAAGACAAGGAACTTTCAGCAGGAAGGGTCTGGATTTGTACTTCTGGGTGCCCAGAAGCCTATCGAGAATGTTTAGTGGTCCACAGGAATAGAGACTTAAATATCCCAGTCAAAGGAAATACAGGAAACATAGGCCCACCACAGCATCTCATGAGAGGAAGTTTCTGTTTTAATCATGTTTTTGGCCCAGGGAATGCAAAGCCAGCCAGCCCAGTCTCATCCACCCACAAGAACCATGTAGAGGGGCTGTCGTGGGCAAGGAGGGAAGTCAGTTAGACCCTGTTTCCAATGCAGGCAGGCTTCCCAGAGAGTGCCAGCCTGACCAGGGGAGAGGAGAGAAATGAGGACTAAATCAAATTCAGGATTTGGATTGTTGCACAGGGCTGGACACTCTCCTGAACTGAAACTCTGTTTGCAATTTAGAGTCATTACAGAATTGTGTATTACGAAAGAGTGAGCAGAAATGTTGCAGGTCTGCCAGAGTTTTCATCCAGGACCGGGGCAAGGTGATTCCTACTGAATACATTTTAAGAGGAGGTGGGAATAACATAAAAAGGCATTTGACTTTGTTACCAGTCACTCTTGTTCAAAAATGCCCTTAGGTGATCTACCAAGCATATAAATCAGATCCTCTCTGTCCTCTGTAATTCTCTCTAATGCCCTCCACTGGATTTAGAATAAGATCTAAATTTTTTCCATTGCATTTAGAATAGAATCCAAGTAAGATCTATCTCACAGCCTTCAAGTTTTTACCCAATCTAGCTCCTGTTGAACACTTCCCAGTCTTCCCCAACCATTTCTCCCTTGGTGACTGCTCCAAAAAACCCTGGTCTTCTTTCCATTCTTCGAACATATCAAGCTTACTCTTTCCTCAAGGACTTTCTCTTTGCTGTTCCTTGCCTCTGGAGTCTTCTTCCTTTAGATATTTGCAAATATAAACCTTCATTTCTTTTAGGTATGCTAACATATCATTTTTTCAAAGATATCTTCCTAAATTACATTATCTAATTACGACTCTTCCACCATTCCACCATTAGCACGTGACCCTTCATCAGCTGTCCTCATGCACTGTCCCTCCACCAACATCATATTTCTACAGTTCTACAAGGAAGAAATGAAAAGGAAGTAATAACCAATAATTTCATCACCATAATCATGATGAAAAGTGTGAGATATATGAGGAGCTCACTTAGGTTAGAATAAACTTTTTCACTTACAAACGACTAACACATTGACTATTTAGAAAAATTTATTTTTATTGTAATAAAACATATATAACATAAAATGTACCACTTAACCAGTTTTAAGTGGACAGTTCTGTGGCATTTAGTACATTTACACTGTCATGCCACCATCACCACCAGCCACCTCTGGAACTTTTCATCTTTCCAAACAGAAACTCTGTACACATGAAACACTAACTCTTCATTTTCCTTCCTCCAGTTCTAGCTAACCACCATTCTACTTTCTGTTTCTATGAATTTGACTACTCTGGGTACCACATGTAAGTGGAACCACATAATATTTGTCCTTTTATGCCTGGTTTATTTCACTTAGCAGAATGTCTTCAAGGTTCATTCATGTCCTAGCATATGTCAGAATTTTATTCCTCTGTAAGGCTGAATAATATTACACTGTATATATAGACCACATTTTGTTTATCTACTCATCCACTGATGGTCATTTGAGTCATTTCCACTTTTTAGCTATGTGGATAACAGCTCTATGAACAGGGTTGTATAAATATCTCTTTGAACCTCTGTTATCAATTCTATTGATATTTATCTAGGAATTGTTAGATCATATGGTAATTCTATATATAGAGAGAACTATATAGGAAAAGAAATTGTTTTGAGGAACCTCCATACTCTTTTCCACAGGAGCACATTGACTTTTATTTAAAAGAAAACTATATATATATATATAAATATATATATATATTTATATATATATACACATATATATATACACACACACATATATGTATATTCAGTATATATATATGAAATTCAGTATATATATAAATTCAGTAGAGACACAGAGAGAGAAGCAGAGACATAGGCAGAAGGAGAAACAGGCTGTCTCCAGGGAACCTGATGTCAGACTCGATCCCAGGACTCCAGGATCACAACCTGAGCTGAAGGCAAATGCTCAACCAGTTACCCACTCAGGTGCTCTGACACATTGACTTTTAACTTCACAATATAAATTATATTTATAAATTATAAACTATGCCATTATAAATGTGTGTGCTTTATTTTCTCTGTGTCAGGTCTCTTATTTAGATGACTTAGCTATAATGTCATATTCAATTCTCATAGGAGACAGGTTCTTTTCTTCGCGTTGTCCACAGAATAGAAATGTGACCAAGTTGCTTCTATGTGACTTACTTCATAAATAGTTTAATATTATAGGTAGGGCTGCCTGGGTGGCTCTGTCCATTAAGCATCTGCCTTTGGCTCAGGTCATGATCCCAGAGTCCTGGGATCCAGCCGGAAGTGGGGCTCCCTGCTCAGCAGGGAGTCTACTTCTCTCTCTCCCCCTGTGCGCGCGCGCTCTCTCTCTCTCTCTCTCTCTCATGTGCACACACTCTCAAATAAATTAATTAATTTAAAAAATCTTATAAGTAGGTAGCATTATATATAATATGGCACTTTATCATCTCTAGAACCTGAAGAAATCCTCGGAATCATGAAAGAGTAAGCCCAAAGAAATAGAGTACATATTTTGTCTGTAGGAAAGAAAGTTTTTAATTTTTGTTTTCTTACATGGTAGTTCAAATCTGTTAGCACCTAAGCCTCTTCTAACTGAAGGTTCCCTCTCTGAACTTCCTTCTGAGTAAAATGGTCAGTGTATGAGAAAGGCAGACAAGTGGCTGTTTCTTAGAAGAACTGCAGGTGAGCCAGTCTATGGACACATGTCATGGAGAAGGAAGAAAAAGCAAAACAAGCAACCTTACCAGGTCACCATTGATGAGATTACTAATTTTCCAAATGCAACCAAAGTAAACTCACTCTCCAACAGGAATATCAAAAGTAGAGGTCTCCCATTAACCTGAACAAAGCATTCCTCCACATTCTAAACAAGGATTATTGCATCAAATTATACTGAGACTCAGACAATATGCCAGTAATAAGGAGCCCAAAGAGGAAATCCCAGTTTATATGACTCACTGTTTTGAACAAATATTAACATTGGCTAGCCAACATTTCCCTTTGTATCACTTTTCCAGATTACCAAGAAGTTATATAATACTTCAAAGTAGCCAATACAGGCAAACTAGATAAACTATTTGGATTACTCATTTCATTACCAACAGCTTCAGTCAACTTACTTTGTAAAAGAAGGGAAAAAAAATTCTGAGCTTTATAACAGGCTCATCTAACTCTGAGAAGTCCTAAGTTGAGAAGGGATCGAGACAGCATTTCTTCCTAGTTTAAAATCAGCTCAGCCTGAGCATAATGGAGTCTCACATAAAACAACTTTTGCAAATGTCAAAGAGCTCTTTCTTCAGAAGCGTTTACCTAGGCCGGCCTCTGATATGTTAACAAATCTTCAGGAGTTGACAAATGTAAATAATATAAATTTCTCTACTGAGATGGACAAATTCACTTTTTTTTCCTGGGAATTACAAAATAATAATGACAACATTATTCAGCAAATTCATGCCCACATGCAAAATGATAATGCAGTCAACCTTAAATTAAAGGGCTAGATTAGATGAGCTATAAACTAAGTCCTTCACAGACCTAAATCTTTTGGGTCTTCATTTCCACGAAAACCAAATTTATGTTCTATGTCCATGCTATTAAATCAAAACAGGAGTACACTGCTCTTTCGTATTCCAATCTAGGTTTAAGATTTGCAGACATTTCCTATGTGAGATAGGGAATGAGTTTGAGGGGCTATTGAAAAAGTCCATGGACGGGGGCATGAGTGATTTATCCCATTGGATTTAGTGATCGCACACCACTAGGATCATCTTTATTATTATCTGACCAACGTTATATAGGAATTTCAGTAGGTGAAAAATGTTGTAAGTGTTGTGTCCTGCAGTGGCCGTGGCATTGTAAGTATGCATACGTGGCCACACACAGTGGTGGAGCAGAGGCTCTTATGAGGGAGCAAAGACAAGAAAATCTTTGCTGAGTGGCAGGAGAGCTGAAAAGAAAGGGGATTCAATGCTGGACACACATGTGAATGAATAACTCTTAGAAACCATCAAGTAAAACGAATCCCCAGACACAAAGTGCACAAAAGCCAAAAACGATGAGAAAATATACATGCGTAGATATTGCATGTGTGCATATGATAGTATAAAGAGGAATGTATATTTCTGCATTGTGGATAGGTAAACTAATTCCAGGTAGATCCATTAAATATGGATATTCTGGAAGACATAATCTCTAAAAGGAGGTCAACACCTGGAAGAGGAAGTAAGAGAGCAGAAGGGAACAGAAAAAAAGATTAGCTAGGTCATAGTCTGACCCCCATAATTGACTAAAATTATGGATTCCCTTAACCTAGATTTCTCTTCCTAGACTATTGATTTAGCTCTGACTCTGAACCCTCTTAGAAACAACAACAAAAAAAAAGTCCATTGATTTTTCTCATAGTCAGTCTGTTCCTAAGGCCCTTACAGCTAATCAGTTACCACCTCCCCCTACTTATCTTATCGGGGCTTTCTAATTTCCTCCATTAAGAGATGTCTGACTCTGTAGTGCTGAAATCTCACAGTCTGGGTACATAAGGAGATTAAACTGAGTCACTGATTCCCCTTGATCTTCTCTACTTCCCCTTATTGAAGGCGTGTCTCTGTTTACCATGAAAGATAAGGGGGTGCAGACAAGGCAGGAATAGGATCTTAGAAGATGCAAAGGATTTAGATCTTTGCCTTGTGTATACAGTAGGTGACAAGAAAGTTCCACATGGGGAAACTATAAAGGCTTCTTCAACTATAGTTCATTATACTCTGCTTATGAAAAACCAGAGCTCTGATGATGTCTGAGGGTGTAACCAGACTCCAGCCTTTTTAAAGAGTAGTGATTAGCTGAAGTGTTTCTGACAGCTAAATAAATATTTTCTAAATAAAAATATACTGTATGTTTTAAAGGGAATATCAGAACCATTTTTAGAAAGGAGGATTGCTACTCTGGGATTCCCCAGCTGCCAGGTTCTGTTCTAAGTAGAAACTGCTATTTTCTGACTGTCGCCAGCTGGAAGCTCCACTGTGCCAGCTAAATGGCATTTTGGTTAAACCATTCAAGGTCTAGAGCTGCAAGAAGCAATGGATATCTGAATAAGTAAAGCAAACTTTACAAAAGTCCATTTTAAAAGCTTTGTGGATATATGGGTATAATCCCAGATTTGAGATCTAGTAATGAGCAATAATTGGGGTAGAGAGAGAGAGAATCCTAGAGAGCCCTAGAGAGTTCCAAAGAAAGAAACCCTTATCCACAGGAACCAATCCCAATAATGGAGGATGACACGGAAACTAAAGAAATCAATGTGGCAGCCTTGAGTGTTCTCTCGCAAGATTAAAAAGAAAAAGAAATTATTAAAAAGTAAGAGATATAATCTAAGGGCAAAGAAAAATTTACAACACTGTGAAAGGTATTTAAAGAGTACTTACAGACCAGAAGGACCTGAGAATGTACATTACAGATATGGTTATGATTGTTTTAAAATTATACACATATGGAGTAGAATCTTCACATGGTATAAAAGTTATTTTTTATCAGGAGAAGCAATCACTTAGTTTCTTATGTATTCTTCCAGAAATTTTCTATATGCATACAAGAAAAATGTACACCGGTGGTTCTCAAATGGAGGGAACTTTGCACCCACTGGAGCCTATATTCAAGTCAGAAAACAGAAATCAAATAATTTTTGCATGAGTGATTTCTAGAATATGTGGAACGAGATAAATTATACAAAGAAATGATCTCAAGGCAATCATCAGAAATCTTTAGAATCATGAAGAAGAGGAGACATAAAATTTTTCTTGACTTCAAAGAGACACTGGATAATTTCAAATAAATGTATGTTAGAATCAGAATGTCTCCTTTTTGAAAAACTCTAGAATGCATCGTGAAACATGGTTTATAGACAGGAAATGTGTGATCAGCACTCTAGGTTCACATGAGTCCTAAAAAATAAACCATGGGAAGAAATTTCATTTACATTTTAGTGAAATAAAAATCCACGTCTGTATACACAGAGTCATTTTAGTCAACAAAATATCCAGTAGTTGTTCATGTCAGTTAATAAGGTGGAGACATTTATACAGAATGATGTTTATTAAGTAAATTTATATCTGGATGACTTGCAATATCCAAAGAGTGTCAATCAAAAATATCCAAGTAAAAGTGTCTATGTTTTCTTTATTTAAATTCAATTAATTAAAAAAATAAATTCAATTAACTAACATATAACATATTCTTAGTTTCAGAGGTAGAGTTCAGTGATTTATCAGTTGTATATAACACCCAGTGCTCATTATATCACGTGCCCTCTTCAATGCCTATCACCCAGGTACCCCATCTCTTCACCCACTGTCCCTCAAGCAACCTTCAGTTTGTTTCCTATGATTAAGCATCTTTCCAGGTGCCTGGGTGGCTCAGTCAGCTAAGTGTCTGTCCTCGGCTCGGGTCATGATCCGGGATCCTGGGATGGAGCCCAACGCTGGGGCTCCCTGGCCAATGGGGAGTCTGCTTCTCCCTTTCCCTCTTTCATGTGCTTTACTCATACTCTCTCCCCCGTCTTTCAAATAAATAAATTAAATATTTAAAAAAAATCTCTTATGGTTTGTCTCCTCTGATTTCTTCTTGTTTTATTTTTCCCTCCTTTCCCCTATTCTCCTCAGTTTGGTTTCTTAAATTCCACAAGTGGAAATTATATGATAATTATCTTTCTCTGATTGACTTATTTTGCTTAGCATGATACACTCCAGTTCCATTCACATCATTGCCAATGGTAAGATTTCATTTTGGGTAAAATAGGTAAAGCAGATTAAGAATACGCTTCTCTGATCTGAAGGGGCACCTGCACCCCAATGTTCATAGCAGCAATGCCCACAATAGTCAAACTATGGGAAGAGCACAGATGTCCATCGACAGATGAATCGATAAAGATGTGGTATATATATGTACAGTGGAATATTACTCAGCCATCTAAAAATGAATTGCCATTTGCAATGATGTGAATGGAACTGGAGTGTATCATGCTAAGCAAAACAAGTCAATACCTAATAGTGCAATTGCTGGGTCATAGGGCAGCTCTATTTTCAACTCCCTAAGGAACCTCCACACTGTTTTCCAGAGTGGCTGCACCAGCTTGCATGCTCACCAACAGTGTACGAGGATTCCCCTTTCTCTGCATCCTCGCCAACATCTGTCATTTGCTGACTTGTTCATTTTAGCCATTCTGACTGGTGTAAGGTGGTATCTCATTGTGGTTTTGATTTGTATTTAAAAGGGTCTAAATTTAGTGGAACAATGCAAATCCTGTCCTGTAGGACATTTGTCATCCTTTGACAAAAATAACAAACAACTTCCTGAAAAGGCACATTTATTAAATTTTAAATGAGTGAAATTGTGGGATATGTAGCTAATGAAGGAGAAGAATTCTATGTTTTTAGCACTTACCTCAGTTCTTTTCACTTTTTTTGCATTAATATGTATAGTAATCATAAAACTTTACTGCAATAATAGTTGAAGAGGAAACTAAGGCACAAAAAGGTTAAGTAACTTGCCCAAAGTCACATAGCTAATAAGTATAGATCTGGGCTATGAGCTCAGGTTCTTCGGCTCCAGAGGCTGTGTCATCAATCATGACACTTTATCTTCCTCTAGCAAATAATGAAGTCATAAATAATAAATAACGATGTCAAGATTCAAAGTTATGCCAACAGGCCACAGTATCATGAAGAAGCTTGTAAGAGATACGTGTAGCATCTCACATCAGACTCCAAAATATTAATTATCTGAGTCGTAGCCTGCATGCTGGCACTCATGGGATTGATACAGGAATATCCAAGGCACGGCCATATCAGCTTTCGCTAACTCCAACCTGCTCAGCTGGCGCTGGGGGAGTAGAAGCCAATGCAGAAGAGGTTAACTCTTACATTTAGCAACCATGCCCACCAGCAGAGTAGGAATCAGGAATAACATTCTATCCCATGCTGGTTCAGGGGGTCTCTGGGGACCCAAGCGATGACCAAGCCACATCTCTGCAGGACCTTCACAATGCAATTCGGTAGAATGCTAGGAATTTGAGTATGCAGCAAGAAAACAGAATTGGATTTCCAAAAATATTTAAGTGGTGACCAATTAGCCATCTAAGTAATATGTGCCAGAAGGGACTACGCATAAATTATACAACACGCTCTCAGTGGTACGTTGGTATGGAGAGGAAAATAACTTTGGAATAGGAAGTCTAGGAATGGAAAAATATTGATGGCTTGTTCCCTACAAGACTGACTGCAGTTGAAAACCATGGAAGTGGCAAACTTGGGTGTCATGTAGGCCTTGCCATGACAAGAGCAGGAATCTGAGGGTGGGGCACAGCAACAACAGTCTTTAAAGCTCATGGAAACTATGTTTCTTCCCACATACCAAGCCTAATTGATATATGGTGGCTGCCAGAGGGTAGTGTTAAAAGATGAAGTTTCTGAAGCTGGAGCCCAGCCCTGGGACCAGGAGTGGTGTAACTGATTAGTGATTGCTCACATGGGTATATCCACCCTCTAACTAATAGCATGACTTATAGTTAGTTTTGTAACATGGAGGACCAGGGTTCTAGGAAGTTAACTTTCTGGTTACAGAACCAAGAACCCTCAGGCACTTTCTGGAAGTACTTACACAGAGAATAGTTCCTGGGAAAAATGATGAGTGAAAGCTAGGCAGTCTTTCAGGACAGAGCTCCACCCCGGCAGGCATTAGAGCAAAGAGGAAGAGGAATATTCTAATTATATCAACTAAACACATAGGGTGGGTGTTAGGAGGTAAGTGGTATCCAAACAAATCCCTCGGTGTTTATAGGCTGATCCTCTGCAGGAGGAGGTAATAGGATTTCAGGACATTCAGCTGTCTAATACCCCGCCAGATAAATGAAGCAAGAGCACGATTCTCACAAGTATTTCACAAGAACAGTGAAAATACTCTTCTCACACATCCTGTAAGCCTAAGATTTCCTTTCTCCTTCATCCTGAATGTATCCTACTACCAAATAGCTAAGAAACTTGAAGCACTCATTGAAGTATAAAAGGAAGGCAAATACTCCCATCAGAAGGAAATTCAGATAAAACCTTTGATACGGCAAATATTAAATGATACAACAAAATTGTTTAGACTTCCACCATAGTGGTCTTAAAAAGCTATCTATACCTTTCTTTTGGATGACTTATGTCCCTAGGCTGAAACATTTACTTGTTCTAAGGACATTTTTCCACATTTTACCAGGACCATCCTAATAATCCAAACCAGAAAGATAACGATATCCTCTTGTTGGCATCTTAATAAAATGGCCTTTTGGGAACATGGTCCTCATCTGACGGGAGTCATCAGGTGTGAAAATCAATAAATGGGAGCCTCACCAAGTGGAGTTTGAAAGTTGATGGGGGAGCCCACCACTTGACATTGAAGAGAGGAAAAAGTTTCAATTAAAAAGCCCAACAGAATCCTCAAGAGGAAAGAAGAATCAATGGACGGGCCTCAGCAGGAAAAGATGTACCTCCCATCTCCTACAAGAATGGACCACTCCAGCAATCTAGCCAATGAGAAACCATCATCACCCTGAACTCTTGATTTCCTCCAATGGACTTTTGTTCAAAACAACCCCTCCCAACTTCTTCCTTCTTCTCCATAAAATAATGCGCCTCTCCTTTGTTAGACTTGCCTGTGGTTTTACCATAGTTTTCATGTCCCAAAGTCCAATTGTGCTATTTCAGAGAAAATCCATTTTGCTGGTAAAATTACTGGCTGCTTTATTTTTTAGGTTAATATAAGTTCGTTAGTATGTGCTACTTGGTTACTCATGAGATTAAGCTCTAGAACACTGCCCATATCATTAAAAGTGTTGTTACCAAGATTTTATTTTATTTTTTGTCACGGAGGATTCCAAACATATTTTGCTATTACAGTTAAGTTGTGAGTAAAAAATAATTGCAGTAATAATAGAAATAAGAGTCATCAAGAAGCATCATATGGCTTTTAATAATCCCATTGATAGCCTAGATTTGATGTCATGGTTTAATGAGTGGTTATTTTTCCCCTGAGAAAATGAGTAATGTCTCTTCTGTCAAAAAGTACTTTTCTGAAACTACTACTTACAGAAAATGTAAAAGCATTCATGAATTGTTAATGAATCAAGTAGCTTGTAGCAATAAAAAAAAAAAAAAAAGAAAGAAAAACTGAGATAATTAAAAGGTAAAGAAGGCAATCTCTTTCCTGGAGAACTAGGGACACCCAACAAGTATCTTTTGATGGTTCAGGTCATGTTCTATCCTTAAAGTGACTTCTATTTCTCACTGCACGTTCCACAAAGAGTGATGCTTAAGTCCAAGGTATAACAAAGCTCCACAAATTTCTACGGCTTTCTATCTGACATCGGAAGAAACCAATGGACATTACTTTACCCTTAATTCTATCATGAAAATGCAAGTTTGTTCCATTTTCCCGACCAGATGGATGGTGAGAAAAGATGAGGGTGGAACCAAATTATTTCACAAAATGTTTCATCGGCCAACTACTGGGTTATAGCTTTGGGAATTTTAAGGAAAATTATACTCCCAAATACTTCCAAAATATTTAAAAATACATAACACAAAATTATTTAAGAACCATCACTCCTAGCTTAGGCCAAAATGTTACATGTTCTGCATGCTTCTGTAGCAAGAAACTCAGACTAAGTTTATTTATTTATTTTTTGTCTATGTTTTTATTGGAGTTTGATTTGCCAACATATAGCATAACACCCAGTGCTCATAC
Source organism: Canis lupus baileyi (assembly GCF_048164855.1). Classification (NCBI taxonomy): domain Eukaryota; kingdom Metazoa; phylum Chordata; class Mammalia; order Carnivora; family Canidae; genus Canis; species Canis lupus. Next base: position 619,663 of record NW_027326430.1, on the reverse strand, counting down.
CTTCAAGTGCCCTCCTCAGTGCCCGTCACCCAGTCACCCCATCCCCCCACCCAACTCCCTTTCTACTACCCCTTGTTGTTTTTTTTTTTCCCAGAGTTAGGAGTTTCTCATGTTCTGTCTCCCTCACTGATATTTCCTACTCATTTTCTCTCCTTTCCCCTTTATTCCCTTTCACTATTTTTTATATTCTCCAAATGAATGAGACCATATAATGTTTGTCCTTCTCCGATTGACTTACATCGCTCAGCATAATACCCCCCAGTTTTATCCATGTTGAAGCAAATGGTGGGTATTTGTCATTTATAATGGCTGAGTAATATTTCATCGTATACATAGACCACATTTCTTTATCCATTCATCTTTTGTTGGACACCGAGGCTCCTTCCACAGTTTGGCTACTGTGGACATTGCTGCTATAAACAATGGGGTTCAGGTGTCCTGCCGTTTCACTGCATCTGTATCTTTGGGGTAAATCCCCAGCAGTGCAAATGCTGGGTTGCAGGGTAGTTCTATTTTTAACTCTTTAAGGAACCTCTACACAGTTTTCCAGAGTGGCTGTACCAGTTCACATTCCCACCAACAGTGCAAGAGGGTTCCCCTTTCTCCACATCCTCTCCAACATGTGTTGTTTCCTGTCTTGTGAATTTTCCCCATTCTCACTGGTGTGAGGTGGTATCTCATTGTGGTTTTGACTTGCATTTCCCTGATGGCAAGTGGTACGGAGCATTTTCTCATGTGCATGTTGGCCATGTCTATGTCTTCCTCTGTGAGATTTCTGTTCATGTCTTTTGCCCATTTCATGATTGGATTGTTTGTTTCTTTGCTGTTGAGCTCAATGAAACTGAAGAAAGAGAAATTAAGGAGTCAATCCCATTTACAATTGCACCCAAAATTATAAGATAGCTAGGAATAAACCTAACCAAACAGGTAAAGGATCTATACCCTAAAAACTACAGAACACTTCCAAAAGAAATTGAGGAAGACACAAAGAGATGGAAAAATATTCCATGCTCATAGTTTGGAAGAATTAATATTGTGAAAATGTCTATGCTACTCAGGGCAATTTACACATTTAATGCAATCCCTATCAAAATACCATGGACTTTCTTCAGAGAGTTGGAACAAATCATCTTAAGATTTGTGTGGAATCAGAAAAGACCCCAAATAGCCAGGTGAATATTGAAAAAGAAAACCAGAGCTGCGGGAATCACAATGCCGAATTTCAAGTTGTACTACAAAGCTGTGATCATAAAGATAGTGTGGTACTGGCACAAAAACAGACACATAGATCAATGGAACAGAATAGAGAACCCAGAAATGGGCCCTCAACTCTATGGTCAACTAATATTTGACAAATCAGGAAAGACTATCCACTGGTAAAAGGACAGTCTCTTCAATAAATGGTGCTGGAAAAATTGGACAGCCACATGCAGAAGAATGAAACTAGACCACTCTCTTTCACCATACACAAAGATAAACTCAAAATGGATGAAAGATCTAAATGTGAGACAAGAATCCATCAAAATTCCAGAGGAGAACACAGGCAACACCCTTTTTGAATTTGGCCACAGCAACTTCTTGCAAGATACATCTATGAAGGCAAGGGAAACAAAAGCAAAAATGAATTACTGGACTTCATCAAGATAAGGAGATTCTGCCCAGCAAAAGAAACAGTCAACAAAACTAAAAGACAACCTACAACCTACAGAATGGGAGAAGATACTTGCAAATGACATATCAGATAAAGGGCTAGTATCGAAGATCTATAAAGAACTTATTAGACTAAGCTTAAAACAACAATTATAATGAACAATTAATAATAGAGGCTTGTAATTATCAGTTGAAATCCAGCCATCCTGTTCTCCAATACAACTAAGACCAGGGCACCTGTGTGGCTCAGTGGTTGGGCGTCTGCCTTCAGCTCAGGTTGTGATCCTGGGGTCTTGGGAGCAAGACCCACATTGGGCTCCCCACAGGAAGCCTGCTTCTACCTCTGCCTAAGTCTCTGTGCCTCTCATGAATAAATACATAAAATCTTAAAAAAAAAATACAACTAACACCAGAAATGAGGGTATTCCTTGTGGTCCTTTGGGTCTCCTTCAGGTTTCGAAATTTCAAGATTCAGGGACCATGAAGACTTGCTATTTATGGGTAACCATTTTTAAGATGAAACATTTTTTTAAATATTTTATTTATCTATTCATGACAGAGAGAGAGAGAGAGAGAGGCAGAGATATAGGCAGAGGGAGAAGCAGGCTCCATGCAGGGAGCCCGATGTGGGACTCGGGTCTCCAGGATCACGCCCTGTGCCAAAGGTGGTGCTAAACCGCTGAGCCACTGGGGCTGCCCAAGATGAAACATTGAATTAAAACAAATCCAACATTCCCTCTCCTCTCCATGATTTTCTTTTATTTCTTTATATAAGACCCTGGTTGCCAGCACTCATACATTTATCCCTTTAACATATTTGTCCCTCTGATTTCCAAGCCATTAAAAATGTTTCCATTAGTAAATGGAGCTGATTAAAAATCCAAGATTTTCTATCTAGAGTCCTGTCCTTTCTTTTCAGTGTTTCCTCAGAACTTAAAGTTCCATCTTTGCCAGGCTAATGCAGAGTGAATTTTGTTCTTAAATGGATTGATTTTTTTTTTTTTAATTTTAAAGATCCTTACAAGCACACCTTGCAGATACTAGAGGTTGGGTTTCAGACCACCACAATAAAGTGAATATCATGAAAAAGCAAGTCATTGAATTTTTTGGTTGCTCAGTGCATATTAAAGTTATGTTGACACTATATATATTCAGTGTGCAGTAGCATTATGCCTTTAAAAAATCATGTATATACCTTATTTAAAATACTTTATTGCTAAAAAATGCTAACCATCACCTGAGTTTTTAATGAGTTGCCATCACCGATTGCAGATCACCATAACAAATATAACAATAATAAAGATCTTAGAAATACTGTGAGAAATTACCAAAGTGGGACACAGAGATACAAAGTAGGCAAATGCTGTTTAAAATGGTGTCGAGAAACTCCCTCCCTGCAGGGTTGCCACAGACCTTCGATTTGTAGAAGAGGCAATATCTGCGAAGCCAGTCAGATGAAGTATGCCTGGTCTCTATCGGAGATTCAATTTGAAGGAGAGATGGGTGGAGAAAGGAAAGGAAAATGGTCTATTACTTTAGGTGAGAAATTTTATTGGCAGACTTCACAGTAGCTCTTAATATTCATGGTTTTCATGGATGGAAATACTGCTCTGATTTTTGCATCAAGTCAGTCTATAAGCTTTCATTTTCTATGAATTCCAAAGATCATGGATGCCAACAAGAAAGTGACCACAAGGCCAATGGTCATAAAAGCTAAATTGCTGGTTGTGGAGTTATTATTCCAAACTATAATTATGTAGTGACTTGGGACTCTTCTTCTCTTCACCTTATTATCACAACGCACTTTAGTTTGGGTCTATACTCCATTATTCCACTGAAACTACTCTTTTCAAGATCATGAATGACCTTCATGTGACCAAATCTAACGACCATTTCTATATTTCTTATTTCACTGAATAGCTCTGTAGCACTCAGGGACTGCTCCCCTGTTGTAAAGACTTTTTGGCTTAGCTTCCAGAATATCACATTCTCTGTTTTAATCTCACCTTACAGACTACTTCAGAGTCTCCTGCATTGCTTCTTTCTCTTCCGTCAGACCCCTAACAATGAGAATAGCTCTGTGTTCTCTGTATACACTTCGCACAGACCTCACTCACTTGATTCCTTGCCTTCAAATCTAGCGTAAGTGACTTTGATTCCTGAAGTAGTTCCAGTCTTAACTTCTACTTAGGATTCCAACAGCCTTTTTGGTATCTATATTGATGTCTGATAGGTATCTCTAGTTTATTATAGAACAACCAACCTATTGGTATTTTCCTTCAAACTCTCTCCTCTCACTGATTTTTTTTTCCTACTAGAATAAGCCTCTACACCACCCCAATATATAGGATTAGCATTGATTTCTCTTTTTTCTGTACTCCCCATCCAATTCATCTTCCACCTTCAAAAGATGAAAATCTATTAATTTTCTCCCATCTTCACTACCATACCCCCAACCAGAACCTCCGTCAACTTTTACCTGGAATTTTGAAGTCTCTGAACCACTATTTTTCTTTCTCTCTTGCTCTTCTTGCAACTGAACCTCTGCTCCACACAGAGTGGTGTTCAAGACATAAATCAGGTTGGATTCCTCATTTTCCTAAAACTCTAAAGTGCTTCCCTCAAGAATTAAAATCAATCAAAGGTACTTCTCCCTTGCAAAGCCCTAGAGAGCTGTACCAGTGCCTCATTTTCCACCAGTCTCTCCTTTGCCCACTAAACCACAACACGTTGGCCTTCACACTGTGTCTTGAATACATCAAGCTGTTTCCTCTTTTAGGAGAATTGAATCAGCTGTTCCTGTAATCTTTCACATTGGTGACTTCTTCCGGACATTCATGTCACTGCTAAAATATCTCAAGTAGGCTGTCCCTGAACAACCAAAATTTTAGGACTTACCCAGTCTCTCTGTAATAAATTACCACTGCATCTCTCACCACTTGTCCCTATTGTTGTGTCTGCCATTCTCCATGGGGATGAAGACCTCCTGAAGCCACTGTGCTGCTAATCTCCAGCACCTGGAATAGGGCCTGGCATTTAATAAGTGATCAGGTAATACTTTTTGACTAAGTAAGATTAAATTTTAAATGAGAAGAGGTCACTTTGTGTGGCTCAGGGGGTTAAGCGTCTGCCTTTGGCTCAGGTCATGATCTCAGGGTCCTCAGATCAAGCCCTGCATTGGGCTCTCTCCTTGGCAGGGGGCCCGCTTTTTCCTCTCCTTTTCCTTCTCCCTCTGCCAGTCGCCCTGCTTGTGTACTTCTCTCTCTCTGTCAAACTAATTAAATTAATTAAAAATTTAAAACTTTTTAAATGAGAAGACACAATGAATGGCAACTTCCATAGAGGTTCACTTGTAGCTGGCTGTTAGAAGCTTATAGCTAAGTACAAGGCCTTAAAGCACACTCACAAAGAGATGACTCTATTTGCATCATGATCTACTTCAGGCAGGCCTCATTGGTTGTAGCTGGAAAAGTTTCCTTCAAAGTGGCACCAAGTGTTTACAATAGAGGAAAGGGTTAAATTTATGAAATTTAGGAGAAAGAGCGAGAGGAAGGAAGGATAGAGGAAAGTAGGAAGGAAAGAAAGGAAGAAGGAAGGAAGGAGGGAGGGAGGGAAGGAGGGAGGGGAGAAAGAGAGAGACAGAGGAAGGAAGGATAGAGGAAAGAAGGAAGAAGAGAAGTAAGGAAGAAGGAAGGAGGGAGGGAAGAAAGGAGGGAGGGATGGAGGGAGGAAGGAAAGAAGGAAGGCATAGAAAGGAAGAAACAGTGAAAAGACAGCATGCATTTTAGTTTTGTTTTCCAAACCAAGCTATCTCAAACTTCTACCCTCTTCTTTTCAGTCCTACCCATGTCTTCTCCTCACGTTGAGGGGGAGCCCTCATTCACAGGGCCCCCAAATGTTTCAGATGCCATCATAGGAGCTTGAGGTGACACTAATGAATGGGTAGGCCACACCTCGGGACCTTCTGTGGACACCCAGAAGCCCCCCGGGCTGCCGACCTGAAGAATTCCTCCCCATGTCTCTGTCCCGGGGTCATCAAATAATTTGCTTCCCGAAGACTTTCCAGGTTTCTGAGCTCCAGAGTAGAATGCTAAAACTTCTGTACTTAAACCTCTGGGAGTCAGAATGCTTTAAGCCATTATCACAAACACCTAAAGGGAAGTACTTGAAAAATGAGAGCAAGATTAAAACCTGATGGGGTGAGGAATGAAATGGGGAAAGGGAAGGAGAGGCACCAAAAGACGAGGGAGGGTGCCAAGACAAATCCCACCTCCCTGCCAAATGTCTCAAAGGTACTAAGTGAAGTGAGAGATGCTTCTGCTTATACCAAGCATTTCTGAAACCAATACTTTCCGTGGGAATATCCAAAAAAAGGGGGGGCATATGATGTTGCAGTTGATGTATTCATATATATTCATATATACATTCATTGAAACATAATCAAAACCTTCCCATCTCAATTTGGAAACGGGTTCAGTTTTCTACAGTTGTTAGTGGCAGCCCATTCTTTATTGGAGCTTGTTTGTGCTGGTAAACTCCCTGGCGACAGAGCAGAGCCTTCTGAGATCATGTGGTAAGGTCAATTTCTAGAACTCTTCCCATATTTTCTGATGCAATCAAGTGAAACAATGTTGTATCCTAGTAAACATGGAAATGGAGCAAAGGAAACATTACCCTGTCTCCTTCTGAAAATAATAGACTGGATTAGGACTCAGGTTTGAATCCAGGAACCTGCTCGAAGTCTTTGTTTTATAACAGGTCTCTTATATTGTTTGCCTACAGATGAAAAAATTAGCAGGAACAGGAGCCAGCTATGCAAAATCCATTATGTATTCAGTTGTGCAGATTTCAGAATGGACAGTTGCCAAAACAGGCTGAAAACATATCTGATCTTTGGTCATTCCAACTGCCCTTCCTATGTAGGGAAGGCTGAATTTGATCTCCTGTTATGCAAATGTCTTTCCTTTTCCTGCTGATCTTTCTGGCTGGGTGGCTGGGAGGAAAGACTCTCTTCTTATTATTAAATTGCTCACCCCTAGCATCTCTGGACATCCATTCCTTCATATATAAAATAAGAGAATTATATTAGGTAACACCTAAGCTCTTATGAATACGAAACTAAAGAAAGACCTTTAAACTTCGGTTCTTTATTTTCATTTAAATTGCACTTATAACCAAGTACTCGATTTTTGTTGTTGCTGTTTTAAGAAAATAACTGATTTTTCCCTATCGGAGAACATACTAAGTTTCCTTTTCTGTTTTTCTACTGTCGTAAGAATACCTAACATGAGATCGACCCTTTTAACAGATTGTAAGTGTACAATACAGAATCATTACCTAGAGGTACAATATTGCACAGCTGACCTCTAGCACTTATTCATCTCGCATGATTGAATTTTTGTACCTGTAGATTAGCTACTCCTCATTTTCCATCCCCCTGGCAACCACTACTCTATTCTTTGCTGTAAGTGGCATCATGAGGTATTTGCTCTTCTGAGACTGGCTTATTGCACTTGGTATAAAGTCCCAGTTTCATTTGTCACATACTGTAGGATTCCCTTCTTCTTCTTCTTCTTTTTTTTAAGCTGAATAATATCCTATTGTATGATTATATTACATTTCTTTTTTTAAAAAAATATTTTATTCATTTATTCATGATATGTCTATCATGAGGGCGGGGGCAGAGACACAGGCAGAGGGAGAAGCAGGCTCCCGGGAGCCCGACGCAGGACTCAATCCCAGATCTCCAGGATCACGCTCTGGGCCAAAGGCAGGCGCTAAACCGCTGAGCCACCCAGGGATTCCCCCTATTACATTTCTTCATCCATTTTTCCACTGATGGACATTTATGTTGTTTCTACACTTTGGCCATGGTGAATAGTGCTGTGATGAATATGAGAGTGCAGACATCTTTTCAAGATCCTGGTCTCAACTCTTTGGGATAGGTTCAGGAGAAAGTGAAGTTTTTGCTTGGTGCCTTATTCACTAACATGAACTCATAGGTATCAGGAATCAGGTCAACCTTTAACAACAACACCAAAGGATAATACCAGGTGTCTCTGGTAATTTAGAGAAAGACTGATTTAGAGGCATTAAGTGCTTGCTTTGTGTCAGAAGTTGAGCCAAGTGATTCACGTCTACTGCACCATCTGATCTTTACTGCAACCAGGGGTTCGGGGAAGAGAAACTGAGACTCAGGTTGAGAAACTCCCCTTAGGGCTCACAGATCTTAGCAACACAGGCAACCTCCAAATCCTGGGCAGGCACACTCTATACTTTTCATACCACGCACTTTCAATCCCACATACTCATAGCCATTTGGCTGTGTTGTTATTGATGCGGAACACATTGCCAGAATGTGCAAACATCAGTATTTCCACTCCTATTCAAAAAACCATAAAAATAAAGTCTCTGTTAACGAGCATTCTACAAAAACTAAAGGCAGTCTCTGGCCGGAGAAAACAATTCACTTTAAGTTTTAAAACATTCTTGAAGTATTCATATTGCCTTATTGACTTTTTTTTTTTTTAAAGATTTGATTTATTTATTAGTAAGAGACCCAGCGAGAGGCAGAGACACAGGCAGAGGGAGAAGCAGGCTCCCTGTGGGCAGCCGGATGCGAGACTGGATCCCAGGACCCTGGGATCATGCCCCGAACCGAAGGCAGATGCTCAATCGCTGAGCCACCCAGGCACCCCTAAGTGACATTTATTTTTTTTATTTTTTTTTTTTTTTAAAAACTGTAGGATGGCCCACAGAAGTGTATTTTTTTTTTAATTTTTTTATTTATTTATGATAGTCACAGAGAGAGAGAGAGGCACAGAGACACAGGCAGAGGGAGAAGCAGGCTCCATGCACCGGGAGCCCGATGTGGGACTCGATCCCGGGTCTCCAGGATCGCGCCCTGGGCCAAAGGCAGGCGCCAAACCGCTGCGCCACCCAGGGATCCCCCTAAGTGACATTTAATAATAAAATAGCAGATTAAAAGAATCCCGTGGGGTTGTGTTACATTTCAAATAGAGAGAGATACAGAAAGACAGATTAAACAGGCTCCCCGCTTGTATCTATTCCTTGTTTCTAAAGTTTGGAAAAGTTTTGGGTGGAGATAAGAAGTAAGCTTTGGAATGTCAGAGGTAAGGATTGACACTGTGAACTCGATTTTCTCAGCCAAACACGTTACTCTGTCTAGACCTGTGCTTAAGGTCGACTTTTTGAACTAAAGCCCTCTGAGAAGAACACTCTGAGGCTTAAGTCAATATATGATGATTAAATGCCTTGGCATTTTTAAGTATTTTACTAAACATGGGAGATTAAGAAAACTAGGCATCATAAATCTCCTCCTCCCTGGCCCACATATGGTCTAATAATAGAATTAAGAATTTGAAACATTTTAATCCTTTCAACTGGGGGAAGAAGAACTCCTATTGCTGGCCGGCACCCTTCTTCGGTGAAATGGTATAGTGGTCCACTTTCACTTAAGGAAATAAAGATATTTTAAGACTGCTCCAAGCAGAACTAGACATTTTGGGGCATCTGGGTGGTTCAGTGGTTGAGCGTCTGCCTTTGGCTCAGGTCATGGGTCCTGGGATCAAGTCCTGCATTGGGCTCCCCGCAGGGAGCCTGCTTCTCCCTCTTCCTGTGTCTCCTCTCTCTGTGTGTCTCTCATAAATAAATGAATAAAATCTTTAAAAGAGAGAGAGAGAGAGAATTAGTCATTTTACAAGACTTTCTCCAAGAGTACCAATGAGATGGAGGGCGAAGCTCTCTTTCGTTAAGTGCTCCCACTTTGTTGGGAGAGGAAGCAGAGTAAACACAGAGGTTTTGGATTTCACCATGTGCAAGATTGTAGTTGTGTGTCAGTATTACACGGTGAGTCAAAGTGCTAGTGGTCAGTTTCTTAATTTCTACAATTTCCTTGTTTTTTGTTTTGTTTTTTTTTTTAATTTCCTTGTTTTAATTCCCATTTGATGACATGTTCTCCATAGAACCTGATAGCACCAAGCCTGATGTGAAATGATGGAAAACAAAGTAATGACTTGTTCTTTAAGAAGGTCTCTTTTGATGGCAACATCATTATAATTTGGAAAATTAAAAGCCTGTAACTTAGAGAGAATTGTCTGTGCTGGGACTGATTCTTCCATAAAGGGTTCGCTGTGGTCCTCTATTATTACAGGTGTCTAATTCCTATCTCCATGCTTGCCTAGAGCCCAGTGGGTGTGAGGGGGGAAGGGATGGTCTCTTATTCATAAGAATTCAGCCCAGCAGGGTGGCCAATTGTCAAATCACACCTTGTAAGTTTCCTTCTCACTTTTCAATTACTCCAAACATAAGTCCCTGTGCCCACTTCAGCATAGATCACCCTTCCTCACTTCCTACACCTAGAAACTGTCTTTATTCCATAGCGTGCACACACACACACACACACACACACACAAAATAGGACTTGTGTTCTCTGCTCATCATTTGCATCATATACTGCTAAAAATCTAGGTTGAAAAAAAAAAAAAAAAGACTGATAATTGCCAAACATCATTTCCTTTGTTTTGACAAGTGAAGGGTGAAATGCAGAACCTCCTATCCATTGGCGGAGTCAAAAATGACCCATAATGGAAGGAAAATGGATCAGGGATGAAACATCATAAACACAAGTAAAATGGAAGTGATAGTTGGGGAGGCTGCAGTTGCAAATTAATTCATCGTCCTCACTACGGGTGTCTATCAAGCTATGGATTTAGCTAAAATGACAGCTACTTTACCAAAATTCCTTACACTTATCCTTCTATACTTTTTGTGAAGAAAATGATGCCAAACCTTTCTGGTCTGGACTATTTCTTCTAGCCTTCAAATATAGCCCTAGAGTGGCTGACTTTGGAAGCAATAAAAATAGCACTACTGTCTACCACAAAATAGAATGTTTTCTACTACCAGTCTGGTCCTCTTCTGACCAATCTGATTTGTGCAGGGGAGTAGTCAAACTGGGATCTGAAAGGTGGGAAGACGGTTAAGAGGTGCTTTTTTTTCTTAATTCCAGAACATAGATTTCTTCTCCACTCCTGTGAAATACAGCTAAAGAAACAGTGGACTCGCCTGGACAAATGCAACTAACTGCCTTATGCAAACCTATTTTGACTTTTCCAACTGTCGTGTGTTCGTTACAATACCTCGCCTTAGAAATTCCCCGAAGATCTCTTAGAGGACAGGATGGCACAGATTAAAATGAATAAATAAATAAAAGAAAGGAAAGAGAGGGGGAAAAAGGGCAGCCCCATGTTTCCTTATTTGTGATATATTACAAAATCACTTCTCAACTCAGTGCCAGGACCATGCTTGGGGCAAAGGGAAGGTTTGTCAGGGCAGGACTCTTCCTCTGACTGAGGTATTCTTTTGTATGGTAGACAAACCTCCTTTCGTTTTAATGACTTTGACAAGAGGTGGGGGAAAGGCGTTCATCTTTTCTCACAAAGGTCTCATTGACAAAAGCTCATGATTTTTGTTCGAAAGCACTTCCTACCAAACAGCAAGACTTTGAAGTTTATTCTTTGTTCAGTCATGCTTGTTATGGTTTCTTGAAGAAGAAGAGAAAGGAGATGACAAAAAACCTCTACCACCTTTATGACCCATTGTTTATGCATTAAAATTTTAAGAATACTTTTGCTTTAAGGACCACAAGTCAAGTATCAAATCCTCCGTGGGGGTCATTTGTATCACACCTTCCATTGTTAGGACATTAAGTAGCTGAGATTGAGTTCTCTGCATATGTGGTTTATTCCATTCTCGTGTGAATGTGTGTGTGTGAGAGAGAGGGAGAGAGAGAGAGAGAGAGAGAGAGAGAGAGTATATATTGGTATTATTCAGCATGGAAAATGTGAGCACAGTTCTATAACTATCATCATTTCATTTTTTTAATCCATGTCTTCTTGATCCCCCAAGTTCATAAAATTTCAACAGAATGCTTAATATTATTCCTCCTGTAATTTTTCACTTGTATTGCTTTTTTTTTTCTTTTTTGCATCATTTTGGACATTGCGACACTCTCACTCTAATATAAATTAACCTTCGTGAAGCCAGCAGTGTCACTTCAAATGACTGATTTCTGGGAAAAGTTTGTTTGTTTGGTTGGTTGGTTTTCTGTAAGTTGCTGCGAGTACCTACCATGTGTCTAGGTCTGGTGACTTCTGTGGATGTTTTGCTTTCTTGCTATTGCCAAGTCGTGGTGGTCTAACAATTGTTCACGTTGTTCCACCCACCTGGCCCCCAGCTGTCCGTTGGTTTTATGAAACCATGTTGAAAGCTCACAGTGTAGAATACAAATTCCAGCCAAGGAATCAAAAGCGTCCTACAGAAGAAATGCAAATGCATGTGTCCTCTTGTGGCTCCGGGTGGAAGGCTGTGCCTTTGGTAGACACTTCATGAGCAATTTTATTTCAGACCACAGACATTATAAAATCACTACAGAAGATTTCCTGTAGCTTGACACTCTGCGCCTTCAGCCAAATATACTAAATGTATTTTATTTCCTATTAACTTTCCTTTCATATTGAACTTTATATTGTAAACTACCTCCTTTTATTGTTATCCACCAAGGAGCGGTTTCTTGGCAGAGAATGAGGGTGAAACATTGCCAAAGACATTTTCTGGCACAAGGCATCAATTAAAACTGATATACCAACCTAGTGAAGAGAGATTAGAGCATTTCCCAGCACTGTTTTCTTGATTATTTCAGAACAAAGCAACAGAGTTGTATGTGCTGTTTCTCTAGAGTGGATGTCATGTCCGAAATAATTATTCTTTTGAATAAGGCACTCATCTCGTCATTATCTGAGTGTCGCACTGGCTATAGTTAACATAATTCCTTGTGAAATTGATGGTTTTCTTCATCTCGTGCTTTTTATTGTTTTATTTTTTGTCGCGATTTTTAAAACTTGAAATGCAGATTAAAAGGCAAGTCAGCGCTGTTTTTAAAATAGGCTGTAGTAAAAATACAAGATAAAAGATGGAAAACAGTTAAATACATTTAACAATAATAAAATGTTATTGAAAATGATCCCAGAATTCAAATACTAAAATAAGATTCTGGGGAAGTGTTAGGAGCAATGAAAGAATGGTCAGAAGGAAATTTCTTGAGCAGTTCAAATATCAGGTTGTTTAAATTCATAGTGTATGATAAAATCAACCTCAGTCAAGACTATTTGGCTTTGTTGCCTTTTGCAATGCATTTTTTCATTTCTTAGCACTGTGGTGTGTTGGCCTGGCTTTGAAGTCAGAATATCTGAGTATAGAGCCCAGGTTCACCATTTTCTAGTTGTGTGACATTTAGCCAGCTACATAATTTCTCAGTGTCTTCATTTCATTATCTAGAATCATGAGCAGTAATGGCAAGTACCTGTTGGAATCTGGTGAGGATTCAATGAGAAAATGTATGCAAAGCATGCAACGTGAACTTACTACATCACAGTAGAGAAATCAGTAACTGCTTTCAGTCCTAAATTTCCTGGGATTTCTATTCATCAAGAAAATCCCCTTATTTCAATGGCAATCAAAATTAAGCTCTGCAAATTGAAATGAACTCTTTCTTCTGCATTACACCAACTGGGGTCCTTGAGGGGTCATCCCAATGCAAAACAACTAGACTTTAGAGAAGGCTCACTCTAGAGATATTGATGGCCATACACAAAGTGTAAACTGGATCTGGAATAGAAAGAGGGGAAAATGCTAAGGATAGTGCTGCCATTGAAAGATGGAGCTAGAACCAGCTACAGAAGGAAGAAAGATTAATCTAGAACTGGTGACCAGCTGAGACTGCAGTTTAGCAAAGACTCCTAAATACCAGCAAAGCAAGTCTTTCATGGAGGAAAAGATTAAGATCTACCAAATGAGCTCACATTTACTATAATCATGCTCACAAAAAGGCAGATCTCTGTGAATGAAAATAACAGACAAGAACAACAACAGAAGGATGAGCTAAGTAAGTTGGGGCCAATACAAAAATAGACTACAGCCCTACTCGGAGGTGACCTTAAAGGAGGCAGTCAAGGAAAAGACCTCCTAAGGCAGAATTTTGGCCCGTATACTTGGTTATCTTCTTTGTGTGAATGGAAAAAATGGCCTGGAATCAGAATACACATAGTCTCATGGGCAACCATACATGGCTTGGCTGGTTGGTTAGGAACCTGGAAAGACTAGAAGACTGGGGAACAGGAGTGCTGGTGAAGAAGCATGTGAATGACCCAATAGGAATGAATATAGAGTGAGAATTTTTGTTTCTCACATTCTTGATGAGCAAAGAACAATACCCATGCAGAAGACACAACCAGGTTGACAGAATGATAGAGCCAGTCAACGTCAGTTAGACTCAAGGATACTGCCAGTCAATGTCCGACATTCTTGGACATTTCAGTGTCTTGTTTACTCAGGGCTTGTATACAGAGTATAATTGCTGAGATGTAGCTAATGCATAGACTCCAAGCAAGGGCTGCCTCCCATCATGACTAATTTGGCTACTGCTGGTGGACGGCTGACCTACTAGCAATAGAGACCGAGGCTGTGGCCCACCCTTCCTTCTAGAGTCTACTTCCTCCAATATAGAAGCCAGCCACTTGGTTACAAGTTGGAAATAGCAATATTTCATCTTGGCTTAGATTGACTCCTACTCTGCATATGGATTTGCAGTTTTTTGCACACGGTGGCTGGCTCACCCATCCCCACTCTCCAGGTCTTACAGAGTGTCTCATCTACTAGCATGGGATCCCATGACATCACATCAGACAAAGGAATATGCTTTACAGAAAATGAGGTGTGGCAGTGGGCACATGGCCATGGATCCACTGGTCCTACCATATACCATATCATGCAGAAGCTACTGGATTAAAAAAGCATGGCCTCTTAACAGATTTAGCCTAGGTGCCAGCTTGAAGATGACACCCTATAAAGATGGAGTTCCATCCTCCATGATGGGCTTGGCTTGGTAAGTAAACATCTTAAACCGATGTCTCATATTTGGTGCTATGTTCCCAGTAGGTGGAATACATGGGCTTGGCAATCAGGGGCAGAAGTAGGAGGTGTCCCATTCACATGCTCGGTGACCTCTGTGGAGAATGTGTGCTTCCTGTCCCTACAAATTTAGGCTCTGTGACCTAGTTATCCTTGATTTCAGAAGGGATCCTGTCAGCAGGGAAAATGCCACTAAAATTAAAGCTAAAGCTGTCACATATAATTTTGGTATCTTTGTGACAGCGAACTGCGAGCACAGAAAGTCATTACCATGAGGAAGCGAAACCACTGCTCCAAAATAGAGTCAGGGCAGGGGGGAGGGGGCATATGTTTGTCACTGCCTCTTGGTTACCTCATGTCCAGTTTTAACTATACATGGCTAAGCACCACTACCAACAACAACAAACAAACTCAAGGGCTCAGACACCTCAAGGATGAGAATCTGTGTCACCCCACTAGGTAAGCCACCAAGCCCTGCAGAAATGCTCAAGGAGCAGAAGGAAGCCTGGAAAGGGTAGTGGAGGAAAAGACATGATGAGTATCAGTTACTGCCTTGGGATCAAGTGTTAGCAGCAGGGACTGCAGCTAATCTCGCTAACACTTCTCTTTCTAGCACTGCTAAGGCTGTAATGGGGTACAGGGATTTGGGGGGAATGAGATGAATTTAAGTCTGATTCATTCCCTTGCCTGTGCCAAGTATTCCATAATCAAGGTACCATACATATTACGTGACCTAACTTTCAGATATCTCCATGCTTCAAGGATCACACATCCTTTTAATGATTTAAAAAAAAAAATCTGAGTTTTCTTTCTGCACAAACACAGGAAGTTGTCTTTTACCAAGTTTCCCTCTCAAAATGTTCTTGATAATCTCTCTAAGAAATACTTACGGATCACACAAATCAGCCAGTCCACCCCACCTGGAGTGAGGCAGCCAGTTTGCACTTTTTAGGTCACTGCTTAGTCCTAGAAGCACAGCTTCAATCATGTTAACACCACTCCCTCCCAAAACTGTATCTCTCAAGGCTCCATGGGCTGCAGGGTGCAGAAACTCCTCTCAACCTGGCGTGCACAGTAAGGGGGATTTCTCGGCTTCCATATGGGAAGTCCATCTATAGGGAGGGCTTCAGAATTGATGAATCCTCAGTTTGAAAATGTCATCATGTACACGTTTTCTTCTACTGTCTTCTTCTGTCTCCAGGGTTTCAGCTGCACCTGTGTCTCACTCTCTCCATTCCCACTCGTCAGGACCCCGTGGTCACGGAAGTCTGCGGGTAGTGATAATACCACATGTTTCCTCACTCTCATTAAGCAAGAGTGTGTCTGACCCAGCATTCCAAAGGACAGTACCAAGACTCATCCTGACTGGTTGGCTTAAGTTCCATGTCTGCTCTAGAATGAACATTTTTGTCCCTCCCTCAAAAGTCCAATGTTGAAACCTAGTCCCCACTGGAATGGTATTTGGAGGTTGGACCTTTGCAAGGGGATTAGTTTGTGAGGGTGGAGCCTTTATGAATGGGATTAGTGCCCTTTATAAAAGAGAACCTGGAAAGTTCCTTCCTTCCATCTGCCATGTGAGAACACAGGAAGCAGACTCTCACCAGACACTGAATGTGCCAAAGCCCTGATCCTGGACTTTCCGCCTCCAGAACTGGGAGAAATAAATTTCTGTCCTTTATAAGCCACTCAGGTTCTGTTATAAAAGTCTGGACTGACCAAAACAATGCCCAATCTTGAACCAAGGGCTACAGCCAAGGCCAATAACATATTCTGAGAGGCTGAACCAACCAGGTCCTACCTCCTGAGCAGGGGTAGGCTCAGCCCCACCCAAAATGTGCTTTGTTGAGAAGAAATGAACAAAGATAAACCTGGGAGTTGTTAGGAAGTAAAAGTGGATGCCATATAGGAATTAGGAATGAGGGGTGCCCAGGTGGCTCAGCGGTTGAGCGTCTGCCTTTGGCTCAGGATGTGATCTGGGAGTCCCAGGATCGAGTCCCACGTCAAGCTCCCTGCATGGAGCCTGCTTCTCCCTCTGCCTGGGTCTCTGCCTCTCTCTCTCTGTGTGTCTCTCATGAATAAATAAATAAAATCTTTAAAAAAGGAAAAAGGAACCAAGAATGTTCACCAGAAGCACTTTTTTTCCAAGCAAAGACAAGGCCCTCCCATTAACTCCCCATGAAGCCAAAGACTACAAAACAATAACAGAACACAGAAAATTTACAAAGTAAAACCCAAAAAATCTTAAAAGTGGATTCTACACGTGGCTGTTGCTGGACTCCACGAGTGAGTCTCTACCCCGTCAAAGCTCCCTTGTGCCAGTACTTCCAGGACTCTGCACACACGTCCATGGCCATCTTGTGAAAATGCTGGCTCTGGAGTGAGCCTCGAGATTCTGCAATTCCAACCAGTTCTCAGGTGACGTTGAAGGTGCTTGTCTATGGTCCACACTTGCACAGCTTCTCCCCCTGTCTCCTGGTCCACTAGTCCACTACCAAGGTGCCCACCCCGATTGCCTCTTCCAGTTCCCTGGAATCCCAAGAAAAAGATACACAGGTTCCTAAAATGAGATGCTTGGCAGAGTTTTAAGTTCAACTCCAAGAAAGACAAACTTTAGGTTATTATGAGAAGAGTTTAATGTCACATTGTTAACATTGTTCCCGGTCTTTCCCTCTGAGTGCAACTCCCGCTTTACCCTGGCATATTCAAAGGAGTCCTTGGAGCATCTTTTCTACAAAGGTGTGTACTGCCTCCGTGATGAATTTAGATTTCTGCAGCTGGAAGAAAAACCAAAAATACTACTACCACTAAGAACTGCACAAAAGCTTTAAAATGTGATTTTTCTGCACTTATCAGCTTTCAGAGCTCTTGAGGTACAGGATCTAGTCTCAGTGAGAAGCTCTATGTGTGCATATGCATGTATTTATACATATGTAAACATATATACATACATTTACATGTATACAAACATATATATGTACACACATGCGCATGCATGCTTACTAGAATTATGCCAAGAGCTCATGCTATCATGGTATGTTTACTTCTCCCTCTTCTCTCTCTCTCTCTCTCTCTCTCTCTCTTTTGAGTCTTTGGATGGCTGGCCTGGGAATCTAAATGGCATTTATAGTGGCATTCCTATTTGAGGGTGCATTTCGATTCTAATCAACCAACTTTACAACTTTTGGACACAATTCATCTGTAGAGAAGAGCAACTCACAGGAAGGGAACTTCAGTTCAGTACACTAGTAGAGTGGCATCATGCTTTAGTGGGGGGGGAGGGCAACCCAGGAGGACCACTGAGGCGTGGCAAGTGGAGTCGAGGACCAGATTCTCCCAAGGAAAGTGAGTTGGGAAATGATGTTAGTGTCCAGCAATGTTAGTTCTTGATCATTCGACTATGTTTATTTAAAGCAAACTTTTTGATATTTGATTCTGTTGCACCCCTCGTCATACTTAGTTGGCAACAGAGAAAAATATTTCTGAAAGAACCTCGAACTGGGGAGGTCGGGCATAAGGGAGAGCTTTCCATTGAACCCGGAGCCTGAAGAAATACCTTTTCAGGTGTGGATGGCACTTCTTCCTTCATGAGCCTCTCATAGTGGTTCTACCTTTGTCTGTAATTAAAGGGCCAGAAGCTAGTTTTTATATATAACTCAGGGCAATTGTAAAATAGAAGTATATTTCCCCTGTGTTTAAATAAATGGAATAATTTGTCCCATAATCACATTGGTCTCTGTGAGCTCTTGAAGTTTTATTAAGGTGTAACTCGTGAGTCACACTATTACTTGGTTATTAAGCTTGAGTCTCATAGTACTTTTTAAAAATATGAATCCTAACTTGTGTAACTTTGAAGGCTGGAAAGTTCTGAAGACATATCACTACAGAAATCATAAGGTCCTGGGGCATATCCCTCTTGATCTGAGCATAACTGATGCAGTGTTGACCACGTGTTAGGTAAAGAGTCAAGAGGCAGGTAAGAATGCTGGCTAAGAACGTGCACTAGGAGGTGGGACATAAATCCTGGCTCTGTCACCTACTGGCTAGTGGCAGTTTCTTCCTAAAGGTGCCTAAAATAACTGTACCTTAGTTTCCTCTTCAAGGAGACATGGACAAATGACAGCACCTTCCATAGGGATGTTGGAAGAATAAATGGAGATGCTTGTCTATGGTCCACATTTGCACTGCTCTGACGTTTATTGTCAGAGATCGTTACCGTCAGTGGTTCTCAGCTGGGAGAGATCTTTACTCCTGGGGGACATCTGGCAATGTTAGGAGGCATATTTGATGATCAGGACTGCACCTGGGGGCCACTACTGGAATCCATGGGCAGAGGCCAGCAATTCCACTAAACATCCTACGATGCACAGTACAGCCCTCCATGACCACCACCAACAAAGAATTATCTGAAACAAATATCAACAGTGCCCAGGCTGCGATGCCAAGGCCACAGCACAAAATGTTCCATATATATCAAGTGGACATCTTGGAAAGGAGTCACAATAAAGGAGCAAATACTGGACAACATCGACTCTAAATCTCTTTCACCTTATTCTCCATGTAGGAGGAAGCATGGCTTCCCTCTTTGAAGTATAATAAGAAACAGTGCATGTGTCATAAATGAACAACTCAGAGTTCTCACAAACTAAACACTCCTGTGTAACCAGCACTGGGGTCAAAAGTTAGCACATTGGGGATCCCTGGGTGGATTAGCGGTTCAGCGCCTGCCTTTGGCCAAGGGCGTGATCCTGGAGTCCCGGGATCAAGTCCCGCGTCAGGCTCCTGGCAAGGAGCCTGCTTCTCCCTCTGCCTGTGTCTCTGCCTCTCTCTCCACTCCCCCTCTCTCTATGTCTATCATGAATAAATAAATCAAATCTTTTTAAAAAATAAAAAGTTAGTATATTAACACAACTCTAGTTATGACCTTCCCTAAAAATATTCATTCTCCTGACCTGAATCATCACAGAAAACTTTTTGTGCACTGATATTTTATAAACATGGCATGATACATACAGGACACATTTTTTTTTTTTTTTTTTTTTTTTTTTTTTAGTGATTGAATTTGTGGCTTGCATACTGCAGTGTTGAGAGCCATCCATACCATGGCAGGTAGCTACCACCTGTTCACCCTCTCTGCTCGGCAACATTTTATTGCATGAACATACCAAGAGCTATGCCACTCTTCAAACACATTTTGGTGGCCTTCAGATCGGGGCTGTTAGGAAACAGTGCCACTGTGTCCTTTCCAGTACACATCTTTTGGTGTACAAACACATGAATTTCTGTTGGACATATACAGCTGAACTTTTTTAAGGTAATAGAAAACCCAGTCTTCACCATTAGAGTTCAAGTAAAATCCAACATCTTTTAAGTGGGCACACTTCCTGGCTCACCTGAGAGGGTGCCCGCTGGTGAATGAGTGCCCTGACATTTGTCTTCACCCTCGAAAGTGTCCCACTCTGGATGATAAAGATGTCTATTATCCTATACACAGCATCTTGCCTAATCTTCCCCACTTACTTTCTGACTCTTTACCTGCAAATCTCTCATTGCTCACTCTACCCAGCCACACTGCTGTCTTTCTGGTTTCCCAAACATGCCACGCATTCTTTCTGACTCAATGCCTGTCATATGCATTCATTCCTCTACCTTGGGAGTCGTTGGAATCTCCTCATCTTTCAGATCTGAGTTGAAATGTCAACTCCCTGGAGCGGCACTATCTGGTCTGGTTACGTACGTCCTGAATGTTCTTCCCCACTCTTGCATTTCCTGTGCCTTCGCACTCTTTCCTCCACGGTATTTATCACACGATGCCATTTTTTATTTGTGTGCATGAGTGTTTCTTACACTCTCAGAAGGGAACTATGTGGAAAGAGGTGCAGTAAAGCAGATGACTAAGATCAGAGAGCCACATACAAATCACAGCTCTTCCACTTTTTAACTGTGAGACATGGGCCTGTCATGTAACCTCTCTGTACCTTGGTTTCTATATCTATAACCCAGGGATAATTTATTTAGTACCCACCTCATCATGTTGAGAGACTCATAATAAAATCTAGTAAAAGTCAATGGAAGGAAAAGAGAAGAGTGCCTAGTGAAGACTAAGTGCTATTTATTTGAATGCTGCCTACCATTACCGTTACCTAATTTGCCAAGGTCGCTGTGCTACTAAGAGGCAAAGGAGGCACCCAAACTTGGCGTTCACTGATCTGTAACATCTTTCTGCTCTCTGTGAATGGGGCCCACACTCCGGGAGGGACATGACCTGTGCTTTTTACAGTTGGGTGGTTCCAAGAAAACATAAGATTATCCTGAGTCACCTAAAAAATATTCATTGAGTGAGGTTGGACATGGGAATAAAAATAATGCAGGTAGATAGAAGTTTAAACATCCAGTTCACAAACAAAAGTCTGTTGTTTCTATCTGAAAGGAAAAAAAAAATCACTTCTCACCAACTCTTCCACCGACCCCTATACCAAGTCAACCAAGTCATGATCATGTCTCCTAGACTAACGTCAAAGACTTCTCCCTCTTCCTCGCCACACTATTTGCACAGATTCTCTGCACAGATTTCACTTCTAAAATGCAATGGTAAGATGTATCACTGCGGTGCTTGAACCCTCAGATGACTTCTTTCCATCTAACTCACAATATGGACAAAGATTTTGCCAGAGCCCATTATAGCATTTGACTTTATCTCCTTCTCCTTTCCCAACCACAGTGTGGGGGGCGGGGGTGATGTCCTTTAATATCCCACAAACATGAGGGGTTAGGGAGTGAGGGGACAGAATGTCCTTTGATAATCTATAAACCTGCCAAACATGCTCCCCAGAGGTCTTTAATATACCCTGCTCCCTCTACTTGGAACAATCCACTCTAGATATCTACCTGGCTCAATGTCCATCTCTTCAGCCAGGTTTCTACTCAACTGTCACTGCCTCAGAGAGGTCTTCCCTGGCCACCCTTCCTCAGACAGCACACCTTACCCCGTAGTCCCTTAACCTTGCTTACTCTTCTTTATTGCACCTACCACCTCAAAAAAATATAGATTTATTTAGTTTGTATTGTCCATCTCTACCTCTAGACTATAAACTCCATGTGACTAAGCACTTGATTTTATTATCTGCTGAACAGAACCTCAGCTGGCATGGAATCGTAATGACTTCTAAAGGGATAAGGAGTCACTGATCATAATAATATTAATAACCATCACAGTGAGCGCATTTGAGCCCACATTGTCTGGTGCCCTCTAAGCTGGGTGCTTTATCTAATCCAATCTTGCTATTGAATTAGTGCCCTTACTCTCCTATCTTATGTATCAAGAAACCGAGGATGGAAAGGTCAGGTGATTGGCTCCAGTAACAGGGGTAGTAACAGGCAGCCTCATTCACATCATTGCTTGACTCCAGAAGTCTTCATTATTACACTCCTATGAAGCACCAATGATAAACTCCAATTAATTCCATTTTTTCCTTAGGACCAATTATAAATGTCAGTGATGCAATGGGAGCAGTTATAAAAGCATATCTGACCCCCATTTTCTCCTTTACCTCAGAGTAAAATTGCTAGTTGCCAAAAGGCAGGCAGTGACTTGAATTTTCATGGCATAATAATTATCAGAATGAAGGGAATTTGAATGTAGCAGAGAGGGCAAAATTCAGAATTCTCAGCGTCAGAGACACTCACTTTCAGAAAGAGCCTTGAATTTATCTCCATTTTAATGTCTTTCCACATTTTAAAATATTAGTTGAAAAGGGGGATTTGAGAGGGCAGCAGAGCCAAAGTAAACATTCAACACACTGTTATACTAGAATTTTATTATACTCAAGTTCACAGGCGCCTTTGCTGCTGCTGCTGCACGTCCAGCGGCTGGTGAATCAGTGGTTGTGTCTGAAAAGGAGACAAATAGGATGGAAAAAAATATCCATTTCTCTGTCTGCGTGTGTATTTTAAAACGCAGCATAGTTGCATCATCCACTTAGGATAACAAAGTGGTAAAAAAAAAAAAACTGGTTTAAGTATTGAATTAATTTCCTTTTTTTTATACCACCGTGACAGTTTTTTGTTTGTTTTTGTGTGCCAGACATTTATATTTTCATATTGTCATGGAGACTGAATGTGATTCAAATAATTCTGCACATTATTATGGAATAATTGGTCATCTGTGAAGTCATTTTTTTTTTTTAGTGATATATACTGTGGATAGAACAGATTAAAGAAGTGGGTTAGAGAGGGTATATTTATGCAATGCGACAAGCACATACACAAAGAGGGATGATGTAATAATGTCAGTAATTTAGAGGTTCTGGCAAGTGTCTGGGTGGTAAGCCATGACTACAGTCGACTCTCAGAAGCTGGGCTGCTTGCTCCTGGGGAAATATCTTATTTATGTTTTTTCAAGAAACACTGGAGTTAAGATAGGATTCGCTCAAGGCTAATAACTGGTAATCCTCTGGCTCTGCAAGACATAAAGATAGGCATGCAAGGCCTCAATTCCCCCATCTGTAAATTTGAACTTCGTCATAAAATGTCAATTTTCTTCTCTAAAGACGAACATGATGAAGCTGATGAAGCGAGCAGCACCTCTCACCATCAGCCCACTGACAGATCTCTGCAGTGATGTCAAAAATCACAATTTTCACCTCCCAGTTTATACTCAGGAGGAGCAAGACCATTTCAGTTGCTGGGAATATTGCTGCATATTGCATGACCTCAGTGGAGTCCCTTGTGGGGAGGCATTCTACTTCCAAACTTGCTTTAAAGCAGCGGAATGCCTTGGTTTTACTGCAATTGGTTTGGTTTATTTGTTTGTTTGTTTGCTTTGTTTTGTTTCTTTCTTTAGACAGTAAGGTTTTACCTGAGAATAATTTTAGATTTATAGAAAAGCTGAAAATACAGTGCTGAGGGATTTTTACCCAGATTCCTTAATTCTTATTATCTACCTCACTAAGAAATTGGTCCAAACTCAGAAACTAATATTGGTACATTATTATTCATGCATCTTCAGCCTTAATTCAGATTTGATCGGTTCTTCCATTCTTGTCCTCTAGCCTTCTCCGGTTCCAATCCAAGATGCCTCATTGCGTGTAGTTACTCTTCCATTCTTTAAATGATGGTGGAGCATGTGGTAGAGTGGAAAGCCCACTGGATCCAACAACCAGGACCCAAGCCCTAGACCTGACTACCAGTGAGGAGTTGGGTGACCTTGAGCTATATAACCTCACTGAGCTTCTAAACTCTCTGCAAGCTTGTTCTCTGCCAAATGAGGACCAAGCATGTCACAAACCAGCCAGAGGACAGTATGACGTTGCCTCACCTTGCACAGTTTGCCTGAAAGAGTTTGTTCCACTAACACACTTCCCAAAAAAAGTGACTAGGGAAGCTCCCTTCAGTGGCCAATTTTATATCTATCTATCTATCTATCTATCTATCTATCTATCTATCTATCATCTATCTATCTAACTATCTATCAAACTCTTCAAAAATATTGTTGCTGAATGGGTAAACTAGGATAGCTAACCCTTTGCAAATCTTAAGCTCTGAAGGAATCTGCCTGTGAGCTCTGAGTGGACATTCGCCTGGCCTTGAGGCAGAAAGAAAGGGAGGGGATCCTGCAGGAGGAGATGCCTGGAGACTCAAAGGTGTCAGCTACTGAGTCTCTCCCTCTTCATACCCCGCCTTCCTACCTCCCTGCCCCGAGCCTGTTCCAGCCGCCCACCAGCTCTGTGCCTGCCTGCCACAGTTCTGCAGTGTCCCTCTCCCCAGCAGGACACCAATCTTGTAAGCATGCAAAGGCCAAACAAAACTGGGACTCACAAATATGTAACTGTTTTCCTTAGCTCATGGCATAAATCAGAAAAAAAGAGAGAGAGAGAGAGAGAGAGAAGAAGAAGAAGAAAGAAAGAAAGAAAGAAAGAAAGAAAGAAAGAAAGAAAGAAGAAAGAAAGAAAAAAGAAACAAAGAAAGAAAAAAGAAAGAAAGAAAGAAAGAAAGAAAGAAAGAAGAAAGAAAGAAGAAAGAAAGAAAGAAAGAAAGAAAGAAAGAAAGAAAGAAAGAAAGAAAGAAAGAAAGAAAGAAAGAAAGAAAGAAAGAAAGAAAGAAAGAAAGAAAGAAAGAAAGAAAGAAAGAAAGAAAGAAAGAAAGAAAGAAAGAAAGAAAAAGGGGAAAAAAAGGAAAAAAAAATTCTGTTAGCACAGGGCTCAGGAGTGTTTATTTTTTTGCCAGCTGCAACATGCTACCCTCACAGGGGATCACCTAAAACCAGTTATGGTTTAGGTTGGAGGGGGATGTCAAACTGAAGCTGCAGGCTTGGCCTCTCTCAATGAATTACGACCTTGTCAAGAGCCTATTTTTTTAAATCAATGCAGGTTTTCTATCAAATCAAATACCTGCACACTAAATTATATTTTTGGTGCCAGGCTGGCTCTCCAATTTTTTTCCCTTTGCTAGTTTTTTCCAGCCTCTTCCCCCAAAAACTCCCGCCCCCCTTCTTACCGTGATACAGACAGTTTTTGTCCGTAAGAAGAAATTGAAAAGCAAGCCCTACATGTGGGGGGAGGGAGGGGACTGTCCTTTGTCATCCTACATGCATGCACTAGCACTGTTCATCATCTCCCTCGGCTTAAATAACACAAGTGCTTCCAGAGACGAACAGAGGCAAGCGTGTCCTTTGGGATCATCCATCCAGGAGTGGTGAAGACATTTGCTTTGGAAAGGAAGATGCTTTTTCTTTTTCTTTTTAAAAATCTTGCGTGGAAGTGGACATGGACAGGGGGGTTGGGGGGACTTGTAACACAAGTGTTGAAATAAAGGGTTAAACATTTAAATCATCTTTTAAATACATTTTGAGGTTTCCCTTCCCAGCACAGGACTTGTTGAATGTGAACAGATTTTAGGGAATCAAAGACATTTTCTTTCTTCCTCCCGCCCTCTCACTCTTTCTCCTGCTTCCCATTCTTCCTTTCATTCCTCAGTTATTTCTTTTAAACATCTTGCCCTCAACTACTGTTCTTCTTGATTGATTAGTACCTCATTTTAGAAGTGAGTCTGTCTCCAAAACTGGTAGCTAAGTGGAGACCACATTGGAGTAGGAGCTATCCACCCCCCAGTGGGGCCAGGAGAGGCCGGGAGTGCCTCTTCTGAAATTGTGGCAAAGATAATTTTTCAATAATGGGAATCCCCATGTATCAAAATCCACTTGCGGCAAAGCCACGGAGGCATACAGTTTAGTGTTGGCACCAAAGGCAGCCCCTTTACATGGCCCGGAAGTCTTTATTTGGTGGTTTTTCAATTAAATGCCGCATATACTTCAGGGCATATGTAAAGAATCCTCAAATGAATTGCAAACTGTTTTCAATAGCAACTCCGATGGATAAAACACGGACAAGGAAATCCCAACCAGCTGTGTTTGAGTCTTCAGAACCCAAATCAAATAGTTTCTGGTTGGACTCTGGCTATTTCTGATAGGCTGTCATGGTGCCAACACCATCTTCTCTGCATGCTGAATGGCTGGCTTGGCAGGGATTCCTACCCTCCCACTTCTCCCCATCTAATTTGGCTGGAAGCTCTCGCCTCAGTGTAACCTTTGTTTGATGTAGGCCCGCTTCAAAGTCTCTCAGGCACGTCTTGGTTGTGAGAAATTCAGGGAGTAAAGACATACCGAGAGTCATACCGGGTGGGAAAAACAAAGGAAGGACAATCCTTCAAAAACTAAAGTCAAAAAGCCAAGACACACAGGTACATACATGAGACAGAAGTGGAAACGCACCAGTGCCCACCTGCTCAGACCATCCCTTCCCCGCATTTGTAATTCAACTGGACAAGATAGCTGTTATAGGATACAAATATGAATAGGATGGGTCCTAATTAGAGAAAGCACAGTGTCTTTCCTTTTTAAAGATTTTCTTTATTTATTTTTTAATTTATTTACTTTTAGACATAGAGTCCTGGAGCCTGGGGTATGGGGGAGAAACAAAGGGGAAGGGGGAGAGAGGAGGAAAGAAATTCAAGCAAACTCTGAGGTAAGTGGAGAGCCTGACACGTGGCTCGATCTCATGACCCTGAGATCATGACCCTGAGATCATGACCTGAGCAAAAGCCAAGAATCTAACTGACCTACCCAGGTGTCCTAGAGAAAGCTTACAGTCTCACAAGTCACCATGCTAACACAAAATAGACTAGAGCACATGATAAGAGTGGACAGGTCACTTTTGAAGTTAAGCACCCACTATTTCTTGAATAAAAGACCCCATTACCCTTGAACGCTCAGTCGATCTGATTTGGATGGATTTAGCATTAGTCTCATTTCTGGGATGGGCCCTGATTTGTCTAAGCTAATTAATGAATCCCTTCCTCCTGGTTTCAGTGACTGGATCAGAGATGAGGGGTTAAGACCTATTTCTCACTAATGAGAACATAACGTGTACATAGACTAGAGTCCAAATCCAAGAGGAAGAGGCCTGGAGTTTGCTTTACGTACATGCACACACTCATACACAGACACACACAATAAATAGATGATAGATAGATGGATGGTAGATAATCAACAGGACCTGGAGATTGATTGCATTGGGGAAGATACAGTGGAAAAATTAGGAATTTTTGCTGTTGTTTTCGGTTTTGTTTTATTTTTACTGGGTTAACTGAACTATGTTCTCCCCAGGAATCTATGATAGGGGAAATACAAGGGAACACGTATTCCATAAATACAACAAATTTTTTAGCTAATAAAGACAGGTGTTGTATCCAGGAAGTTTTATTACATTAGAAAGACACTTGGATACCAAATTCCCTAATTTTATGGTGTTGGCCGAGAGGGTCATCTTCACACTGATTCCAGGAATAAAAACTGCCACTGACCATTGCTTGGACAAAATTATTCCTTTTTTTTTTTTTTTTTAAAGACAAAATTAC
Source organism: Canis lupus baileyi (assembly GCF_048164855.1). Taxonomy (NCBI): domain Eukaryota; kingdom Metazoa; phylum Chordata; class Mammalia; order Carnivora; family Canidae; genus Canis; species Canis lupus. Next base: position 592,114 of record NW_027326430.1, on the reverse strand, counting down.
TACTATCGTCTCTTCTAGCCTTTGGATTTCTAAATCTGGTATTTCTAGGGGGAACAAAATCTCTCTTTGGAAACTATGAAAGAAGAAAGTGCCCTGGGATAATTCCTAACTCCTGTGGGATTTCAAATCCCTGCAAATTAGGAGATACCAGAAGACCCTACTGCCTACCTTTACTGAAAGAATAACTCAAGTCTGCTCATAATTATCCACATTTTATTTCCACTTGGGACTTTGTGCTTTTGAACCACCATGAATATCAGCATCACACAGTCATATGTTATTTCTATTCTGGGACTTTTATTGAAAAGGAAAAAAAAATGGATTGCTGACTTTGGCTGCTTGGCATCAAGAGCAAGGCAGTGGAGATAAATTTAATTTTATTATAATCATTATTAAATAAAGATTTGGGAAAACAGCAAGAGTATATTTGTGATAGAAATTATAAGAAATTTATGTAAATAACCATGTAGATTTTATACATCCCTTAGGCTCCAACGAATATTCCAAATCTTTACTGCTCCTTTGAAACTTGAGGGGTTTTTTTTCTTCCTTTTTTGAGAGCTTATCAATCCTGGGGTTCTCATTAAATTGGACCTAAATTGAAAAAGTGTTTTTGAGATGAGAAGCTGGCTTTAATAATCAAAACATTTGTTTACAAAGGGATGCCCTTTCTTTTCAAACTCTAGACTTTTAAATTCCAAGATTATGGTTTTATTTTTATTGCAGCACCCAACCAACTGGCATTTTCCTACTGTCTCTGGTAGCCGAGGTATTAGGTTTCCTGCTCCCAGGGCAGTGGATCAGCTTAGTACAGTGGAAAGAACACAAGGTCTGCATTCGAGGGTGCTAGTTCGAATCCTACTCCTCTTCCTACCCAGTTGTAGTATTAAGTCAGTTTCAGCCTCCAACTCCCAGTAAAGTAGGGGTGATTGATATTCATCATGCCTACCTCAAAAGGCTGTTGTAAACATCAAATAAGAAAATGAAATGCAAATGACAAACTATTGCAGACCCTTTGGTGTTGAAGACATGCTAAACGTTGATCTAAGGCCCTGGAACGTGGCTCAAAGGTAGGACGATAAGAAACCAAGACCCAAACAGCAAGATCCAGAGGAGGAAACAGCTAAATAGTATGCTATGAAAAGGGCTAGGATGGAGTAAAGAAAAAGAAAAAAAAAATCTCAGGAAAGCACAGAACTAGGACATCAAATCACATAAGACAGAGAAGGGTGATACCAGAGCTGAAATCTAAAGCTTTCTTCACCACCTCATTACCTTTTTAGAAATTAAATTCCAGGGAATCAGCAATGGGTGATTCCACTGCCTGGTTTCCTAGCACAAAAGCCAATGTGCTTTATTAATTACACAGACAGATTATCTACCCTGGCCAAATCTCCCCCACCCCACCCCACCCTCCCACCAGTTAAGCGTTCAGCTCCATGGTTTTGTGCCATGGGGAAGGTTTCTTAAGTGCAGGGAAATTGCCAAAATGCTATTTGAAGTCCAAAGGAGTAAAAAAGGTAATATTTTTCCTCTCTTTTGTAAAAGCACACTGATGTGTTCTTAATTCTCTTGCCATTTTGTATTAGAGCAGGGATCCTTAGCGTCCAGAAGTTATTTGACTTAAAGACATTTGTGGCTTCAGGTTACTCTCCACATTCAGGGCCAAAGTTGCTGGCTGTTACATACACTCCACTTGGACTGGGTCCCAGGACGAGAGATGACTCTAGGAGATAACATACTTGTATTAAAACGGGGTGTTAGAAAAACGGGGTGCAACGTGCTTGTGGGTACAAATGCAGCTATTGTGATATATCTTGTTCAAGAGTGTATTTTTGTAAAAATGATTCAGTTGCTTGTTATATACTGGGATTTATTTGCAGTAACGCAGAATCATCAGATCATTGCTATTTCTCCACCCCATCTGTTGTATGAGTTGCTCCATAAAACTCTAAGGGAAAAAGAAAAAGAAAAAGAGAAAAAGAAAATCTTCTCCCCACCCAAGTTGTGAGGGTCATTGGTTTATTTTACCTGGTACTAATATCAACTTTATGGCACATTTTTGCATGCTAAAATTTTTTTTAAGAGTGGCCTGTATGAATCTATCCAGTATATTATTTATAGTGTTGTGGCCAGATCTCTTTATGATAAAAATGTAAAACCTTCCTGTAAAAATTCCTTATTTTATTTTTTTTTTTTTTATTTTTTTTTATTTTTTTTTATTTATTTATTTTTTTTTTTTAAAAATTCCTTATTTTAAATAAAATTACTCGTTTCTCCCCAATTTAGATCAGCCCTTATTTTGCTCCATAACTACCAAACCTTGAAAGTGTCATTGACGCTAATCAATAGACCAGTCTTCAACACGCATTTTAAAGTTATGCTTTAAATCCACTTCTGCAATTGCAAAATGACTTTTTTCCCCTGTCTGGCTAATTAGCTGATACGACACTAATCCTTTGCACATCTGGTACTAAATGTTTGCTCACACGGGTCCCCCAGCGAGGAAGTGTGGCCAAACAGCGACTTCGGGTGTGCTTGATTTCACTTTAAAATCTTCACTCGCTGGGATTAAAATCTTGAGATAAAACATCTGGATTTCAATGGTGTCCCCAGGGAATGAAAGTTATAGTTCTATAGAATACATATTGCACATAATATGGTCTTGTTATTTCTACATTAGCACTACTCCAGCCGGTGCCCGCCGTGAGCATGTCAGTCTCCTGACACATCATTAATAAACAGGTAATTTCATAACTGATTTCCACCTAGTGTCATGTTGAAAACCACCTGGGTTTTCGTTTTCACGAACATTAAAGGGATAGGCTAGAGGGAGGCCGTTATTATTAAACGGAGACTAATCTAACTGAATAATGGATCAAATCAGTGAAAACAAATGCATATGCAGAAGGATAAAAAAAAAATTTCCAGGCCAACGGATAGATCTGGATACACTCATCAAAATGCGACTGTTCCTTCCCCTTCCTCTCAACAAATGTCCACATGAGGAATTATTCCAAAACTGTGCCCACTGCCTCCAGGAAATTTCCAAAAAACACCAAGGAAGCAACCGTTAGGGAAAAGTCTGTACTTTAAAAATTGTGACCTTGAAATTAGGTCTATGCCATGCTTATGCATTCATTGAATTTTAAATTAATACTGCATGTTATATGCCATTAAAGATTAAAAACACACTCACCAAGGTGAGCCATTGCCACTGTTGGCTTATAGATCTAGCCAAATGGGTGGTGATGGACAAGAACAGTGTTGAATGTAATTGGAAATGATAACTGTGATATAATTCACCCCTTGGCTTATGCTAGGCTTTTTTTTTTTTTAATCCTGATGTTATCGTCTTATTAGCATCATTCCTACTGCTTTGGGAAGTAGTTGAGAATTGTTATGGCTTGCCTTCACATCATCAAAAAAGGGTCTATCTAGTGGTTTTTATGGTGCCTCTCAGTCTTGTGATGTATTTCTGGAGGAATTTTTTGCTTTCTTCATGAACCAAAACTAATAATTTAATATCTTGGTCTTTGACTTCTGTTCATGTGAAATTTCAATCACAACGTGGAACCCAATGAATGTAGAGTATTATTCCAGCATTTACTACGTTCTGTCCATTCTTATTTAGCAGACAGAAGAAAAAAAGTTGTGTGCTGCCAACTTCTCTTTGACCTTCCATTCCATTCTCAACTTCATAATGATCTGCTTTGCTTCTTCCAGCCCTGTCTTTGAAAGGACAGGTAACACAAAATCTACCCTTAGTGGCTTAGCAAAAATCCTGGGTAGAAACAGGGAGATTAAAAATTTTGATGCCAAAATTTCCTAAGTTTTATATTTTCATAACAAAAACTATAAGAAATAATTCAGTTTATATACAAACATTGAATCTCATTAGCCATTCAATATGATATAATACATGTAGTGAGAAATTTGAACGTATCTATTGTACCATCTCTATTCTATCATGGAAAAAACCAGAAACACAATAAAGGTAATTGTATAACATCAATCATTGCCTACAGTCTGTCACAGAGGTGATGGAGGAGCCAAGAACTTGAATGCTTCCAATAAAGTGATATCACATCAAAACATAAAACTATCTGGACTGTACTTCCTCTCTCAAAACTCGTGCTCATTGGCTCTTAAAATGCTTTCTATAGCATTGGCTCTTTATAGGGCTTGTGAAGGGCCTTTACTCACACTCAGAATAATAATACAAGCCATTAAATGATAAACTTGTCAAAGGAACCAACATTCCAGGCACATATGATTCACCAAAAAAAAAAAAAAAAAAAAGATTCACCAAAATATGTATCAAATTTACTCCAGTCCTTCAGTAGATGAGTACTTCTCAACTGCAGCTCATTTTGCCCCATAGACCAGGAGGTAGATGGCAACGTCTGGACACATTTTAGTTGTCACAACAGGGTGAGTGGGTGCGAAAATCCATGGAGTGGGTAAAGGTCAGAGAAGCTGCTAAGCATCCTACAACGCAAGGATAGCCCCCCACAACAAAGAATTACCTGGCCTCAACTGGCAGCAGTACCAAGACAGAGAAATCTGGGTGCCCACAGACAGCTGGCTGGGGGCATTGACAGAGCTACCAGCTTCTGAGACATTAACAACCAGCAAGGTTTCTATAGGGTGTACATATTTCATCTGAACCCCACATTGTTCCCTTCTCAAAGCAAAATGTTACGCTCTTCAAAATCTCCAGGGAAGCCAGCAGCATAAAGCTTTGGGTGAAATGTAAATTTCTTAAAATATTTATCCATCCATAAGTGGCTACATTTTTGACATTATTATAGGGTTTCTCAGTGTTCCATTTTATTAAAAAATATTTATTTGGTTTCTAAGATTACTGCTTTTCTGACCACAGAAAATTCAATTACTGAAAACTGCAGCTATCAAATTGGTTGAAAATAAATAGCCTTTTATCCAAAGCTGGCAAAGACTGGTTCTCTTTTAATATGTAGCCATTTAAAAAAAATAAAATAAAAATAAGAAAACATTTCCATTGCAAGCCGACGGACTGCGCAGTCAGAAGGCATACGGCCTTTTGCATCATCGGGTTTTATTTAAAATAGGACGAGAAAGGGGTGTGTGTGTGTGGGGGGAGTTTAAGAAAAGAAGGCATCGTAAGAATAATTTGCCATTATTTTTCCTCTTTTGTTTTACAAGACAGAAGAAATGTGAGCCTTTTTTGCCAGTGGAAATCACTTTCTCCTGCTTTCTCTCTGTCTCGGTTTGAAATGTTTAGTAATATACAGGAAATGTGGTAAGTGAGATCTACAAACGTGGGCTTCCAATATCAAGGCTAATTATGTGCGAAGCAATGAGGGTGGCAGCAGCATTGCCAGGGAACCACAAAGGAGGCTGAGCTGCGATGCCTACTTCTAGTGCTCTCCTTTGCTTCTCCTTTGCATTTTAATCTACACTTTCTTGTTTTCATTTCTCAAAAGAACACTTGTCCATGTTTCCTCGGTGAAAACCAGTCAACCCACAAGAAGAGGTAAATTGAAAAACTGGAAGAACCACACTGTGAATAAAAGCCCAGAGATTATCCACCCTGTGGATTATATATAATAATGCGCCCATCTCCAAATTGCTGTTCTCTCACCACTGAACATGCGTCACCCCTGGACATGCATCTGGGCTGTCTCTCACTTGAGTGAGATTGATCTGCATGCAATCAAGGCTAATTTTTATATTAGGCTAAGTAAAACACTGGGAATTCGATACTATTGAGAAAATCGATAACGCACACGTCAAGGATCCGGGGTATCACTCATCCCCTTGTAGACAATTTGCCAAGAATGACTGAGGTCGCATATTAGAAGAAGCTCTTGACAGATGGGAATCAAGGGACCTCCTTTTGCCAGCTGTGCTGCTATGAAGCAGCAGATCATTACACCTCGCAGAGACACGGCTCCTTTATGGGTAAAATGAAGTGGTCGGAAGAGAGTGTCCAAGGCCCAAGCCCACCTCTGTAATTCTTTGCCTCTTTGGACAGGCTTTGACTCTAATCGCTCGGTGCAGTAGGAGCTCTGAGCCAAAGACACGCCACCACTAACAGGCATTGCTGTTTGGAACTTGACATTCTGTGCTTGTGCAAAAGCTGTTTCCAACGATGGTGAAAATGTGGGAAACTTCCTTGCCATTTTATCTTCCCAAGAAGTGCTCGCTGGAAACAAAGGGGTAAAAATGAGGACAGGTGATGGCAATCACAGTCTTGGAAACTGAGATTGCCTTTATGCATAAGAGTCATGCATGATGTGTGTTTAACTGGGGTCAGCATGGGCACTGGTGGCAGGAAGATCTCTCTCTCCCCCAACCCCTCTCTCTCACTCATAAACACACACACTCCACCCAGAAATGACTCTGCTTCTAGGAGGGTGGGAGAGGCCTGGCATAGAGCATTTAACCACAGCAAGCATATGGTGTCCGTGACAAAGCACACGGCACCTAGAAAAGATGGAACAACCACCGTGCAGTGGTCAGGCCGGGGCTGAACAGGGAAAGGCTGACTTCATGAGGAGTTCCCTAAAAAAGTCAAAAGAAAACATAGCCTCTCCCTCTCTGTTTTCTTGTCTCCCTTGGTCAGGAGGGAACCACAGGCTCCCAGTTTTTACTGTCTGGTTTTGTGGTCTTATTGAGGGCTAACGTGACGACAGACAATAATGGTTCTGGGGCCTCCCATTTTGGAAATTCTCTACTCTTTTTTTCTTACTCCTACTTACTACATTATAGTCGTGGGTGCTGAATGGAAGGTACTACTTCTCGCAGCTAACCTCACCTGTTTCAACCTTTCCCCGTTGCTTATAGGCCGCGGCTGGAAAAACCGTATCTGGCACTTCTTGTGCCAAGTCAGAAAGATGAGCACAGTGTATTCTGGGAATCCAGCGTGGGTGGAGAGAAAGATGCTTTTATGAATTTTTTAAATCTTAAAATTGTGAGTTCAGCACGTACCTCCATCAAGACATAGCGATTCCGCTGTCACTGTGTTGTCTATTCTGGCCCAGTGGCCAGAGATGAGGGGTTGATATCTCCCTGGCAAAGGGCAAAGGGCATCAAAGGATGGAATTTTAAACATCTTTAAAGAGCACAGGGTCAGCAGATCTTTGTTAACAGCTTCTGTTAACAGACCTGCCAATGGGTGCCCCACGCTTTTGGTGGGGCAGCTGGGCCTGATGACAGACAGCTCTGTGAAGACGGGACCTGACAGTAGGATCTCCCATCAAGGCAGGACTTCCGAAAGGATGGAACGAAAGAGGGAGGGCTTGGGATGAGGCTCCACATTCAAAGTTTTCTAAGCTCTAAACGAATGAGTGGCTATGACTCCTAGCTGATGATTATGATTATAACGCTGACACTGCAGAGTTTTAAAGTTAATGTCTGATTCAGACATTTATATAATGTGACATACCTAGCAAAACGTCAAGGGCAATAGGCAGATCGGGAACATAGGGGAGGAAGGTTAATTGTTTGTCAAAGAAGTTCATTGAATGGAAGGAAAGACTTTAAACCTAGATTTACATTCACTAGAAAGCAAAGTTATTTTTTTTAAGATTTTATTTATTTACTAATGAGAGACACAGAGAGGCAGAGACACAGGTAGAGGGAGCCGATGTGGGACTCAATTCCAAGACTCCGGGATCATGAAGGCAGACACTTAACCACTAAGCCACCCAGGTGCCCCTAGAAAGCAAAATTATTAAAATAATTGTCACAAATGACAGATTGGTGGCTATGACTAATTGATGAATGGATGCAAATGTGCTATTAAATCAGAGCATAAAAGACTTTTAGTGCAGTAAATTATCTATGGTACTATAATGATGGAGGCACGTTATTAGACATTTGCCCAAACCTATGGAAAGTGCAACACCAAGAGTGAATCCTAGGTAAACTATTTGATGTGCCACTGTAGGTTCATCAAGTATAACAAATTGCACCACTTTGGGGGCACTCTGGGAGGTTGATAATGGGTAAACCATTCATGTGTAGGGGCGGAGCGTATAAGAGAAATCTCTATACTCTCCTCTCAATTTTTCTGTGAACCAAAAAAAGGCTTTAAAAAAAAATACAGGGGATCCCTGGGTGGCTCAGCAGTTTAGCGCCTGCCTTTGGCCCAGGGCGTGATCCTGGAGACCCGGGATCGAGTCCCACGTCGGGCTCCCGGCATGGAGCCTGTTTCTCCCTCCTCCTGTGTCTCTGCCTCTCTCTCTCTCTCTCTCTCTCTCTCTCTCTCTCTCTCTTTCTCTGTCTATCATGGATAAATAAATAAATAAATCTTTAAAAAATACAGTAAAAAAAAATCAGAGTAGGCTCTCTGAATGCTCCATTTAGACAAACCCCAAATATTAGGGAGAGGTATGTTAAGACCCCTCCACATCTTCGACGCACACTGGCAAATCCAAGTAGAAACTTCAGGTTGTAGAGATAGGAATGCATAGGGAGTGGATTGAAAAGGACCACATAAATTAAAGCCATCAGAAAAAAGGGGAATTAAATTCTTGTTGAGTTTTGCTTAAGTGACATTGCCTTTGCCTTAATAATGGAAAAGAAATAGCTTTCCATTGTAAGAATGAATATATTAGTTTCATGCGATTGATTACACCTAAAAAAAAATCCAGCTCCATTTGACAAATTCATAGGGCATTTACCGTGTGCCAAGCATAAAGTCTGTAGCGTACTAAAATTCAAAGATCAACGAGACTTGTCCCTAAGTCTTCATTACACGAATGCCAGTTGTATTGTTCTCATTGTTCTTCTGTCCCTTTCACAGAGAGAAAAGTTACCGAACACAGAAATCAAGCAATCACACCAGAAGACTTATTTAACTTTTGTTTTCTTTTTGGAAATCAAAGATTTAGGGTTACAGAGGGAACTAGAAAACCGTATTTTCATCTGTTTTATTGCCATTAAAAATGTTTTTGCATCTTTGTTGAAAAAGGCTTAAACATAGCACACCTGAGACTAGGAAAAACCATATGGGCATGGTCAGCTGTCGAATATGAGCAGCCCAGAGCAGGGAGTTTCAAAGACAGACAAATATATTGTTTGAACATACATGGCAGGGAAAAAGGTTGAAAACTCCCACTCTAATCTACTGTCGATATGATTTCCAAGTTCATCTGGTGCCTGGTTAACGAAATCCAACCGCTGCACATTTGAGACATAATTATGTGGAAGTAGGAAGAACGTTTGTAATTTATACCGGTGCCTACCCTGTGTTAGCTTCCAAGAGACCTGACCCTTTCCCCAGCCTCTCTTTGACCAAGCCAACTCCACTCATTCCCCAGTCAGATTGGAAGCTACGGGTTCCACTGGAAACATGGTTTATGGATAATGTATCTGTAATGGACTCTCCACTCAAAACCAATAGAGCAGTAGCATAGCCATCACCAATCAGTCCATAAAATCTGCAGTTACCTTCTTTTTTTTCTTAAAGGGGGCAGGAAGCTAATGGATTTGAAATTGCAGAAGCGGACCACAGACCTTTTTAATAAATGAAAATAAAATTGAGTCTCAGGTTTATGTTGATCTATAGAACTGTGAGTCCCAGAGTCCTCCCACTGTTTCCCTCAGGGTTGATTCCTAGCCTAAACCACCCAACATTTATAGCTGATAAGTGTCTACTGAAGGGTAATAAAATACAGTGTGTGTAGTTGTAGAGAATGTAACTTATCACTTTCATCAAAAGCTCCCTGAAAATGTGTTTATCTAAAAGCCTTGTATGTTTGTGTATATTTCAAATATCTCTGCCGTTAGATTGAGCTCCTTGGGCATTTAAAAGCTATTCCTTGAAAAGGCTTCTTTGCAAACTGTTTAGCTGTGGGTTAATGGTTACATTTCCTCGGATTGGAGATATCCTCCAGGTTACAGAATTCATACAAATATATACAAATGAGACATTGACTATTGCCCAATTTTATTTTCTCACTAAATCAAGGTAAAGATTTAAAGCCCAATTCATAAAGGGGGGGAAATCTTTATGTGGGTGTTAGGTGATTTTTAACTCTGGCACAACTGATGCTGGGAACTCTCCAAGCACGCAGCTGCCTAGCAGGGGAAAAAAAAAAAAAAGTCTGAGATGTTGAGAAAATGTTTAGGATGCTCTGGTAATAGCGGTGGAATATGACTGCATGTCACTTTTAAAAGCTAGCTGTGCTGCAGATGGTTTATAGCTGGGATATGGATGGTCTTATCTGAAAATGATTCTGGATCACTCAAGAAACAGACAAAAACCAGATTTTTTCAATCAAACACTGGTCATGCTATAAATGTCCCCATGACACATTGAGGTTTTCCTTAAGGAAGGTGCTCACAAAGTATCAGTGATGAACAGTTGTTAAGGGAGTTAGAAAGTAATATATTTTCTAGGTATGTATTACCTGCCTATAGAGGTATGGATAAATCCATGTATGCTGAGACCACTTAGAGAGTGGCGGGCGCACCGTATGAGTATATTCATGGTTCAGGAAACAAGCAGTCTTACTTGTCTTCAGATGCCCAATATCCGGATCATCAGGCCATTTACAGAGCATCTGCTATTTCACGGTGACAGTTTTATGAATGGGTTCTGATGTAGCATGATTGGGGAAAAGCCCTGATGCTGTTTTCTCCCAAACAGACGATCACAGTGCAGCTGTGCTCACTCCGATCCAACTTGTTAGTCACAGTTTATTCTTGATTTTCTTTCTACTGAGAGCTTGGGAAATCCGTTCTTCCAGCTAACATCGTGGACTGAACCAAACTGGGGCACCAAATATAGTAGGTCTGGTGGTGGCGGTGGCACACAAAGCTTCTGATCTGGAAGGCATCTCTTTTCACCCAGTTTGAGGAAAGATCTTGGTGAGTGAGTTGTGGCCGCTCTTGTTTGCTGCCATTATATTGACTAAGAAACTCCTCCTGACAGAGCAAAGTACTTACTATACTTTTATTATCATAGCTATCTCTCATGGTACATAAAAGACTGTGGTGTTGGAAATGGACCCTCAAATAACTGTTTATCATTGACTGATAATTCGCCTCCTCTCAAATTCCATAAGCTAAGGAAAAAATGGTCATTTGAGATTTTAAATTTGGATTTTCTAGATCAGCAATCCACATTAAATCTAATTAACTAGATCATTATTCATTTACTTTTCCACAGAGACACAACCTAATATTAAGATTTTGGTATCTAATATTTTAGGGTCTTTTAACAGTATCTAAAATATAATTTATACAAGTGATACAATATACAATACAAGATGAAAAATAATAATCTCTAATAATGTACATTCATTCAAAGATCTTGTTAAGTTCACAGCTCTAACATGGTGGACCCATGCTTGAAGTTCCTGCCTTTGGGCTTTGGTGCATCTGCTCTTAATGACTATGTTACATTTTAAACAAAATCCCAAAGTAGGCCATTCTAATATGGGAGCTGCATACAGCAGGGTAAAAAGTTACAGTTCTAGATAATATAGAGGTCAAAGAAAACCAGTAGTTAATTTAAGAAGTTAACCTATGGGTACCTGGGTGGCTCAATTGGTTAAGTGTCTGGCCTTGGCCCAGGTCATGATCCTGGAGTGCCAGGATCGAACCCCACATCATCGAGCTCCCTGCTCAGCAGAGAGTCTGCTTCTCCCCCTTGCTCTGCTCATTCTCCTAAATAAATACAAAAAAAAAAATCTTTAAAAAAAGAACTTAATCTAGATCCTGCACAATGCTTTTATTCCTCAGAAAGAAATTACTATATGCCGAAATAGAGTTTTCAGCTTCTATAACAGATAATGATAAATGTAGAGAAGTCAGGCCTACATGGCTTATAATTCCATCCAGGGCCCCTGACATGAGTGTGCAAAATGAACTACTCAGGTAAAATGCAACAGTGGTCAGTGGATCACTGCACTTCTATTGGAAAATCTGGTGTTTGGAGGCTACAAAAATGGTAATAATGGCAAATTTCTTTAATAGCAATGCAGCAGAATGAAATATAATCCTAAGACTTCTATCTGCACCTCATGAAAACCAGTTCTATAAGAGATACACACGCCTTGAAGCCCTTCTCATGTGTAGCTCTTATCTATGTGTGTAAATATCCCAAGCTTCCATTTGACATTTTTATTTCAATCCACATATGAATTTTCAATACCTGGCAAATTACTACTATATATGAAATCAAAGTGTCAAATGGGACCTTGGAAGTAGCTAAAGAATTAAAATCATTTATTGTAAACAGTCAAGCTAAAATTCTCTCATTTTGGGGCCCCTGAGTGTCTCAGTTGGTTGAACATCTGCCATCGGCTTGGGTCATGATCACAGGGTCCTGTGATCAAGCCCCACATCAGGCTCCCTGTTCCTCTTCTCCTTCTCCCTCTGCCGCTCCTCCGTTTCTGTGTGCACACTCTCTGTCAAATAAATAAATTCTGGGATCCCTGGGTGGTGCAGCGGTTTGGCGCCTGCCTTTGGCCTAGGGCACGATCCTGGAGACCCAGGATCGATTCCCACGTCGGGCTCCCGGTGCATGGAGCCTGCTTCTCTCTGCCTGTGTCTCTGCCTCTCTTTCTCTCTCTGTGACTATCATAAATAAATAAAAATTAAAAAAAATATTAAAAAATAAATAAATAAATTCTAAAAAATTCTCTCATTTTCAAGTGAGGGTTCTGAAGCCTTAAAAACAAAATCAAATAGAACACCACTCTCAATCTTATGATCTATTGATGAATTAACAGAAACAAACCAGTTATCACCCAAAAAGCATTTTTTTTCTGGAAATTCAAAATAACTTCTATCCAAATCCACAAGTGGGTTCTTGCTTTCTTTTTGGAATAATTCTCATTCTCTGAATTTCAACACATAATAATATTTATAAAATGACCACTGAACTCCTCAAAATGCTCAGAGAATGAATCTTTTTTCAAACAGCTAATTAGCAAACGTTAATGTAAAGAATTCTCATAACAGGAGAACAATTTTTAATAATTTAAAAAATCTTAAGGAAGTTATGAGCATTCCTTATTTGAGTTTTAATGTCTCTCCCTTTCTGTTCAAACTCCTTTCTCTAGTGCTTCATGTTCTCCTTCACTTTGGCTTCATCCAGAACTTGGGTACCCTAAAAAAAAAAACCTATATGTGCCAAGGACATTTCAAGTAACAGGGCCCCATTTTGATTCTACAGACACTATTACAATTTATTTTTATAGAGTCAAACCAAGCCAAACGGAACTCATTTCAATAGCTGACAAATTACCAAAAATAGCCCATATTATAAATTGCCTCCTGTAATATATTGAGCTTCTTCTGAAAGAGGAAATAAGAGATAAATTCCATTTCAGCCAGTTAGAATATATCCAAATACTTTTAATTTTAGAATCAGGCTGTTAAACAAATTAAAAGTCTGAAAACCTCTGCAGAATTTGGGCACACATATCAACAAGGGTGGAGCAGACAGGAAATGTCAGTCTTTTTGTGTATTGGATAAAGCACCGAGCCTGGGGGAAGGGAGGTGGGAAAAAAACACCCATATTTCTCTAATTTAGGGACTCCCTCCACCCTGCAGGGTATGCGAGGTTTCAAGTCTGACTTTCTCTGACAGAGGGAGGAACAGCCGAAGTTAGTTCAAAAGAACTGTCAAAGAGTCTTGTCGCAGGTAAAACCAAGTGCTCTGCTATTAGCAACAAAAGCAGCCAACTCTGGTGATTTTTCAGCCACATGTGCTGTCAGGGGACTGCAGCAGTGAGCAGTGTTCATTTTCTTAATGCTTGACTCCATGTGCGCACACACACACACACACACAGTTCAGAGAGGATTGTTTTTCATAAGTATTTTAGCTACGTTTTTTAAAATGCTAACCTCCTCAAAATCAAGGGCTAATGGAATTCCCAACTCTGGTTACATTGCTGATTTATAGAGTTTTGGCTGGCCAGATGTATAGCTTTCCCCAAGAAAATGATAATATCTGTGCTAATCACTTCCTGAATAAGTTGACATTCCGGCCAATCTCTAGCACTACTTTTAAGACTTTCCTTTGGTTCCTGAGAGTTTTATTTCATGATCTTTTCTCTCTCCTTCAGAAGCTTGTCAGCTTGTATACATTTTTATTCCAACAGGTGCTCTGAAGATATCTTGAGTGAAGATATGAAGGGTGTGTGTGTGTAATAAATGGATTTTATCTGTGAAATAAATTAATGTTATCATTCTATGATAATTCTATCTTGAACTCAGTCAAAATAGATGAATTTCTTTGTGACAGTTAATTTTTACTCAGCACCAAACTGTTTAGACCTAAGGTAAAATTATCATTCACCTAACTGAACGCCTTCCTATTTGTCTGAAAGCTGGGAATTTCCCTTCCAAAACAGAGTACTTTTATATGTGTATTTTTCAGAAGCTAAGGAAAAATACTCAGGGTGAAGCTGTAGTGAGGTGGTCAGTGGTCACAGAATCTTACCCAAATGGCTTCTCTTTGCCCTTCTCTAGATGCTCTCAGGGCACGGAATCCTCAGATTTCAGCTTACAAACCACGAGTCTGGAGGATTATCCTCATGATGCAGTTGTCCAACCACAGAAGTCCCTGGACAGCAAAATTGTCCTGATTCATGACAGCCAGCTAGGTGCTCGAGTCTTTCTGCATACTCAGAAGTTTAGAAGATAAATTGTACTATAAAGTATGTATTAACAACCTATTACATGCAAATTACATGTAAGGCACTGTGTTGGACTTTGAGTTCTATTCGTTTTTAAGGGTTGGTGTATTTGTTTTTTGTTTTTTGGGTTTTTTTTTTTTTGAGAAATTAATGGTGGGATTTTTTTTTTAATTCATGAAATCTACACTTAATCCTACTTTGTCAGTGACTTAGGAAAACTACTTACACTTTTCCAATGTGTTTCTTCATCTATATAAGGTGTGAATGCTCTCTAAGTCTCTAATATTTGTAGGGTTGAATTTGATACTAGATGGAGGAGAGAAAGCAGGATGCCTGGCACGTTGTAGACATTGTAAAGAATGCTACTGAATGAATGAGATGAATGGGAAACTATGACTGCCATCCAAAAGTTTGCCTCTACTGAGTAATAGAAATGCATAGCGACGTAAACCAGTTCAGACAGGGTCTCCGTGGTAGGAATCAGTTGGTTTCTATGATGAGAGCTGGGGGAGCTTATAGCCCCATGATCAGGTGCTACATTACTTTGCAACTAAACAGACTAAACTCTTCCAGACATCCAAAACTTTGAATGTTAGCAAGCAGATTTATGTATTGCCATCCAAACAATCTGTTCTCTCAAGCCCTGTGGCATGCCAGGTCTTTCCCTTAGGTACTCTCTCAAATGTGAACTATTATGCGTGAAGGTTCTCTCAAGAGGGATGAGACAATATTTTAGTGTCAGGATTCATCCAGTCTTTAGTCTGATTGGACAATTCGCAATTAAGTGATGGGTCACAGGATCCACTAGATTAACCAGATTCTTATTCCCTCTTCAAGAAAGACAGCAATAATCCTCACCCTTAGAAATTAGGATTCATTTCACTCATTTAAAGTTATTTGTAACATAAACTACCTTGACGTTGATACAGGTTAAACAGTTGATGCTTTTTAAAAGCTGTCTGGGGAAAGAAGAGTCAAAATCAGTACCTTTCACACACTAACAGCTCCTACGGTCTGTATTACAAATTAAAGTGATTCATTTGTTAGCTAGGCATCCTTAAAGTACTCGTTAAAATAATGTACTGTTGATACTCTAGTTCTGAATAGTAAATCACAATGAAACAGATATCTAAAAACTTTGATATGATGCCTAATATAGCAGATGCCTAAAATTTTGAAAAAGCTTAAAATTTTCGTGAAAGCTTTATTGATGAAGTCTGGACTTCAGTGCTACCTGTGTCACTATGCTATGTAATGCCAAAACGTCTTACATATCCACAGACCCTTCCGTGGAGAATTGTTCTAACCATTGTCCCTGAGCACAAGGGAGTCCTAAGTACAAGGGTAAACACAAGACCGTCATCATCCTGAACAGAGCTACACTGACTGGACTACAGATGTGTAATTGGCAGTAGCACACCTGTTGATCTGTTGATTAGGCCAGTGTTTCTCCATTAACACATTATTGCTATTCTGGGTAAGACCACACTTTGTTGCATGTGACTATGACATACATTACAGGACAGATGAAAACCCTGTCCCCTGCCCACCACAGGCCATGTTTTCCTTCTCTAGTTATCTCAACAACCAGTCACTGATATTTTAAAACATTTCTGGGGTTCGAGGGTGAGGAAGCATCACCACTGGTTGGGAACTACTGGGCTAGCTGATGAAGTGTCCTATTATAGTAAGATTAACTGGAGAATTCAGTTTCTAGCCCCCTCCCCAGTTGTAACAACCAAAAATGTCTCCAAACATTGCCGAATTTCCCTGGTAGTAGAGTTAGGAGGTTAGGGGGATGGTAGAGGTAGGAGTTAGGGGGGGTGTTAGAGGTAGGAAATCATCCTAATTTCAGAATCAAGAAACTGGAGAATTTATTCTAGATGTAAATTGAAATAAAATCTCTTCAAGTATTTTATAGGTAGAAATTCAATTAGTCAGCTTTAGTATAACGTATATTTATTATTATGACAAAGTGGTATATTGCTTAATGATTGTGATAGCTATTAAATATAATGTCCACAAGCAATTAACACTTTCTACTAGTTGAAAAAATAATCTATAAACATACAAATAATAAACTATTATTTAATAGAAATATTAAGAAAAATAGTTAACTAGAAAATGTAATAAAACAACATTATTGTCTTATGGTATTATCAAATGTTCATAAAAATAAAAATTAAATAATGCAAAAAAGTTAAATAATTCAGGGCAAAGTACTAGGAATTCTATCTTATATTAGCATTCCTAACATCAAACAAAATATCCTTTAACATGCAGTTAACTTACAGTGGATTAACTAAGTTTAGGCCATAAATTTTTTTGTAGAAAAGTTACCATGTGGCATTTCTTGAAATCTTGTGAGAAAAACTAAAAAAAGCCAACTTTTCCCCTTAAAAATTTAATGCAAGGAGAAACTAAAGTCCAAAACAAACACAAAGATGGGGAAAAAGGCAAAAAATAACAAAAAGCCATGTTCAATATCAATAATAAATCATTTTTCATCCAGATACAGTTAAGAATACAAAGAATGTGAAAAAGGAAGAAAATATTAGAGGAAAAAAGAGGTACCCACAGTTTGCTTTAACTATTTACTCAAACTGTAGAAATCACAGAGTTTATAAGAATAATTTAAGAAGACAATGCTGTGTAGTTTTGAATCCTAAGTGGTTAAATTGTTAAACAAAAAAAAAGTTGAAATATTATTTATAGACTGTCAACTATTTTCCTTAGTTGAAGAGAAAGAGTTTTTGATATTTATATAAGCTATAAATCCTAAGAACAAAGGTTCTTCAAGAAAACATGATACTAAAGACCTGTATTATATTTTGGGTTATCAAAAAAAAAAAGTTACCAATATTTTAAATGTATCCTTTGAAAAGAAGAATGCATTTGTAATTGCAAACGTGTTCAAAAAAATTTTAAGCTGTGCCTGGGTGGCTCAGTCAGCTAAGTATCTGACTCTTGATTTCCACTCCGGTCATAATCTTAGCGTCATGAGATCAAGCCCCGCATCAGGCTCAGAGCTAAGTGCAGTCTTCTCCTTCTCCTTCTGCCCCTCCCACCTCTTGTGCGCTCCCCACCCCTCTCTCTTGCCCTCTCTCAAATAAATATAATCTTAAAAAAATATTTTTAAGATCTAGGAATTGAGAATCCCAAGAAATAATTGTTCCCACAGTATAATGTAACACACACATTTGGCAATTATAATTTTTAATAATAAAATGGGAAACGAAGGGGAATTTCTAAGAAAATGTCATATGTATCTTCATATCCCAGAAGTGATCTTTAAGTTTGGCTTCTATCTTGGCTTTGACCAAATGTGGCACTTGGCTAAAATGAGCGCTAGTGCATCTCTCCATACACACTGGAGTGTTAGGAAGGCTGAAAATCCAGTTTGGAAGCTGGAATTCATAGGGCTTCAAATACTTGGAAGATGAGACCATTTTTAATTGAATGAGCAAATGGAAACAACTGAAGACACTTGCTCAATGTCACAATCAACCAGAAGTTCTGCAAGTTAAGAAAACATTTAGTGTGCTGTAGAAAAAAATTAACTGTAAATATTTGTTACTGTCCTTTTTTTTTTTCTCATTTGTAACTTCTTCCATTTTCACATGCCAATAATTGTTGCTACCTTTGCTATGGCTACTGATGATGATAAGAGCTTACATTTATTTAATAGTTACTATATGCCACCCCTGAAAAGCATGATCTCACTCAATAATTGATAATTTAATAAAGTTGCCTATAAACAGTAAAACAAAGACCTGACCCCAGAGTCTACACTCTTCTCTAGTGATAAAATGATTCATAGAAAGATTCAGAAGCCTCAAGCCTCAATCAGACTATTTTGTAATCACAAGTAATTAAGCTGATGTTGCAAACTTTCCTTTTTTTTTTTTTTTTTTTTTTTTTTTTTTGGTATGTGTGCATTTATTACCTTTATACTGGCTTCCAAACTGAGCTTTTAAAAAACAATAATCTGTTAGATGTTTCCTTTAGCTTCTCTTTCATTAAAACATAACTAATCCCTTATAGGTGAAAGACCTGAATAAAGAATGTCCTTTCCTTTGGAGATTTATTTTATTTTATTTTCTTAAATTTTAATTATTTGAGAGGGCACATGAGAGAGCATACAAGCAGAGAGGAATGGACAGAGGAAGAGGGAGAAGCAGATTCCCTGCTGGGCAGGGAGCCCAATTCAGGGCTTGACCCCAGGACCCTGGGACCCCAGGACCCAGAGACCATGACCTGAGTTGAGCCTCCCAGATGCCCCTCCTTTGGAGATCTGGTCATTTGTACTCATTCTGAAAGCAAGTATTACTGCCATTCTCCCAACGATTAAATGTTGATGTTATTTTGTCTTTATTGCATACATCAGAGATTGTGTTTGGCTCTCTCACAGTATAGTAATATCTTTCCTACAAATATGTTGTATGTCCCAGACACAGGTACCAAGACTCAGCATGTGTATGAAGAAGATATGTGCTCATGACTCATTACTAGAGTGAACTAATCAATTGGAAGAGGTCTACCCACAAAGTGTAAGGTTTCCCAATGTCATCTCTGATCGAGGACTCAATGTGTTGGGTTTGATGGGGGACATGCTATAAAGGCTGAAGCTGGCGGGGCTTCCTGACTACATAGAGCACAGCTATTGCCAGGAAAAGGAGATGGGCACCATGGCATCTCTTAGGGAGCATCTTCTTACCCAACATGACCCTTCTTCACATCTTCGTCGTTCTCTTCACTTACTCCTCCGGCCAAAAATACTCTTTTTCATTTCTGGAGACCTGGAAAGTCAGTCCAGGGTTGGCCACATGACCCCAGGTCAATCTATATGAAGCCTCACATGTAACAGGGATTGTGAGCCACATCTCACCCATGAACCAGGGTTAGCATTCTTGATATGGACTTAGCATCCAGGATCCAAAAGAGAGCAGCCCAATGGAATGGTTCCCAAAGATTTTTTCAACTTCTCGGCCAATCAAATACCAGATGTATTTATAGCTAAAACTGGGATCAGGCAACTGTTCGGGGAACTACGCTCATATAACTGCTATAATGCACGCTGTATAGAGAAGCAATAACCTCTCTAATAAATCTACTGTGAGCACTTCCCAGCCTCCATCAGCAATGGCAGGTACTCACTTAAGAATAGAAAATAGTTATTTTAAAATATATATATTTCTTTCTAGAATAGCTGTAAAATGTGCATGAACTCAATGCCAGCCTTTGACAGGGAAATTTAGTTTTAGGTCACTCGATTTATGCCTCTGAGGGGGACAAATTCCCCAGAAGATTAAACTTTCATTAAGTTCTTTCTTTTATTTCCTGCCTTTGCACCCATCATATCATAAGTTCCATAACTGATGTCTTACTGTGGTCATAAAATGGCTGAGCTTGAACTTTAGGGACCTGTCAAACACCTCTCCCTCTCCCCCTTCCCCGCCCCCAATAAAAAACCTTTTAGAGAATGGCACTTAAATTGACAGTCTCAGTGGTCACCCTCCCCAGCCTATGTCAATGAGAATGTGCCTGGAAAAGATGGAGAAGGTAATGTGCACTTTAGACAATCACATTGTGAGGCCGATATTCCACACTCCCCTGCCCTCTACCCCCCTATTGTTATGACTAGACAAGGGATCATACTGAATAGATTAACCAGTCATTGACTTGGGACACCTACTGCTCGGAATGCCATTGCACTTGGAGTGAAAGGAGATAAAAATGTCTCCCCTCTACCCCTGATCCCCTACTCTGTGGCAATATTTCTGCCACAGAAATACTTGGCTGTCAGCTCCAGCAAAGCAACCTGGATAGCCACAGTGGTTTGTTGTCAGAATGAAAAATGGTCCCGTGCAAAAGGTCTCGGGGCTTCGATGCTAACAGTCAAGAAGGCCTAAGTCAGGCATTTGACAGAGAACTTTGGTCTTGCTGTTAAATACCACTTAATACTGTCCTGCCTGATAATCCCTGCTGTTTAACAACTGTGCGATCATGGCCCAGCCATAGCAGAAGGCCTTTTCAACGGGGGAAAAGTGGCCAGATGTCATACATTTGCTTGAGAGAAAAGAAAATACATCTCTTTGCATCCAATGAAAATTATAATGCTTAAAAAAAAAAAAAAGGACAATTGCAGATGCATTATGCCTTGATTCATCATGAGAGTTCACAGCCAAGAGAGGAATGAAACCCTATCTGAGGTTAGCTGTAGGTGAAGAGCAAAGAAGCTTGATATAGCCATTAGGACTCCAGACAGTGCCTCTGTTACTACAACTGGTTAGCTGGTAGTGAAAAAAAAATTCAAACCAGTTATTTCAATCTGGACATTAGGGAATAAACTGACTTTTTCTGTTTTTAAAAATATATATTTTGTATTTATTTATTTATGAGAGACACAGAGAGGCAGAGACATAGGCAGAGGGAGAGGCAGGCTCCCTGCAGGGAGCCTGATGCAGGACTCGATTCCAGGACCCCGGGATCACAACCTGAGCTAAAGGCAGACGCTCAACCACTGAGCCATCCAGGTGATCCTGCATCCATGTATTGTGTAGACATGAATTTAGAACTATATACCAGCTCACGTATTCATTGGATTTTTCTTTTCTCTGAGCAAAGCCATCATCACTACGATAAAAAGTGTAAAGGGCTTACCTACTAGTGCTAATTGTCTCTTTGTTGTTTTCCGAGGAATATTTAATTATTTCAATATCAATTCCCTTACCTAGAGCCACCTAGAGCCAGGTGATAGTTATTTGGTTGTTTGGGGGTTTGTTTTTTTGCTTTTTTTTTTTTAATTTGAGTTTTTTTTTGTTTTTTTTTTTTAGCTGTTTAGTTTGGAGAGAGAAAGAACACATGCACACGAGCATGGGGAGGGGCAGAGGGAAAGGGAGAGAGAGGACCACAGGAAGACTCCCTGCTGAATGTGGAGCCCGACGTGGGGCTCCATCTCACGACCCTGAGATCACAACCTGAGCCAAAATCAAAGAGTCAGACACCCAACTGACTGAGCCCTCCAGGCACCATCACAGGGGATAGTTTTTATGATCCTTTACAAAACTTTACAGGCAGAAAACAGTAAGATATGCTTACTTCTAACTCAGTTGCCCCCATGTTCTAGAACTTCCTTAGATAGGATGCTTAAAATATCTCTGTGCATATGCATGTTCTGGAATGCCTCAGAAGGAAGTATTTACATGAACAAGCAAGATTTATTTTAAAAAAATAAGTAAATAAAGCTTAATTCGGTTGAAGGAAAACAAAAGTTGATCACCATAATGGGTCAAAAGAGGAAGCAGAAGCACTAATAAATGGAATTTCTGAGTCTCCAAGGATGTTGAGATGGTCCAGTGGCCCTTCCAAAGCTGCTGAGGGCGAGATTCTTTTCCTGAGGCAGGGGCTATAATCTATTACCCGTACACTACTTCTTACGATGCTGAGATACAAAATAGAGGGACAGAGGTGACAGAAGTAAGTTTTTGAAGGCACAAAGATACGGAATAACTTTCTTATGGACCTAAATATTCTATCCTTTCAGAATCACCTCTAGTTCCTGGCTGTGAGGATTGACACCCACATTTCTTCTATATAATACAATTTTTTAAACAGTATTTGAGAATAATAAAGGAACGTCAGAAGACTCTGACACCCTTGAAAGGATGACAGATATGAAATTGGCCACCATAACTTGATTTGGGGGATTTGGGACGGCTACAGTTATACATTTAAACCCGAATCCACTTCAGTGGACGTCTTTGACATAGTCAATGTGACATGGATATGTTTCGAGTCACCCCTACTTACTCTCTTCACTAAACCTCAAACCTCAAACAACCAAAGAAACAGACAAAAGACAAAAAAATAAACACACAGAAAGTAACCCATTAGACCTCATACTTGTGGTTTATTTTGAAATCTCAGTGAATTCCTAAAATAGCTCACTTATAACTTCTCCTTTGGCTTTGTCACTTCTTATCAGATATAATGGCTATTTTAAAAATATTGCATATCTTTCCTACCATTCTGTAAGTTCCTTGAAGTTAGCACTGGTATCTGATTAATGTTTATATCCATAAGTACAGCTAGCACAGCAGCTTGCTTTCAGCAAATACTATTCAGTATCCATGCGTCTTCCAAAATAGGTTAATAAGTATTCTTTAAAAAGTTTTTTTTTTTGGGAGAAAGATAACTTTTGAAGTCATTGATTAGTAATATGTTTAGAACCCCATATTAAATGAGGTTAATTTAGAAATAACTGATTTTCCACTCATATTTCATAAAACCATTTTCTTTCAAAACCTTCAACAATAGGATTTTTCTTTCAAAAAATTTTTTGGAGACATTTATCACTTTTTTTTTTTTCCAAATCACAGGACTTTTACCTCTCTCTAAGTTTTTTGACTCATTTCTGTTGTTACTGGAAACTGTGTATCTCCATTTGGATCATATAAAGATGATTTGGTTCACTTTGAACTGTAGGGCATATATTTGTGATCAACATAGCAGACTTAGTTTTTAAAGTGATCTATAGGGGATCCCTGGGTGGCGCAGTGGTTTGGCGCCTGCCTTTGGCCCAGGGTGTGATCCTGGAGACCTGGGATCAAATCCCACGTTGGGCTCCCGGTGCATGGAGCCTGATTCTCCCTCTGCCTGTGTCTCTGCCCCCCCCTCTCTCTCTCTGTGTGTGACTATCATAGAAAAAATAAATAAAAATAAAGTGATCTGTAAAGGCCTAATTTACAGAGACATTATTTTTAACTTTTCTCCCCTTATTCTCTCAAGTCATCCTATATGAATTAAATACAAATAGTGATTGATTTGCTTACAAGTTAATAAGTCTTTCTAAACTACTGACTGCATTTTAACATGAAGTAACTAATAGAGTATCTTCTAACAGGAGAGACTTTATAAAGATTGAAAGTTAAGGTAAGTCTTTTTTTTTCTTTTTTGACTGACGGTTTTGTCGATAAAACTATCTCACATTCAGGCATAGGTATGTGATTCCCTCTTAGATCCTGCATTCCCCTTAGGACATTAGAATTTAAAATGTTCTCAGGAATCTTGCTGAAAAAGAAAAAAAAAAAACCCACAAATTTGACCATTTCTTCAAGCATAGGATTTTTTTGTGAGAAATAAAAATGATGTGTGTCAAGCATCTGTTACAGAATAGAGATAAAACAAATGATAGTGGCCAATATTACCATTAGCAGTGGTCCACTATCCAACTATTAAGGTCCAACTATTAAGTTGTCCACTTAATAAACAATGATAGTGAAAATCCTATGTGCCATCAGATGAGCTTAGAGCTGGAATCCTCCAGAGAGGAAGATACTTTTCTTTCTTTCTTTCTTTTCTTTCTTTCTTTCTTTCTTTCTTTCTTTCTTTCTTTCTTTCTTTCTTTCTTTCTTTCTTTCTTTCTTTCTTTCTTTCTTTCTTTCTTTCTTTCTTTCTTTCTTTCTTCTTTCTTTCTTTTTTCTTTCTTTTCTTTTCTTTTCTTTTTTCTTTCTTTTTTTAAAAGATTTTATCTATTTATTCATGAGAGACACAGAGAGAGATGCAGAGACACAGACAGAGGGAGAAGCAGGCTCCATGCAGGGAGCCTGATGTGGGACTGGTTCCCAGGACCCCAGGATCTAGACTAGAGCCAAATGCAAATGCTCAACCAATGAGCCACCCAGGTGCCCCAGGAAGATTCTTTTCAATCCCACTTATTTAGATGAGGAACTTGGAGATTCATGGATGCTACTTCATTTACGTACCCAGAAAGTGGTGCGACTAAGTTTCATACCTCAGTTTACCTGACTCAAAGCCTGCTCTATTGTTCCAAAGTGGCGCATTAAAAAAATATATTTAAAATAAGTAAATAAATAAAAATAAAAAAATTATGTTGATGCCATATTCAAAACAATCACAAGATAACTGCTGAGTGTGGAGATTTAAGTCGGCAGTCACTACAGAAGGAAAATTCTCTTATTTCTATCTCAGCCCCTCAAGATCTTTGGTAAAAATGACAATGCAGCTCATTTTATACTAACTCGACCCTAACAGGGCTGGTTCTCTGTCCTGCCTGGGTCCTCCCCAGGCTTGGGCCTGCAGACCTGTGAGCAGGAGGGAGCTCGGGCGGTGTGTCCTCTACCTGCGTACCTGACTCATCTGGATTGAGTCAGCACTCTTGCCCGAGGACCTGCCCGTACCCTCCCCAGGCTCCTTGCTGCTGACTTCTGGCTGGTGTTTATGGCATACACAATTGCTATCTGAGAGGATCAGCAGACGGAAACCCCATGACTTGCTAATTAGATTTCCCAAAGATAGTGTCAAATTAAAACCCGGGCGCTCTAAATTCACATAAACATCAAGGGATGCCACAGCCAAAGTTTGGGCTCTCCTTGAGAACTGGCAGCTCGTTTTTTTTTTTTCCTGTAACCATTCCCTTATCTGAGCTGAAGAGACCTGCCCCCAGCAAAAGATTGCCCTGAGCACTTATATACTTGAGTAAACAACAGCGGTGCTGAGCTCAGGGTGTTTTGTTGGCCCTGATGCTCCATCTTAGTGCAAATTGAATCCAGAGCTGGGTAGATGGAAGGAAATAATACATCTGCAGCCCAGCCCAGTCAGCACCTCCTGAGTCAATTCTCTGGGTGGTTTAGAGCCATCTGGTGCACAGGAGCTGTCAGAGAGCAGCTTGGATTTGACTTCCAGCTCTGCTGTGGGACCTTGGGCAAGTGACTGGGATCTGCTGGTCTCCTGTCCAGTCTTCAGCTTCCTCGTTGGCATAATGAGGATACCCAATCTCCCAGGCTTTTGTGAGTTTGGAAAAGAGACACCCCACACAGGCCTGCTCTTCAGTAAGCCCTGAACAATGTAAACTCCTTTGCGGCCGCATCCAGTGTAGACGCGGCCCAGCTTGCTGGAGAAATAAAGGAAAATGGCAAAGCATTCCCAAGTCCTGTCGACATCAAGAACAAAACTTGGAAAAAAAAAAAAAGAGTAAGACTTGAAGTGAGCATGGAAAGCAGCCTTGACTCTGAATGCCTGGTATCAGAAATCTGAGAGGGTTCACTCTCCAGGAGGTGAGCTGGAAACCCCACATGGGTGGCTCAATTTCTAGTTTGATGGGGATCTACCTGAACGGGGGAGAGACAGGGTGTGTTAGAGACACATCTAGTAGGCAATGTAGTAGAATGCAAAGCACGTGGGTTTTATTTTTTGATTTCGAGTGTCAGCTCTATCACTCAAGTGTCTGCTCCTTTGGGTCAGTTCATTTCCCTGAACCTCAGTTTTCTCTTAAAGCAAGAGGGATACCAATATTTCCCTTCCCAGGTTATTACTAAAATCATTGCAGTAGACCTTTGAACAATGCAGGGAGTGAGGGGCGCTGACCCTTCGCATGGTCAAAAATTCCCGTATAAATTTTGACTCCCCAAAAACTTAACTAACAGCCTACTGCCAACCAGAAGCTTTACCAATAACATAAACAGTCAATTAACACGTATTCTGTATGTTATATGCATGATATATTGTGTTCTTACAATCAAGTCAGCAAGAGGAGAGAAAATGTTATTAAGAAAATCATAAGGAAGAAAAAATATACCTACAGTGCTGTACTGTATTTATTAGAAATAAAAAGTCTGCATGTAAGTGGACCCACGTTGTTCAAACCAGTGCTGTTCAAGGGTCCACTGGAAATGAGATAATGTTTCCAAAGCGTTTAAATTCTTATTTCCAGGAGTTGGTGAGAAAGACTGTTAGCTTTTTTTATTCTTACACTGCCCCCTCCTATGCTCTTGTCTTCATTCTATGGTACAGACTACAGTAAAAATAAGGTGCAATGAGATAAGGCAAAAAGGGTAAATGTTGAGAATGGATCCAATGGAAAATACGTAGGAGAAATCAAGTGCATGAAGCCAGACTATTTCTAAGGCTAAAACTACTACAACACAAAATGTTAAAAATGTTCAGAGGGCATCTAATAAACTTAGAGGTTCTTATCATTGGGGACAAATACCCTGTTTTCCAACAAAGCAATCATTGTGTTTCTATAAGAGACAGAATTCTAGTTGGAGGCCAGATGACAGTTCTTTTGTTCTGCATTACAAGGATCTTTCCATGCGGTGAGATTCCAACTTTTCAGTTTTTTGCTCAGCTAATTTCACACTTCCATGGAAGTCATTTATGATTTCAAAAAGACTGCATTTCAGAGACACATTGAGGATACTTTGTTGATGATGCCTCGACTCCAACTTGAGGCAATTTGGACTCCTTAAGAGGAAGAGAAGTGTTGGCATCATGAAAGAGTTTGTGCATCAACCTATTTCCAGCAGAGGAGAAGCACCAAATACTTAAGCCCTGAGTCCCAAGAAGGTTCCATTCCAGTTAGATGGAACAGTCAGGAGACCTGAAGCCGCAGACCGCCCAGTGAACTGCTTCCTGACGCCATGGCTCCACCAGGCACCTGCTCGATTGAGAAATGCCGGGCAAGTCAGCTCTGATTCACTGCCCCTGATCAACAAGATACCATCATTCACCTTTTCCAGAGATAGAACTTGAGTCTCTGGTGAAAACCTACATGAGCAAGTGCATCCCCACATCTTACAAATGTCTAGGTAAGAAAACTCAGAAGCATCCAACATAATTTTCAAAACAACAAAATTTGGTGTCTTTCTTCATCTTGTGTTAACTGTGGGGAAGGGGACAAAGCTTTAATGGAATGCTCCGTTTTCTATCACATTATTGCATTAGATAACCCTCACTCACAACAGTCCTGCAATCATAGGCGATATGGTCCTTATTTTGTACCACAGAAAACTAAAACTTAGAAAGCTCACCTATACCACTAGCTAAGTGGACAGGCTCCAATCAAAGCTCAAGTCTCCCACTCTCTTTACTCTCCCATCCTGCCTTTGGACTCATCTTTCATTCTCTCTCTTCAAACTGTCTTCTTGTCATGGGAGGCTTAAGAGTTCCTAAACCTACAGCCTGGCATCCCACACACACAGCGAACGCAAGGAACAATGGCCGATCATCTCAGTAAGGTACTAATAATACGTGAAATGAAGACACACCAGCTTGGAGGACTCATTTTCTTTCCCATGGACAGATGCAGGGTTTTATGATTAGAGACTAGTGGGGAAGGAACACAGAGAGGAACCTTCAAGGATTTACAAAGAGATACCAAGACCCTAAGACCAGTAGTTCCCATCTAGGGGAGGTTCTGACCCCTCATGGGACACCTGACCTCTAGGGACAGATTATTGAATATCCTGATGCAGGGGAGGGGGCACTAGTGACATTCAGTAGGTAGAAGCCAGGGATGCTGTTACACACCCTGCAAAGCACAGGACAGCTCCCACCCTCCAAAACAAAAATGGATCCAGCCTAGGGTATTAGTAGTGCAGGGACAGACCCGGCCTGAGGCTGTAACTCCTTGAGGAGAAAGACCACGGACAAATGGTAGGAAGTGGAGTGTTTGCCAATGAATGAATGAATGAATGAGCAAAACAATAAGACATGAACTAATGGTGTGGTTATACAATAACGACATCTGGTAGTAGCAATGAGACACGCAAACATGGTCTTAAATTGTATCTTGACAGACAGTTGTGCGCATCATAATTGACACAATCATAGGTGTGTAATAACAGATTGGTGGACTCAATGAAAGCTGAAGAGAAAGATATACTCACTTTCTACTCACTGACCCCATCATGGTAATTGGTGCAGATAATTTTTAAGTTCAAAAATACATAATTATGTGTATCATTTAACATTCCCAATACTTCTTACTTTCTTTAAAAAAAAAAAAATTCCTCCAACCCTATGCCTTTTAGCGGGCACTTTGGCTTCAGCTTTCATTCTAAGGGGAAAATAGCCAGTACAGGGTCTGTTGTAATTAAGACAGCTTTTGCTATTGGACTCTCTCTCTCTCTCTCTCTCCCTTTCCTTTAATTAAGTTTAGGCCATATCCTCAGCAGACATTAGTCAACCAAAAAGTGTAAAGAGGGAGGGGGAAACAGAGCAGTTAAAAGTATCATTCCCCTCTCCCTAAGTAAAAGACCAACCAATAGCCTCACTTCCTGGTATGATTGGTATTATTATAGCACAGCTCTTGATGCTGGGTTTCATTATAGTAAACCCATGGTTTCACTAAGGCATTTTCCCACGAGAACATTTTAATTAATTTATTAATTGCAAATGAAGTTACAGGTGTTTGAGTAGGTTGGTGGTAGTGTGGTGTGTGTGTGTGTGTGTGCTTGTGTGTGCACTGCAGCACATGCACGTGAGTGTATGTGTGTTTTAATTGCTTCTGCATCCACCTCCCTGGCTCAACCTGTCCAGGCTGGTCAGGAACCCCAGCAACTGATTCCCAGGCAAGTCAGGGCCGGTGACTTGTCACGTGACAGGATGATCCTGTCAGGCCCGCACAGCTATGCAGGAAAATAACATTGTCATGATCAGGCGCTGGCTTCTTGGCACCTGGACCCTGCTCTGGAGTAGAGGTTGGCAGCAGTCTCCTTAGAGATGGGGTGTTATTTCTAACTATGCTCAAATGTTTAGGGTTTTGTGTGTGTGTGTGTGTGTGTGTGTGTGTGTGTGTGTGTTTAAAAGCTTCCTCTTCATACCAAAGGAGGTTTGGTCTCCATGCCAGGGTTAGCACCTTGCTAATGATTTTCAGATAAAGTTTCTAACCTAGAGATAGCAAGCAGGCTGTGGCCCTTGTTCTCCTAGCATAAAACTTCGCAGCTGGTGTTTGGGGTTTCAGTAAAGTGCCATTAAACTGGATAGGCAAAGATTTGACTACAGCCACTTCCTAGGAGGGAATTGGCATGGTAGAAAGAGCCAAGACTCTGAGGTTAGACTGAGCTTCGTTCCATGTTCTGTACTGAATTAAATATTGAGCAACTTACCTAAATACCATGGAGTCTTATTTTGCCCATTAATAAGGTAGCAATAAAAACAGCTACCTTTCGGACCATTGTCAAGATTAGCAGAAGGTGAATATGAGCCCTTTGACACACAGTAGGCAGTCAGGAAATGTCCATTATTTCTTAATGTCATTACTATTATTCTTTGTAAGTCCTGCAATAACTCTTGAGTTGCTTTAATTCTAAATTCTATGGTTTCCATTTAAAATAATGATTCATTTCCACTTCTAAAACTGAATATACAGAAATAAGTAATTAAAGCAAAGCAACCCAGTTCCGTCTTTCGCTTTCTCCACCCATGCTAAGTTATAAATATGGCTTACTATGGTTAATTATTTATGTTTGTTTGCTCTGTCTTATTTAAATTAAAATGTAAATCCTTCTAGGGCAGGAACTCAGTGTTTCCCACTTTGTGCACTCTTTCACTCCTTCATTCTGTTAGTTATTATTAAAATCTTATTAGTAGAGCTCCTGAAGCTTTTTTGATATATTTTGGGGTCATAATCAAAAACGTATGTAGTAATATCACCCTGCTTAATTAGGAATCTTTATGTCACATTACAAATAGGGCCCAAAACCCTTAAAGTGTCCTTATATCTACAGCTTAATTTCAATTTGAGACTGCAATTTGAAAAAAAACAAAAACAAAAAAACAAAAAAAAACAAAGAAATTATAAAAGTAACAAAAATCATAAATGACAATTTTAACATTTATCTTGTAGGAACAGAGTCCAGTATGGTAATATAGTATACCTCGTGTGTTTTCCTGTTCAAAAGCTTATTGCTAATTAAAATAAACATTAGATTCCTGAGGTTTACTGAAATTTTATTGCTCTTTTTTTTTTTTTTAAAGGGCAAGTGTGTGTGTGTGAGAGAGAAAACGAGCAAGAGAGAGATAAAAGTTAATTAATAGAATTTGGCCTTTCTCCAAAATATACTCTGTGAGTTTGAGGTATTTGAGATTGGGCAATTCAAATTGGTTGGTATGTGAAAAACATCTGTCATGATGGGTCTTGCCATAAAATGCTACTCACTGGGAAGGCACAGCAGCATCTTCAGCACATCATTACAACTTTCAAAAATATCCACTTCCTGTATGACACCACTAAGTATCTAGGTCCTGATTGTGCGATATTCAGTATTGATTATAATGCTTTTCACCTCCTGAGATTGGCTTCAAAAGTTGAATGGTAAGTGAAGTCATTAGTTCCCCCCTTGGATTTGATTTATATCTCCAGTGGGAGCTAGTTTTTCCACCACTTTTTCTTAAATGGAGTTGGGAAAGTTTGATTGGGTTTGGAGTACCCTAT
This sequence comes from Canis lupus baileyi, assembly GCF_048164855.1. Taxonomy (NCBI): domain Eukaryota; kingdom Metazoa; phylum Chordata; class Mammalia; order Carnivora; family Canidae; genus Canis; species Canis lupus. The sequence goes on along the minus strand of NW_027326430.1, from coordinate 561,229 downwards.
CTGGAACTATTTATAATCTATTAGTCCCCATTTACTACGAGGCCTGGAACTAATTGCACATAAAAATTCCCAACTAGATTTTGAATTAAAATAGTTATTTTTATGGCAAGACCTGGGTTTCCCAAAAGGTGTTCCATGAAATACTAGTACCATGAGATGCTCCTCAGAAAGGGATTTATTATTCGAATAAATTAGAAGGAAAACAGTCCATTGATTCTCCCTCTTGTTTGCATATTGCTAGATTTTAGGGTTCACAATAGCAGTATAAGTGTAGATATTGTTTTTCATTAGAGCATGTAGCATTGTGAGGAGCAAGTGGTAGACATATGAAAATATTGTTGATAAATGAAGAAATTAATGAAGGCTCAGACAGTCCTGAAGGCTCAGGAAGTCCTGTGGTAAAGAACCCCACTTAGCTTTGTCCAATCAAACATTCTCCAAATTTGTGATGATCACCAAATCAATGCTCTTTGTACAAAAATAGTAATGTTACATGGAAATAATCTTCCAAAGAAACATTTTAGGAAGTTCTGGCCTAGAGTATTAATCATATTCATTAAAAAAAATAATTTTACATGCATTCATACATTTAACAAATATTTTGGCACCTCTTATGTTCTATGTCCTGGGAGTATATCAACCAACAAAACAGAAGCTCTTCCATTGTTGAACTGATAGCCTACTATGGAAAATATGATACATATATGTTTTAGTATAAGGCAACGTGTGGCGTCATGAAGGGTATGAATTAGAAGACTATGAGGTGAGAAATGGAAAAGTAATCATGCTTGGATATCCTCATGATGCAAAAGTTAGGGAGCATTGGTTTTTTTGCATAATTCATGCATGATCATTGCTTGCACTTAGCTTTTGATCTGTAGGATTTATGTAGAAGGTCTACTACTTCTGTAAAGAGTAAAGTAAGGCTGCTTTGATTTCATAAATTTTTAATGGCTCCAGTGTCTCCAATGGCCCCCGAAATATTTTTCATACAGAAATATAACAATTTGCTTGATTCAAAGCCACCAAGACCATCCCTAGCACAGTTGTTATCCCTGCCACCAGCTGCCATAATTTATTTTCTTTGACTACTGGGGCTATAGAGGCCAATCAAGTATGAGGAATGAAGGAAATGAAATACTGTAGGTGTCAGACACTGAGGAGTGGTGGAAACACTATTTAATTAAAGAGTCAATGCTCCTTTTTTAAAAAGGCAGTTGCCAATCAGATACAACTAACTATGGTCATGAGCCTAATGTCAGCTAAGTTTTCTATTTGTCAAGAGAAGCCACATATCTGGATTTTTATTTACAACATTTTAACTGTATCCTTATATTTAAAATTTCAAATACCAATTCCACCATGCACATGCACACACACACACGCATGCGCACATGCACACCTGCATCCATATGTGGTAGATTCAACAGACACATTGATTTTCCTTTCTCTCAAAAAATCCCAAGAAAAATTACAATAAAGCAATGAGAAAAAAATATGTACACCTCAAAGATGTGGAAAACTGGAGAGGGACCAAAGCAGTACAATGTTGAGAGCTGATAAGGGGATGGGCCAGTGGTAATTGACTTAACTGACCCACGAAAGTTAAATCCCAAGTTTAACAAATATTTTGGCACCTCTTATGTTCTATGTCCTGGGAGTATATCAACCAACAAAACAAGCTCTTCCATTGTTGAACTGATAGCTTACTAGGGGAAATATGATACATATATGTTTTATCAGACTTTCTGAAAAGCTCTGAAAGTGATACCTAGTGCCCCTGGAACTGGGGAAGAAGGAAGATTGGTTAAGATCAGGACTGAGAAGCTGATTGAATGAGAAGCACTTTGATCCTTGCACACTCATTCTAACATTGTGAGCAATGGTTTTGCTACACTTTCAAGTATTTATAGATTTATCCTGGGTGAGTATGAATTAGAAGGTCTATGCGTTGGGGGATGCCAGGTAAGGGTGAGAACACAGATGCTGTAATGAATGCAAAGAGGGGAATTAAAGAACCTTCATAGAGAGTCTTGAAAACAGGTGCCTCCCCACCCCCAGCCTTCTTCTCCTGTTCAGTTCCAAACATACTGGCAGCCTGACCTTGAATCCCCAGGCAGGAAACTGAAAGAACGTTTTTCTTGGGGATCTGGTCAGTATTCTCTTAGGATACAGACACCAAGGGATCCCAAACCATGTCCACCTAGAACATTCTTCAGCAATACTACCAGTAACCTCATCAGCATGATTCTAATATAATAAGGGTTTTAATCTCCACCACTCTTCACAAAGCAGACAGCCAAGAATCAACAGACATCTGAAAAAAGTCTCTAATACGGGACAGAAGGCCCAAAGGGTAAACACGGCATGATAGGTGAGAGATTCTACAGGAAAAACCAAACCTCTAGAGAGGGACTGGACATTTTTATTTTCATATTTAGATATTGAGATAGTTAGTACTCATACTATAACCACACCAGGTGCACCAGCCCGGTGAGTCTTGGGTTACTCAAGCCTTACTCATGAACTTGCCTGCTGATTTCCCCAGAAGATTTTGTAAATTCTCAGGGAACTGAAACCAGAGCTACTGCTCAGTTTATTTTCTTCTTGGAGTTCTCACATAACAGAGCAATCACACCCTGTCTTTGTAACAGCTAAGATTGTGCTCGCTACTCAGGTTTGCAAGTTTACTAGCATATTAAAGACACAGCATAGGTGGTACAACTTTAAAACCAAACAAATAAGCAAGCGAATGAATGATTATCACAAGAGGGAGGACAGTGGTTACTTCCAGGGAAGGGAGGGTGTATTAGTTTTTGATGGCTGCTATAACAAATTGCCGAAAACTTGGTGGCTTGCCACAAAAAAATGTTGTTCTTTCGCAGTTCTAGAAGTGAGAAGTATAAAATCAAGATGTCAGCATGGCTATGTTTTTTCTGGAGGCTTCAGGAGAGAAGTCTCTTCCTCGTCTAACTTCTAGAGGCTGCTTGCATCCTTTGGACCACTCGAACCTCTGACATCATCATCACATCTTCTTTTTCTGACTCCGATTCCTAGTCTTCTTGCATACCTCTCATACAGACCCTGTGATGCCACTATGCCCAGTTGGATAGTCCAGGCTTTCTGCATCTCAACTTCATCACATCTGCAAAGTCTCTTTTTGCTATGTAAGGTAACATTTTCATAGATTGCAAGGGTTAGGACATGGATGTCTTTGTAGGGTCATTATTCTGTCTACCATAGAAGAAGATGCAATCTAGGAAGGTCACATAGGGGGTTTGGGAGGCTTTTAAGGTAATGTTTTCTTTATTAAACAGCATGATGGGTAATAAATGCCCATTTTGTTTTATCTTTAAGCCATACATACATGTTTTATATACTTCTCTTTATATGTCACAGGCTTCACAAAAGTGGGCTATACATTTTATATCCAAACCAGGTTTAGCATATGGTGTCCAGTTAGCAGATTTAATCTAGGAGAATTCTTGTATCACAGATCCTCAGTAGTAAAAAAGATGATGTAGACCTTATTTGGTGCTTTCCATTTCCTGTTGATTTGAAACTGTAGGCAAGGGTAACCGTCTACATCTGTCTTTTGGGATGTAGTTGAAGAGAGGCACTAACAGCTCTTTTGAGTGATCCTTGGGGATATGTCATCAAATTGACAATTTGGGTTTATTTTGTTCTCTCTTGGAGGACACTCGAAGGATTTATTTTAAAAAGCCAACATCCCAAATCATTCTATATTCTCTTCCTTTTCCTGAATGTTTCCAGACTCTAACAGACTTTTTACAAAGAGCCAAGGGTGTGGGTCTAAGTTACAGAATATATGCATAATTTCTCACAGTATGTGAGACAATAGCATTTTCTTGACCACTTTCTTGAAATTTTCAGGTAGCAATTTTTCTTTTCCTTCACCCAAGCCAATCATCTCTCCAGGAATGCTGGGAAACCTTCAGGCTTAAAGAATTTAGAAATGGTGGATGGGATAGCACCAATCAGTTAAAAAAAAAAAATCTAACATCAGAGTCTACTTTGAAAACTGGGGTAGGCGTAATCTTGTCAGCAGGAACACTCCAGGTAAGTTTCTGTCCAATTGTAAATTGATGAGTAAGATACACAGCACATTGACCCTGGCAGATTTCCTTAGTGTTGCACTTCCTCAAATGATTGAGCCCATAATTTTTGTAGAACTTGGGCCAAAAGTTGAATGATTCCAAAATAAAATTTTATTTTCTTGCAGTATTTGTCTGATTTTTTTTTCAGTCCAGGCAAGCAGAACAGGATATAGAAAATTTAGAAAAAATAAAATGCCTTCAGTTCTTTCCAGAATAAAAAGTTGATATTTTAAAATTCCCAAGCAAACTATTAACCGTCAGAAATTAGAGATGAGCAGCTGGGAAATATCAAATTTTTAAGCTTGAAAAATTTCACATATACAAGAGCATGTTTCTCAGTGGTTTAAACTGTCCAATTGTATGACTTCTTCAGAATAAAGCTTAAAGTGGTTTTCTTCATTTAAGTTGAAAAATGCAAAAGCTAAGAGATGACAATGCATAGGCATCATAACAGATGATTTAAAATGTTTATTTTGTAATCTGTAGAGGTGTGAACAAGAAGAGGTTTCCCAGTTGACTCAAGATTGATTTCATTTGGATGTTAGGGAGAAATATGTGCCTGAAATGATGAGTTTGCCCTGAGCCCATACTTTAAACTCCGGCTGATTGACTCTGCTACCAGCAAACGGAAGTCTCTGATACAGAATTCCTATCGAAAGCAAAAGTCTTGGGCTGCTTCCTTTCACTTTCATCTCTAGTTCTGTGTGGTCTTGGATTTGAGGCTCTGGTTCTGATCTCATCTCTGGTCTTGCTCTTATGTTTTGGATTCAGGCCATCACTTGGGATTTGCTCTTCAGCAAAAATCCTACCCCCAAACACTATGATAAGCTCTCTCTCCTTTGATTAAGGTAAAGTGTTGGTACATTCCACAAAGCCATGGTTTTTAATTGTTGTTGTTTGTTTTGGTTTTTATTTTGGTCTTAAGTAGCACTGAATATGAGTTATCATCAGCCAAGTCGAAGTTGGACTGCACAAAGTTCAGCCTACTTCCTTTTCACTTTCGTTTGTGATTCACAGAATCTTGAGAACTACTTCAAGTCTTCATTTCCCAAAGGATATCCCTTACAACTTAGAGCCAAGTTAAGTAAATGAGTAAAAAGAATCTATGCATCAAATATGTTTAGGTGATTTGGGATAAAATATTGTTTAAGAGCTTACTTTGCTACTAAATTTTTCAGAATAGGTAATATGCTTTGTGCTTCTAAATAAGCCACATTCAGTCAATCTTGTTTACAGTTTTCCTAATTGAAGCTTGGAGGGTGTGTGTGTGTGTGTGTGTGTGTGTGTGTCTTATGTTTTGTATGACTGAGTCATACCGTAGGTATTCATATTTCTAGTTAAAATCTAATGTAAATTTTTAAATCAAGAATATTTTGAGTCTTTGACTGTATCTCCAAAATAACAGTGAGACAATTTCAGTGAACTCAGCAAATGAAACTTCCATGAAAGAAGAAAAATGCAATTGTGTCTCCTGATATAGGTCATAAGCAACTTTTCCCAAAAGGTGACAACACACAAATTTCATGCATTTGTCTTTGTGACAATTCTTCCACACATTAATTGTCGTAACATTTGTAATACTAAAAAATAATAATTCTAGCAATACCTACAACATATTAAACAGAGGCTATGTGCCAAACACTATGCTTAACATCTATCTCATATTAATGAGAAATAGAAAAAGGCTCAAATAAAAACAAAATAAAGAAAGAAAGAAAAGAAAAAAAAAGAAAAGAAAAAGAAAAAGAAAAAGGCTCAAATAGAATAAAGAACATTTCTTTATTTTACTTAACTAATAAGTAATAGAGTTCACATTTGAATTCAGGACTGCCTAACTCTATTCTATCATCCATTCAGTGATTCTTTGTTGAGGACATATATGTACAGGAAGTGAGGTATAAGATCTTTATTCTCATGGAACTTAGTTTTTATTGTAAAAAATACATAATAATAATTTGACCTAGTTAAACCTCCCTTGGAGATGACAAGGCAAGTTCAAGTAATATAGCTCCATGTCCCTAATATAAATCTAAACCACTCTATATTTGGTGGTTATGGAAGACCTTTATTAAAAAAAAAAAAAAAAAGCAAAGAGGTAGCATTTGAGTTGAATGATGAGGAAGAGTGAGTCATAATAAGCTCTGAGGGAAAGATATTTCCTGGTAGAGAGATGTGCAAATGCAAAAATTTGAGGCAGGAATGATATTGATGAGAACTACTAGAAGACCAGAAAAGGCAACCTACCACAGGGCTAGTTATGTTTCAAAGCCTAGTCTGAGGTTAGATCTCATATGAACCCATCATGAATAAGGCCATGATGAGGAGAGTTGGTTTTATTTCAAGTAAAATGAGAAGGTACTGGATCAGGTAGTGACATAATCTCATTCACAATTCTATAAGATCACATACGGTCTAGTGACCAGGCGATAGGTAGAGCAGGTGAGGAGGGGGGCAAAAGTGGAAGCCAAGAAACTATTTAGGAACCTATTGCAAAGGTTTAGGCCAGTGTTTTTAGGTCAATAGAAATATAATGCAACCCACATATATAATTTTTAATTTTCTTATACCCACATTAAAGAAAAAAGAAACCAAGGGCACCTGGATGGCTCAGTTGGTTAAGTGTTTGCTTTCAGCTCAGGTCATGGTCCCAGGTCCTGGGATTCAGCCCTGTGTTGGGCTCCCTGCTCAGCAGGGAGTCTTCTTTTCCTTCTCCCTCTGCCCCTGCTCGTGCTTTCTCTCTCTCAAATAAATAACTAAAACCTTTTTTAAAAAGAAGAGAAAAAAGAAATGGGAAAATAACTTTAATCATATGGTTAATTTATCCCAAACTATCCAACATATTCTCATATCAACATGTAATCAATATATGAAAGTATTAATGGGATATGTTACATTCTTCCTTGGGTATTAAGCTTTTAAAATCCAGTGTATACTTACAACACCCAGTTTAGACTAGCCATATTTTAAGTGTTCAATGGCTTCATATGGCAAGTAATTATAATATAGAATGGTGCAGATACAGATGACCGTTAATGGCAGTTTTGATTAGGGTGATTGTAATGGGAATGGAAAGAAGCAGAATACTTGGAAAATATGATTTAGGATTATTGTAAATAAGAGATGCAGAGGAATCAAGGACGATGTTTAATGTTTTTGGCTTAAGCAATGTCTTAGTATGTTTGGGCTGATGTAACAAAATACCGTAGACTAGGTAGTGTGTAAACAACTGAAATTTATTTCTTGCAGTTCTGGAGACTGGCAAGTCCAACCAAGATCAAGTCACCTGCAGGTTTGACATCTGGTGAGAGCCTACTTTCTGGTTTATAGACATCTGTCTTCATGCAGTGACCCTGCATGGCAGAGGGAGTGAGGGAGCCCTTCGGAGTCTCTTTTATAAAGGCATTACTCCCCTCCATGGGGGCTCCCCCTCCATGACCTAATCATCTCCCAAAGGCCCCACCTCCAAATGCCCTCATACTGGGGACTGGGTTTCAACATATGAATTTGGGGGGAAAATAAATATTCAATCTCTAGCAAACTCAGAAGAGGGTGGTTTTATTAATTGAGGTGAATAAAAATGGAGGTTTTGTGACATACTAAAGCTGGGATTTTAGGAGAAAGATGCTTTAAAAGAGTAATCAAAATGCCAGTCCATAACAACTAAAATATTGTTACCCATTAAAGGTAACTATGGCCTCTTCCCACTACCTTCTTGCTGACACCAAAGAATATGATTGCCAATATGTGGTCCACTGACTCTGAACCACAAGGATGCAGATAAAAATGACAGTCCTGAGTCCAGTGACAATTCCACTGAATTAAAAAAGCAGAGTTTCTCAGACTTTAATGGCATGGTAATTTAACAATAGTGTACTAGAGCTATCTAGCTAGTGGTGTACTAAAGCTAGCTCACTGTTACTTGCCCTTGCAAGAGTTGATAGTTAAACGTTCAGAAATTTTGAGACTGTGTTCATATTGTATTGGTACCTTGACACTGACCGCAGTAGGAGTATTTACACCATGGGAATGGGAAAATTCTACAACTTAGGGCTTTCTTATGCCCAGAGAGTGGGATGTTAATTATCTGCAGGACACACAAGGAAAGGAAATGAGGACAAGAATATGAAGAAAGCACCCTATACACACATATTAAATGTGCATAAATGTTTTTCTAAAATATAGCAAAAGCTACACAAAGTAATGACAGAAAGGTAAATCCTTAAGTTTCAGAAATGAGAAGTTTAAAACAATATTATGCACTGGAGTTGAAGAACTTAGGAAATAAGATTTTAATATTGAGAGAAATAGAATCGATTCCAGCATTATATAATATAAATATAATCCCAATGAATTACAAATTGGGTTTTGTGCATAAAGCCTAGAGTCCTGGCGGAGTTATCTAATATTCTTGCTGATGATAAGGATATAGACTGAAAAATTGTGAGCTTTGTTGGAAAAATATAAAATTACATATGCATGCTAAAATTCAAGGGTACTCCTTAGAGAATTAAGAAAATACAAAGCATAACATTTTTTTTAAAAAGATTGTATTATTTATTTGAGAGAGAGAGAGAGCATGAGTCGGGGGGGGTGGGGAGCAGAGAGAGAGAAAGAGGGACAAACAGACTCTGCGCTTAGCACAGAATCTGACTGGACTCCATCCCAGGACCCCAAGATCATGACCTGAACCGAAGGCAGACACTTAACTGACTGAGCCACCAAGGGCACCTACAAAGCATTTTGTTTTGTTCCCCTACTTTTAAAACAGTAGGGGAACAAAATAGTTTTTAAAAAAATTAATCTACAAAATCAGGAAAGAAATGAAAAATAACTAAATATAAATACAAAATGACATGATGGAAAACAATCCATACATCAGTAATCAAAATAAATTTGAATAGATTAATTTTGCCTATTAAAAGCAAACATCTCCTACATACACCATTTAGGGAAAAATTCACTTAATGATATAAAAATGTTTGAAACAATAGATGAAAAATATGTAATAAGCAAAAGAAAGCTTGTATAGCAACATTAATATTAAGTAATAAATTTTAAGACGAGTAGCATGCATAGGATACAAGGAACTTGCTTTTAATCATTAATAATTATAATAATAATGACACTAAAAACTACAATAATACAAATTAGTATAAACCTAGAAATAAGCCTTGAAATACATGGAGCGATAATGGGCAGACTACCAAAAAGAAAATGACAAATATATAATTATATTCAGAATATCTTGAAGTATTTTTTCTAAATAAAGAAATATCTGATTGCAAAAACAATAACACAAGATTTGAAAAGGTGTACTTAACAAGCCTGATCGATATGAATCTCTGAACCCAACTTTTAAAAAGATTTGTCACTTTCAAGCCCTCATAAAATATTTACAGAAAAAACGTCTCTAGGCCAAAAAGAATATCAACACATGTAAAATCTTACTTCAAACCATTTTTCTTTAACTACGGTGAAATACAAGTAGAAATGGCTTTAAAAGTAGCCCCTAAACCTACTTGTTCAGAAACTAAAAATTAAACTTTTATATGTGTCGTGAACACATAAAAGAAAACACAACACAGATTGCAAAATACTTAAAACTGAATCACTAAAATACTACAAACCCAAATCAGTGGAATGAAATTCCAGTTTTAAGATATCAGGGTGGAGACAAGTATGTTTTTTTACTTCTTGGAAATCACCCCAACACAAGAGTGAGAAATAAAGAAATGAATACAGGCATCATCCTCAAGGAAACAAAGAGGCATCTGTAACCTGGAACCACAATGGATGTTCAAGGGCTGCCGACTGCACTGATCATCAAACAGGGACCCGGGAAGCTGGAGCGCACACCTGCACCCACTTTACATCCGACAAAGGCAGGAGGACACGGCTCTCCACAGTAGGTGGGCACCCTGGAAGGAATAACCCTTATCTGTTGTTTGGTACAATTAAAACTGAGTAATTGCATTGGCAATGGGGACTTCTTGGGTCTGTTTGGCAAAACAGGACTTCAGGGCGATGAGGGGGTTGGGGGTGGGGGGGGTTAGAATGAATAGGGAAACATCCAGATCTATACCCCATAGGTGCAGGAAGCAGTCAGCAAAGGAGGCGGAATATGGAGCAGAGAGTTTAAGTTGTAAGCAGCCCTGCAGATGGCATTCTCCCTCTCTCCCTCTCTCCCTCTCATACACACACACACGCACACACACGTGCACACACAAGGTCATAGGAGCTTTACTGTCCATCACTGAGGATTGTATCTACCAGGTAACACAGCCCTGTCTCTTCCCCCCACCCTGCACCTCCAATATGCGTCCAGCAGTAAGTGATCCATGGGCAATTCACAACATACACGGACAATATATAATAATAAAAAGGCAACCAGGATTGTCTCTCTGTGTAAAGACAGGCATGCAAAAATAAATAAATAAATAAATAAATAAATAAATAAATAAATAAATAACGGCAGCATCTATGTGAAGACTGCTGTTTGATGTAAAAGAAATGGGCAGACACTGCTGAGTATGGAGGAACTCAGGGAAAGTATTTCCCTAGAGCCCTTCTTTGAAGAAATGGCTGGAGGAACACTCAACAACAGGAAAAATCCTGCAGAAGTGTCAGCCAGGTAACTGCCAGCCTAAAGCTGCAACGACAATGGGTTTAGAATGGGTACAGAGTTAAAGATTATAAATTAGATAATATAAATGTTATATATATCTAATGATCTGTCAATCTATATATATGTGGTAGGATATATGGCATATTATATGATATATATACTACGTACCCTGTGTGTGTATATACACACTATATGTATATATATATATACACACATACCTTGGAGATATAACGGGTTGGGTTCCAGACCACTGCAATAAAGCAAACATCGCAATAAAGGGAGTCAAATAAATTGTTTGGTTTCCCAGTGCATATCAAAGTTATGTTTATACAGTAGTCTGTTAAGCATAGAATAGCATTATGTCCAAGAAAGCAGAGTATATACCTTAATTCAAAAATATCACTAAAAAGTGCAAACCGTGATCTGAGCTTTCAGCAAGTCATAATCACGGATCACAGATCACCATAACAAATATAATAATAATGAAAAAGTTTGAAATATTGCAAGAACTACCAAGATGTAACACAGAGACATGAAGAGAGCAAATGCAGCTCAACACAGGTTGCCACAAACTTCAGTCTGTAAAAGAGTCAATATCTGCGAAGCACAATAAAGCAGCGTGCAATAAAGTGAGTTTTGCCTATATAGTATATATACAGAGTATGACATATATAATACAGTGATACATAAATATGTGTGTGTGTATGATCAAGACAACACATCAAAAAAATCAAAATTTGGAAGAGGAACAGAGATAAAAATTACGAGATACCCATCATATCCTGATTTTTTTATACCTGGAGTTTAAAAGATACAAATTAAAGTATATGAAACAAATAATAATGTAAAATTATATTTATAAGTATGAATGCAAGTACTAAAGGAACTACAAAAATAATTTTGTACATTTGTTACATTTTAGTAACAGTGCAGGGATGAAAAAAAAGAGGTCAAGTGAAAAGAAGAGCAAATGGAGTATTTTAGTTGCCCCATCAGTATTCTCTAGAAGAGGGAGTTGACAGGAATATGTACATTCTGATTGCAGAGTCCACAAGAGGGAAAATTAGCTAGTGAGACTTTGGAATAATGAGGAGCCACCCAACACACAACAAAATTAGGGGAAAAAAGCAGGGAGCAGCGATACATATGGAGAGTATAACTTAGATCATAGCTTGAACTCTCAGACTTTATCAACAGATGTAAATTCTATAAAAATGTGAAGGCAGGAAAGGAAATAAAAGCCTTTCCCAGACTAGATTACAGCTCTGTACTGTAGAGCTCAGTGCCCCCTGCAACTCTGCATTACCCAACATGACACCAACACAGAGGGATTTAACAGAAGATGTAGAGGGATGGTGGGACGGGCCTAAACATAAAAATGTGGAGTGAAGATTAACTAGCAAATGAATGCTCAAAGGAAATAAGGATTCTGATTTTCCTGTAAACAGAGGTGGATTCAGAGGAAAGGGCATTAAAATGACTACATAGTGAACATGAAAACTCTCAATCCACAATGAATATCTAATAGGTATGAGTCATATGCACCACACAACATACTGGCAAAAGTCTGAAAACAAAAGCTATGGGAAATACTAAAAGTACACAAAATCCCAATAGGAGTAGATGGCAACTTATCTCTCCTATTGTCCAGTCAAGTATGATGATCAATAATAAGAAAATTAAAAACTCTAGAAAAAATAAATAAGGAGATCTAATAGTGTGTGTGTGTGTGTGTGTGTGTGTGTGTGTGTGTTTAACTCTAGATTCAGGACAAAGAAAAGAAGCCTTTACAAGGGCCTATGTGATACTCAGAATCGATAGTATATAAAGCCACCATAAAATCTTAGGAAATTCCAAGGAAGTGAAAATAGGACAGTAGGACAGAGAACATTTCCTCATCAAGATAAAAGATATGGTAACAAAATTAAAGAGAAAAAAAAAAACAAGCAAGGAAATAAAAATCTATAAAAACTTGACTGGGTGGCCCGGGTGGCTCAGCGGTTTAGCACCACCTTCAGCCCAGGGCCTGATCCTGGAGTCCTATGATCGAGTCCCGCATTGGGCTCTCTGCATGGAGCCTGCTTCTCCCTCTGCCTGTGTCTCTGCCTCTCTCTCTCCGTGTCTCTCATGAGTAAATAAATAAAATATAAAAAAAAAAACTTGACTAAAACCGAAAATAAAATCCAAGATTATTGGAAATTTATATAGTAATGAAATGTCTATTAATAAAATGCAAACCATAGGTTAGCATTTGTGAGATTCAATTAAATATTTAAGAGAAAAATTCACATGATAAATACTAAAACTGATAAAAATGAAGGCTAGCATTCAGCTTAAAAAATAAAGGAAATATAAATAAAATCAAAAGGAGAAATTCCAAAAATAAAAGCAGTCATTAATGCATTTAGAAATATAAAGGAGAAATTACTATAACAATAAAAAAAAGCTTTCAATGATTGCCTACTTAATCTCTGCAGGGCATTCCTAGATCGTATTTGATTTAATTTTTTTTCAGGGCATTACTTTAAATGGCTTCAACATATTAATTCAGTTTGAAATTAAAGTCCTCCATAATAAGAATCAAGAAAATTAAAACTACTTTTTGAATAGACAAATCATTCGAGAGATTAGTTAGGAAAAAAATGGAGAGAAATAAAAAATACACAAATTCAGCTATAAAAATATGAATAAAACTACAGATCAAGAATTTTACAAAGATCAGAAAATATACAATACAATTTCCTGGGAATATTGAAATTTTAGATCAAATGGATACTTTTTTTTAAAGATTTACTTATTTATTTACTCATGAGAGACACAGAGAGAGAGGCAGAGACACAGGCAGAGGGAGAAGCAGGCAGGCTTTCTGCAGGAGCCTGATGCGACACTCGATCCCAGAACTCCAGGATCACACCCTGAGCTGGACAGACGCTCAACCACTGAGCCACCCAGGCATCCCTCAAATGGATACTTTTAAAGAAAAAAAGTGTGAATTAATCAAAATTGGTACAAGAAAAATTGTGGCACAAGATATCAATAATTAATCCTTTAATCCTTAAAGCTCCAGCAAAAAAAAAAAAAAAAAACAAAAAAAACATGTAAAAGCATGCTGGAAGGAGATTTTTCACCATTAGTCACTCACAGGCTCTCTTAGATATATTTTAATAACAAAAAATTGCATACTACGTGAGGATCTTACAAATAAGAGAATTTCCATAGAAATGGACAAACCGATCCAAGGAATGGTTTGGGGAGCCCAGGATTGATCTATGTACATAAGAGAATTTATATGATAAGTTAATGATTGCAAATTAGTGTGGATGAGTCAGCTGTGGATAAAGGTTACTAGAACAATTTACACATACGTGCTGAAAAAAAATTAAGTAAAAAAGATTAATAGAAAGTGAGCAAATTACTGTAATCAGTAATTCACAAAAGGGGATTTCTGAATGGCCAATAAGTACATGAGAGAAGGCTCACATGCTCTAATAATTGGAAAAATGCAAAATAGCAGGATATCTTTTCACACTTATCAGATTGGCAAAACTGAAGAAAAGTCTGGTAATACCAGCTGCTGCAGGGGATATGGAGACTTGACAGTACTCAACCATTGTGAGGGAAAATCATGCATTCACCAAAAGACCAATTTGTTTTCTCCCACTCTGAACCCTCTGCCCCACTCATGTCCTTTGACTTAACACCTGTCCCAAGTCTTAACTCGGGAACCACTTTCTATGACCCTCTCACTCCTCCCAGATGATATTTGCATTCATTATTATTATTATTATTATTATTATTATTATTATTTATTTTTTAAAGATTTTATTTTTTTATTCATGAGAGAGAGAGAGATAGTGGCAGAGACACAGGCAGAGGGAGAAGCAGGCTCCATGCAGGGAGCCTGATGTGGGACACGATCCCCAGACCCCAGGATCATGCCCTGGGCCAAAGGAAGGTGCCAAACCACTGAGCCACCCAGGGATCCCCAATATTTGCATTTTTAAAAAAATCCACCTACAACCGATTTGCATTTCGGACCCCTCTCTCCAGCCAGACTGGGCATCGAAATGATTAAAAGATTATCAAGGAATCCCACAATTCATTAAAGGATACACATTTCCCTTGTGCTCTTCTACTGCATTGACTGGTCTGTGTGTTTGGGGAAACATATCTCAGATTTAAGCATAAAGCCACAGCTCAGTTATTGCACATAATATACAGACCACCTCAGCAGCCAAGTCACTTGGGCTGGTGACAGAACAGCTGCGGAGAAGGCCACCTCCTCCCTAGGAAGGAGGGAATGAGCGTGAATCCCCCCAAATCCTCTGTACACATCAGGTTCACTTGGTGTGGCTCAGAACTTTTATTTTATAACTGACCCACATGGAAAGAGTTTTTCCACGTTGAAATCAAAATGGGTGGGATTGGTTTTGTTTTATTTTAACTAGTTTTCCTTCATATGTGAGATTTCTGGCATATGGCCTGAGAAGTCTGCTGTAATGAAACGCATTTAGTGTGGAGAAGGGAAATAAAATAAAATAAAATAAAATAATTTTGTCTTCTTTTTAAATTTTTTTTCCATGCCTGTAAACACTCCATTTCACCTGGCATAAAAGTTGTTCGTGACCCAAGGCTCAGAGGCAAAACAGGTTTGGACCCAAAGGAAATAAAGAGCACTCTTGTCTTTCCTGTTCCACGGAGTGATTTCACTGATGGAGGGGTTTTGGTCTCCAACAGCTCTGCCCCCCCAAGGTGGCCTGCCCCAGGTGGAGCAGGTGTGATGGGCAGGGTAAATCCCAGTGACACCGGCCAATGGCCTTTACCCTCACCTGACACCACCCTTGCCATGGGGTCTTATGGGTGAATCCTTGCCAGTCTATGGCTTCCAGTGCTGTTTGCCACTTCTCCTTGGGGGATGCGGTCATGGGTGCAAGGTGAGCTGATTTTATCAGGGGATGCAGGTAAAGAGGCCGGTGGATCAGGCTGTATCAGAGGGTGTTGGGGTGAAGGAGACAGGGAGCAGGCTTTCTGCCTTAATCACCCTCCTGGGCCCAAGAAAGAAGAGCACAGGTGCATCTGAGCTCCCCAGGGTTCTGATTATCTCATGATAACCACATCCTCGCTCATTCCCTTACTGCTATTCTCCCCCCTGGGTTCAGATACAAAGAAGTGATTTAGGTGGCGGGATTGACTGACAAAAAACCGTCAGCCGGTCGGCACCGTGACATTCGGAAAGGAGAATAGGCACTTTCCGCAGGCTGGGCTGCCAATGGGCCAGTGTAAGCAAATTAAATGCTTCCTGGACAGAAGGAGGCTCCCACAGCTGCTCGTGTTTACATTTTTCAGTGCCCTTTTCACAAGCAATTCAAAACCGAAAGCCTACCAGCTCCCACTGCTCTTTCCAGAGATAAAGGGCAGGGAATATGCATCCCTACTCCCCAGACACGAGGTCCTTGGCCAGTGCCTGGAGATGGAGTCAGGGAGGTCAGGGGCCACACCCAGATGAATCTAGAGGATCCGGTGCAGCAGTGGTAGAGGTCTGACTGCAGGCAGAGACAGGAAAAGCCTCAGGCCAGGGTGCTGGAAGCAACAGATGAGTTACTTGTAGGATAATTCCACATCTGACTCTCAGATAAAGGGACCGTCAAAAAAAATAATAAAATAAAAAAAGGGACTGTCAATATTTCAACGGAATTTAATTCAAAGTGAGGGATTATGATGATGCTGATGCCTTGTTTTTGGACTGAGTACTTTTAAAAATCTGTTTATTAGTATAATGTGCATGGGGTTTTGGTTTGTTTTAATTTTTTCCCCCTTTGGAGAACAGAATTAAAATAGGGGATTATGGAGAAATGAATGGTAATTTAGCCAAAGATGGTTTTCTGACTGAAGGAAGAGAATGGGAAAGAACTGCTGATTTCAGCCATCCTTAAATGCAGAGGGGTGAAGCTGTGTAATCCTTCCGGCTTCCCTGT
The DNA here is from genome assembly GCF_048164855.1 of Canis lupus baileyi. Taxonomy (NCBI): domain Eukaryota; kingdom Metazoa; phylum Chordata; class Mammalia; order Carnivora; family Canidae; genus Canis; species Canis lupus. The sequence continues at coordinate 544,511 of NW_027326430.1, read as the reverse complement.
TCTCACAGGTGGATACGAAATATTTTGAACATTAAAGAAGCTGTTCTCTTGCAGATAAGTGGTCTGGTTTTTTTCTTCCGGCTTAATAGTTTCCAATTAGTGAGAGTTCTTATTTTCATCTTTTTTTTCTTTTTTTTTAAAGAGCCTAAGACTGTTTTGACTGCATATACTAAGCTCTATCCTAGGAGCAGGAGAGGTATCAGTAACGTGAAAGCCACGCACACATCAGTGAAATACTAGGACTGAGATTAGGATTAGGTGACTGCCTCAACAGCGGGAACGAGGACTCTTGTGACGGCATTCCTTGGCAGCACCATTTCGTTTCCTGGGCACTTTCGTGGACAGATGTGCCACTAAATAACACACTAGCACTCTGAAGCAAAATCTTGCAAAAACCTAAATGAGCCCTGGTGAAATCAACTACACTGGTGTAATTGGAATGATGTAATGAGGGGTGATGGATGGCTCGCCATCCTTGTGGATAGAACCATTTTATATGACATCTATTCAAATATCAGATTTTTAAAATAGTTACACACTCAACTTTTCCTTTCTCAAAAACAAAAAAAAACTTTTCCTTTCTCTAGGGGGATCCTCTTGCAGTTTCTATTTTTCTCATATGCAAGTAGAAGTCCCCTCCCCCTCAGATCCTACACACAGTAAAGGCTTGTTGGTCTTAATACTAAAAAAACCTACTAATACTAATTATAACTAGCAATACTAATAACATAAGGAAGTCATCCTTTTTCTCAACACTGAGAGTTTTGGTTTTTCCCTTCTGCAAAAAAATAAAAAAAAAATTAAAAAAAAAAAAAGGAACAAAGGAACAATAGCAAGAGCAACAAATATTTAAAGTATTCCCTTACTCAGGCAACATGAATTTAGAGATGGATTATAATATTAGGAGTGAAAGAAAGTTCATCCAGAAAACATACATCACAGGAAGGTAACCTAGGAAATAATGTGAAATACTGCAAAAGAATATGGGCCCTTGCAGGCAGTAACTGTAGGAGATGCTTTTTACTTACAACTAAAAAGATACAACTGAAACATGGATAATATTTAAAGTACACTGCTATGTATCTAAACATGATAGGCAAATTTCAGTCTGCTTATGGTAGAGGAAACAGAAGGTATACATTCATTTTACTACATGAACAGGGTTCCTAAATATGGAGAGCATATTTTTGTAAAGAATATAAACAATTTTAGAGTTTGTCTTTCTAATTTTCCAGTAAAGTCCAGGTTATTGATGGTAAAATGACTCGATGCAAATACATATTAAGTTTTCATTTATTTTTCCTGCACTATTCCTGAACACCTGAATGAAACATTTCATGAATGGAAAGTTAATCTACCCAGACCTGGATGCCTAGAGCACTATGAGAAACTGGACACTTTTTTGGATTTAGTCGACCACATAGGAGCATTGTGTAGAAAGCTTAAGATAGGGACTTGGTCTTAAAGCCTAGAGTTTGATCCATCGTTGAAATAATCACGGTGTTTTTCTTTTTTTTCTTTTTCGTTTGAATGGGTTCAAATCACTGGCTTACTCAATTTTCATTCAGAGCTTAATGCACTGAGCAACCCCCAAGGCACAAAATTTTAAACGTGAAGTGATTATTTCTGATGACAAATGTTCTTACTGACATCTGAAATGTGGCCATTGTATAAGTTCTGTATCTCCAGAAATGCTTTTGGGTATGGTTGTATTTGTCCACAGCACCGCTGCCTGTGCAAATTTCTCTATTATTTTTCATTGAATATTTTCCCCAAGGAAACAAAGAAGAAGCTTAACTTTATTTTATTTTATTTTTTTAGAAGCGTAACTTTAAACAGGAATTTAAAACTTTAAAGTCCTCTTGAAGTTTTGTGAGCAGCTTCTTTTTTTCTTTTACTCTATTAACAGACAGGTTTGTAGACATTCATTAGACGTGAAATAAGCATGCAAGTTTAAGATCGACAGGCATCGTGTTGGTCCTATCCGAACAGTGGTCAGCCCTATGAAAGTACAACTCCAAGATGGGGTCGTCTACTTTGATGGCTTAATCCCTGCCTATGGAACGCTGAAGTTGCACAATATGAGTAAAAGAAAATGAAGAGCAAGATGAAGTTACGAAGCAATTACAATTTAAGAACTAGAGACAGTTGCATGCGTTGGCATTATTATCTTGGTAAATTTTGTGATTTATATTAAGTATTAGGGTAAATAACAAGCAGTACTTTAAAAATATGTTTAGGGTAATGAAAATATCAGTATAACAAAGACCCTTTTTCCTACTAGTGCATGTGTACATGAAAAGCTTAAAAATAAGTAAAAATATTATTTGACTAAGGGATATAGTTAATTCAAAAAAGAATATGAAATTATGTATCTGCTGATGCACTTATTTTTAAGATTAAATACAAGACGATGATCATAGATTTTGCTTTAGCAAAGCATCGGCATCCTATCAACACGCATTTCCACAAGATACAATATCCAAGAATCAGGCACAGTGAAGGTATTATGACATGAATGCTCATAACCAAGTCAGAAATTAATCTTATAACACAAATCGATCTCAAGGTTATGTTAATTGTTCTTTCCTATGAGTATCAGCTACCAACTTTCAAACGGTACTCAGACTTCATCTATGGTCTGTTCTGGATTTTTCGCATTGGAATTTTTCCGTAACCTATGTTCTGTGTTAACTTCCCTAGAATTGATTCTCAGCATTAGCACCTCCTCCAAATTATTCCACAAGTAAAGTTCTAGCACATACAAGTATGCTTCTTTATTTTAACTCTTTCTCTTTTGGGATTTTGTGCTAAACTCAAGGAGGAGAAATGGATTTTTTTTCTTGGTGTGACCACATTGATGTGGCTCCATCTGAATTTGCCTCAGGCTATGAGGGAGGAGACAGTATGGCATGACTGTAAATGAAGAAAAATAGGGAAAATTAAGCAAAGCATCCTGTTTACCTTCAGCTGGAAAGCCGAGTAGAACAACCTGCTAAGCCACAGCCTTGTTTTTGGACAGATTATGCATTTCGTTAGCAAAAAGGTGGTTTTTAAAAGCACCTTTTTGAAAACATAATCACTGGACATGAAGAAAAAAATCGTCATTTTAGGGACCATTCCTGGAATAGGCAGACCTCTTAATTTATTTTAACTACTTGGGCAGGGATATTTCAAAGACACAGTCTCTGGGTATGTTGGCACCAAGATTAAACTGGGCAAGAGTTGTATCTTAAGTTCTTTCCTTGGGGAACATCAGCCATGTACTACCTCTACAACCATTCTTTCAGTACTTCTAAATATGAGTAACTCTGCAGATTATCCTGCCTCTATAAACAACCTGGAGTTATTACAGATGGGGACAAAATATTTTGTGGGGTTTTGTGGAAATTTACAGTGGAAATCTTGTTAAATTATGCACAGACTCTATACATAGTGGGGGAGTCTCAGCTTGAGAAGCTAAATGGGATATTTGCCTTGCACTTAGGCCACTTCTGTAGAGCAAACTGACTCTCAAGAGAGACTAAAGAATCTTTAAAAAAAATGGAAAAGAAAGTTGAAGTCCATTAAGATTGGTTTAAGGTAAATTTTAGAGTCAAAGAGAAGAGGTAATTTCACAGAAGGTCTTGACTCCACAGATTCATGTCTGGTAAGAGTAATTTTTAATACAGTGTTAATAAATACTCACTTTTAATTTTCCAGCTAAGTTGGTGGAATCAAACTTGCCCAGCAATTAAAACAGTGAGATCCTAATGCTGGCACTAATCTAACTTACTATGTGATCTTGGGCAACCAACTTACGTTCTCTTGTTTTGTCAGACTCATCCATAGTCTAGAGGTGTTAAAAGCTAAAGTGAGAAGATACTCCTCTTTGAAGAATTTAAACACCATCACAATGCCCTACGGGACGTATTTTGGATTATATATTTAAATAAGAATATTTATGTTATGTAGCAATTGTTCGCTTTAATTGCCATCATAATAACTAGAACAGAAGAATCTTAGAACTGAGATAAAAACCTAGAATTCACAGGGTACAATGATCTCCAGATTATTTATTTTGTCAGCCAAACCCCTAATCGAAGAAAATCTTACTTAGAAGTCCAGCGTTTACACCTGTTCTGAGCAGAGTTGCTCTAATATCTGTAGTCAGCCCGGTGTCCATTCCACGAACTCACAAACAAAATCTTTCACTTGTCCCAGTTCTAGGTCCCTCTAAGCCATCCCCATCTCCTGTATACAGAGGTGAACCTTACTTGTTTATTCCCTTCTATAGATAAAGAAGCTGAAATCCAGAGAGATCACTGTGCACTCAATAAATATACACTGAAAGTCACACTGCTGAAAATCAACCAATTAAATAACAACAGAGTGGATGTTAGAGCCCGAACATGCAGACCCTCTCAGGGCAGGGCATCCCTTTATTTTTCTCACTGTTTCCTTTTATGGTCATGGACACACACAGATTTAAGAGAAAAAGAGATCTTCAAGAGTCTGGTAGCCCGGAAAGTTGCGGAGCACTGATTAAACATAAAGGGTGAAGTCTTTCATCTTCACATATAAATCTAGGTCTTTGATCAGAAGATGAAGATCTCCAACTACCTTTGACAAGGAAGGAATGGTTATCCACCTAAGCAGATTAGGGGAAGACTCCACTATCTTCGTGCATCCTGATTCTTCAAGGAAATCCAGCTCTTTAAAACCCGCCTTGATGTGTTTGGGACTCAAATAAATTTGTTTTTCAATCTCTTTCCTTCTCAAAAGTAAAAATGAAGGCAAGTAGATGTCCTATTTGTGTTGTTTAATATCTCTACTCTAAAATAAGACATGATGAAATAATTGTCAGATCTATCTTCTGTGCATAATGTCATAAAAATGAACATATCTGAAAAGGTTAGTGATTGGACTCCCTCTGATTTAGAGCATGCTAACAAAAGGAGTACATTTCAACAAGTGTTTTAATGCCTACCATATGCCCAGTTAAAATCCAACTAGAAATGAGCTGGACTGAACAAGCAATAAGGCAAAATTTTTCTCTCGCTCTTTTTTTCTCCAAGAATGTTACCCAGGAAGATGTGTGACTGGAAGGAATAGCGTAAAACAAAAACAAACAAAACAAATCAGGAAAGCCCTTCATCTCCTTGGCCTACAAGTCTAGCGTAATTGTACTTTTATATCTTCTTCCTTAATTTGTTCTCTGTTTTCAAGAAATTTGCAAACAGCTACAGGGTGAGGTAATACCAACACAAGTTTATTTTTTGTTGGTAAGTGCTTATAAAATGACTATTGCTTATTGTAAGAAAATTAATAAAATATAAAATTACAAAAAATAAAAGGTCATTCAGAAATTGAATAGAATTTTTTCATTTTCTGTGCAAATATATATGTATATATATATGTATGTGTGCATACACACACATATATAAATGAGTGTATATAAATTTATATATATATATATATTTTTTAAGAACTTAGAGTGATTCTCCATGATGATGGTAAGGTCACATGATGTGGCACGAAGAACTCTAGACTGGAATTAGTAAGTCTATGATCTAGATACTACTATTTTGCCATTAGTTAGAAGACTGACCCAAGCAATCCCCACACCTCTTGGATGTCAGTTTCCTCTTCCATGAAAAAATAAACTTGAATTAAATACATTAAAAGTCCTTCACAGTTAAAATGATGATGATGAAGATGACGATGATGATGGTTATTATTAATAATGAGTAATGGCATATGATGTATAATATCATAAAGGTCAAATAAATAGATGCGAACTGCCTTCATGTATGGTGCCATATGAACGCCTACAGTCCCTAGACTTCATTATGTCAGGACTTGAAGATAAGGAAACAGAATCTCAAAGAGATTATGTGTTAGATCTTTCAGAGGCCAGTAAGGACAGATCTTTGCTTTACATTTTCAATGGCGAGGCTGTGCTGCAAACGCATTTACTTTTGCTACCTGGATTGAAATCCAGTTCCAGCTCTGAGGGGTAAATGTCACATATTCACACATAAGCCTGCTTGCAGGGTCAAGCTATTGCTTCAGTAATCCAGAAAATGAACATACGAAGTTAAAAGGCTGCTACAAGTTCAGTCGGCAATGAGACAGGGAGTATAACAGTCATTCAAAGGTACTTCAGTACTAGTTTGGTTATCAAGATGACACCTAGGAACATCTGCATATTTGCAACAGGTCTTTTTTTTTTTTTTCCTATATGTTTACCTAATTCTCTCCTGGTGAATCATCCTCCTAGGAATGAAATGACTAAAAATTCCATGAAGGGTTGGGTGTCTTTTATTTTGGGAAAATAATCCAAAGCCTGCAGCAAGGGAGCCATGCTCGCTGGAGGTGCAGGTGGTATTTTGGGAACATGAGCGTAGGTGGAACCCTTAGGATACTTGCCTTCCCCTCTACAAGCTTCAGCATGGTGCTGTGAGAAGGTCCAGTGGATAATTGGAAATCCCCCTATGCTTACCACTCAGAAATATTCTTTTGGCATGTTAGGTAAGAATGAAGTCATATTTAAGAAGTATCTTACTATGAAAATCTGTATTATCTCTCATCAAAACCTCATGAGAGAAAAGCTCTAACTCCACACACTATCCAGTTTTCTCCAGTATTATTACACACACACACACACACACACACACACACACACACTTCTGTATTTGCCCCAAACACACTGGGACTAAGAAAAGATAATCAGGGTGTGCCCTCTTGGGGATTCTGGCTCTGTGTCAAAGCTGGCTAACTGCTATCCACCCACCTCCAGATTTTCCCCAGAATTTTGAATTTCAAATGGATTTATCCTTTTCTTTGTTATTGCATTAAAAACATACTTGAATGGGGCAGAGGCTGCCATGTTCTGCCTCAAGACTATTGGATTTAAGATGAGAGCCTTTTGGCAAGAAAATATCCAAGAGTAAACTCTGGTGAAGAAAATAAGTCATTGCAGGGAATTTAGAAAGCACTTAGCTTTCAAACCAAGACCGATGGCAGATCATTATATCCTCTGGCTGGGCATGTGTCCTAAATATTTGGGTTTACTTGATGTCTTTCTTTTTTTTGTTTGTTTGTTTTTGTTTTTGTTTTTGTTTTTATTTTTGTTTTTACTTGATGTCTTTCTTAAGCAACTCTAGTAAGTTTTAATTCTCATTGTATGGATGTGTCATCAAGAAATTTCATTACAATTACAAATTTTCATCTAGAAGTGATAGAACATTTAATTCCTAACATAAGATAAAACAAAATTATTTTGCATTTTAAATTATTTTAAAATATATTATATATATGTTTTATATGGCTTACTACTAACAATAAACATACACAAAATATCTCACTCCTGCCCTATCCACGTTTACCAGTTCCACAGTCCTTAACTTTCTCATCTCATTTGCAAGCATATTTACTAGTTTTGTTTTTGTGTATATATTTCTACTTCTTTTTAGAGGAGTAGAAGCAAATATAAAGACACGTTTTTGTTCACTTTTTATTTTATAGTGATAAGAATATTTAAATCTATCCCCTTAGCAACTTTTAAGTGTACAATATTGTACAGCAAATCTCTAGAACATAACCATCTTGCATAAATGAAATTTTATACCCACTGATTAGCAAGTCCTCATTTTCTCCTGCCTCCTGTCCCTATCACTGCACTCTTATTGGAATGGCTAATTATTAAAACAAAACAAAAGACAAATGTCAATGAGGATGTTGAAACCCGTGTGATATTGGTAGGAATGGAAATTGGTACAGACATTATGGAAAAAAGTATGGAGGTTCCTCAAAAAATTAAAAATAGAACTACCATATACTCTAGAGATCCTACTTCTGGATCTTGACCCAAAAGAGCTGAAACCTGAATCCTGAAGACACATTCGCACTCTCATGTCCATTGGAGCATTATTACAATAGCAAAAATGTGGGAACACCCTAAATGTACATGAATAAAGAAAATGTGATATATACATGCAATGGAATATTACTCATCCTTCAATGAGAAGGGAATCCTGCGATATACAACAGCATGGATAAACCTTGAGAACATGATGAAAAAAAAAAACATGATGAAAAGTGAAATAAGCCAATCATAGAAGGACTGCATGATTTTAATAACATGAGGTATCTAAAATAGTTAATCTCTGACAAATGGTCATGAGACTTGTTATGGTGATAATTTTGTAATGTATATAATGTTGAATTACTATGTTGTACACCTGAAACTAATAGGATATTGTACATGAATTATACTCCAATTTTTTTTTTTAAGTAGGCTCCAAGCTTGGTGGGGAGCCAACACCGTGCTTGAACTCATGAGCCTGAGATCAAGACCTGAGCTGAGATCAAGAGTCAGACACATAACTAACTGAGACACTCAGGTGTCCCAATTTTAGAAAATTCACACAAAAAGGGCAAAAAGATGTTAGGCTTTTCTTTCCTCTCTTTCTGATACAGATGGTAATATGTAATATGTTCTGTACTTGGCCTTTCTGTTTTTCATTAACACTATATCTTGGGTATTTTTCCAAATTGGGACACAAAGTGTTTGTTCCTTCTTACAGCTCTAGAGTATGTTACGTCCAACTGTTAATTCAGCTAGTTCCTAGTAGTAGACATATCCTTGGATGGTTCCCGATTATTTGTAATAAAAGTATGTTTCCATCTAGGTAAATATATAAGATAAATTCTCATAACTGGTATGTCTGAGTCAGAGAAGGACATGAATTTATAATTTAGATAAATATTGCCAATTGGTACATTTTGAAGACAGTTGTTAAGTACATGAGACACAAGCATAAGATTCTGTTCTTATCACAGGATCTGGCAAAGAATCAAATTTGATCCAATTACACAGGGCTACTCATCAGAATTGTTTTGGGGAGCTTTTAAAATACAAATTCCTGGTTCATACTTTGGAAGGTGTGAGTCTTAGGGTCTGGAATGGGGCCTAGGAATCTGGATTTAAAGCTTTTCCAGGTGCTTTTGATCAGGGTGGTTTTAAGATCTTCTTAGGCCTCAGGTACTTAGACTTTTGAGATTACAACCTATATAATGTAAAAGAAAATAAAATGTCCAACATTCCACATGTTAGTGTAACTAAAGGATTTCTATAATTTAGCTTTCAACATCATTAAAATTTTTGATTTTTATAATTTTAATATTTTGGAATCAATAAATATTTTCCCCTTATCAGTTTAACAAGGTCTTTGAAAGATTGAAGGTCCCAAGCACTCAGTATGAAACAGTTCAGATGCATATTTGTAAACTGCTGTCCATCCTCATTCATGGATGGAGGCAATATTTTTAACCCTTACTTAGCTTTTCTCTATCAAATGCGATAGCCACGATTTCAGATTCATAATTTTATTCACTCTACTTCTTTGGAAAATGTGAAATGCAGAAAATTTTGATGGTTGGTCACTCCTCACCCAGCCAAGGGTGGCTCTTGAGAGGATCCATCTAATTTGTTCTGCTAAAACAAGGTGGCTGCAGACCGTCATCTTAAAGGGAATTAGGCTAATCTAAGAGAACCCAACTTTTAAAATAAATCTTAAAAGAAATAATTTTGTTGAATTTCATTGCCATCCCTGAAAGTCTGGAATTTAGGAGCCAGTTGTTATTATTTTTTTTTGTTTCCTTAAGTAATATCTAAGATCAACATGGGTCTCAAACTCCCAAGATCAAGAGCCACATGCTCTACTGACTGAGCCAGCCAGGCGCCCCGGCAGCTAGTTATTTTTTAAGTTATAAGTAATGTGTCTAAACGACAATCTGTGACAAATTTTGTGGGAAATTTATCTCAAGGAGAGTTTTATTGTTATTGGCTGAGGTTGGGCTAATCCACTGGAGAGGAAGGGATTGTTGTGTCTGAATAGACATAGCTTTAACTTCTGCATGGGCCAGACAGGATTCTTCAGAAAATATGCTACAGATTTAACCAGATTCAGACCATTCCAGCAAGAAGAGGGGATAAAATCAAGGAAGAGGGAGTGGGTGGGTGAAATTAACATTTCAAGCACTTGCTCTGGGTTGCAATAGCTGAAACACAATGTCCTCTGATGCTCACTTCATTTGTCTGTTCATAAGAATGACTGTCAAAATCTCCATATATGACTTTTCTCAGATTTTTCCAAAATAAATAAATAAGATGGATGAAAATGTGTGTGTGTGTGTATACATGGAATACTACTCAGTCATCAAAAAATGAAATTTTACCATTTGCAACGATGTGGATGGAACCAGAGGGTATTATGCTAAGTGAAATAAGTCAATCAGAGAAAGACAATTATTATATGATCTCACTTATATGTGGAGTCTAAGAAACAAAACAGAGGAACGTGGAGTAAAGGAGGGAAAAATAAAACAAGACATAATCAGAGAGGGAGGCAAACCATAAGAGACTCTTAATCATAGGAAACAAACTGAGGGTCACTGGAGAGGAGGGGGGTGAGAAGACGGGGTACTGGGTGATGGGCGTTAAGGAGGACTTGTGATGTAATGAGCACTGGGTGTTATACACAACTGATGAATCACTGAATGCTACCTCTGAAACTAATAATACGCTGTATGTTAATTAATGGAATTTAAATTAAAAAAAAAAATAAAGTGGTAAAGGGTACTAGGGGCCAAAATGTGCTAATGTACTGGTATAGCCATTATATGTGAAACCATATATATGGTGAAATATATGTGATACTCTACATACAATATATAATAACTGAAATATAAAAAATAATCAGTCAGCCACATATTTAGGTTCTCTTCTATGTCTTTGTTCTCTTTCACTTTCTTTTCAGAAGTAAAATGGATTGTGCAGATCTCATGTTTGGGCCTCATCTACGTAATTATTTAGGAATGCGGAAATCTAAAACTCATGAGAGAACTTGGATCATAATGATCACAAATTATTGGTTTCTTCTTAAAGGAACCTCACAGACCATGCCATATCTATAATGTAAAGTTATGTGACAAATAACAGCTTAGCCTTTGGGTGGTTTACACTGTAGCCCAAGGAAGAAAGTAGTTTCTTTGAGGAATTCTCTAAGTATAGCCGCATTTATTTTCATAAAAAAGAAACTGGCTCAAAGCTTGTAGTAAAGACACCCGAACACATGTTTATTAGTTCATGGAACCCCCTTTTAGAAAATATTCTTGAATATAAGCGTCAATTGTCCCTCTATCAGAAATCCTTATTTCTGGAAAGTTTAGGAACACCCCCAGATTCATAAAGCTCTGTTGTCTTTCATCAAGAGTCACTCATATTTCAAATATCAACAAATGGCACAGACTGAGATCGCCTACATGCGCATGGCACCTGGACACGAAGATAGGACTTTCGGAAAGAATCGAGCTACTAGATTTCCTTCATCATATTTTCATTTAAGTATCGCACTGCATAATGGAGAAGCGTGGGCTGAATGCAGAAAGCCAGGTAAACTTTCCAAGCAAGCGTGCAGGGATACACAGGATGGAAACTTTTAAAATTCCATACAGTTTATTCAGGCAGAACCAACGATTTTAAAATGAACAGTGACAGATCAATTTTTAATGGTAACTCTATTATTTTTCTCTATTATGAATACTACGTGTTAGCCGACCATGAAAATTATGTTGACATTTGAAAAGCATGTGATTAATTGTAGCAGAACAAACATTCTGAGCGCAGCCTCCGTTTAGGAAGGCGATACCAACCACGAGCCCTGATTAGAACATTGTTGGCACCTACAGGAGTGGTCTTTTTCTCTTTTAAATCCACTAAATGTTAAAGATCCTAGGTATGCTGGTGATGAACTGATAGACGTTGGAGGCACAATGGATTGCGAAGATGCTGTTGTGCAAACACAGCTCTTCGTTCAACTAAAATCTAAGTACATTCGAGAAGTGAAACCAAATCACCTTACAAACTCTGAGGCCACAGTCCAACATGGCCAAATGATGCTTACAGTTTATAATTTCCAATATTCTTCCAATTTTGCTGCAAGTTTTGTGCTCAGACATTACAAAACAGTCACTGTGTATCAAAGTACACATGTGAGAAATTTTATTTCTCATGCGGCGTAGTGATGTCATTTAAACTTTGTTTTTGTTTGTTTGGTTGTTTTTTTTTTTTTGAAAGTAGATTGCTTTTACTTTTTTTTTTTTTTTTTTTTTATTTATTTATGATAGTCACAGAGAGAGAGAGAGAGGCAGAGACACAGGCAGAGGGAGAAGCAGGCTCCATGCACTGGGAGCCCGATGTGGGATTCGATCCCGGGTCTCCAGGATCGCGCCCTAGGCCGAAGACAGGCGCCAAACCGCTGCGCCACCTAGGGATCCCTTCTTAAAAAATATATAAAAAATAAAGATTTAGAACCGTAGCCATAAAATAATGAGATGGGCTTTCATAATATTCAGCCATCCAGGGGCCAAAATGTGCGAGTGGTGTCAACCACTATGGTGTCAACCAACCAAAATGGGAGGTGTCAACTATGTCGAGACATCTCTAAACTCCAGATATGTAGTCCAACTGCCCTTTCTCTTTGATAGTCTCACCACTTTTTAATAGAAGATCTGGGGATATATTATTTAACCACAAAGCAGAGAGCACTGCAACAACCCGTGGAAGAATTGAACTTCAAATTCTATACTCCTCAGGGTCATGCTCAAGCTACCTAAGTTAAATGATCTGGAATATACGAGGTTTGTAAAAGCCACATTTAGTCTGTCATTTCCAAAGAAAGAAAGGAAGACTGGGATAAGTCTTTGATGGAAAAGGAAAAATCAAGTCAGAACCTGGATCATAACTCAAGCAACCAAACTAGCTGGCTCTGTTGGGAATACTGCAATGTGTCTGAGACTGCCTTTTCACCAAAATCGTACACAATTCAATCTGGGCTGTAAGAAAGTGGTGGGTATTAAGAAGTGAGAATAAATGCAATAGTGTTCATCATGTGAGGGAAGCCAAGCTTAGTGGCCCAGTTTTATATAAAACTGGGGAAAATAAAGTTTTAAATAAAACCGAGGGGAAAATACAGTCATGAAAACAATATGCTTAAAGCCCTCTCATGTTGTTTAGCAGGGACTGGAATGGTTAGATCTTCAATCTACAGGCCTAGGATGTGTGCATGCAAATTTTTAAGAGTAAAAAATTCCTACAGGATAATGAACCACATATTGCAGGAAAAAAAGAGTATGATGTAACATCATACTCATAGGCTCAGGCCTGGAGCAACAACATCAGTATGTGCTAATTCTAGAAAGACATTTCAACAAAATTACTTTTCTTGGCTGGTGGTAATGAAGGCACCTTCATCCTGACAGTCTCCAAAGCCTCCCTAGATCAACAGGAAAAAAAAAAAAAAAGAAAGAAAGGGGGAGCCTGGGTGGCTCAGCCCATTAGGTGTTGGACTCTTGGTTTCAGCTCAGGTCATGACCTTGGGGTCCTTGGATCGAGTCCCATGTCCTAGCTCTGCACTCAGTGCAGAGTCTGCTGGAGATTCTCTCTCCCTTGGCCCCTCCCCCTGCACGTGTGCTCTCTGTCTCTCTCAAATAAATAAATAAAATATTTTTTTAAAAAAAGGAAGGAAGGAAACAGCTTGAGGTAGAAGATTCTGCTCGGAAGTAAATGGCTGGGTGAATAAGATCCTTAGAAAAGTAGGATCTCTAGAACAACAAAAAGGGAAAAATTATTTCAGTGTATATGTGTCTTATTATGAAAACATGCTCTGTGTCCACAAATCCTTATTTACATTTTGTTGACGCTCACTTTGGATGCAAACTGTGTTGCTGTTATACAAGTGAGGATTCACATATTCCTCTTTATCTTTGTGTGGTGTGTGTGATTTGAAATGGTGAGAACCACTGTAGCTCAGTGACTGCATAGGAATGAACCAAAGTGGGTAGAATTTAGGTAGTGTGAGGTTAGTATCACGGTTGTGTATACATTTTTATGACCATGCCATACATTCTCATATGTATTCAGATTTTATATTTCTTTTGAACAAGTGGAAAACAACCCGATGCGTTGAATATTGCCTCTACGAGAAGCACCGTAAATCTAGAGAGATTAAAGAAATCCTCACTTTTGAATTTTGCTCATGTGTTGTGGGGCTTTTAATGGCTATTCATGTGTAGATGAATTTCTTTGCACTCTGCCTGGAAAACTTACACTTATTTGCCTTTGGTGTTCCTTAGTCACTACAAGATGTCTAAACATAGATTAATTTTTGGTTATATTTTTAAACTTCTGGTTTTTGCATCTGAGTAGCACATATCCATCAGTTCTAGAAAATTCCACACCACTATTTTTTAAGCATTGCTCATGGAGGAGGTTGTTTTTTTTTTTTTTTAATTTTTTATTGGTGTTCAATTTACTAACATACAGAATAACCCCCAGTGCCCGTCACCCATTCACTCCCACCCCCCACCCTCCTCCCCTTCCACCACCCCTAGTTCGTTTTTGATTAGGTTTTTGGTTTTATTTTTCCCCATGTGTTTCAATAATATAATATTGAGAGTTTTTTGGTGGGACTCTGATTTCTCTCTCATTTGCTCTTTTCTGTGACTTCCTTGTGGGGTGATTTGTGGGTAAGTCATTCTAGAACAATTTTGGGTTCACTGCTGGGACACACCACAGTGGTACTACATCAGTGGCCACTGACCCTGATAACAGTTTTTCCATAAATTTTTTTGGTTTGGGGGTTCCTGAAATATGAAAATAAGGTAAATTTAAACTTTAAACTTGTGAAATTCTTAGGATTTGTGGTATGTAGGGTTTTGTCAGGGTTTTGTTTGTTTGTTTGTTTCAGCCAGAGCCTGGCAAATATAGATAAGAGTCCCTGTATTGCAAGTTTCATTTATTCACTATTCCTTCACCTTCTGAAGCTGCTGCCTCTCAAGGACCCCAGCTTTATGTAGAGATCTCAGTGCATTGTAATGTCTCTGAATGGACAAAATAATCCAAATTCTAGGTTAGTAGGTCTGACAAATACTTCTGGAGACTTCTAAAGCATCACATGATTATTATACTGCTTTCCAGTGTCTACTTTTTTTTTTTCCAACCAGACAATTTCTGTGTATATTTTGCAAGTTTGTCCAAAAAAATAAAATAAAATAAAAGCAACTATGTCCTATTTATCCAGAATTTACGGATGATTATAGGGGAGGTATTTTAAATTATTGCAATTTACCCCCTTTGCCCATAATATGTATGATTTTTACAGTTCAAACATCCTTGCCTTTAACTCTCTGGCAATAAATCAAAGTCTCCCTGGTTTTAAGATGCCCTAAACCTACCAGGAAGAGAAGCACATGTGTCCCCAAATCATCTGACAACACATCTGAAGCATAATCGTATGATCCATCTAGTTGGGTGCCGGCAACCTCTGGTGGGTTTAGCTGCTGCCATCCCTTGAAGTAAGAGGTTAGACCAATGTCCAGCAGTCTGTTCTCCTCCAGGTTCGAACTTTCAGAATGCTATTTTTTTTTTCTTCCTATAAGGTCAGGCTACCATGTTCTGCTCTTTTCTCAGAGCTTTTCACATATCCCCTCCCTGGAGACATGTGAGAGGCAGTCTGGAAAAACATCAACGTTATGTATGTCAGAGCCTGCTTACACAGGATGCCAACAGATGGCAATATTTTATCATTATTACACAATCCAGAGACCCTCCATTTGTGGCCTCAGGGAGCATGAGGAGTCGGCCCTTTGGTGTGACACATGTCACCGAAGCTTCACCCCCCATTAACTGTTCTGTTGTTTGTGATTGTTAAGCTGCGTGTCTCGCCGTGTGTCACATTCTTGACTTGGACAAGGGTCCATTAGTAAGTAGCATCTGAGTACCGTGAGTCATAGAAGGCCCCATTCTTGGAAAAATAAACACTGCACATTCGGCTGAGATTAGAGCCACTGGCTGGTCGTGGACTGGATGGGGTTTCATGTAAAAGGCTGTTTCTGTTATTCATCAAGGCCCTCTCTCCCCCTATCGATACACTGGAAATTCACATGATCGTTGCCTGGCGTGTGCCGTTCCCAAACACAAGCTCACCTGGTCTCCGGTGCTACATGGGGCCTGGTCCCTGACAAGGGAAGAAGGGGGTCTGAGGGGAAAATAGGAGCCGGAGATTTCAAAAGCATCAGGAACTCTTCTGTAATCAACCTCGTGATTTCCAGAGAAAGATGTTTTTGATTTGCAGATCTATTTTCCAGCGACTTGGTCCTGATTTTTCTCCCTTATCATTTCCTTCCTCCCTTCATTCCTCCTATTTTATAAATCCCTTCCTCTCTCTTTTTCTTGTATCTTTCGGGAGGTCTGTCTTTTTTTTTCCCTCCCCTACACCTTCCTTCACCACCCTTTCAGACTTTCCACATCATCCCCCTTTTTGGGTTCTCTTTCTCTTCCCAACTTGCATCTCCAAACCCTGATCCACAGGACTCCAGCCCAGAAAAGGCATTCTGGTTCTTTGGAGTTGGCACCAAACGGTTATCACAGCCTTGCCAACCCCACCTACACAAGGAACTGAATTAAAAAAAAAAAAAATTCCCCCCAGCTACCATCTAACCTAGCCATTGCCAGCATCATAATTTTAAGTCATCTAATGGTTAAAAACTGGCCTGAGACTAAAGGGAGTCAGGCAGATAAATGTTCCAGGTTGGGTTTAGGGAAAGTTTTGGGGTTTCTCTATGTACATGCAACTTTTGAGGCTATATTTCAATCCTTGATCCCCTTAGCAATCTGGCACATTTGCTGTTTGTGTTTCTCTTTTCTAACTTTTTTTTTTTTTTTGAAGTGAAATTCTGGCATTTCTTCCAGGAAGGAGGGAGCAGGAGGGCTTCAGGCTCTGCTGGGAGGCACGAAGGCGAAGCTGCACGAACATCTTTACAGACCATCTACCCCACTCAATATAGGGTCATGACCATGTAGTCAAACAACCAAGGGTCAGAGGGGAGAAAACAGATGGGGAGCCTAGACTCCCAGATCACACACCTTCTTTCAAAACCTGTTTCAGAAGGCGGTTTTCTGTGAAAGCAGATTTCCGAGGGTAGTGCTTTTATAAACACTCCACTCGTTTCTTTGGCCTGGGAGAGGTGTTTTGTGTGGGAGCATTTGCCATCAAACAAGGTTTTATTGAATATCCCCCTTGTTGTTGTTATAATAATCCATGCTGATATAAACCATGCTCCATAAAATGCCACAATACACATCCACTGGGCAACGCCGCAGGGCAGGCTCAAGCCGAAGCTCCTCAGGCAATAAAAACCAAGACCTCCAGAAACACGCTGCCATTTATTTCCCCGTAATGTGCTTTCTCTCTTTCTCTCTCTAGGCAGATTTTCCTCGTGTTGAAAGGGAACCTCTGGTCAAAAGTCAGCAAGCAAAGTTGTAGAAAGCTTTGATAGTCAGTGAAGTGAATCATGGCTACACATGGCAGTGGCATGCACCAATGGAGCCTCTTGCTGGGTGGACCTCCCTCTAAGAGCAACTTCTGGTCATCAGTCAAAGGGGCCCCCAACGCGTTTTTGCACAGCCAATGGTTTCACCAGCTCCACGGTGCCTGGGTCCCAAGCTGCCCTTTTCCACAGGTATTGCTAAAGCAAATAGCAGACGGTATTTACTGGGTGTGATGCTTTCAATCACATTAATCTAGCCAGTAAAAAAATTTATGACCAATAAAAATTCCACCATGACATGGCTGATTGGAGGGAAGGCTGCATGATGGAAATTCAAGCCACGCCTCTGCCTCTAGCTAGACTGTCACAAACCTTGGAAGGAAGTAGGAGTCGGGAACGAGAAAGACAGAAAGTCTCTGGGGTTGTTAAAACTAACTCAAGGGTAGATGGATAAGACTCTTAAATCGTTTAATAAGTCCAAACGCTTCAAGTTTGGAAGCTGATTGACTGAACACCTACTTTCAAAAGCTATCTGGGGTGGATAGAGATGTAGTCCTACATCTACTAGAAAATTATCCGGGGTTCCTTCTAGTCCCTTGATCACGTGATTATTTGTTCATAATAAAATCAATATTTTTAGATGCAGTACTTGAAAAAGAGCTATCAGGATGACTGGGTGGGGACTCTCTATCTGGTTTGGAGCCAATGGGGAACGCAGCTTCACATGCCGTCTTTCTCCTGCTGGATTCCTACATGGTTTACACAGATCCAGAAGGACAATGACTAAGCTCTATTAACATTTGTGAGTCATTCCTTCTTTACCCAATCCACAGTGACAGTCCTCAGACTGCATGGTTTCAAACACATTCTCTCCAAATCCTACTGTTCCATGGCTTCTCCCTTGAGTGGGCAGCTGATCCAATTATTTGTTAATGATCCCAGACCACACATGGCAATGAGGATGTTATTTTAATGAATTTATATTGGAAGCCATGCCACTGGGAGTGAGTACCTGATTAGATAATTGTGGTTAATACTTCAAGTAGCTTATCCAATATCCATTATCCCATTCTTTCTTAGTAATAGAATCTCAAATTTAATCTGCGTGGCAATGTGCCCAGCCAAAAGACTTTCTTTGCAAAATCCCTTGTTGCTAAGGGTGATCAATAAGACGTAATTTGAAGTTTGTGTGTGAGACGTCTGAGAAAGCCCCTAAAAGGGGGGGTAGAGTGTTCGCATTTGCCCTTTCACCCTTCTCTAACTTCCTTTTATTTCCCACCTAGAGTGAAGACCCAAAGGCTAGAACTCCGGTGACACCTTGGAATGTGAGATGAACTTAATTATGGAAACCTCTTGATTAATAATGAGCAGACAGACAAAAGTCCTGGGGTTTCTAAGGACTCGACCATAGGATCTGATCTCTAGACTGCCCCCCCAGCCCCCCGGCCCAAGCTGCTTTCTTTTGAGAGGAAAGAAACTTCTGTTGTTTAAACCACTGTTCTTTCCAGCATCAACACCGGATTCCTGATCCCAGATCAGAATCACAGCCCTAGAGATAAAAAAGTTCTCGCCCAAGGTCGTTTATTTACAGCCCCCCTTCCCTCAACAAATGAACGCTCAAATATCGCAAACAGATCAGCAACTTTATTTTATAATGTTTTTTCTGATGATAGGCAATTTCCTCCAAAACCCAGCACTTTACACATGACCTTTTACATATAGGACACACTTTAAAATGTTTGCTGGAACATGACTGGCAGCATGAAGTACTAAGCAGATCATGGCTTTTATAACTGTAAAGATCATGCTTTTGCATCTGAGATATCTCACTAGCAATATGACATTAGGCAAGTTACTTGACCCTCGATACTTGGGATTACAAAAGGAGTAAAATACTATCAGCCTGGGAAAAGTATTGACAGGGTGGCAAAGCATATATTTAAAGTAGACATAACATAGCAGGTCTTCAGAAATTCAATTTCTTTTGCCTTCCACTTCTAAATTTGAAATTTTATACTTTGAATGTGTGGGTTTATGTTCTCTTAATTTAATTCATGCTTGGAGACAAGGACAAAAATCCTTCTGCCAACACTTTACTGACCATTATATTTTCTCATCCCTGCTTCCCCAAATATATATCCCTATTGCCCCTCAATGGTCTCCTCTCTGTATCACTATTAAAAATGAAGACATCAGCATACAAAAATTAAAAACAAAAAACAAACAAAAGCCCACATATTCAGCCTACATTAATTTATATATATATATATAAATTAATAAAAGAACAGCCAAAAGGATAGGTTAATATGAGTTAGCTCATTCTAACCCCAACAGCTGATTTTCTTTTAACATGTATTTTTTTTTAAAGACCCGGCAACCCTTAAGGTCAAGGCATATGATTGCCTCTGCAGATTTTGATGGTCCTGCCACAATATATGAAAATTAATAGGTATTCAAGGAGATCTCTTCGGAAATCATATACCATTGATAAATTAAGCAGTATTTTATTTGTGTCATTCAAGTGGAAAGAGCATAATCCAGTATGCAGTGCTGAAGGGGTGAAAACATGGATTCAGACAGACCCACATGCCCATGGATAAACTGACCTCTCTTAATTAATGGTAGGTATCCCATAAGGTTGCTGTGAAAGTGAGACAATGCACATAGAAAACAGAGCAGACTGCCTGACGTATGGTGATCACTCCAGTATGGGTCCTTCTGATCACCATTATCACCCTTAGCATATAGGAAAGAGTAATGGCTTACCAGTCACATGAACTTTCTTCCCCCCTCCTCCCACTCCACGATGAGAGTTTATTTTCTGGACTTATTTAAAGATTGCTTTCAAGTCCTTTGTTTCTCGTCTCTCTAGCAACTTTAAAATTATTTCCTTTAGAAAGAAATGGCAAAATGAAGCAATAAATTGGCAGTTATGAAAAAATGTACACATAGCCCTTTAAGTTAGAATTTGTAAAAGTGCCACTTCAGCAATCTTAAATTGTCAATTAAATTGCACTTAGGTATAATTCCACAGAAGGGTAGATAGATAGCCTTGGTAAAGGGACCTGGATTTGAAACCCAATCTCACTTTTTTGCCCACTGTGCAAACTGGCCTAGTCAACTTGCGGCTCAAAGTTGCAGCCAGAAAGCCTGTCTCTCACATTTTTAGGAAAACTGCGTGAATACACATGTGTAAAGTACCTACAAATCTGTGACCTGGTAGTCATACAAGAGACAGATGCTTTCTTTCTCCAGTTATATCTCGTTATCACGTCCTTGTCTACCAACAAGGTTCTGTCTCTACCAGGAAGGATGAAAAGGTCTTTCTCACAGGGAAGTCAGGAATCTTGGTGAATTAAGAAGGAAAGGAAGGAGAAGGAAAGTAGCCGGGTCATTGAAAACACAAACACTGAAGTATTCTGTTTTGTTCATGCTACAGTGCCAGTCCTCATGCTAGTTTCAGCCTGGCACCTCATTGCTGTCTAGAGGTAGTACTTGAAAAACCACACCCAGGCCTGGGATCCCATCACAAACCACCACCTCTTACAATAACAGTCTCTATCCCGAGTCTTTGTGTTTCTCAAACCTCTGACATAGGAAGTCATCAGGGACAACGCCCCAAATTAACCAAAATAGTCTGTAATAAAGGTTTTCAACCATATGATTTGGGACATCTGGAAATCAAGATACCCCACCTCTATAAAATCCAAGGTAATTTTGCAAGTACTTATATGCTGCGTTTCAGGAAGGACACAAACAAAAATTGTCTTAAATATTTAGGGAATTCCATGTTCCCTTGGAAGAGTCTCCAGTGCTGTTAGTCTCATCTGCATGGAATGAGGGGCTTCCCTAAAAGGAGTAAATGGGATATAAATTTTTGCTCACTGTTCATATTCAGAAGACATAGGAAAGGAGCAATCCTGATTGGTGCTCACACATTCAACAACACCTCTGACTACCTTGACTTTGAAACTCTAGATGCATTGCTGAGCTCAAAAGCAAGTTTTAACTTTGGAGCCCTGACATCACTTATTGGGTGATGAACTGAGCGTGTCATTAAGGAACTGAGAAAACTGCCTAACCCCATTTTTTTGGAATGGGAACTCCTATTTCAAATGACCACTAATACTTAAGACTATTGTCCTAATATCACCATCTAAGGACATTAAATGTTGAATCTGATTATTGAGTGATGCACAGGTGGTCCATTAAATTCTCAGCAACCTAGAAGAACACTGGGGTTGCTTTTTTTTTTTTTCTCTAGCATAGCTTTGGCCAGTATCTTAGTCTCCACATGCTCCATGTGGCTAGAAACACCATGCAAAAACCCTTGGTATTGCTAAGTCAGCACGACATTCTCTTGGAAATTGCTGTTCTCCAAAGCCAATTCTGTGCAATTGAAGAGTGAATAAAGACACTGATTCCAGGAGATGAGGGTTCCTTCTAGGGAAAAAAAAATCTTAAACACATACAGCCATGCTATTTGGAAGCAGATGGTAAATGTCATCTTCAGTAGAAAGGTTTGGCAAGCCACTGCTGGGGTGTCCAACACACCTGGATTTCCCCATCACCACTGTGCCTGTAGATCATACTCTACACTCCCTCCAAGTCTAATGCAAGCTTAAACATCCACTACGTTTCCAGGCTTTGCATGGTTTGGGGGCAAAATGACCACATATCACACGATTTCCATCTGAAATCATGGCTTGGCCTACATGTACTGAAAGCTTTGCAAACTTCAGCGAAACTCTAGACTTCCCTGGCCTTGGTATTGGGGCTGGCAGCAGAGGTTCCCCACAGCTGTGGCAGAATGACTGGGTGAATGAATATTTTCATTTTCTAAGCAGGTCCCAGCTGGCCAGCACTTTCAGAAGCAGGAGTGGAGGAGAAGACAAGGATTCAGAAGAGAGAGAGAGAGAGAGAGAGAGAGAGATGAGAGAGACGGGGGGGGGGGAAGAAAGAGAGGTGGACATTGTGAGATAATAAAAATTATATTCTGATTCCTAAATGTATGGTTTTACCTCTATAGAAATACAAATTTCTGAAAATTTGGGTTAAGACTAAGTTAGAGCCCCAAGCAATCAATATTCCAAGAGCCCTGAGATTTTCTATAAAAAAAGAGCAGTGCTTTTGCCACAGTCTGGGATTGTAACCATCCATGGGCCAGAATGCCAGGGAGCTGGGCAGTAGGCTATTTGCCATGAATAGTGGGAAAAGACTCCAGCACTTTCTCTCCTATTGGGAATAATCTCTTTAAGCACCGACTTCTGTGTGGGTAGCATGGCAGTAGGTGGCAAGAAATGAATCTGGTTTGGAGATGCTTAAATGGCTCCCAGAAGACAGTGCCTACAATCTCTTCTTTACTCTCATTAGCATCAAAGCAAAGATCTGTGTTAGTTCAAAGAAACAGGGTCAAAAGACAAGGCGGGGAGGGGGTGGGGAGGGTAAAAAAGTAAGTGTTCTTCACTTTGCTGAATTTTACCACTAAATTATGGAGTCAGCTCCTGGTTTAGCTTCAAGTCTATGTATTGTTTATAACAATAGGCAGACAATATCTTTATTTTTGAGAGTTATCAGGGTGTTTGCTAATATTTTACAGTGATCTATCTTTGAGCAGAAGGCTATGGAAAGTGTTGATGATGAGGATTACATGGATGGTTGAGTTGCCAGATAAATACAGGTGTCCTGTATTTATATTTGCTGAATCTGGCAACACTAGGTAAGAAGTAGTTATTGAGTTAGGAGATATTTTGGGAAGCAATTGGAAAGAGAAGAGTTGACCCCAAAAGAGTTGGACTGAATCCCAAAGTTTTTTGTTAGTTTTAACGTGTATATATAGTCCTCGCTTCTTCCATACTCTTCATCACCCTCTTGGGCCCACAGGAGACTCCCTAAAAATGCTAATTGATTGATTCATTGATGGATAAAAGAGAAAAAGGCCAAAATGAAGCCAAAGTAAATACGGTTTCTGGTTTGAATGTTTTATTTCATGGGCCAGATTTGGGCATGCATTTCACCATTTGGAACACATACTTTTGAAACTGCAAAATATAATGCATTTTAAAACTCAGGTACCTTTTAAAGTCCCACCCTGCTAACTCTCAGGTTATTATTCATGCTTATATCTTAATGGATTCCACAAATCAAATTTTCATTTTTCTTGGTGAATATGGCTGATACTTACAAATGAGTATCATTTACTCCCACTCCAACCGCCGCCCCCCCCCCAAACCTCTTATGGAGCCAAAAGCCCAAAGCTATAAATATAGAACACCACTGTTAGGAGGCCTTCTTTTCCGTCTCCTACCCTGCCACCTCAGAAGGTAATGGATTTCTCTTTTCACAGTGTTAAAAGGATCAGTAAATCATTGGGTCACCTATTGATATGGAAGTCTTTTCCTTTGAAATGATTATTGTTTTAGCAAATTGCAAAAGAAAAATACAAAAGAGCAAATAAATCAAGAAAAAATTACAACAGGTTTTTATGAAGTATGGGTGGAGTGGAAAAAGTGATCTTGGCTTAATTAACCACACTTAGTCATAAGATGCAGGAAGCAGAGGTTTTAAAAAGTCCAGTTGGGGCTGTGTTTTATACACACACACACACGCACATGCACACGCACACATATACTCATATACACACACACACATATATATTTTAAGGTGTTAATTTCCATCACATCACTCTGTGCTGGGTTACCATGAAAAAAAAAAAAACTGCTGAATTTTGACCTTCATATGAAATGTTAAAATCACACTCCCTTTAGAAGGCACAACTGTCATGAAATATTTCTGCTGCATAGTCACAGAGGAGTATCTCTGTACAGGTAACAGATGCTCAAGATATAGGTGCATATCGCCTGAGGAAATAAGAGCATGATTATCTGATAAGTCTGGACTTCCTTTATATCAGTAACATCTCATTTTTACGTCTGCTTGTTGACTCATACCATTACCTGTGGTATGAGCTTTAATATCCCAATCCCTACAATCTCCTATTGCCAAAAAATGTCAACCATTTCAATTTTATGGCTCAAGTCAATCCTCCTACCTTATTGTGCCACTAAATTCTCCTTCCTTAATTAAACAGCTACAGCACTGATAACTGATACTATGCACCTGGTTAGCCACTTTAACACCTGATTATTAAATCCCTTGTATTATCTTTTCTCATACATGTACCTCATCTCCAAAATTACTAAATATACCCTAAGGACTTACACCTCTCTGGGTGTTTTGGGACCAGTAATCATCCACCCAGAGAAATAGGTACCATACTTGCAGAATGATACAACATACATTTCTTAGTGAAACTAAATATTATTATTTCAATCAACATATTTTAAGGAAACATGTGACACATTAAAATGAAGGAAGAAGACTAAAAGGTTAAAGCAAGGTGGGCACTGTATCTGTTTTCTATAGAGGTAGAACCAATAAGAATATATATATTTTTTTCCTTTTTATTTGTTTTTATTTTTATTTATTTTAAAGACAGAGTATATGTGCATGCACGCAGGAGGTGGGGCAGGCCGACAGAGGGCTAGGGAGAGAGAAAGAATTTTAAGCAGCTCACTGCTGGGACTCCCAGGCAGGCCTCCATCTCATGACCCTGCTGCTGTAGGTACTGCATTCCTCCCATGGACCCTGGGGTCCGATATTATATATATATGGAAGGAGAGAGAGGGAAGGCTGTCAAGCTAGAAGCTGAGGCAAGATTTGATGTTACGGTCTTGAGTCTGAAGTCTGCAGGGCAATCCAGCAGGCTGGAAACTCATGCAGGATTTCTTTTTCTTTTCTGGTAAGATTTTATTTTTTCAAGTAATCTGCACCTAATACAGAGCTTGCGCTTACAGCCCTGAGATCAAGAACCACATGATCCACTGGGCAAGCCAACCACTGCCCCTCATGCAGGATTTCTATGTTATGGTCTTGAGGCTGAACTCTTTTTTGCTCAGGGAAACCTCAGTGGTTTGCTCTTGGGGCCTTCAACAGATTAGATGAGGCCAAACAAACATTATCAAGGGTAATTTCTTCTAATTTAAAAGGAACTGATTGTAAATGTTAATCACATTGGAAAATACCTTCACAGCAACATCTAGACTACTGTCTGACCAAAGAACTAGGCACCATGGCCTAGCCAAATGGACACATATAGTTAACCACGACATGCACTTTGTCATTTACTACAATATAGGTACTGGTGCTTTGCCCAAAGCAAGTCCCTGTTTCCTCACAGAGGAACAAATACCTGTTGGTGCCTATGATCACCATGAAAACTAGATTTTTTAAAAAAAATCTTTATTAAGTTAATTTAAAATAATTTCTTAATCACACATCCTTGTTTGAAGGGAATGTTAGCATTTAATTGGTCCTGGAAAGAGAATACCAGAATGCAGAAAGAAATTTTTAAAATTGCAAAATATATCTATTACAGTGCCCACCTTGTTTTAACCTCTTAGTCTTCTTCCTTCATTCTGAGTCTTCATTCTGAGACTCGGTGTTCAGCTTGAGGAGCCATGCAAGAATACCGATGTCTCTTTTCCAGATCGACTGATAAAATTCAGCTGCAATTATTGGGCATCTGCACAAAGCTTCATCCCAATGTGAGTGCCTGATGGCAATGACATGTTGTTATCCTCAAATCCGCACACACTAGCACATTGCTATTGGCTACAGTGCAAGCTAAGGATGCATGTGCTAAGGGTAGTAGAATCAGAATAAATTTATGGGCAGAGAGGGTTTGGGTTTGCTCAACTGTCCAGGAGCATCTATACTTCCTGAGAGCATGTTAGAAATGCAGAGTCTTGGGTGCCACTCTAGACCTATTCTATCAAAAGTTATATTTTAATAAGATCTCAAGGCAATATTCATGAACATTAAAATGAGAGCTACTTTGAGCGTCCAGAATCCTGTCTTAGGTAGGAAGAATTCCTGATACCATTTTTATCCTTTAGCCTGTGGGACATTTCCGCCTGTGAGACACCTTCCCTTTTATTCCCATTTACCCATGTAAAAATTGGGAAGCCCCAAAGGAAGATCATATTTCAAGGGACTCTGCCCAAAGTTTCCTGATCACAGTGGTGTGCATGTGTTTAAATCACAGTCTGCCAAGTCTAGAACATGTGAGTAGAATCAGGCTGTATGAATACAACATATTTGGGTCCTATTTCTTTCATTTTCTTCTTCTTCTTTTTTTTTTTGTTTTTGTTTTTTTTTTTTGTTTATTTTTTTTTGTGGGGGAGCCTATTATTTTATGCACTGGGAAAAAGCAGCAGTGAGATGTTAATTCAGTGTAAATTTTATCAACTTACTTAGTCATGAGTACCGATGACAATGGTACTACTAATTGCCCCGGCATGCCTTCAGCAACTATAAGTCACAGGCAGAGGTAAAAAATGAGGGATGAAAAAGAAAAGAATAAGTCATGAGTAAAGGGGAGAGATCAAGGTAAAAGAAAAGAACAAAATAATAGGCAGTCTTATTTTGCCCAACATTGTGAGTTTGAGATATTTGCCAGTGAGGCAGTGATGTATGAAAACTCTTTAGCCATGACCCAGATTGACTAGCCATGACATACAGATTCAAACAGATCATGATTTGAAATCTACTTCTATTTCTTAACTGTGTGATTAACTTCTCCTTCTTGGCTTCCTTCTTTGTGCAATGGTGATGAACATACACACAGTTTTGAGTTGATTTATAAGATTATGTATAGAAAGCACATGTAACAGTGCATAACATAAATGCACCTTAATTGAATGGTGACTCTCTAATTATAATTTGGTACATGAATTTCCTGTGCATTTTATTTAATAATCAGAAATTAATTTAGTATAAGGCCATATGCCACACACTTGTAAAAGGAATGAAGTTGCCTTCAGAGTGTCAGGAAAAGTAATCTTTGTTTTATCCAAGCTCCTTGGATAAAAGCTAGCATTTGACAGATATGTAAAATAGACATGTACTGACGTGAGTATTATAGTCTGAAAAATTAGTCAAACATTTTCTGGCAACATAAGAAACTGGCTATGCCATTTGGTGTCTCTATTATCTAAGTAAATGGATTCCTTAATTTAGACTCCATTGATTGAGTTTTCATTAACGATAATGATTAATGATTGAGTTTTCGTCTTGTATAATCATGGAGTTGGCTGCCAGAGACAGAACTAAGATGATAAAATGACAGTAAAATTAAAATTTCTTGTCTACATTCAAAGATTATAAAGAGTTTTTAGAAGGCAGTCTTCTAAACATCACTGTAACACTAGGGAGGCCTAACTTGAGACAAATAGGTAATATTTTCAAGTTGTACAGTCAAAATCAAATCATGACTTAGGGTATTTCATAAACGATTTTGACCAGGGACATAGAAAGAACTGAAAAACACTTGGTAAATTGCCCTCCTTAGGAATGTTCCTCCAAGGAAAGGACAGTGGGATGATGGAAATTTGAAAGCAGAAAAAAAAAAAAAAAAAAAAAGAGGTAAGAGTAGTTTCAGTGATTGGGAAATTGTGAATAATATTTTTCCCAAGAGTATGGCTACAGAATAGAGGTGTGATCACTTTGGAGGATCAATGTCAGGATCAATACATAGGACTGGCCCTATATTGGTCAAGCGGAGGCTTTGTTGTGATTGGTATGATCATCGCAGTGCCCAGAAAAACATGATGTGTATTAACCTGGCTGCAAGTGGAGGTTTCAAGAGGGAGACCATCTTTTGCAAAATAGAATCCTTGTTAGCCAAAGAATCATATTGCAAGGTAAATGGTCAAACCGCATAAAACTAGTCAACTTTCAAGAATAGACGATGAGGAATCATCTAGCACTGACTTTGGGATGATTGAAATGATGTAATGAACAAACATAAATAAGTTTAACTTTTATAGTCTGACGTAGTGTCTTTTCTCCCAGGGGTTTCTGAGCAAATCTTGACAACTCAAGTAAAAACCTAAGAGCTCTTTCTTTGTCCATGCATTGAAAATAGTAGTTCAAACACACACACACACACACACACACACACAACTTTCTAGTCCAAGTACCTATGGCCCTCTCAGGTAAATACATTTCATTGTCTTCTGATACAATATTTAGGTTTCTCTACAAAGGGCAAAAAGTGGAAAAATTGTGAAAATCCATTGCATCATCTCACTAAAATTTAAATAAAAATCTGAAACTGAAAATGAGGACAAACAGTCAGATAAGTCAAAGTTAATTATTCAGAGAATCTATAATGCTTACAGTCTCCTGATGAACAAAATAATGTAGTCTGTGACAAACAAACATCATTTTATCCAAATCCCATAAATCTTAGGGTCATAGACCTAGGCCACCCAAAATACCATTTTTTCCGTTCTTTCTATTCAAGAAAAGTTACGGTTTAAGTCGCACACTTCAATTTTTCTTATGTCCAACTAATGTTAAAACCAGAGGCTATGAGACACAGGTTCTGAACTATCAGTACTTAAAATCACCTGCTATAAAGAGAGTTTATATGGTTTTCCTACATGTGCCAAGTACAAATATATCATATACTGTATGCAAATTTATTGTTTAAGAACAACTGCAAAATTTTTGAAGATGAGAAAAGTTGAAAGTAAAATTTTAGGGATGCCTGGGTGGCTCAGTGGTTGAGCACCTGCCTTCAGCTCAGGGTGTAATCCCAGGATCCTGGGATTGAGTCCCATATCAGGCTCCTTGCAGGGAGCCTATATCTCTGCCTCTCTCTGTCTGTGTCTCTCATGAATAAATAAAATCTTTTTTTTTAAAAAAAAGGAAAATTTTAGATAAACAATGAGACAAAGAAATTGACCATCTGCATTTTTAAAGGAAATTATATTTCCAAAGAACAGATGAGGATCTGAAGGAAAAAAGGATAGAAAAGGGATAAGGGGGGGCAGCCTGGGTGGCTCAGCGGTTTAGCACCATCAGGTGTGATCCTGGAGACCCGAGATCAAGTCCCACATCAGGCTCCTTGCATGGAGCCTGCTTCTCCCTCTGCCTGTGTCTCTGCCTCGTTCTTCTCTCTGCGTCTCTCATGAATAAATAAATAAAATCTTAAAAAAAAAAGAAAAGGGATAAGAAGATAATAGGATAACACAGACCCAAAAATCAAACTAAGCATTCACATTTGAAAAGAAAAAAGTGCTACAATATTAGAATAGTTGAATTGGAAATTTTCGCATAGAAATTAAAGAGTACATCAATCGAGTCTTTTCGATATCACTTATGTGTTGGCACTTTAACCATTTATTCAATCTACTTTGTTTTAAACAGAGGAACTAAATATGGGTGGTACTTTTTCAAAGGTAACAGTGAAAAATAACCTGTTAAAGTGTCATAGTTCCATTACAGCAGAGAAGCAAACAGAAAATTCAAATCAGTGGGGAAATTTAATTTTATGAAAAATTAGTATCAAATAGAAGGTTTTGAAAGGTAAGGCCAGTTTGAGGCAAAAGTAAAACCACTTTCCAATTAAAATTTGAATTTCAATTTTAATTGAAAATATGGGTTCCGTTTTTTTTTTTTTTTTTTTTATGGGTTCCGTTCTATTGTATATTCAGACTTTAGAAAAAACTGGCCTTAACATTTTTTTCTTTTATACACACAGAAATAAGCTATTCAGCCCCAGTGAATTATTCTTTTTTTCCCTTTCTTTCAGTGTATTTCAATATAATTTTTTCAAGATTTAATGAAAGAGCTGTACCCCTTTTCAAGAATGTCTGGCCAAATGCAGTTGTAAATTATAAAATAATGCCCTGCATTCATAAAACACTTCACACATAAATATTAAAAAAAAAAACACTGATCAAATGAGTCTTCCAGATAAGTTGCTTAAACCGTCAAGTATATGTAGGTATAATCCTTAAGAAGCATCCTTTAACTTTTAAAAACTGTGGAGACTTTACCCTAAAAATCTCTTGTAAGTCATACAGCAGCCAGTACTCACATTCTGAAGAATAATTGCTAACTTAAGAGAAAAAAAATATTAAATGCAGGGGATCCCCCCATGCTCTTTTATTGTTTCCCAAACAGCAGTTTTGTCTACAGAAAGCCCTAAAACCCCCATTTTGTGACAAAATTCATTCCTAAAAACCGATGCTGGCAGTGAGATCCAGAATTCCTTTATTAGCATCACTTCCTGGAATGTAGATCAAAATTTTTCAAACACAATTGACTCCGAAAAATTACAATGTTTTAATAAGCTAATCCTAAAAGACTAACAGACCAGAGCAGAGATGTTTTTATTCAGTATTTTCTAGTCTCTCTGTTAGATGATCTGATGTCCTGGTTGCCCCAGATTACTTCCCATTTTGACACCTGGGTGGCTCAGTGGTTAAACATTTATCTGCATTTGGCTCAGGGCATGATCCCAGGATCCTGGGTTCAAGTCCCACAACGGGCTCCCCACAGGGAGCCTGATTCTCCCTCTGCCTATGTCTCTGCCTCTCCCTCTGTGTCTCTCATGAAAAAAATAAGTAAAATATTTTTTAAAAATTAAAAAATGATTAGTTCCCATTTTACCTATTATCCTGGTGTAAATATTAATAGTGCAGCCTTTTACTCTCAAGGGTCTCAGTTTGGATACTAAATTATATGGTCACCCCCCCTTTAAGCCACATATGAGATGTGGGTTAAGAATTCATACAGTATAGTTTTTTATTTGTACAAACCGATAACACACCAAGTGAACTATTAAATATTATTAAATTTGGTATTGGACATTATGTATGTATACAGATGCACAAACATCCAAATCCATAGTTTATGAGATAAATACATTTAAAGAAGAAGTAATGGAGTTAAGGGTGTCTGAGTGGGTCAGTTGGTTGTGTATCCACTGCTTGGTTTCGGCTCAGGTCATGTTCTCAGGGTTGTGAGCTCGAGCCCTGAGTCTGGCTGGTGCTCAGCACAGAGTCTGTTTCAAATTCTTTCCCTCTCCCTCTCCCTCACTGGTGTGTGAGCAATCTCTTTTTAAGATGAAAAGAAAGAAAGAAAAGAAAGAAAGAGAGAGAGAGAGAGAGAGAGAGACAGAAAGACAGAAAGAAAGAAGAAAAAAAAGAAAGAAAGAAAGAAAGAAAGAAAGAAAGAAAGAAAGAAAGAAAGAAAGAAAATATTTAAAAAGAAAAAAAAAAGAAGAAGAAGAAGGGGCACCTGGGTGGCTCAGTGGTTGAGCATCTGCCTTTGGCTCAGGTCATGATCCTGGGGTCCTGGGATCGAGTCCCACATCATGCTCCCCGTGGGGAACCTATTTCTCCCTCTGCCTATGTCTCTGCCTCTCTCTGTGTGTCTCTCATGAATAAATAAATAAAATCTTTTTTAAAACAGTAATGGAGGTAATTCTTCCACAGTCATGATGCTACTACCTATGAACAGATTTCTTCAAAGAAGTTATTGTCTGCATATTCCAAAAATGTAATTCGTGACCCAATTCTAAATGCACGCTGAATCAAGTTATAGGACAGTCAAGAAGAAGTTTCGCTATTGATAGCCACAACTTATTTTCAATTAGAAAGTGCATTATAAGATTTGATACCAATTTTAACTCCAAATGACTTTTATTTGGTTTAAGAAAGCAAATACACTCAACACATACACATTTTTATTTATTATGTTGAAACATTATTGTTTGCTTACTACTTATCTCCTCTTTGACCTCCTTGAGTACTTAAGGGCAACAGCTTTCCCTTATTCATCCGTGTTTCCCTAAGAATGTAGTACAGTATTTTGGATTTTTTAGGCACTTAGTACATATTTGTTGAATCATATGAATGAATGTGTGACTCCCCTGAATCATATGAATGAATGTGTGACTCCCCATCCTTGAGTTTCTATGGACAATTCCAAAATCAGAGTTTGCACACTGGAAAAGTGGTTGGTAATTATTTTGAAGGGAACAATCCTAATATCCATATGTATATTATACTGGTATAACACTAACATCCAAAATTAGTAAAACCAAACATGATCCCAAACAATTATATTCCCTTTCGGGAATGACTACCTTTTCTTTTTTCTTTTCTTTTCTTTTCTTTTCTTTTCTTTTCTTTTCTTTTCTTCTTTTCTTTTTTAAGATTTTAGTTTTTATGAGAAAGAGAAAGCACAAGCGGGGGGAGTGGCTGAGGGAGAGGCAGAACCAGACTCCCCTCTGAGCAGGGAGTCCAATGTGGGGCTCAATCCCAAGACCCTGAAATCATGACCTGAGTGGAGGACCGATGCTTAACCAACTGAGCCCCCCAGGTGCAACTTTGACTCATTTTCATAGTAGATAGAAATGGATTTGAGCTCAATGCAGAACCAGAAGAAGGTATACCAGATACCTCTGTTTCTCAAAATATGATCTAGAGATGAGCAACATCAACATGACCCTGAGAGCTAGTAAGAAACAAGCCCTACCCTAGACCTACTGAGTCAAAATGTGCCTGTTACCAAGATTTGCCGGAAACCCATGTGTACATAAAGTTTGAGAAGAACTTCTTACAATGTTTAAAGCCTGACTGTTGACAATATGCAAGTCAAGATTCTGAAGGACAATGAATGAGTGCAAAGGCCTAGAATAAGAGATATAAATATTACAAAGTTACATGTTTGGCTCTGGGTATTATATAGTCCAGTGTGGTAGACAGACCTATTTAGATCAAATCCAGCAGATAGAATAAAATAGGATTATTTTATAATTTTATTTTATTTTTTTTTTAATTATTTTTTATTTTATTTATTTATGATAGGCACACAGTGAGAGAGAGAGGCAGAGACATAGGCAGAGGGAGAAGCAGGCTCCATGCACTGGGAGCCCGATGTGGGATTCGATCCTGGGTCTCCAGGATCACGCCCTGGGCCAAAGGCAGGCGCTAAACCGCTGCGCCACCCAGGGATCCCTATTTTATAATTTTAGACACATTAAGGTTAGTGGCAGAACAAGGTAAAACCAACAGAACACTCTATCTTGGGGAAAAGTCAACAGATCAGAAAATGAGGTATAGCTCTTTGGTTTTATGTTCACAGATACATATACATGCGTATGTTCTCTGCCTTCACTCTCCCCTCACCACACACACACACACACACACACACACACATACACTTAGGCCTCCTGTCTTCCTAAAAGGGATCTGACGTGGCTAAAGTATATATCATGGCTATTCTCCAGGCAGTTATGTTTCTCCTCATAATATGCTTAAACCCTAACTTCAATGCCCTCATTAGTAACTTGAATATCTTAAGGCTACCCATAGGGAAATAAATCTCAAATGAAAATAACTGCTTTTGACACACACTGACCTTGTTAACCTTGCAGGTAAAAGCTCACCAAGCAAATAAATGTGATTGTCCCTAAAGCAAAGATCGACACACAAAACACAGGGTTATGATGAGGTTCAGCTGTTGCTCTTTCTTGTGGGCCATAATAGCCCTGCTGTGAACCTCATGTGCAGAAAAATCAGCTTATCAGGATGACCCCTGAAATGAGAACATATAATGTCCCAGGTCTGGGATTTAGGATTAATCAACAGAGGGCACCTCATTGACAAGATAATCTCATGTCCTTTGGATGGATTTATAACAGTCTGTCAGTCGTGTTACTCTAAAGCCAATACATTTCTAACAATAAAATCTGACTCTCTCCTTATTTAAAATCATATGCTGAGAAGACCCCAGTGAATTATTTGCAAAGTTATTGAACCTAAAATACATTTTTAAAATATTGAGCCAGGAAAATCTTCCATATGGACTTGGTTATAACATACAATTTATACATTTTATATTATTCTGGGAAAAAAATCAATTCAACAAATACTCAATACCCCTTGTACTATGTGCAAGGTGCTACACTGTATATTTGAAATCAACTGTGACAGCTCTCTGGGAAGACTTTCCTGGGTTCCCCTTTCTGGGAAGAGTCAATAATCCTGTCTTGTGTGTTACCACCTTTTTTTTTTTTTTAATAACAATTGATCCAACTGCATTAAGCCTACAGTGTAATAATTTCCTTATATGTTTCTGATAATGCTGGATTGTGAAGTCCTTACATGAGAAACAATGTTTTTTTCATTTTGCTTCCTTAGATCCTAGTCCAGTTTTCTGCAACAAATATGTTTAAAAGTGTTAAATGAATGAATTCATAATATGTTGATGAAGATCATTCAAGATTAAGGTAATTGGCTACATTGATGGTTCTTGTGAACAATACTGAGGTATTCTTAATGATGCTTCCTAGGAATTAGAGAGGCATAGTCTACTTTCACAATAAAAGTTCACAAATATGTCTGTTTACTAGGAAGTGTCACCTAAGTATGTTTCCCTTTTTTACCTTACAAAGATGAGTCTTTTCTCCCCAAAAGAATCTGATCCTTCTGGTAACATTCAAATAGCAAATTCTCCACCTTCCAGCTATCAGTGTTTCAAAAATATCAGATTAGAATCCACACTCTGTTAAAATAGTCCATTATTAGAATTATATCATAAGCATCTTGCCCTGGCACTAAATGCTCTGAAGACGGTGTATACAATCATGAAGTATTAACAAGTAAAATGATTGACTCCAAAATCCTTCATCAAAAGTCAATTTGAAAAATTATTGAAGCATGTTTTTTTTTTTATTCAAGTCCTTAAAATTTCTGCTCAAGTCTTTCTTAGAGATTTTGAGAAGATAAGTATAAGGCTCCTGGCCCGATCTTCATGGCAGTTAATATCAAAGTAAATCCTCTCACCGGTTATTGTTTGATTATGGATTATTTTTTAAATTTTCATCTAGACCTACTCTCAGTCCAATGGTCATATGTAAACATTCACACATATCCATGATCATGTGAAGAAAGATAATGTGCCTGGTCTGCAATGCAGAATGAAAATGATGAAGTTTTCTGTTCTCGTTTCTGTTCTCCATCTACACAGAGCCTTATTTAAATAATGCTCTAAGTATAACTTCGCTAAAAAATTGGCCCACACGCTTTGAACACTCAAGTCAGATTTGCCAAGGATGAGATATACTTCAGATAGAGTGATTAGTATAATAAATTATTCTGACTTGATTCAGAACTTGAGTTTGCTAGGGAAGCCTGGCTCTCATTGTCTGGCTAACGTAATAAAGTAATTACAAGGAATTAGAAATTCATCAGTTTTCCTACTACTACTCATGAAGTTGACTTTAGTTTTGCTTGTTTTTAACCAATATATTTTTTTATCTATTAATACAAATATATGCATGGACTAGACAAACCTGGACATAGATTAGTCAGCAGTGAGAAAGCATAGCTGTGGTTAGAAAAAAAAAAAAAAATGTGTTCATACGCCACTTCTCAAAAAAGTGTCTGTCTTCCCCCAATTAACTGCTTTTAAAGATTTTCAGTATGCATAATGTATATGTTATTTATTTCATAATGAGAGATGCAGAGTTTTAATGCAGACATAATTATATTAGTCTAAAAATAGAGCCAGTAAACTCATTTAAACATTCTTATTTTAAAATATTGGCTTCCTCTCCATGAATGCCAATTCCAAAATGGCTCTATTACATAGGAACTACTACTAATGTTATTGCTCAGTCTTACTTCAGATCAAATTATCATATAAACTGATATAACTTATAAAATTCAGATTTTTAGTGACATTTGCTAAAAGGGATGCAATATTTCCACCATAAGAGCATCTGTTGGGAACGGTATTTGTTTGAAGAAGTATTATTCCCTAAAAGAGTGGATATTTCTTTGGATGGAGTTGTCAAGCAAAAACAGTATATTCACAGCTGATTCCAACAGGAGGTGTTAGGATATTTCAGTTACATAAGGTAAAAGTTAGAATTATTGCTTATTATTTTTAGTTTTTGTATCAAGACCAGGTCTTTATGTGACAGTTCTGTGCCTTAAAAATGTATGGCTTGTTATTCATATTTTTTCTAGACCCAAGAGACTGAGATTACCCAGCAGCAAATAATTTTCCAAATGTTAATTGCATTCTTTCAAGAAGGAGGTATGTTCATGAATGTAATGTAATTGTATTTTTTCAGCCACTCCAAGCGAAGCAATGGCTTACAGGGTTGGCACCTGTGAGACCAAATATTGTTTTTACTTAAGTGAATTAGCAATTGTGGATCAGGAAAGAGATTTTAGGACCAACTGAGACCTGATGCCTAGGTGTTATTTTCCCAGGTTAGGTCTTCGTAGGCCAATGGAAAGAAACCAAATTATAGCTATCTTTACATTTTTTTTCTCCCCATACCAACTATTTTATGAATGTAATTAGTACTCTCATTAATTGGACCTCACACTCTCCTGGGCTTATGTCCCACATTACAGGTATTGCTGCAGAATATCTTTGAGGCTTGATAGGGAAACATTCCCCTCACAAGCATGATCAGATTTAATAGGATACTTGACTTTCTGACTTAATGTATTTTTCCAGAGGACAAAGGGGTTCCAGTTGTTGAAGTTCATCATCAGGACTGCTTTCTGGGGCATAAACTAGGAAGGAGTAGGCTGACAAGTTAATAGGGATGGAGACACAAAGAATATCCAACACGCACCATGTCTCTTGTTCCTAAGGGTATATTCTATGGTGTCTGGTTGGGAGTTTGGACTTTCCTAAATTACAGTCACTCTTAAACTCTTCTACAGGAATCATTCTAGACTTGCCTTGGCTTGTCCTACAGAAAAGTCTTCCCACAGACAGAACAACTGGGGAGGTTCAGTGGCGGGTTACAGACTTTGAATCGGCCAGAAACTGACAGTCATCATATTAGATGGATAAACATGGCTGGTACAATTCTAACTTTTTTAAAAAAAAATAGTGTACTGATAATAAGTCTTCCTTGATTCTTCTTCTTGGTTTCCTCTCATTTTGTTTACTTTTACCTATCTTACTATTTTAACCATCTAGAATATCATGCAACAATCACATTTTACTGACCGCCAGGATTTGTTAATGTTAACCTTTTTGCCATATTTGCTTCAGATATATCAAAAATACTCTTTTTAAAAAAGTATCTTTTAAACAGCATAGACTATCAGCATAATTCTTGGAAATAGCTCCTCTCAGTAGAATAGAGTCTCATTTCTTGCCAGTTGTGCCTAGATTGTGCACATACATGATATATATATATATGTTATATATGTAATTTATATATATAATTTACATATATATGTTATATATAATATATGTAATATATGTGTAATTTATATATGTAATATATATAATATATGTTATATATGTGTAATTTATATATATGTAAGTTATATATATATGTTATATATGTAATTTCAGTTACAAAACATTACATATAGGGCTATAAACTGCTTAAAGCTAACTTAGTATTTTATAGACATAATGGAGGCTTAATAATTATTGTTGACATAAAAATAAAAATAAAATGGCTTATGAACACTTTGTGCTATTTTTACTTAATTTTTAATCATCAGGGTTTACGCTGAGCCATTTTGTTGGTCTGGCATCAACTCAATTAATTCTTCACATTCTTTTCCCTGAAACCATTGATTGAGAAAGGGTCATTTAAACTTTCCATAAACTCTTAAGAGTCGAGTAAACCTGAGTGATAGGATAGCAGTTGTTCTTTAAAAAACATCCCTGAATCAAAAGACTGACAAAGAAAACAAACAGAAAAGGAAATGATAAATTATTTATGTTCTATCACCTTTAACCAGTCACTAAACGAGTGCTTTAGAAGCTTTTTTTGTTTGTTTGCAACAGCAGCAAGATCCTTTATTTGAAGAAATCTTTCACAGAAGTTGGATCTGTAAAGCCAGTTAAAGTGACGCGGCTCAAATTAAGGCTGGGGGTGAGGGTCCAGAGCCATCTCAGCGCCCTCCCAAGGCCACC
This sequence comes from Canis lupus baileyi, assembly GCF_048164855.1. NCBI lineage: Eukaryota > Metazoa > Chordata > Mammalia > Carnivora > Canidae > Canis > Canis lupus. The sequence goes on along the minus strand of NW_027326430.1, from coordinate 506,306 downwards.
CGTGAAGCCCACAGACTCCGGGACACAGCTGTGGCCCCATGGAAGCTCTGAAATGAGCATATCAGAAACCACCATCCAAGTTTATTTTTAATTATAATAGTTTAACTCCCACTAATCTTTTCAATTAGTGACTTTCCACCACGGCTGCACTTTGGGAATCACCTGGAGAGCATGTAAAAATGCCTGCATGTGGGCCTCACTGATACAAGAGTCCATTTGAATTGTTCCCAGGTAACCCCCAGAGTCAGGAATTTTAAAAAAGCTCTCCAAATAATCTCAATATATAGTCAGCTAGCTTCGAGAAATACTGCCAAAACTCTAAAAAATAATTATTTTGGCACCCAATTCTGTCAGATTTTAATTTCTTGAGGACAGAGACTATGTATCTATTTTTTTCCTGCCGTCAGCATTTGAATCCATGAAAGAATAAAAGAATATGTCAGAGCCAATCAAAATACTCAAAAACATGAGTTTGCGTGTGACATGTACAGCACCCCAGACTGCAAATCAAAGGGCTTTCCTCCTTCTTCCATGTTTCAAACAATTACTTATATGCCAGATGCCATGCTCATTGCTGTGTTTCTAAGTCTAATGAGGAAGGCAGACATTTAAATAAGTAAATAAGTACTTAGAGTATCTGATAAGTACTATAAGTGCAAAAGAAACACAATCTGCAGCAAACCAGCCTGGAATGCTTGGGAGATGCTTCTTAGATGTGACCTCCATGTGGGACTCAGAAGTACTACTAAGAAGGTACAGACACAGGAAAGTAATGGAGAGGAGGAGATGCCAAATCTATTACTCTAAAATATGATCTCAGATTTTTTTTTTTAAAAAGATAAGAAACAAAGCTGCAGAAGATGGGGATAAGGAAGAAACGATTAGGGGTGCTTGGGTGGCTCAGTTGGTTGGATGTCTGCCTCCAGCTCAGGTCATGATCCCAGAGTCCTGAGACTGAGTCCCGCATCGGGACTACTTCATCCTCCATCCCTCACCCCACTCCTGTTCAATCTCTCTCTCGCTTTCAAATATTTCTTTTTTTAAAATCCTAAAAGAAAAAGAAAAGGAAGAGACAATTAACAGGAACTGTGGGGAACCATGGACAGTCCTGCAGCTCTCCTGGGAGCCATTCAGCCTTGAACTAACAGCACCCTACAGCTCCAAGGCCAAGTGCTTCTCAGTCTGGAATGTGCATAAGAGGCAGCTGGGGCCTTTGTAAAATGTTGATTTTCACTCAGCAGGTTTGGGATGGAGCCTGAGATTCTGAACTTCTAACCAAGTCCAGGTGATGCTGCTGCTGCTGCTGCTGCTGCTGGTCCACACATTACACTTTCAGGAGCTAGATTCCATCTATAGTTTAATTCAAAAGTCTCGTGAACTTTGATTCTTCCAGGGACTATAGTTCATTATATATATATATACATATATATATATATATGTATATATATATATATATTTTTTTTTCCCTCTCATTCCTAACTTCCTTTATTTTTAGTCTGCCTTTTTGGGGCTTCAACAGTCATGGATGTGTTCTGTGATATAAAGACCCTGTGTAGATTCCTGCAATTATTTGATACACTGTGATTCTTTTCATTGAATCAGATACCCTGCAGGCATTTACTGGGCTCCTCTAAAGTTACTAGCATGGTGCTAAGCATCTCTGAGGAGATAACAGAAACCTAAGATATGTCCAAAGAACGAACTACAAACTGACCAAAGGATGGACGTGTATAGCACATCCATTATAACAAATGTTTAAAATAAGGCGTCAGATCTGTGGCACTAGAGAGCTTTAGAAGAAAAGCAAGTCAATAAATCTGGGACATCCAGGGAAAATATCCTTTGGTGGCACCCTCTAGCTGTAGCTCTGATAAAATATTGTGGAAAACCTTGCCAGCCTGACCAACTTTCTTTGAGAAGTACCCATGAATTTTTTTTTCCTTAATTGTGCTGAGAACATAAAGGGGATAAAGTAAATCAAAATAAAGCCATTGGATATCTTATTGGGCAACCAGGGTTGGTGATAAGACAGAGGGTGGAGGGTAGCCACCAGCCCTCCTTCCCCCATTTGCACACATCTCTAAGCCCCAGAAAGCGTGGACAAAGGGAGATTCTATTAAGCAGCTCCCTAGGATTGGGATCCAGACACATAAGTAGCTCCTTGGTGTGTTCCCTTGGCCTGCCGTACAATTAATTAGGCCACAGTTGTTTATTTTGAGACATTTAACTAGAGACCTTCTTGAGAGAGGCCTACCCTTGTGGTTTGTCCTGATCCTTCTCTAAGTGTGCGAACCTTTGTCTAATTGGATTGACTGTAAGTGTAATGATCATGGCGTGAGTTCTCTAAGCGGCGCGTAAACCACGGACATTCACATGGAAATGAGGTTAATTACACAGCATAGATGCGTCTAATGATTGCACCTGCAGTGCCACAACAACCTCCCTTTAACTCAGTTTCACAAACAATTACAAAGAGCAGCTGCATTCGCTTCCACAGTTAGAGTTAAAAAATGTGTAATGCTCCCCAACAGAATAGAGGTGCAGGGGGTGAGGGTGAGGAAGGAGAGGAATCTTCCGGTTCAGATGCCCTTCTCCAGCCACCTGCTGATTGTGCTAATCCCGGGAGCCTCAGGCACAGACGTGCAGCCACAATGAGCTGTTGCCAGTCCTAGTCTTTGCCCCTGCTTCCCCCACAGCTCCTTTTGACTGAGATTAGAGTACCTCATCTGTCAAGATTCATTAATATGGTGATGCAGATTTATGAAGGGCAAGGTCAGCAAAACTCCAGACTACAAGGTCATTATGAGTAGCCAAACTGCATTAGTCAGAGGTCTTCGGGGAACCAGAGCCAACAGGATCTATATTCTATCTCTATCTCTGTATCTGTGAAGACAGAGACAGGTGGAGAGACAAAGAGAGAAGAAGAGAGTTTTATTATGAGGAATTGGCTCACATGATTAGGGAAGCTGACATGTCCCAAGACCTGCAGTCTGCAAGTGGAGGCCCCAGGAAAGCTGATAGGTTTAGCTCTAGTCCAAGTAGGAATGCCTAAGAAGCAGAATAGCATGTGTTCCAGTCTGAAGACTGGTAGACTCAAAACCCAAGAGGAAGAGATGTCTCAGCTTGAGTCTGAAGGCAAGGAAAACCGATGTCCCAGTCTAAAGATGGTCAGGGAAGAAGAGTTCCCTCTTATTTAGGAGAAGGTCAGCCTTTTTTGTTCTGTTCAAGCCTTCAACTGATGGGATGAGGCCCATCCACATTGGGGCAGGGTGAGGGGGCGGGCGGAGGGCGGGAGGCAATTTGCTTTCCTTGGTCTATCAATCTAAATGTTACACCCATCCAAAAACACTCTCACAGAAACACCCAGAATGATATTTTACCAAATACCTGGGCCCCCCACGGCTCAGTCAAGTTGATACAAAAAATTAATCATCACACAAACCATTCCCCAAATCGCCAAGGGCTGCTTGGGAGTGATTCTATTGAGCAATACCCAAAGGGTTGTTGCTGGTCCTTTAACCACCCCTTTCCAGCATCATATTATCAAAACTCTGTCTTCTTTCTTTCTCTCCATTTTCTCTTATATTCTTGTGTTCTACTTCCCTTTCTTCATATCTATCATTATCCCCATAGGCATTTTTTAGGAATACCAAGACACGATACTACAATGGGTGATTTCCACCCCAAGAAACAACTGAATCTTCGCATAGCTGCCTTGAGCTGATATGTACCCAGCTGATGCATGGTCTGCTACCAAATGAATCATGTAGAGAAGCCCTGTATTTATGTGAGTGATGCCAATTGAAAAAAAAAAAAGGCAAAAAAATGTAGATATTCTCATGTCTACATTCACAATCCTCTTGGATTTTAAAAATATTTTATTATATATGTAGAAGTATTGGTCCCATTTATAGTTGGCGACTATAGTTCTGTGATCCAAATGGGATTCCCTGGCTGACACCATGGAGAATGATTGACTGTGGCCAAAGTCAAATCTGCCCTCAAATATTTAAACATTTAAGGAATGTGCTTCAGGCTCTAAAAATAATTCTGAAAAGAAGGGGGGAAAAAAAGGACATCCAATATGCTTATGAGTAATTATATAAACTTTCAAAGGAACTGAGTTGAAGGTGAGGACACCCTTGGGGACGTGTATCTTCTTAAATTTGTTAAAGTAACTATATTTACTTACCTGTTAGTCTTGTCTTATCTCACTTTTCATCTCATTACATCTCCCAAAGACAAATCAAGGGGACCAACTAAGTCATTAGAAAGTGCCTACAAGGCAGCCAGAAATTGTGTTTCTCACTATCCTGACCTTTCTGTTCCACATTCAACTAGCTTCAGATGGTGGGAGACAAGATTAGCTGAAACGAAGTTTATCTCAGCGAGAAGCCATGTAAATCCCATTGACCACCTCTGTAGGTCTCCACATTTCAAGCTCTGCTCAAGAAAATTCTGCTCTGGACTCTGTGCTTGTTGTATGTGTGGGGGGTGTGGGAAGTGGAAGGTAGGAAGGACAGGAAGAAAAGTGACATTTTCTAACTCACCACTTCATTTTGAGGGTCACTATCATGTCTGGTTGGCAAGTGAACATACTTTCCAAGCATGAAATAAACAAGCGGAGATCCCTTGATAGAATGGTCTTTTGTAAAAGATTAATTTCCTATTTCTCTGACTCTCAAGACACAATCTGATTCGGTAACATGCGGAAGAGAACACCCAATCTCCATTTTGGATCAATCCAGAAAAGACAAATTGGGCTTTTTTTTTTTTTTTTTTCTTTTTTTCTTTTCCAAAATATTCCTGCCTGGACTCATTACTCCTAATGTACTGTCTCAGGAGTGAATGAGAAAGTAATGCTTAGCCCAGTGAACCCAACCTTGAAATGTGTTGCCATCACTAGCAATAGTTTACAAAGAAGTGAAAAGTCACAACGTGTGACAGAAGGCATGATGCAGGCACTTAAGTCAAGTGTACTCAGGGTAGGAAAACACAGACTTGATTTAATTACAGGCAAACAGATGCTAGGAACTTGCCCATCTTTCCTCACACAGCGGCACCCAACTGGTTTCTGCCAAGCTGCGTGTTACCAACCTTGGTTCCCCGGGGACACTGAAGCACGTACAACACACAGATGCTGGCTGCGATCGCTGGTGACTCTAGAATCGTGTTTGCCGAATGCATGAAAACCATTTATAGTCAGGACGTCTCAAAAACCACAGCCTAACTGGAACATTTGGGATAAAAAAGAATTGCAGGAACATAATATAGTTTTAGCACTTAAGGGAAACACATGCACTTTAAAAGGACGCCATTTGGTTTAATTTGGATTCTTAAAAACAGTTCATCCAAACAAGATTTCTGTTTACACTTGGGGAGGCTCATTTGACTTGTTCTGTTTTGCAAAGCGCAGTGTTTCTGTAATATGTTTTGGTGGCATCATTTCAAATCAAAACAAGGAAAGTGGTTCTCAAAAATAAAACCAGAGGCCAGCTAAATAAGGATTTGTTAAGTCAATTGGTTGTTTGCTTATTTATACTACACTTCTTTTTCACCCTCCTTTGGGAATTTGTATTAAAGTGCGCGCACACATGCGTACATGCACAGAGGCCAATATTGGTCAGGAGTATAAAGGAAGAGAGCGTACTCTCTGGTTCCTGTGACAATTTGAAAAAAGAGGTGAGCAACTATATATATATATATATATACACACACACACACATATATTAATTTCTACTGATCCAGAGAAAAAAGGGTAGCTAGAAGCTGAGTGAACAGTCTAGGATGTAAAACAAAGAGACTTTCACCAAGCCTCGCCTGTTCAAACATGCTATCTTTTTTTTTTTTTTCCCTTTTTCTTTAAGGGAAAACCTCTGAAGCTGATTTGCAATTGTTAAGCTAATCTGTGGCCTAGGGGAGAAAAAAAAAAAGCCACCAAAACCTTATAGAAATGAAGGAAATTACACAGACATGCCCACCCCCAGATTTAACGTTCCACTTCCATGTGGTTTTGGAACACATGAGAAGTTTGAGTTGTACTTGGAAAGAGAAAACATGCACCAACAACATCTGGAAGAGGCGTCGCTGTAAATAAGGAGATCCTTACAGTAGTTGGGGATGCCGCTAATTCAGGTTGGCAGAAGCTGACTTTTATTATTAAAAACATTTTTATTCCTTTCACCAGATACTGCAGAGAAAAAAAAAAAAAGAAAAACCTATGTGTCTATATAGGCTGAGGATATCTGTAAAACTGAGAATTTACCAGGCACGTTCAGGTTCATTCGATCACCCATTGGGACATTATTTGAGGAGCACCCACAACATGCCAAGTCTTGGGTAACAGCAGTGACCAAGGATGATGAGGTAACTCTGCTCTTGGAGTTCCATATTCCAGAAGGTGTTGGCAGACAATAAATACATTGACACATAAGCAAGGCAGTCCTAGACTGTAATTTGTTTCATTAAAAAGACAAAACAGAGGAATATAATATATAATCAGGGTAACCGAGGACTGTAAGCACCTGCTTTAATCCAAGTAGCCAGAGATGGTCTCAGGAAAGAAGCATTTGACCTGAGATGTGCAGGCAAGATGCAGTGAGCCAAGTAGATACCTACGGAGTCCGCTTGACATGTTTCTAATCCCCCAGAGCCTACCAGGTACATTCCCAGCTCTCCATCCCACCGTGCACGTCCTCCATGGTCTGACTATCACACATCCCTCCAGTCTTAGCCCCCACCACGTTCTTGTGAAAATCCTTGGCTCCAGCCATAATGAAGGTTCTTGGTTCATGATGTCATAGATTTTGCATCTAGGTCTATCCTGATGGCTTCCTTCCTCCACCCTACTTTTTCATGCCCCAAATCTCCTATCCTGCAGGAGCCCCTGTAAATGCCACCTTCTCCAGGAAGTCTTGCCTGAAACCACTCACATAATTTCCCCTTCTTTGATTTCCTGTCTTTATATGAATATATGTGTTTTCATATCACTGTGTAATCTCTCTTCTTTATACCCTATTTATGTGTTGCCTATCTTTCCTTTTTAAGTGTAAGCTCTTTGAGAACAGCGCTCTTCTTCTTTGCCTTAATGTATCTCTTCCAGTTCTTTGCTGAAAGTTTTGCCGAGCCCTCAATAAATATCTGTATCGTGAAAAAATGAATGAAAATTCATCACTAAACACAAAAGGGAAGGCGAGGGTCTGTGTCTGTGGGGTGGGTGGGTGTGTGCTTAGTGGAGGGTGAGGGCAGTGAGTTTGGGTAACAGTAGAGTGAGAAACAGACTAAAATCACGGAACAATCACAATTAAAAAGAAGCAGTTTTCCGTTTCCTTTTTGTTATATTTGTCATCGTCACTCAATATTTGGGTCAGTCAACTGGAATTCAGTGTTAATATGCCCCCCAAGGTCTCTGTTTCGTGCTGATAAAAACAATCAAGCCTGCTTATGAGAGAGGAAATTCTTTCCAGCCGTAACTCCAGCCAGTTACTTACGAGGTGCTTACTAGCCAGTATTTCTATTAATGCAAAAGCTTGAAAACATCTCCTACATACCACCGATCAAAAGAAGCATATACTTCTTCTAGTACATGGGAAGAGGTACTACATGACCCAGTTAGTTTGACTTCACCCCATTCATAACCTTGCTGAAAATTTGCATTGCCGTTCAGTGATGCGTATTTCTCAATATGATATGGAGTTATAAAATATAAAAACTAAAGGGACCTCTGGAAATCTTTTTGAAGAACATTAATTTGAAGCTTTGAGAGGAAAGGAGATAGGCCCAAGGTCTTGTTGGTAGATTCAAGAACTAACGACTGGGACTCTCAACAATAAGCACAGTATATTTTGCTAATACTCTTAATCCCCATCATATCATAATTTTAAAGAAGAAAGGGGTTGTGTGTGTGTGTGTGTGTGTGTGTGTGTGTGTCTCCCCCGTCATGCTGTCTTTCAAGGATTTGGACAAATTGCTTCTGGAGGTGGGGGAAAAATCCCTTAATTACTAAGATATGCAAATATAAAGAATCATCCAAAAAAAAAAAAAACCCTATTGATAAAGCTTCACACCAGTTGCATCACTTCTGGCTCTGTGCCACCCAAAACAGAGCAGGTAGGTGGTGTTTATCTCTTTATGTCTCTTTATGTTTCAAAATAACTGACTTTCAGGAAGAACTGCAACTGAAATTGTTCCCAACATCACTCAAAGTGAGCTGGGTGCAACGAGGCGCTATGGGAAAGTGAAAAGAAAGAAAGAAAGAGGAAAAAAAAAAAAAACCCGCATTGATGCATAGAAAAGCCAGGAGGACAGAGATCTGGAGGGCTCGTCGGTTCCAGCAATAACAAGAGTTGACATTTGTTACATGTTAATTACACGCTATTGTCTTTTGGAGGTTAAATCAATCAGAAATTTCCTGTACAGCTAATAAAATTGGAACCCATCTGTGGTTTGCCAAGTCACGTTAGACACTGTCTCAGGACAGAGTTAGAAGGCTCAGGCTTTAATTTGTTCTGGGCAGAAGAAATGGGAAACCACTTCTTTAACTGAATTAGACTTGTTAGTGCTGTCCTATAGGTAGAGCGCTCACTGTAATAAAAAGTATTATTATAGCTGCCGTTTATTGAGCGTGTATTGTGTACTCGGCCCTTTTCTAAGCACTTCGCAATAGAATCTTGTCTGAAGCCAAGCCTGATGCAGCTAAGTGTTACTATCTCCATTTTAAAGAAACAGAAGCTGGATCTCAGAGAAAGGACGTAAGGGTCCAAGATCACACAGCTGGCACACGCTGCACTTGGAAGACTGAACTCGGAAGCCCAGCTTGTATCTAATAAATTCCCGTGCACACACTAATTAGCTAATACCTGGTGATTTCAATTGAACACTAGCAGGACATAATTAAGGGTATAATCTTATAATATCTACCAAAATAAATGTTCATTTACTTGACTATTCTCTATTGTTATAATAAGTATAATCTTTTCTGCCAGGGAAGTTGTTTTTGAATATTCAAACCATCAAGTGCTTCCCCAAGCATTTAGCTGTTGAGATAATTCACAGGCGATCGATACCGAGCAATGGATTAGATGAACCTCAAGTGCTTTTAACTAAAGTTATCTCAATACCAAGAGTGGCTTAAACAAGATAATCAGAAAATGAATGACTGGACTCACTAAACAACTAACTTCAGGTTGATTCCTACATAATCTGGCTTTTGAGGTATCTCTTATGAAAACCAAGACACAGATCTTCCAGATGCGTATATGTTTTTGAACCATTCAAAAAACCCTTCCAAGATTACAAGCACTTTATTCTGATTCCCTAATTAGTCTCTGGCTTCTTCACTGTGAAACTCCAACCCTAATGTATTAATTACTTATATTCACCTATTGGGGATATATCTTAAACAGGTCAGATGGAATCCTTTCACTCAATTTACTTAAAATCCATTCCTATATCCCATCCAATTTCAGATGTCATTGGTTACAAGACATACCACTAATTTACTTTGGACTAAAAAAATGTTAAATGTCTATAATTAATATATCGCACAATGTTTTATAATCAGGTAATTTAGTGCACAAGTCTATATAGACTTGTCCCAAATTCAGAGATATTAAAATGTTAAAAAAGAAAAATAAAGAAAAGAAAAAACAGGTACATCCTAGAATCCATGAAATACATTTCCATGTTTCTTTCTGGCATGTCTAAGTACTGACTCGATGTTGCAGATTAGCCAACTGGTTGAAGCAGGACTAGAGAGTGTTTCACTATCTTCGGGTTAAAAACATTGTTACAGAGAATTTTCATTCGTCAAGGTGACCATGGGGGTAAAAACCTGTGTTTTAGAAGTATTTTGAGGACATGAATTGTTTCCATTTTCCAAAAAATGAGAAGAGAAGGTCCCCATCAACTCTTGTTCATGTCTCTGACTTCAGTTAAGGAGTCAAAGATACTCATGAGGTTTTTGTCCTCACTTAACTTTCGTTCATTTGTTTGTTTTTATTTCACATATTTAAGACTTGTAGCTAACTAGGCCTCAGAGGTCAAGGGAAATGTTCTAAAAACTATCTCATAGCCACACAAAGGCAGAGTCCCATTTTAGTAAGATCAGCCAAGTCCATTGCTGTCCGTCATTCCATGCCCTGGTGTCCTCCATAAATTCTTGTCAAGGAGACATATTGAACTACAACCAACTCCTTCTAATATTTTGTAAATCTGGTCCCTCTATGAATCAGCCACAACTTACTTTCTTGAATTGCCCCAAGGCCATACTGAGTTGGCCCCATCCTGCTTCCTTTGTGAGAACTGGCTTCCAGTGATCTTAGGGCTATAGAGGCCCTTTAATTGGCTGCCTGATAAATGACACACTGTATTCTTTTTATTGGGATAATTCCCAGGCAACTGATTGGATACATGGAAATGACAGTTACCAGAGGATTACTGGCTGGGCTGGAGTCTTGCTTATTAACCAACACAGGTGGGACTGGTATTTGTCAGCCTAAATTTCCTTCTGCATTCATCTTTGTTGCTGTTTAGGCAGACCTCTGGCTCACATCAAGATGTTGAAAGTGAATTCTTAAACATGCATCAAGCCTGAAACTTGATTTTTCTGCTAGGCAATGTCGTTATGGACAATACAAAGAGGAGAATTCGGAATATTATGCGAAGGCATCCAAGGCTCCAAAACCAGTAATGAAAAAAAAAACTAAGTTTTTAATAATGGAGAGAGGGAATTTCATTATAGAAACTCACAGATATTTAGACATTAAAATCCAAGGTCAAAGTTTATTGTGTCACTAAATAAAAAAGCTGTGAAGCCTCACAGCTTCAAAAATAATTAAATAAATCCAGTCTTTATATTTCCTTTTATGTCCTGTGCTTGAAAAGGACATTTTTCTTCTTCCTATGGGACAAGCGTTTATCTGGAGTTACGGTGTTTGCCCATCTACTTACACAGATATTAACCCAAGACTGTTTTCCCACCATTTCTAGGGATGAAACTGTGTAATGCATTTTATTGCTGTATATTATGCTCCATATTTAGACTTTTTTTTTCCTCAAGCCTATCATACGCACTTTCCCTCCAGCAACTGACAATATTGGTTTTACATGCATGCATGAAGGACAGCTAAAATTTGGCAAGAATGTACAAGTGAGCTTTTAATTTTTTTCCAGTTGGAGGTGGGTAACTTCAAGCTACTTCCAAAGTTTCCTTTAAACCATACATGTGTGTGGCTTGGCCATGACATAACTGAACAAGACCAATGTATACCTTCTATTAACATGCATGGTTAGTCTGAGGTCGGCCTCCTCTCCCTGAGTTTGTCATCATGACACACTATGGCCCCAACACCTTGTAAGATGTTCTTTCCCTAATTTATACTTGTGTCATCATTCCAGGGAGGTGAAAAATTATTGTGAGGTTAAACGTGAACTTAGGCTTTCAAGAAAACATACTTTTTTTTTTAAGATTTATTGATTTTATATTAGAGAAAGAGAGAGAGAGCATGAGTGAGAGAGGAAGGGCAGAAGGAGAGGCAGAGAAGCAGATTCTGGTTGAGCATGGAGCTGGAGGCAGGGCTCGATCCCAGGACCCTGAGACCATGACCTGAGCCAAAATCAAGAGTCAGACACTCAACCGACTGAGCCATCCTGGAGAAAACATACTCTTAAGTAACATTGAGGAATGGGCCAAACTTGGCTAAAGTTCACTCAATAATATTTTTGTGCTTCAGCTACTCTTTCTTTTAACACCCAGTTTCTTCCATTTCCCAGAATCCTCATGACTTGATTTAGCCAAGGTTCATAACTACTGTGCCTTGTCTAAGCTGCTTTTCTTTCAGTATTACTTAAGTTCAAAAGTCTTTCTTGCTACTGCTTTTGCTCATCTGATCTTTCCTCTCCAATCAGATTTCAAATTACCTTACAGCCCAGGGGTAAAACAGCAGCCTGATGAAGTAGTTCACAATATTACATGGAAAATGCTCACATGTCCATTAGCTCATGCTGGTTCACTTCCTCTTTTCCCTGAAATCTTCCAACTTCCTCTCTATCCCTCCCTGGTTTCTCTAAAGGTCTTTAATCGTCATTGCAATTCTCTCATCTCTTGAAACCTCCTCCTACCCCGATACGCAGACAGCTCTTACTCCCTTCTATATTTCACTTTTTCACAGCTTTTATTAGACGGTGCTATCAACTTTATCATGAGCTCTCTTCTCTTTTACATCATTCTGTTCTCCCCAAATATAACAAATTAAGTTGTACGTACAGAAGACCAGAAGTTATGGTAATTGGAAAGAGCCTAAGAAACGGGAGACTGAAGACCTAACTTTTCTCTGACAATTTCTGACTGTGTGACCCTGAACATGTTATCTTTTCAAAAATCGCTTTCACATTCCTTGAGAAATAAGGATTACACGAACTATCGGGTAGGGCGATAGTGAGTAACTAAATAAGCAACTACATATAATTTGCTTGGTCTACAGCCTGCCAGGCACCCTGTGTAGTAAATGTTAACTCCCTCATGTATCCCTTTATTCTCAGGACCTGGCTCTGCTTTATTTTCAGCAATTAGGACCTGTTTTGGAATTGATGTCGCTGCCATCAGGAGTTTCTCCTATCCCCTATCTCTCCCTAAGAACTTGTTTATCTTCCAAAGATAGCCTGATTCTCAGCGAGTCAAGCTCTTCATAAGGAGAACACATGATGCTATTTTGAGAGGCTGCTTCAGAAGCAGACCGGGGGAGGCCACTGTAGGGATCCTGCACTCCAAGGCAGAAATTTATCCACTAACAGTTATTTTGGAATGTGAAGGCTAATCAAAGAACTGTGCAATTGAAATGGACAGCATGCTGTAAACTTCCCCTTTCAATAATAAAAATAATTAGGATGCCCATAAGATCTGATGGACCAGTTCCAGGAATGAGCCAGTGGGGGCACACACTAGAGGCAGGACTCTGCTGCTTCTCTCAAGCTCAGGTATCCCCACTTAGCCCTTCCTGCTGGGCTAGGAAGGAGCAGTCTGACTTGTCTGGAGTTGTGCTGTGGGAGGTTTTTCTACATGGTACCCCTAGAGGGCGCGATAGCTCTCTTCCTCGTGTTCTCAGCTATCCGCCAGAGGCATAGGTAAAGTTGGAGAGTTGATCTGTTCTATGCAACCGCCTGATTCAAGTGGTTTAAAATTCAGTTGCAAAGAATTTTAGACACGATTATCAACTGATTAGCCTCACTGCCTAATAAAGTGCCTACTATGCGTATGCATTTTTGTGTTGGCAATTAGACATTTTGCAATTAGACATGTACATTAAATGGACCTCCATTCCTCAATAGTCAAAAGCTGGCCTTTGTACTCTTGAGTCAACCGGAAGAGTAATTTAGAAATCTGTTATTTCACTTAAAAGGGGCATGCTTTGTCTCGCTCATAAAATAATGTTAAAGGATTTTATCCCTGTTTGGTTACTAAACCTTTTTTAAATTTTAATTTTAATGCAGAGAGTCCTAATTTTCTGGGATGAAATCAGTTTTCATATGACTGTTTTATGTATAGATTAAAAACTGCATCTTGGATGAGCACTGGGTGTTATGCTATATGCTGGCAAATTGAACTCCAATAAAAAAATAAAAAATAAATAAAAATAAATAAAAACTGCATTTTATTTTTTATCCCTGTTTGGTTACTAAACCTTTTTTAAATTTTAATTTTAATGCAGAGTGTCCTAATTTTCTGGGATGAAATCAGTTTTCATATGACTGTTTTATATATAGATTAAAAACTGCATCTTGGATGAGCACTGGGTGTTATGCTATATGTTGGCAAATTGAAATCCAATAAAAAAATAATAAATAAATAAAAATAAATAAAAACTGCATTTTATTTTTTATCCCTGTTTGGTTACTAAACCTTTTCAAAATTTTAATTTTAATGCTGAGAGTCCTAATTTTCTGGGATGAAATCAGTTTTCATATGACTGTTTTATATATAGATTAAAAACTGCATCTTGGATGAGCACTGGGTGTTATGCTATATGTTGGCAAATTGAACTCCAATCAAAAAAATCAAAAATAAATAAAAATAAATAAAAACTGCATCTTATTTTTTAAACTCAGACACTCCATTAGAAATATAGATGCCCCTTTAATCATTGAATATTTATACAATAAATATAATAATAACTTGAGGAAATGTCATTTCTAAATCTTAGTTTTATTATTTATTTTAAAAGAGGATACTGATGTATCTCTAAAGTAGTTTTTTAATTTTATTTATTTATTTATTTGTTTATTTATTTATTTTTAAAGGTTTTATTTATTTATTCATGAGAGACATAGAGGCGCAGAGACACAGGCAGAGGGAGAAGCAGGCTCCATGCAGGGAGCCCGATGTGGGACTCGATCCTGGGTCTCCAGGATTACACCCTGGGCGGAAGGCGGCGCTAAACCGCTGAGCCACCTGGGCTGCCCTAAAGTAGTTTTTTTAAAGAACAGATTAAGAACATTTATGTGAAGTAGCACAATGCCTCTCACACAGCAAGCACTCAATAAATTCCAGCTAACAGACACAAAATTTTGTGGCACAATCTTCTAAAACCTATAACAAGGTACAGCTTTATTATAAAGAGGCACCTGATTCTCATTATTCTAATCTTTTGGGTGTCATTTATTGATCACACACATATTATATTGCTCTAGTATATGCATAAGGATTGATTTGAGAAACAGGTAAGCGTGGTAGCTGTTGGGAAAACACACATGCACACATATATACACACAAATTTCTCCTAGCCAATTTGAATGATGTCAGTGAATTAAATGGTACTAGGAAATAGTATATAGTATAGAATTTATTACATTTTAGTGATACTAGTACCAATTCGTTTATGTACAACTTTTTAAATTTTTGAACAAAATATATTTTTTAATCCAGGTAATTTTGCTATTGAATGCAGTGTTCTCGCTTATAAAAGATCAAATCATTCTATTAAGATTGGCATCTTCCCCAGGTCCTGTCTCAATTTCACCTTCCTTTTATAGAACTGAATTTGTCCCTGCGACATTATTGGCATTGTATAAAAACAATTGCAGTCAATACCCTATGCGAATCCCCTTCACTCAGAAAATAAAGGGTATGGGACTCTAGTAAAGAGGGACACTCTTTGAAGCACTTCAATAGCTTCCTCAGATGGAGCATCTTCTCCTTCAGGATGTGACAGTGTATGGATTAGGCAATGACTTGGGGATTTGATTTTAAGTGCTGGGGATCTCTGTGACCAAATATATCCTGTCTCATCTAACTGATATTTGAAACCCCACTTTACCCAATTCTTTCCTCTTCTTGCAGGTTTGGTATGTGTGAGGAATATAACCTTATTCTGTCTTCAGTCATTTGAAACAACACAAATGAAGAACCCGATAGCTTATCAGTAAATGAGTAAGGCAGGCCAGTCAAGGACACTGGTGCTCTGATCGAACGACCAGAGTAAAACAGTTCATCAAGAAGACCCGTAACTCAAAGATGACATTGTGAGGACGTAATACCGGTATCTTTCAAGTTTTGCCAAAAAAAACCTGAATGGCTGAGGCTGCATCTCTGGTTTCTAACTGTATCTGTCAGATATTGTACCCTGGATGATGACAGTCTGGGGTCTTCCCTTATCTTCAACCTGTGCCCTTGCTTTAGCTTTCGATGTACAACTATATATCCATGGGCACACAGTGGATGCCGCACTGTACTCTGTGGGTGTTTGGCTTACGTGATTTGTGGCTTTGGTGGCCTGATTTGGGTTTTGCCCTTGAGATAAACTCTAGTTCTGATGTGTGTATATAGTAAATGAAGCATATGAATGGCATAATTGGTACACGGTGGATCATGCTGTAACCCCAGATTGCATGGATACCTCAACAGTGAGCTGACTTAGGAACGGCACGTTGCACTTTGCCTCTGGTAACCTCTCCAAATCTCCCCTTCTAGGTAAAATACTTAGGATTGGGGGTTGTCCGGGCTCCTGATGGGAGATTTTGTTCTAAGCAAATGTAACACACTTACATAATAAAAACTGTGTGCTCCACCTGAAATAAAAATTATTATCCTGCAGATTATCTTTGCCAGTTTCCTCCCGCTCCCATGGATATTGCTGTATCAAAGCAAAGAGAGGCCCTGAAAGGTGTGAGAACATCCAAGTCATCACTGAATACAAAAGTACCCTTTGTCAGTAGGATGAGAAGATAACACATAACCTTGCCCCACTTAAGCTTAACACAGAAAGTGACTTAGGGAGGATGCTTCAGATGCGCACGTCAAAACGGTCACATGACCTGAGATGAATAGATTGTCTTTAGGACCAAGGAAGGAATATTTGAGAGGCAAAGAAACTCTCTCTGGGGTATGCTACACTGAAATAACTAGGTCCAGGTAGCAAAGAAATTCTGGAATCCTGAAAATGAGGAATGCATTCTGCTTATCTTGGCTGCATAGAGAGACTCTGAGGAAGAAAGGCAGATGCTCTTGTAAGGCATTTTGCTTCCTGGGAAACTGGCTGTTTTCCCCATGGTTGGAGGGCACCATGTCCTGGTGTACCCAGGTTTGAGGAGCTGCTGAGTCACATGGCCTTTAGTATTAAAACCTGGGAAGTCCTGGGCACAGTGGGATCAACCACTCACCCTCCAAGGTCATGACAGCCTCATCTGATTAAGGTGAACACCAGGAGGAAGTCAGCAAAGCGTTGCTCTAATGGACCGGTGCCATGCTCCCATCACCCTGGCGGTGAACCCTACTGCTCCAGCCCTTCCAGGAATGGGTTTCTAGCCCAGGGAATATGTTCTTTCATCTCCCAAGACCCTTATACTTTTGTCACCTGGAAATCTACATCCTAAATATTACTTAAATCCCAAAGTAAAACTAGTGTGGAACTGGATGACTTTCATTTTCTCAATGCATTTACTTTTGGTCAATAACTACAGACATTTTGAGTTAAAGTGCACATTGCTAGAAAAAAAAGTGCAGATGTCTAATTCTTTGCAGGATTTATAATATTATATAGGGACTATTTAATATCCCACTACAATAAGCGAATCTGGGTTTATTACAAGCTAAACAACAACAACCAAAAAAAAAAAATCACAAGTTGGGCAGTAATTAGCTTTGAACAGACATTTATTTTATACTTTTACTAGCAAAACAATTATAATTTTATGGTCCAGAAAAATGCATTCTTAAATTCTATGTCTGAAGTTGCTTTGCCAAACTAATGCAAATAATGTTATTAAGTAGATGGTAAAATGTGGTCTTGCGGCCTCTGTCCTATAAAGGACTTGGGAAATACAGCTAACACAAGTGTAGTGTTCACATTTCTGATTGTATATGCTTGTGAGCTACCAAACAAGCTGGGTTGGTCATTTCTGTTATGCATGAGTGCATCACTGTTACCAATCTTTCTACCTGCACTTTTTTTTTCTCAAAATTCTCCCTCCATTCTAAGGTAGACAGCAAATAACTTGATGCACTTTATTTAATTTTTTTAAGATTTTTATTTATTTATCCATAAGAGACACACACACAGAGAGAGAGAGAGAGAGAGAAAGAGGCAGAGACACAGGCAGAGGGAAAAGCAGGTTCCATGCAGGGAGCCCAATGTGTTACAGGATCCCAGGTCTCCAGGATCAGGCCCTGGGCTGAAGGCAGCGCTAAACCGCTGAGCCATCTGGGCTGCCCAACTTGATGCACTTTAATAGGTAATATTTGAAAGTGCAGTATGGAAGGTGAAACTTCCAAACCATATCCAGATCCCACCCAGGAGGCAGAAAATTTCCTGAGGTCTGATCACTCTTCTGAAAGGCCTATGACACCATCTTCTCCCAATAAAGAGCAGCTGGCTCATTCTTTCATCTCTTTCCATTCCTCAGTGATACCATTAGAATGACATGCTTCCACCTATAAATCGTGTATCCGAACAGCACTGGATAGTTCATCAATGACTCTCCATAGACAACAGAATGCCTGCCCCCTTGAAGGCCCTACCACAGTTACAACGACACCTCCACGAACTCTATCCCTATTGAAAGACTCTGGATCTAAGTCAGTAGCATTTGGTACATTTTGTCAGATACTTCTTACCTTCATATATCTGAGAGTGTCTTTCCTCAAACAACAGCAAGGAGAAAAGAAACATGCAAGGGCTCCACTAAACTATTTTGAAAACAGTTTTTTTTTTATTTTTTTTATTTTTATGATAGTCACACAGAGAGAGAGAGAGAGAGAGAGCAGAGACACAGGCAGAGGGAGAAGCAGGCTCCATGCACCGGGAGCCCGATGTGGGATTCGATCCCGGGTCTCCAGGATCGCGCCCTGGGCCAAAGGCAGGCGCTAAACCGCTGCGCCACCCAGGGATCCCTAAACTATTTTGTTAATAAACTCAGCTGTGGTTAAATTCAAGACACATATATCTTAGAAGGAGGTGCTAAAAGCACCCCAAACACACAGACACAGTGGCACAGGGTGAGTTGTCTCCAGTATTTTCCTTTTTGTCATACACACCACGTTTTCCTTACCAGGAGTGGTAAGTTTTCAGGAAAATCTAAAAACACTGTTTTAGCACTCTTCTGTAAATTTTCAAATTTTTTGTTTACAAATATTTTAACTTTGGCCAGTACTAATGTATTATCTGCAGATGCTTGCCAGCAGGTTTGGCATATCAGTGTAATTGTCTTGTCTCTGAATGAATCTAGCCAATGGCATTGAGAAATGGGATAAAGACCTATTTTCTGGGTTTGTGATATCATATCAGATATTTCTATTTACATTTTTATGGTACGAAATAGATTATAATTTGTCCAGATTTTATCCATATCTATACATTTTCAATGGCTTTAGAAACGTAACTCTATATTTCTAAAGTAAAACATCTAATAATTCTAGTAAAATAATTTAGCCAAGAAGCCACCATTTATCAGTAAGCGAATTCTCCAGCTCACCTATTTATCCAGTTGTCTCCCAGCCTCCCCTTGGACTAAGATACAAATATTCAGTGTTATGTTTTTTTTCCTACTAGAGACTTGAAGTTTAAGGAAGCAGTCAGTATTGAGAAAGATCAAAGAAAACAGTAGTTAAGGTATTTGGACCTAAGAGATAAGAAAGTATCTCTTCTCCCAGAAACGGATTGAAAATAAAAGTAAATTTACTCTAAAAGGAATATGGATATATCATATGTACAAAGCATATGTGACCAAGTACTGACAGTTGGCAATCATGTCCAGTTCTCCACCTCACTCATGAGCAGTTGGTAAAACAGGGACATAACGTTGCCTATGCTGAAATAACTTTTGGTATCAAAGGGATAGACTGATTTCAGATATTTTGCCAAAAACACATATATATGTCTTTGGATAAAAGATACGGAAATAAAAGAGAAAAAAAAAACCTATAACAACATTAATAGCAGGATTATTTGTTATTCCCTTTGGCATTATTGAGGCCAAAAGAGCAAACCACTTTTCTGCTGGCAATAAATGTGCATCTTATAACAAAGGGTGAATTTAATCAGGTAACCAATTTGTTAAAGGCTTGTTATGTAATCTATGTATAGAAACTGACCGCACAGAATTCAAAGAGCGATCTTATACCCTCATACGACATGAAAAAGGCTAACTGATTACATAAAATATAATGTTGTGCAGTCCAATCTTGAAACAGTGGTTACCTGATTCATGTGTGCGGGTTCTGGTCCCAGAGATAAAGTATATTCTCAATGTTAAAATAACAATGAGAATGATTAACAGCCTCTAGGTAGTGGTGTGGACTTCTTCCCACATACACACCCAGTGCATTCACCTTCACACTTCAAACCAGTCCAGCAAGCACAAAGAATACATTGAAGGAAGGAGAGATAATCACTGGGAAAATAAATCCACATAGGGGGTTGGAAGCTGCCTCAGGGAAACTGGCTTATAAATACCAAGTCTTGAATGCCACCATATCTGTATCATTATGATCTCTTTCTGGTAGCTTAACCATAGTCCTGGCTATAGAGTTTGTTCATAGGATGCAATCATGTTGTGCTAAGGTAAAAATCACCAATATCATCTGTGGAATTCTGGTGATTTCTCAAGAAGTTTGCACCCTTGTCAGAGTTCTTTTGGTCTTTTTGGTTATTGTAAGATGACATGTAAAGTGAAATGATACCATTTAAAGTAAACCAACCCTTCTCAAAAGCCAACCCTCCAAACTCATTCATATAATAAACATTTTGATATTTAAATCCTTCTTGATAGTTTATTCCAAAATTGATTTATTTACTGAAAACAAGCAGTGGAAAAGAATCCAATTAGCAAAGCCTGGGAAAATATGTTTTGAGTTGATGACTCTTCTCTTCCTCTTTCTCTCATGATGACAATTACAAATGAGCTTATGATAAACCAAATTTATAAAAGCTTTGTTGTTGTTGTTGTTGTTGTTGTTGTTGTTTAGTGGCTTTCATATGGAAAATAAAACAAGGAAAATATTTGAACTTAAGTTCAATTATATAGCTATTCTATAGCTATAGCTTTGTGATTCACCCTATAGATCTCAATAATTGATCTGGTTCCTCCGCCATCAAACATATAGGCTGTAAATACCTTTCAATGCAAGATTATTGATGGAAACATGGCACTTGGATATAGATGTGTGCTTATGAGTGTGTGTTTACACACAACTTAGTTCTAATTAGAACGCATCTTTAAACCTTCCAAACATATTCAGACTAGCCTTCTTCATTAACTTGGCAAAGGACTTTTAGCAGTCTTGGAATAAACACCATGATTTTTATTGCATAACAAAATTATAGCACTGGAAATGCAACCAGCTATATCATGGAATGACTTAAGTACCATATCTAAAATCTTAACAAATACTTAACAAATCATTTAGCAAAATTTCACTATTTCAGCAAATGACAAGTATATATTCTACACTAAAGACTTGTGACTATTGATAAATAAAAAGCAAATTGGTTGAGAGTTTCCCAAGAATGAGTCTCACTTTAAGATTCTCACCTTGGGCAGTAGTAACATTCTGACTGGATAATTCTTTGTTGCAGAAGACTGTCATGTGCATTGTAAAAGTTTAGCAGCCACTCTAGTTTCTACCCACTAGGTGCAAGTAGTATCCCCAACCACCCACCTCCCCCCCACCAACAACCTTCTCAAGCTGTGACAACCAAAAATGTCTCTAGTTGCAAAATATCCCCTAGGAGTAAATTCACTTGCACTTGAGAACAACTGGTTTAACATAATACAAAATGGAAATTATTTTTGTTTGTTTTTCTCAAAGTTTTTAAATTTGGAGGTTATAATTGCACATAAGAAGGCTTATGGGTACTATCTTTCCAAAGTTATAGAGGTAAGCATAGATGGCAGTGACTTTCTTTTAACTTTGGGATATTAGTATCAAATTTGAGAGAGCAAATACTAGATGAGGACAGGTACATAGTAGGTACCTGTACCTAGTATATAGTAACCTCCTTGAGGTAGGCTCAACACATTTTTAAAGGCTGGAAGGTCTCTTCATATTTAGCAAGAATCATGAGTTGCAAATTCAAAATGCTGGTTTTGACAGTAGATCTCTTGATACCCAAGGGCTGCTGCCTTTTAATCCTTTAAAAGTAAAGAGGCAGAATTTATATGAAACCAAAACAGAACAAAACAGATAAATAGATTCTGAGAGATGTCTTACAGGGAAATGGTACTTAGCAGAGCACTATAGACAAAAATGTAGAAGATGCTTTGTTCATTTGCACCTGCCCTTCAAGAGTTAAGTGAATTGAAGGCCAGAGGAAGAGTACCTCATGCTCTCCTTGTGTTCTTGACATCTCAACTACATTTTAGGAATTAAATGCTATTACAGATGAATGTGATTGTATTTCTGGTCCATTGCCCAGCAGTGTTCTATCTAGAATCTGGTGCTCAGTAAACGTTTGATGATTAAGGTAAACAGGTGAACCTAGCTAGGAGTCTATCTCATGGTTTCCTGTTTTGAGGAGTCCTAGGCAGGAAGTATAATATCAATTACAGTCAAGAAAGTAGCTTTTCACCAAAGCTATGCACCGCTGATATTCAAAGATAGAATATAATCTCTTCATTACCAAAAGATATAAGGAACTCTCCTTCTCACACTTTCCCTGAGGGAAAACATTCCACCAACTTTGCAGCAACAGGATATCACAAAAGTTTATCCTCAAATTTCTTAAATGAGAAATCTTCACCGAACTGTGTTTGTATACTGCGAAAATGAGAAACAAAAAAGGCAAGCCCCTAAGACCTGCTATGTAATAAGCTAGTTTCTCAGTTTGCTAGAAGTTTCAGTTATTCAATGTTGGTTTAGGTAAAATTAAAAGTGAAACATACTCTCTCTCTCTCTCTGTATCTCTCATTAATAAATAAATAAAATCTTTTGAAAAAGGGGGGTGCAGCCTGGGGTGGCTCAGCGGTCTAGCGCCTGCCTTCAGCCCAGGGCGTGATCCTGGAGACCCAGGATCGAGTCCCATGTCAGGCTCCCTGCATGGAGCCTGCTTCTCCCTCTGCCTCTCTCTCTCTCTGTCTCTCTCTTTCTCTCCCTCTATCTCTCATTAGTAGATAACTAAAATCTTTATTTTTTTTTAAGTGAAACATAGGGTTGTAGCCCGACATTGCTAGACTTGCCCAGTAGCTGCCAGGAACCCAAACTAGACACGGAGAACTAAGGAGAAACAGCATGACTCATAGCCAACAGATATATTGTGGAACTGGAGCTACTTCTGATACTCAGTTACCAAGAGAAGACAGTTTATGAGTCAAACACTGAGGACTGCATAGAGAGAAATTGCATGGGATTTCATGTGTGCTTCGGGGATCAATAGTTGCCCATTGTAATTACTAAAACACTCCACATCTTTGCAGTTGTCTAGAAAACCTACATGCCCTCTTCCCACCTCCTCTCCCAAAAGCTTTCCACTTCTTTCACCGCTGTTCAGCCACTTTATTTTTCTTGCCCCTCCCCTTCTAGTTTCAACACTTAGCATTGCCATCTTTCTCCCTAGAATTCTCCTTCCTCCTATTTTTCACATCTGGCCCCCACTTATCATCGATTCTTGCTCAGCTCAAATGTCACCCCCTCAGAGAAGCTGTCTCATCTTGTCCTTCTGGCTGAAGTCTTCACCTACCCATACCTATATTCCCTACCACTCACTCTCAACTCCATTGCCTGGTTTCATTTTTCTCCTAAAAAATGACCATCATCTGAAATTACCTTAATCATCATTTGATTGCATGTTTATTGTTGACCTCTACTAGAGCGTGTTATCTAAGGAGTAAGGATTCAGTCTCGTTGGCCTTCAAACAAATCTGGCACCAGATTTGTTCCTGGTACATGTGTTTTGACCCTTAAAAGGAATTAAAAATAATATATTTCAGAAAGTTGAGGCTGAAATCTAGTGATATCTAATGTGAAGAGGGTGAAGATCTTTATTACTGTACTAAATTCTTATCTGGAGCAAAAAGGAACAAATACTGTAACAAATATTATATGAGGAGGAAAGTGTTTCAGATCACATCATTTTAGTTGACTGGCATAGAGATATCTTTAGGACTGCCTCAGCCCCTGGCAAATGTCACCAAAAGGCAACATGAACATTATAATTATCCAGGGCTTTGATGAACAACAAAAAGTTTTCAACTTTCTATAAAGGACGTATGTAGTTGGGGCCCAAGCTCCAATAAACTCTGATCCACCATCATAAGGATTTGTGTAACCTACTTCAGGAGGGAAAAATAGGATTTAAATAGCACCTTCTCTTCATCTTCATCACAAAGGATAGCTAGGCAAAACCTGCCATGTTTGATCTATCAATGGGACAAAAAGGAATAAAACAACTACGGTAAAATTAAAACATTTTTCACATTTGGATATTCAATATGAAAAAGCTGGTTCTAGAGGTACTGAATTCATAAAAATTGTCTGCTTCATCACTAACTTTCCAGAAGTGCCACTAATAAAAAGATAGGACTCTACACGGAACCTTTAGGTAGGCCTCTAGAATTTAAAAAGGCCCACAAAAAAGTTTGTTGCAATTGCAGGCAGATAGCTGAGGAATTAGAAGGCCATGATGGCTTGTGCAAACAGACCACAACAATAAGGACTTTGATAAAAACTCTGAAAGAATCTTTATACTTCAAACTATATGCTCTGAAACTGTGCACATTGCCTTTATACCCAGACAAACGTATCTTCGAACAAAAGGGATTCTGGGGCTTGTGGGAGAGCGAGATAGTCAGTGAAAGAGAAGTATATCAGAATGATGGTGTAGAATTGAAAGGGAAGCATGGGGGAACAGCTGTAGGACCCAGTTTAAAACAAACAGGTGGAAGGGAGTGTAAGGATGTCTGAGAAGCTCCAATGTGTTCTAATCAGCCATGGGAGAGAGGGAGGCAAAAACACTGTACTTTCTCAATGTGAATAAAGGCTCAGGTCTTGATGAAAGCTGGACCTCGGTAAGGGGCTTTGGGCACAAGATGAAGAGAAGCCAGGAAAATTCGTTTGAAGATTCAAAGTTAACATTTCAGTTGAATGATTGATTTATCACCAACAATTCAGCTGTAGGCTAAATGATCAAATTTAGGCTATTATCCTTGTAATTAAAGCTTTCTTAAAGCATTGGCTCTGTTACCTGTATTTTTTAACCAAATACTTCATATCTGGAAAACACTGAATTGGTAAAATCAAATTAACAAGAATTTATTGAATGACTCCAGTCCCTGGACTCTGGGAGAGCTGAAGCCTTCTCCGTTTTATTCATTGTGTATCCTTGCAATATGTACCAGGTAGTAGGCATTTACTATATAGCTGTTGATTGAATGAATAAATGGATTAATTAGTTTTCATTGCCAATTCATGTGCTTTCCAGATTTACGTCTCCCTTAATTAGATGACTTACACACCGAGGCTCTGGAACTATGGCCACAGATGCATACTAAAATTGAGGCATGTCCATTTGGTTGATTCCTCACTCTTTGTCAGTAGCAGGTTTGTTGCAGCAAAGAAAAGAAATTTAAAGGCATTTACCCCCCCATCAAAATAAACAGAATAAAGGCATCTATCAAGAGCATAGGCAATAACTAATGCATGTAGGTTCAGCTATGTACAAAAACACATTTCTGAGAAAGTCCTGATCTTAACATATCAAAGTATTCACCTATTTGGCACTAAATTAATTAATGAGATGTTCATAGGCATCTGAGCCCAAGTGATGTATCAGAGAGAGAAGCACAATTACTCATTTGAGTAATTATCTAATTAACCTTTTAGGAACAGAGCTTTTAGTGGGATTGTCATGAAATTTGAAGAACCTTTTTTTCTTTCTTTTTTTTTTTTCAAAATAAAACTGGCTCTCAGTATGTGGTTACTCATAAAGAAAGGGAAAATTTTTAGGATAGCCATGGGTATTTTTAAAAATGGTGCCCATTAAAGGCCATAATATTGACGCAATTTTCCAGGGCTGGTTTTAGTTTCCCCACTGAGTGGTAATTAGGTCATTGGGCCAGTCCTTCTCTTGACTGACCATTATGATTTCACCAGGTTTGCTTCTAAAAATAGCCTTTTGTAGGAATTGTTAGTCACTATCAGCTTTTCCCTGAGTTAATGTGGCTTTCGCTGAAGGTGCCAAAAGTACCTCCCTGGAAACTTAAGTTTTCCATGTGTTCATAGAACAAGTATATGCTAATTCACTATAGCAGTCTGAATTTTCTATGGTCCTGATTTGCCTGAACCAGCAAGTGGAAGTTAATTTATTTTATAGTCCATGGCCTTCCCTCTGAAGGGAACCACTGGCAAGCATTGTTTTGTGTTCATGTGAATAGCTACCTCCTGGAATAGGGAAACCATCTCTATGATTCTTAGAGTATTTCTCCTAAGCCAGGTTGACTCAAGTCTGCCCCCTTGATCTGCTATCTCGTGCTGGTCCTCCACTTTCTTTAAGGAGTGACACTTCTTCACTTAAAGAGCTCTTCTCTCAGGAGAGTTGCCCGTGTTCACACAGGGAGTTAAGTGGGAAGCGAGACAAGAGTAGTAAAGAAATTGGTATCTTAGGGACCATGGTCTACATAGATTGAAGCAATGAATTAAAACCAACCCAGGAAGTTTTGTAATAAACTAGTCAAGGTAACTATTACAATCAATGACATAGAGATTGATTTAGAGTTCTGGTGTCATGTAAAGATTAGAGATTTAGATATTTCTCCTTCACCTCTACTTTTAATTAGGTGCTTTTTTTTCTCTGTACCCGCTCTAATCTAAAAATTCAATCTTCGGGAAAAAGGAACACAGAGTAGGATGTCAGGAGACTCGCATTTTAGGTATGTCTAGTTTACTCCTATCACAAAATATTTTAAGTTCCTAATATGTACTATGTGCTAAAATACCCTTAACTCTGTCCGTATTCCAACCTCACCTTATAAAATGACCAGATGTGAAGAAGAAATAATACAATTTTGTGAAATGGCTTTGTGAATTAGAATAGCAACACTCAAGCTGAGATGCACTATGTCCTAGGGGTCCCTAAAACCATTTCAAATTGTCTCAGAAAGCAAAACTGTTTTTTGTGATAAGACACGATTAGCCTTTTTCCCCTATGCTGACCTTTGTTTTGATAGTGCAAAAACAATGCTAGCACCTTACTCTTTATCAAGACAATGGTATTAAACCATACTTGTCATTGCATTTTTCATTGCCATGGATTCATAAAACATATATATTTATGTTTATATGTTTACATACATGTATGTATGTGAGCCAGTTTCATTTAAGAAATCATGATGATGTAATAAAATTGTTCATTTTATTAAATCTAGAATTTTTTAAACATGTACTTTTAGTCATTTGTGTGATAAAATGGGAGGTAGGCCTGAAGCACTTCTACTGTCTACAGAGAAAAAGAATGCTCTTGTATAATTTTCTGAGCTATAAGCTCAACTAGTCATTATTTTTATAAACATTAATTTTACTTGAAAGAAAGTCTAAAGATATAATTATTCAGATTTGGATACTTGGCAGATAATTTTTCAGAAATATATCATGGTTTTGATTTGTATTTCCCTGGTGGTTCATGATATAGTGCATTTTTTCATATATGTGTTGGTCATGTGTATGTCTTTTTTGAAGAGATGTCTATTGAAGTCTCTAGCTCCTTTTTTTTTTTTTTGTAAAGATTCATTTATTTATTTGAGAGAGAGAGCAGGGAAGAAGGGACAGAGGGAGACAGAAAGAGAATCCCAAGCAGACTCCCCATGACCATGGAGCTGGATGTGGGGCTTGATCCTATGACCCTGAAATCATGATCTGAGCTGAAACCAAGAATTGGATGCCCAACTGACTGAGTCACCCAGGTAATGTTGTTGTTGCTGTTTTTTGGGGTTTTTTTGTTTTGCTTTCTTGATTTGTGGTTTGTTTTTGTTTGTTTGTTGCTATTGAGTTGTAAAAGTTCCTTATATATTTTGGAAACTAACCACTTATTAGATAAGTAGTTTGCAAATATTTTGTTCCATTCCAGTTGCCTTTTCACTAAATTGATCGTTCCCTTTGCTATGTAGAAGCTTTTTAGTTTGACATAGTTCCACTAGTCTATTTTGCTTCTGTTGCCTGTGCTTTTGATTGTCAAATCTATGAAATCACTGCTAAGACCAATGTCATGAAAATTTTCCTGTAGGTTTCCCTCTAGGAATTTTAAAGTTTAAGTCCTCAATCCATTTTGAGTTTATTTTATGTATGGTGTAAGAAAATGGTCTAACTTCATCCCACACCTGTAGGATGACTGTTATCAAAATAATAAACAGATAAAAAACAAAAGAAAATATTGGTGAGGATGTAGAGAAACTGAACGCTGGTACACTTTTGTTGGGAACGCAAATGGTGCAACCACTATGGAAAACCATATGGATGTTTTTCAAAAAATTAAAAATAAAGCCACCATATGATTCAGCAATCTTATTTCTGGATATTTACCCAAAAGAATTAAAATCGAGATCTCAAAGAAATATTAGCAATCCTATGTTCACTGCAGTGCTAGTCACAATAGCCAACATGTGAAAACAATCTAATTGTTGGATGAGTGAATAAAGAAAATGTGGTATACATACAATATATACATACAATGGAATATTACTCACCATTAAGCAAAAGGGAAATCCTGCAATATGTGACAGCATGGATGAACCTTAAGAACATTATGCTAAGTAATAAAGCAGTCACAGAAGGATGAATACTGCATGATTTCCCTATAGTCAAAATCATAGAAGCAAAGAAGAGAATGGTGGTTGCCAGGGGCTAGGAATGGGAGAAATAGGGAGTTGCTAAAAAACATTATAAAATTTCAGTTATATAAGATGAATAAATTCTAGAAATCTGCTGCACAACACTGTGCCTATAGATATCAATATTAAATTGTACTTTAAAAAATCTGTTAAGAGTGTAGATCTCGGGATCCTTGGGTGGCGCAGCGGTTTGGCGCCTGCCTTTGGCCCAGGGCGCGATCCTGGAGACCCGGGATCGAATCCCACATCGGGCTCCCGGTGCATGGAGCCTGCTTCTCCCTCTGCCTGTGTCTCTGCCTCTCTCTCTCTCTCTGTGAGACTATCATAAATAAATAAAAATTAAAAAAAAAAAGAGTGTAGATCTCATGTTAAGTTTCTGAACATTTTTTCTTATGATCAATCAATCAGTAAAATAAACCTGTCACTTCAAGAAAAACAATAGGTAGTATATGTCATTAGCAATAAAATGTAAGCTTTCCAGCAAAAATTAGAATTCTGGAAAAATTGTTTCCATCACTATGAGTATGATAGTGTCCCAATATTTCCAAACTTTTCTGATGTGATTTGTGATGGCAGTAACAGATATGATTGTTTAATATTATGAAATGCGTCAATGTTTAGAGGATCCACATAACTTAGTTAACCAATAACTTAGAGAACTAATATTCTCCATATAATCAACGCACAGTGTCAAAAACTCCTCTAGGCCTAAAAGATCCACTCAATGTTATGTATCTATATCTTAGGATACAAAAAGTTTCATTGATAGTATCTCATACTTTACATTGCAACTAAACTTTATGACACTACCTTTTCTAGAGTTTTGGTATAGTATTAAGGAAAAAAATATCCAGAATTATCTGACAAGTTTATTAAATAATTCCTCTGTTTCCAGATACACATACTTACATGGCCTGGTTTTCTTCCTATATTTCAAGCAAAACAAACATCAAAGCAAAATGTAGAAACAGAACGGGGGTGCTAGAGTGGCTCAGTTGGCTGAGCGTCCAACTCTTGGTTTCTGTTCAGGTCATGATCTCAGGATCATGAAATGGAGCCCCATGTGAGGCCCTACACTCAGTGTGGAGTCTGTCCCTCTACCTCTGCTCCTACCCTCACTCACACTCACTCTCTCTCTCAAATAAATAAAATCTTTAAAAAAAAAAGATTTTTGAAACAGAATGATTCAGAAGCATATATGAGAATTCAGCTGTCTTCTTTTAAGCCTGACATTAAAGAGATTTCCAAAAATGTAAAACAATGTCATTTTAGTATTTGGGGGAGCAAAATAGAGTCATTTTTCATTAAAATATGTTACTTAGACTGACATGTAAATATCTCTCATTGCTATTGTAAATACACTAATTTTTTTTGAATTTTCTCACTTGTAATTTCCAATACAATAAATATTAATAGATATTGCCCAAATAAACAAAAAGCTCTTTGGTCTCATTGGTTTTTAAGAGTATAAAGGGGTCTGGGCAATAGGTTTGAGAAACACTACTTTAAAATGATGTGTTTCTGCTTCTTCTCTCTGTCAGTAATAAAAACAGCTAACTTAGGAAAAGGCACTGGGAAATCCAAGGACCCGAGTCCCTGCTGCTCTCTGACATACTGGAGGGTGGCTGCTCAGGTACTCTGTCTTTTCACTAGCTCAAGATTCACCAGGTTCATTACTGAATCTAGTTGAGTGCAACAGTAAAATACTAAAACTGCTGGTAATCAACTTTCAAGATTTTGTTTTCATTGATTTCCCCAATTCCCAGTGGTATACAATCCCTTTTTCTTTACCCATTTGGCTTCTTAATAACAATTGCATATTGTTTCGTAAAAGGCAGATACTCATTGCAATCCATCAAAAACAAGGCCAGGTTACCTTCAGAGCGACTGAGGTGATCCCTTGTTTGGAGCGCTTTCTTCTACTTCTGAATAGGTCTTGGCTTTCCTCTTTGGAAGTAGTCAAATTGTCCACAAGCAATCATGTGTAAATATTAAGCTTTAGAGCTTCAGGATGTCCTGAAAATATTTCCATTCATGGTGTTCCATACACAACAATTGGAGGATTTTCACAATCCAGCTATTAGAAATGAAATCATTTTTATACCTGGATCTATCTGATTGGTCTCAATTAGCTTAGAACTATAAAAAAATAAACTTAGTTTGAAAAGTTAAGCATTACCCAAAGTGTGCCATTGTTTTACTCAATAAATATGTGTCCCAGTCCTACAGAGCACAAGACCCTTGACCTAAGAATTTCCATTTAAACCTTATAATATCTCCCATTCTTTTGAAATAGGTGTTACTTCAGTCTTACAATTAACAAAACAGAGACTCATATAGTGAAACTTGCAGAACCAAGATTAAAAATGAGGTTTATTTGATTTCATATTGATGAGCTCTGTAACTAACACAGCATAGGTAGATTAGAATAAGGACAGATTTGAGATCACAAATCAATTAGGAAGTCACTGCATTGTTTGAATGAAAGGCAACATGATGAAATTTATTTTCTTCTCTTGAAGAAAGATTAATTTTTTCCAAGTATTTTTATGATATAAAATCTCTCAACAAATGGTCAACAGATCTGATGCTGTTAGCTCAGAAGGCCTCAGTTCTGGTGTTTCCTATTTATAACTGATTTATCAAAAAACTTGAATAATTGCTAGACAAAAACTAGTTTGTACTAGAGCAACTGCTGTGGTTTTGGCATTTAAAAAATCAGCAATTGATATATTTTCACTTAAAGCTAACATAGCTGGGGATCCCTGGGTGGCTCAGCGGTTTAGCGACTGCCTTTGGCCCAGGGCATGATCCTGGAGTCCCAGGATCAAGTCCCGCGTCCGGCTCCCGGCATGGAGCCTGCTTCTCCCTCCTCCTGTGTCTCTGCCTCTCTCTCTTTCTCTCTCTCTCTCTCTCTCTCATAAATAAATAAACTTTTTTTTAAAGCTAATATAGCTAATCAATATTCATTTTCCTCACTAAAAATGTCTAAATCTACATGTTTTGTTTCTCTGTTTTCTTTTCCCTCCTCATATTCATAAACTGAAGTCTGAGGAGCAAAACCCAAGCCTTTATTTTAACCTCCATTAAGAGGTGATCTTTCAATACTGGATTGCTATTTCTCCAGAGGTAAAAGTAGAATTCAGTAATTTAATAAAGGCCTACTCCTAGGTATGTAAAAAGATTTTGATAGAGTGAAAGATCCCATTCACAACTTCATCTCCACAGTGTGATCTCATTTGAGTATTATAAATAATTCCCATTCATTGAAAAGAAATAACTTAGTGAAAATGCTCATAGCAGAAAACACAAGTATGTCTAAGTTTCCAAATTCAGATTTTAAAATTTCACAAATTTTTTTCATCACATTTATATTTCTAGTAGTTTTTGAAAATGATCCCCTTCCTCTCCTGCATAAGACCCTCCTGGATTTCCCTCTATGTACAGGGTAAAGTCGATGTTCTTGCATCTTAGCCAAAAAACTACCAAGTCCTGCCCATGTTTACTCTACAGCCTTAGGCATCCCTGCAACCCAGCTTGTCTCTTTCTCTCTAACCACGATGACGTATTACCTAGTTGCCTAAATGTGACGTATTACTGCACATTTATCTGCTTCAACTATTCATCCTGCTTCCTGTTCTTGGACTGTTCGCCCTCCTCCCAGCATTTTCAGCCTGGGGGCATACATACATCTTGACACTCACCTCAAGTACCATCTATTGACAAGTACCAAGTCAAGTACCAAGACTTTTTTCTGACAAGTCTGTTGTGCCCACCCTACCCTCAGCCAAACCTGAGCACATTTCTTCCTCTCAGCTAAAACTTCAATATTCTTCTATCATCATATGTTTACATCTATGTTTCTCCTCAGATCTACAAACTTCTCAAAAACAGAGGTCCCTTTTGTTGACCTTCTTTCCTAGGCATATATTTTAACAGTAGGCACATATTAGACACTCAGTAAACATCTGTTGAACAAACGTATAGATCTTCAACCCAAAGACTTTCTACAACTGTCTAAATATAAAAAATATACATTAAGTCAATATTCTGGTAAATTTAAAAAGGTAAAACAAACATTATGATAAAACCCAGAAATCCTACTCTGTGATCACCCAAGGAAATGATATTTTAAGATTAGTTGATACAAATAGTACATTTGAAGCATTAATGAGATTCAGAAATAAAGTGTTACTATCTTGGTTTGACTTATATTCAAAACAGTGTCTATTTGTAAATTAAGTAGCACAGCTTATAAAAGTAGCATTGTTAAATTTACTATCTACACAGATTCAAATTTTTTTATATTCCAACTGAAATATGTAGTATTTTAAACTAAAACCAGAAAAGTGGCATCTTATGCTTAAGAAGTTGCCTAGTCCAATGTCCAAGGCAAAGCAGGCACTTGATCAATTTATCTTGAATGAATTAATGAATAAACTAATGAATGAATGAAAAACAAATGAAATCTATCAATTCCTCTAGTTGACAGATGATAAAATTGATACCCAAGAGTTACAAAACAATGATAGATAATCCACTGTTATGGCTCCTAGATCAATACTGTGTTGTATGTAAATTATAAATGTTATAATATTTAATAACTTTGAATGAAGGAGCACATAGTCAGAGATATAGAACCTCAGTGCAGGACAAGAAACATTTATCCTAAACCTAATACAGACCTTACATTCTGCTGGGTGCTGCAGATACAAAAAAAAGAATGAATAAGCCAGAATCTCCCTCAAGTACAGTCTCGTAGTAGAGAAAAACAAGTATTTATAGTGCAATGTGATACACACAGACTTAGGGCAACACAAATGAGAAAGTGATTCAACCTAGGGAAAAAAGGGGAAAAAAAAGGAGAGGAAAGGAAGGATGAAATTGAAGCAGCCTCTGAAGAATAAGTAGGCATTTTCCAAATAGATGAGATAGGGAGTGGAATTCTAGGCAGGAGACACCAATGTCAGCTCATCTAACATCATGGAAATGATGGATCTGTACAAAAAAAGCTTCAAGAATAGAACCAATGCTGACCTCAGCAGAGGGCAATAGTACTGCATAAATGGAGAGAAATAAATAGTTTTTTCTCCAGTCACTCCCAAGTGGGAAACCAACATGCCAGGAGCTATGAAGAGCCTCAGGAGAATACGAACTAGGAAGAGCCCTCTGTTTGAAGGAGATGCACCTCCTTGTACCTAATGCATTGCGGGCCAACACACCTTGGTGAGAAATACCCTGACCTAAGCAGCTATCAGGAGATAGTAATGCACTATATGCTTTAGGTCAACACAATATTATTGTTTACTTACTAATCCACTTGTTTTATTTACTGTGCCTGGTTCATTTTTGCATAGATTTTCTTTCTAATTTTCTAAATATTAATATTTCAATTCACAGGAAGCATTCTTTATTCCAAAGAATAAAAAAGGTATGATTTTAATGATTCGGTACAGCGTTAGATGGAGAAACATCACACCCGTGGGTTGCTCTATAGTCTTGATTACATCCAACATTAGAAGTTTAAAAATCCTGAGGTGAGAAAGGCAACAAAAAATGAATATTGTAGATTGGTGATAGGTAAGTAAGCTCTTGGAATCCAATCTCAATGACACCCTCATCCTTCACTAAACATGGAGGCCTATAAATTACTGAAATAGGGGTCACATCCCCATTTCATCCCACCCAACTCAGCTCCTTAAGAACCACAGGAAGTATCAAATCACACAGTGTGAACAATAGGAGGGAAAAACAGTAGGTTGGGAAAGATAATTCAAGTGGACATAAGAGAAAGGAAACAGGAGAGAAAATGGCTCAGATTTCTGGAGGAAAGAGTTATTTATTTATTTATTTATTTATTTATTTATTTATTCATGAGAGACACAGAGAGAGAAGCAGAGACACAGGCAGAGGGAGAAGTAGGCTCCCTGTGGGGACCCTGATATGGGACTTGATCCCAGGACCCCAGGATCATGCCCTGAGCTGAAGGCAGACACTCAACCACTGAGATACCTAAGCATCCTGGAAAGAGCTACTTAATAAAACATGTAAAAGATTGACAAGAAGATCCCTCAGGTCTCTTACTCTTGGCCTTTGTCATCTTCATCACAACCTCTACCACCACCACCATCATCAGGTAGTACTGCATAGAGATTCAAGCCTTAGATTAGTTTTCAAAAGCCCCAGTCTACAGACTCACTATTGTTAGCCCATTTTAGGTTTTACCTTCAATTACTGGATTCCATAAGCCTCAATCCCCTCATCTGTAAAATGGGGAAAATAGCAGTACCTAACTGAAGAGATACTTAGGATAATTAAGATCATCACAATAAAGTTTTAGCACACTACCTGGCCACAGGACAGACTCTCAATAAGGTCCACTATTGTCGTTATCATCGTGATCATCATCATCATCTGAAAATTTCCTGATTGCCATTTTTTGTAACGCCAGCCAATTCAAAGAGGGATTCATATATCTTACACCAGAAATCTGGTGATGACCACCAAATATATGCATGGATATGAATTATCAATGGACTACTTTTTCATCATGTGGAAATTGCCTTTAAATAAGCAGGAATGATCATAGTCTCCAAAACATTTCTTAAATCTTCTATAAATGAAAGGCATGTTTTTTCTTGGTAAACATTATAATCCTGGCCACTTTGAGAAATTAAGGAAGTTGCTTTTGTTTTGTTCACTCTGCCTTGATTTTTTTTTTAATGCCAATACACACCCTTCTTGAACAAACCCCAGCCAGACAGATATTTGCCATTTCATTATTGTTTTAAAGTGTTAGCCCCAGACACATAAGCATTGTTGGAATGCAATGGAAAAAAAATGTTTTAAATCTCAAATGGGGTAATAAACTGTAGCCAGAAGCTAATTGTCCTGAAACCCGAGCTTTTATAACATGTTACTACTGTAGTGGGACCACTCAGCACTCCTTCGGTGGGGTTGTTGTGTAATTGGTAGTAGATTACGTTGCAGACATATAAAAAAAAAAAAAAGATGTCAAATCAGACATTTCTGCTTATTACTGTAGACCTCAGCATAATTCTCAAAGCAATCAATGCATTTCATCCATTAAACTATTGATGGGGGTTATTAATTCATATAACGTTTAACTACTCACTATGGACTTTCTCTCTGCCAACTTTCTTCCACCCAAGAAGTCCTGAAATGTTGCCGCTCCTGTCAAAAGAAATGAATCATTAATAAGAACCAGCAAGGCCAGAGGCGAGCTAGAAGCTGGGCCATGATATATATAGGCTTCACATTCTTTTAATTCGGTGCTGAACTGCATGTGTAAAAGGAGCAAATAGCCCAGTAGGGTTTTACCAAGAGGCTGAAAGAAACACAAAAAGGATATATCCGTCAAAACTATTTATTGAGGATTTAGGGATCTGAGAATACTTTTTATGTTTAGATAATACATTAGGTAGACACATTAAGAGTCAATAGTAACAAGAATTCAGAAGCAATACTCCAACTAAACTCTAACCCCAGGAGGCTAGGGCAATGATCATACTTATCTGCCAAAGCCTTAACAAAATTAGGCAAGACCAGGCAAGAGTATGCCAATGTCCAAAGAAAATTTTGTGATAAGAATGTAAGAAATACCTCTTCTTCCAAGTCTTAATCTTCATATTAAGATTTGTTAGTTTCTATCTTTTTTTTCCTTTGCTCTCATCCCCCATCTTTTTTTTTATAATTACTTTTTTTTTTAAGATTTTACCTATTTATTCATGAGAGATAGAGAGAGAGAGAGAGGCAGAGACACAGGCAGAGGGAGAAGCAGGCTCCATGCAGAGCCTGATGTGGGACGTGGGACTCGATCCCGGGTCCCCAGGATCATGGCCTGGGCTGAAGGCAGCGCTAAACCACTGAGCCACCCACGGATCCACCCCCCAAATCCCTTTGTTGAGACACTCTGCCCTCAGGAGAATTCTAGTATCAATGTGAGCTTACAAAATGGAGAAGGAGTTTGGTTATTAGAAGAGACTTGTGAAAAATAAATATATAAAAATAAGAGACTTGTGTGATAACAAAAGCCATGAGCTTTGAAGTCAGATTTGAATCTATCATCTGATTCTGTTAACTCCTTATTGAAAAATAATGTTACCCTCCTAAGTTCCAATCTCTTCTTGTATAAAATGAGGGTAATAATGCTAACCTTACAGAGCTTTGACACAGTATAAAAGCAATAGGGTGCATTGACTACTGACTCAAATTCTTGGCACTAAGATGATAACCAGTGATGGATAGGGGATGGTGACAATGATGACAGCGAAGCACCCGGTCAGTGTGGATATTCACACTAATGTCCCAAAGCAGATCTGAGGCCTAGATCAATACCAGTATCCTGGAAACTTCATTCCACCATATATGTGTTTTGCTTTAGCCACCTGTTGGGCATTTGCCAGATTAATTTTTAAAAACAGTGGAAGAATAAGCCTGGCCCGAAGAAGAGGAGAACAGCCTTCATATGACTCATAGCTGAAAAGCCAAGCCCATTTAGAGAATTGGAATAAAGCTTGGGATCTGAATGTCCTCACATTATTTTCAGGCTGCCAAGGATTCCCTCAAACAGGCAAGAACAATTCCTTCAATCAAGTTTTGAATAAATCTGACAGTAAGGAAAAATTCTGTGGTAAGAGAATTATGGAATTGAACTTAATAATTTTGTTTTTTCTTACCCTGAGAACAGAGTCCTCCTCCTTATAGCTGTAACATTTTTCCAAGTTTCTTATACTCGTAACATGATTAAGATTTTACAAAATATACCTGAAATCTCAGCTGATACTCACGGATATCACTTGAGCTCCTTATTATTACTACCATCACCAATTTACAGCTTAAGCTCAAAGTGGACCAAGCAACTTGCCCAATTGTCACACCACTGGTGTGTCACAAAGACACAATGATATTCCCAGACTACAGATACCGAGTCCAGGGATATTTCACTAGAGGTTTACAAGTGTGTTTAAATTGTACTGCTGAGGGCCACAGATCAACTTGAATAGGCACCCTTTAATTAAGCCTCTTCAGGAGGTATCTGTTGGCCCTGAAAATTTTCATATACAAGGATTTCCTGTTTTTTGAGGATCTTCTGACTCTAAAATATTTTTAAATACATGAAACATGACTGATTACTTAACTATATCAATTTAATTTCAGATGAATATTATTTTTCACAAAGAAGAGTTTGCAAGTATCCTAGACATTTTCATTCATTTATATCTCTAAAAATACTTTAAATAATCCTTTATAATGTATTGGGCAATAATCTCAGCTCTAGATAGAAAGGGAGACAGAACATGAAAGACTTCTAACTCTGGGAAATGAACTAGGGGTGATGGAAGGGGAGGTGGGCAGGGGGTGGGGTGACTGGGTGATGGGCACTGAGGTAGGCACTTGATGGGATGAACACTGGGTGTTATTCTGTATGTTGGCAAATTGAACACCAATAAAAAATAAATTTATAAAAAAAAGAAAAGTAAAAAAAAAGAAGAAGAAAGAATGAATGAACAAACAGACAAAAATCTCTGCTTTTTTGAAGCTCACACTCTAAGTAGGGAGAGCTGAGATATCCAAAGAAGTATGCTGCTATGTTTGTCTAAATGTGTAAAGTTTATAGAACAGGGAATGGGATTAGGGAATGCTGGGATGCTATTTTAAATAGACTTGTTTGGGAAGACTTCATTGATAAGATTTTTTTTTAAGATTTATTTATTCATTGGAGACACACAGAGAGAGAGAAAGAAAGAGAGAGAGAGAAAGAGAGAGGCAGAAACACAGGCAGAGGGAGAAGCAGGCTCCATGCAGGGAGCCCAACGTGGGACTCGATCCTGGGTCTCCAGGATCACACCCTGGGCTGAAGGTAGCACTAAACTGCTGAGCCACCCGGGCTGCCCAATTGATAAAATTATAGGTGATCAGAAACATGAAAACATAACCAAGCAGGGTGACCTGCTAGAGGGGTATTGAGCTAATCTGGGTGAGAAATGACGGTGACTTGAACAAAGATAGCGAGAAGTGTTGGAATCTGAATACATTTGGAAGATAAAGCCAAAAGGATTTGCAAGCAGATTAAATGTGGGGAGTAAGAAGACATAATACTTGGCTTAGACTCTAACGGGTGAGTGTCCACCAACAGGGAAGACAGAGGCAGAAGCAGGTCTGGGAAAGCATTAGATACATTAAGTTTTAAGTGTCAGTTGGACATCCAAGTAGAAGAGTCTCCTGTGCAGGTGGATAACTCTGGGATTTAGAGGGGGCAGTCCTAGCTTGAGACAAAAACTTGGGAGTTGTCTGAGTGTGGAATGCATTTTAAGTTGAAACTTGGGGACTTCTAGGTAGTGTGAGTACACAGAGACAAGGCTCAGGGATGAATTCTACGACTGGAAGAAGAAGTCTGAGAGATCAGTGCAACCAGCAAGAGACTAAAATGAAGATTAAGAAGACTGTTGCTCAAACATGTAGGACATGCTTTTGTATCTCCTTAGGGAGAAAATATTTATTTTGTGTTTTATTAGAGGTCAGGAGAAGGTGTGATGGATTGGGGGGGCAACTTTGAAAGAGGAGCCAAATATCACTTGGGGCCACTCTAAAAGCAACAGAAAATAGACCAAACTGAGAAATATGTGAAGTGTGATTAAGATGTATGTTTTGAGGGACCTCTGTACTGTTTTCCATAGTGGCTGCACCAATTTGCATTCCCACTAATGGAGCACGAGGGTTCCTATTTCTCCACATCCTCACCAACACTTGTTACTTCTTGTTTTTTTTTTTTTATTCTAACCATTCTTACAGGTTTGAAGTGATATCTCATCGTGCTTTTGATTTGCATTTCCCTGATGATGAGTGATGTTAAACATCTTTTCACATGTCTGTTGGCCATTTGTGTGCCACCTTTGGGGAAAAAATAATAATAAAAATAGAATTACCATATGATCCAGTAGTTCTACTACTGAGTACTTATCCAAAGAAAACAAAAACACTAATTTGAAAAGTTATATGTACCTGTATGGGTTTTACAGCAGCATTATTTACAATAGACAAGATAAGGGAGCAATCCAAGTGTCTGTCAATAAATGAGTGAATAAAGAAAATGTGGTGTATATATACACAGTAGAATTGTACTCAGCCATAAAAAGAATGAGATCATGCCATTTGCAAAAATAAGAAGGAACCTAAAGGGTAAAATGTTAAATGAGATAAATCAGACAAAGAAAGATAAGTACCATGTGATTGCACTCATATGTGGAACTTAAAAACAGAACAAAGAGACAAACAAAAAGACTTAAATACAGAGGGCAGCCCAGGTGGCTCAGTGGTTTGGCGCCTGCCTTCGGCCCAGGGCGTGATCCTGGAGACCCTGGATCGAGTTCCACGTCGGGCTCCCTGCATGGACCCTGCTTCTCCCTCTGCCTGTGTCTCTGCCTCTCTCTCTGTCTCTCATGAATAAATAAATAAAATCTTTAAAAAAAAAAAAAGACTTAAATACAGAGAACAAACCAGTGGTTGCCAGAAGGGAGGTAGGTGACTGGATGGGTGAAATAGGCAAAGGGAGTTAAGAGTACACTTACCATGATGAACACTGAGTAATATACAGAATTTGTGACTCATTACATTATATATCTAAAATTAATATAACACTGTATGTTAATTATATTTCTATAAAAAGTATAATTAAATCTTTTTTATAAGATGCTTCTATTGATTCCCTGTGCAGCTCTTAAAATGAGTCAGAAGGCAAACAGGTTTGCAAATTTGGAAAACACCGTAGATCACGTATAGAACCCTCATACTCTACTCCGGATTGATCACTCATTTTCTTTGTTCTTCTTTACTGTGTCCTTTCAAAACAGCGATTCGATTCCATGTTCCCTTATCTCTACCTCTCTTTAGAAATTTCTCGTTTTGCCCTAAATTTCCTGATACCAAAATAAGAATTCTTTGAGGGCTTAGTACAGGTTAAAGTGAAATGTCCAGGTCCTGCTCATGGTGTTTGTATGAGACATGCCCTTACACAACTATTGGATGT
Source organism: Canis lupus baileyi (assembly GCF_048164855.1). NCBI lineage: Eukaryota > Metazoa > Chordata > Mammalia > Carnivora > Canidae > Canis > Canis lupus. The sequence continues at coordinate 465,952 of NW_027326430.1, read as the reverse complement.
ACAAACACTTGCTTAAATTCAGAGATTATCTGCATCATGAGTTCATGTGTCTTCCCTTAACATCAAATATTAGTGGGAAAATCATCTGACAGTTCCTCAAAAAGTTACACAAAGAATTTCCATATGACCCAGCAACTCCATTCCTAGGTATATACACCAAAGAGGCGAAAATTTGCTCTCAAACACATACTTGTACACGAATGTTCATAACAGCACAATTCACAATAACCAAAGGTGTAAACAATCCAGACACCCCCCTCAATGGATAAGTGAATAAACCAAATGTGGTATTAATAGAATATTACCCAGTCGTAGAAAGGAACAGAGTACTGATACATGTTATAACATGGATGAACTTCAAACACATTATACTAAGTGTAAGAAGCCAGATGAAAAGGCCACAAAGTGTTTGAGACCATTTATGCGAAATATCCAGAACGGATGAATGCATAGAAACAGAAAGCAGATTGGTGATAGCCAGGGACTGAGAAGTTACTGTTTAACAGGGAATGGGTTTGTTTGGTTTCTTTGTGATTGTTTTGTTTGCTTGTTTGTTTGGTGGGGGTGTTGGGAGGTGATAAAAATATTTTCTAACTTGATATGTGCAGTGGTCATGCAACATTGCAAATGTACACCATTTCAATCACCATTGCATTATACACTTTAAAATGGTTATGTGAATTTTATCTCAACTAGAAAATATGAGTGGACCCATTCTAGATCAGAATTATGTGTATATAATATATGCATATTTTTTCCTACTTTGGGTTGCATAAGCTTCTTTCACTCTTCTTCCTTACACGCCTTTCGTAGAATTTCTGACTAGAACTAGAAATGCAACTGGAGTCTCAAAAACACAATTTTCCTTCGCACAAAGCTAAATCTCATATGTGGATTCGATCTTCCATCTGATTCTAGAACACTTGGTAGAATGAAGCACTTTCAGCATGCTTTAAAATACCCTGATTTTTTTTTTTATTTTGAAGTGATTTCAGACATATCAAAAGGTTTCAAAACAGTGCAAAGGATTCTTGTACATTACTCACTTAGATTCCCTATATGTAAACATTCTTACGTAAAACAAAAAATGTAAAGCATGTTTTAGTGATAAAACAAATGGGTAAAATATGCATATGTATATACATTCATATACTGTCTATATATGCATAAAAAATATTTTTCATGTATCTATATTCAATATATATGGGTTTCATCTGCCCATATACGTATGCATGCATAAACATGTGCACTTATCTATTCCCATATATGTGTGTGGATATATGTATAACCATGGACATGTATATATGTGTATATGCATGTACACACGTCATATGTACATGCACATACACAAATATTTTTTTGAAAAAGATATGTTGCCTGTTGACTCATATACACTTTTATTTCCTAAAACCAAGGACGCTCTATTATATTGCTACAGTACAATTATTAAAATCAGGATATTAATATTAACTGTACTAAATACGGTCTATGGCTCTTTTCAAATTCCACTACTTGTACTAATAACATATTTTTAAGCAAAAGAAAAAACACAGAGCTGAAATATATGGAATAGATTGGAATGAAATGGGTAACTAGAAGTTTTTGAAGACCTTCCCTTATATCGAGCTCATTGTATTTTTAATCACCAATAAAATATATTATGCAGCATGCCAGGGGTGCATGAAGATTAAATTCGGGAATCAATTTCATTCAATTACCTAATCTCAAATATGGGTGCTTTTACACTGTGAAACTATTAATCACTCTTTTAAGAATAGAGGGAGGGCCAACCAAAAAAATCATAAGGGCCTGAATATCTTTCAGCCTAAAAGTGTTCTCTGTTTACTTTGTCTTTGATCATGAAAATCCACAGGCAGCCATAAAAATTTTACTGGAGCTATAATTATTTGAAACTTTAAGGGTGTCTCTAAAGTACTTTATAACAACCTCAAGTATCATAACTTGATATTATTTCTACTTTTCTACTTATAATGAAAACAAGAGTTGTGAGTCCTATTCATCATTTCCACATGAAAAAACAGTAGAAAAAATGGTGTGTTTATTCACCTAGAAAATGCCCAGCTGGGGTTTATTAACCACATTTTAGTTACTCATCTTTATGGCTCTCAAATAGAGATAAGATAAAATCACAAAGACCTCCAAGATGACAGGTTCAGCAAGGCCAGTGGATTTGAGGGAAGCTGGAGTATTCTGTGATTGCTTCATGGGCAACAACAAATTATCTATGTTCAAGGTATCTGTTTTCTGTAATTTTTAGTAAATTGAAACTAGAACCAATTTCATAGCATGATCCATGATCTAATTGGCATATCCTCTTAATAGTGAACTGTTGAGGATACCAGTCCTGCCAACTCAAGTTTAACATAAGCCCTATGTATTTAACATATAGATATTTATATAGATAGATAATGTATGTAATGTATATATGTTATATAGATATATAATGTATATACGTTGTATATATATTTCTTAAATAAGGCTTGCTCATTTTATCTATCTTCTACCTATCTATCTATCTATCTATCTATCATCTGTCTTTAAAAACAGTCTGCTCTAAGCAACTTTAATGTATCATACCCCTGTCGAGACAGGAACACAAAAGGGTATAAGGCATCTTTGGCCATAAGAAGCTCACAATCTAGTTGAGATCACTGACTTGTAAATCAGCATCAACAGTTCTCTAACATGTGTCTGAACTGAGTGCCATGAGATCATGAAGAATCTGGCCAAGATTCCTGGATTTATATGGGAAAGTTTCACAGAGGAAGTGACACCTGAGCTGTGAAATCTTGATGGCCAAACAGAAATTTGTCAGGAAAAAAAAGGTTGGGAAGGACATTTATATAGCTAAAGCTTAAGACATCTCTATATGTAATCGATATCTACTACATACAGATATACACATGTATACAGGTGTACACATATAGACATATACAGATACAGATATACACATATATACATACAAACATGTATATATGTACACATATGCATATAGAGCACATACACATATATCTAAGTGAGAGGTGACGGGGGCTAGTCATGAGGAGCTCATACATACATTTAGTATATTTATAATGTGCCATTAAATTTTATTTTAGAGGGTAGAGAAGACCTAAAAGGCTCAGGGTACAGGATAAGCGAAGTCAAGTCCAATTTCATGGCTTCTCCTGGAAAAACTTAAATAATGCCACATTCCCTTCTAAAGTGCACCTCCTGCATTGGTCGCTATGGTCTATCATGTCCTAACATCCTGGCCAAAGTTAATTATGACAGGAATATGCATCATACTCAACAAAAACCAATATATAAACAGAGGGTGTGCTATTAATTGGCCTAGCACAAGAGAACTGGCCTGTACCAGATGGGTTTGGATGAATCACCTTGCATCTCTCGGCTTCTTTTTCTCTGCTATCAGCATTTTACCTCCTCCTCTGTATAGCGTCTGGTCCTAGACGAAACACGACTGTGAAGCCAGTAGATGCAGAGTGAAGCCATGAGTCAAGGAGACCTTCTGAGTCAAGCTCTGACTTCATCTCGCATGCCTCTTTCCTCACTCAGTTGTCTGCAGCTGCATGGTACCAGGCCAGGCTCCTGCCTTCCCCAGGGACTCTGCACTTGCTCTTCCCACTGCCTGTGATGCTCCTTTCCCTGCACCGATCATGCCATCATTCTTTGTATTAGGTCTCTATGATAATGTCATCTTTTCGGGGTGAAAAGGGGGAAATTCTGGCCACCCATATCTAAAACCCTACCCTCCACACATTTCAAGCCCCCTTTGCTGGCTTCCTTATTTTCTCTTTGGTGCTTATCACTAGGGGACATACTAAGGCTCTCCCCTGCATCCGTCTTTTTTTTTTTTTCCTATTTTGTCTCCATCCTGCATTAGAGCACAGCCGCATGAGTGCAGAACCTTCTCTGATGTGCTCACTGCTCCATCCCTAGTGGTTAAGTCAGAGCCAGACACCCAAGGGCACTTGGACAAGTGATTCTTCATCCCCAACTCACCCTAGATCCATTTTCAGCCCTTTGTACTGTGATAAAGTCCTGGGTGCTTCCGCCAATGAGAGGCACTGTGATGATGGTGGAGTAAGGGAGGAGACAGGGGCTGTGGTATTCCTTCCTGCCCCATCACTGCCTCAGTCCTTCATCTCCAGCAGGAGCTGCGTCTCTCTACAACTAGAGAGCACCTGCCAGTACTCTGTTCCTCAGGTAAAAGCCATCTTTCCTACTTTCTTCCACTGTGGGGCTGTAATGACCACCTGCTGCTCCTAATCTCTGGGTTCTGCATCCTCTCTAGATTTCTACTTGTAACCCTGCCCACATACCATTAAGTTGACCCTTCATTAAAACCTCTTCATTTGTACCATCTGCAATGATCTCTTTTGCACCAGGACTCTGCTTGATAAAGAACTCAATAAAAACTTGTTGAAAGACTGTTGAATGAATGAGAAGCCTTGGCAACCCTTGAAAACTTGATGGATTGGCTTTGGCAGTAGAACTGCCATTGGGGAGATGTTATAGGAAAGAAGGTTACCAGTCAGCAGTGGGGAGATAACCCTGGAATGTCCAGCCAAGCCCTGAATGTGCATATGTAAAAGAGCTACTGGTGGAGGAGTAAAGGATTCAAACCACAAGCTACTTTTCTTCATTATGCTAATCATTGTGTCTAGTTATTTTGTATGTCAGCTGGATATTTTTGTGCTGATAAAATCTGGTGTTTGAAACATATCATAAGACTCATACAGTGGGGTGGCAGAGGGTGAGAGGCAATTAAATAATTGTTGGATTCCAATTTGCTGTTTGACCCATTTGCCTAACTTTTCTGAGTTTGGCTTGCTCATCTACAACATTAACAGAAACTTCATGGAGCATTTGTAAGTATAAAGATATGACATATAAAGTGCTTGTCACAGTGTGTGACGTAGTAGCTGCTCAACAAATGTTAGTTTCTCCTCCTTTTCTTCCTGGTTTCATTTCTTCTCTCTGTTGCCCTTCTCCTTATGGAACTACCTCAAACAAAATGGGATCAGAGAGATTTTATTCTGCTAAAACCTTTAAATTCCCTTGTTTGGGGGAAAAAAAAAGATCTGTGTAGTCATGTTTCCAATCAGGAAAAAGAAGAAATGTATTAGCTGGTGGACATTCAGACATCCAGGTGCAAGAGGTTACAAGAGAAAGACAAGTCCATGAAAAGATTGAATAGTCACCCTCCTGACATAAGGCCTCCAGAAAGGTCTGCCCCATGCTCTACAAGCAACTCACTATGCTTGATCGCTTGGCAAGTTAAGCAATATTCCACAAGCATTAGAGTTACATACCATTGGATCAAAACTGAGCCCATTTCAAGATACTGAACATGAGAAACTTGGCTGCTTTTCTTTGCCATAGGGGAAAACAGAGGGGCCTTCTTGGGAGATTACTGGTGTGAAATTCTTAGTTATAGCTTTAAAATTTACTACTTTACGCGCGTGTTAGAACAGATAGACATAGTTCCACTCCAACATATACCTTCCCCCTTGTCTTTTTTGTTTATAAAGGAAAGAGCATGTTAAGAAGGTAGGAGAGCATTAGGGGTTTTGCTTCCAAAAAATTTGACACACTATAGGATGGAATAACAGAACTGAATACGCTTTCAAACAAAATGCTGTGTTTAAGTACGTACACGTCCTGCAAGCCCGCTCCTGGACGACAGCAAACCCAAAATCCATGGACTTGTGTGTGCTGTGTTGATTTTCTTGTGCTCCTATATTCCTTTTGTGCCAAAGCAATGTGGACTCCTCCAACAAATTATAAAACTGCAGTGAATGCCCTTTCTGCCTCCGATGGCATCCATGAGGGAAAGGGGAGCAAAAAAAAAAAAAAAAAAAAGGAATGTTCTGAAGTTTACCCTTGACAGCACCCACTCTGTAGAAGATGGTATCATGGATGCTGCCAATTTAGCACAGTTTCTTCAAGAGAGAATCCAAGTGAAAGGCAAAGCTGGACATCTCGGTGGAAGGGTTGAAACCACTGAAAGGAGCCAAAGTAAGATTACTGTAACTTCTGAGTTGATCTTTTTCCCCCAGAAGGTCTTTGAAATTCCTCACCAAAAAATATCTGAAGAATAATCTACACGATCGGTTATGCACAGTTGCTAACAGCAAAGAGAGTCACGAGCTGTGTTACCTCCAGATTAACCAGGACGAGGAAGAGGAGGAAGATGAGAATTAAAACTCATTTTCAGGAATATTTTGTATGAGTTCTTGAATAAAACTCGGGACTGCTTTATCTATGTAGCAGCTGAATGAAGCTGAGATGACTGTAGAGATAAAACCAGTTCTGAACTTGAAGGCCACGAGGACAGCAATGAAATATTTCAATCCTTTTCAAAACAACACGACAAGAAATACAACTAGAACATTCAAACATCCCAGATCACAACCTTCCCTTGGGTTCTGCAGAAATGTTCACCCTGCTAACTCTGTGTTGGTTCTGTCTTTAATCATGGGCTATCGTTGTCAAGCATTCACACTGCAAGAGGTAGCGGAATATTCCTGAAATGCACACATGCATCACATTCCAGAACGAAAAATAGTACCATGAGAAACAAGAATAGAAAATTAAAATGCGCCATTTAAAAAATTCTGATAGGTATAAAAAGCAGATATATCGGTTCAGAGGACAAGTCATATGGATTAACACATGCTCTGACACATAGCATTGCTGGCAAATGAGGTAGCAGAGACGGAAATATTCCCTTATGTTGATAGATAGGTGCCAACTCTACTCTGAATAAGTGCCAGTGCCTTCTACGCACACATATCCACACAGGTGTTCCTTATGCCTTACCACTACGTTTAGTGTAAGATTTATATAGCTTATTGCAGAATAAAATTTACCTACTCAAGACAGTAAAAGTAAGGATTCTTTTTTTTAATTAATAAATTTATTTTGTATTGGTATTCAATTTGCCAACATATAGAATAACACCCAGTGCTCATCCCATCAAGTGCCCCCCTCAGTGCCCGTCACCCAGTCACCCCCACCCCCGGCCCTTCTCCCCTTCCACCACCCCTAGTTTGTTTCCCAGAGTTAGGAGTCTCTCATGTTCTGTCTCCCTTTCTGATATTTCCCACTCGTTTTCTCTCCTTTCCCCTTTATTCCCCTTCACTATTTTTTAATATTCCCCAAATGAATGAGACCATATAATGTTTGTCCTTCTCCGATTGACTTACTTCACTCAGCATAATACCCTCCAGTTCCATCCACGTCGAAGCAAATGGTGGGTATTTGTCGTTTCTAATGGCTGAGGAATATTCCATTGTATACATAGACCACAGCTTCTTTATCCATTCATCTTTCGATGGACAGAAAGTAAGGAGTCTTTAAGCAAAAGTTATGTACACTTGCCATTAAAACTGTACTCATTATATGACAAATGCTTGGTATCTCTTATGTGTTTTTTCTCTGACTGATAAAATGATGTCTAAGCTACATCCCTACCCTTACACAGAGGGAGTGGAGGAAAAATCCATTATCAAAGAACTTAATAGGTATTACATACAAAATAAAATTCACGGAGTCAAGAGACAAGAGGGATTGCTTCTTGTAATGGAGTGGGGGAGAGCGGAATGTTCCACGGAAGAATAAAATTTCATTAGAAATTTGGATGTTAAGTAGAATTTTGATGGGTGGAAATGAAAGTAAGGTGAAGGTAAGGGAGAGCTGCTCTAATAATAATAATAATAATAATAATAATAATAATAATAATATCATAATTAAAGCTCTAACGACCTGCATGGATTGTGACATATTGAGAAATATATTGCTTCAGAGGCTGGAATTGTGGGGTTCATACCTGCAGCATGGCCTAGCTTGTCCTGACTTGCACAAGAATAGGACTTGGGCATGAAAAGCCTGGTGCCTGAGCCAGTGCTCTTAATTCTGATACTTTCTGGCCTCCCTCAGTGGTGCAAGGACTCGGCCCAGACTTCCAAGTGCCATCTACATTTGTCCCAGACATTCTCCCTTGACAGCCAGACAATCACTTCAGCTAACAATGTTGCCCCTTCCTGAGCTCTTTTTCCATAGAAGCATGAGTCAAGCACTGTGTTTAAATAAGAGTCCCTTTACTGAGATCTTCTGGTGAGTATCCATATTCAGTTTAACTTTAAATTTTGGGTAAGCCCACCTACAGACACTTTTCCCAAAACTCCCTGTCATGAATCATCTCTAAAGTCCACAGATTTGTCCATTTAGCAAAATATCACAGTGTTCCTCTATGCCTGTGTAGCAGATCCGTCCACGTTCTGCTCACATCCCAAGGTCCTTATTATTTCAATGCACACTATCAGCTTCCAACGACCAAATCCTGCTTTCATTCTTTTCTTTCTTTTTTTTTTTTTTTCATTCTGCCTATGGGCCTTTCTCTTGCAGCTGGAGTATGTTTTGCTGCCCAACTGGTAGGAGTAATTGACTCTAATTATCACAAAGAACTAATGTCATAGGACGGAATCAAGAATAACGTGTGGAATTACCCCAGGGAACTGAGTGCTTCCTTGTGCTTCTATACCTAGGGATGAGACTAAGTGTGTGACAATGGCAGCCTGGTAGGATCCTGGTAACCCAGGGTTCTGCTATTTAGGGAAGAAGTTCTGAGGTTCTACTGAGTCTCAGTACATTTCCAGTGGAAATGTAGGGCCACAATGAGGAATATATGAAATGTGTGGGAGAGAAGGAAGAAAATGAATGTCAAGTGCAGCCTTGAGACCAACCGGAGCTGACTGTGGCTTATCCTGCCACCCCTCCTGCTTGAAGTAATGTATTTAATTATTTAATAAATCGCACCTGGCCACCACCTTGAAGCATTGACACAAGACAGGATGAAGCTGATGTGGCACACCAGTGACAAGACTGGTGCAAGGGTCAGCCTGTGGTAGACTGTCCCGGTGCCCACCAACATCTCACACTTTCCACTTCCGTGCACCTGCCAGCACCTGCGCTTCTCTGTCCAAAGGCTCTCTGTCACTTCTGGAGGGTGCCTCACTGCCAGCAGGGCAAACTGGAGTTGTCAGAGTGTTTAAAAACAAAATTGAGTGGAGTATGACCTCACTCTTATAGGATGACTCTAAGTCATCTGCTCTCCACTGATCCCTAATTCCTCTCTGTGAGTTAATCTCCATTTATCCACAGTTGTAACTGGCTTGGTAACACACTCTTTCTTGGCTGGCGTTCCCTTCTTTGTCTATCTTCTTCAATCTCCTATGGGTATTTTCTGTCGTCCCTCAAATAAAATACTTTCACTCAAATCCTTGACTTAAGTTCTGCTTCTGGGGATTCCCAACTAAGGCAGTCTGGTACTTGTCATTTAGTCATACTGTTGGCTGTTCCCCAGGAAATGGAGGAGATTTTGAGTTCAGATCAACAAGCCTCCCAGACACTGTGGACAGGAAGATAGAAGGCTCATAATTTCACTGGCAGGAATTCCCTCCTCTACTCCATTTCAAGGCCACCTGTAAAGTGGGCTGCAATGCTATGGCAGGTGATTTCTGGCTACTCCTGGCATAACCTAGATCCTTCTGAAAAATAATAGACTATGAAAAATAGTCATGCTACTCTCAAGAGATAGCATCACAGTTCATGGGACAGTGAGACAGAGACCATAATTATTTTTCCTTTCTTAGACTTGTTTTTCAGACATTGACTAGGTCACTGACTGTCTTCCTTAAAAGCTCTCAGAACAGGGCACCTGGGTGGATCAGTGGTTGAGCATCTGCCTTTGGCTCAGATCGTGATCCCAGGGTCCCAGGATCGAGTCCCACATCAGGCTCCCTGTAGGGAGCCTGCTTCTCCCTCTGCCTGTGTCTCTGTCTCTTCTCTCTCTCTCTCTCTCTCTCTCTCTCTCTGTCTCTCATGAATAAATAAATAAATAAAATATTTTTTTAAAAATCTCACAAAACAGTTCTATGACATCCCTTATGTGTAACCTCTTTCTTTTTTTTTTTTAAACATTTTTATTTATTTATGACAGTCACAGAGAGAGAGAGAGGCAGGGACATAGGCAGAGGGAGAAACAGGCTCCATGCACCGAGAGCCCGACGTGGGATTCGATCCCGGGTTTCCAGGACCGCACCCTGGGCCAAAGGCAGGCGCCAAACCGCTGCGCCACCCAGGGATCCCTGTGTAACCTCTTTCTTAAGGCACTTTGAATGTATCAATATAGAAATCAGATCAACCAACTCTATCAGTAGATTCAGCTTACCTCATATGCCTAAAATTTAAGCCACCTATTTTAGACCTTGAATCTTAGGCTTAAGATTAACTGCCAAGTGTAGATACCTGACCCAAATAGGACAAATCTAATTCTCTCTTCCATAAATTCTGAGTTGGGATTGACAAAAACTAGTTAACTGAAATGGGAAGCTTGCATGAAAAGCCCTTATTTAATTATATCCAGAGTTTAAAAAAGAAAGATGAATACTAGGAAACTGAGAAGGAGAAGAATAAAGCCCACCTACAAGAGAAAGTAGAGATGGCGCAACTAGATATTTGGAGAAAGTCATCTTATTTCTAACAGCTCCTTAGTGCAGGCTTCCAAGCTTTTATGTGGTCCTGATATATTTCTTCTCTGGGATCTCTAGATCCCACTGTACCTTAGAACAATTTTCTCCCTTTAGCCTTAAGTTAACTTGAGGGATTTTCAGTTATTCAAAACCAAAAGAATCTTGGTTAAAATAAGCACACTTGACTCTGAGTTCAGGGAGAAGAGGGACCATCACTTTCTTGGTTTTCAGTGTCTCTAACTCAGTACTTGGCACATAGTAGACCTTCACTGAGTGCTGGTCAGAAGAAAAATGAATAAAAAATATTAGTAAACTTCTACAGAAATATCAAGAAGCATGGATATGTTTCACAATGAGAAAAGCCTTTCCACCAATGGGAAGCCACTGACCAGTGTTCGTCCATGTACAGGGCTGGAATGCTCATGCCTTGCGTTTATTTTAATCAGTAATTGCCCACTCATTTAATCCATCTGAAAAACAGTCTTAACCACCACTCAAATTATTGGTGTGTGTTTCTTCAGGATATGTAGTAAGGTATTAATTCACCTTGAAACATTTAGGCATCTTTATCACTCTCAGATGTCCAAAGTGTCAGAGCAGAGGAGAGGTATGAAGGGGAGTTTAGATTGGTTAAACCAGTGAAATGAGGTCTCAATCTTTGGCAAATCCAACACTTCATCAAACCCAATAGGAAGAGTGAAGTGTTACGCGCTGTTGTTTCTTGAGATGTGCATTAAGGAAAGACTAAATTTAGCAAATGCTAAAGTCCCTCTTGTAATGTTTTATGATTGTTATAGTATTTGGTAACTTCTGTTCCCCTCTGGCTGTGATGTGAGAGGCTCCCCTCCACCACGTCACCCCCATGACAGCAATCTCTAGTTGTAAAATGGTAAGACCGTCAGCCAGCAATAATTTGCAATCTAAACAGACTTGACGCTCCCTGACATTTATTGAAACCTCAGACCCCGTGCACTGGTTTCAGTTTTCCTCCCTTTGCTCTGTTTTTACAGACAGACAAGTGCTTAGATTTAGCTTTAATAATGAGGAGAAATTTCTTCTTGGCCTACTCTTGCTTGTGTTGGCTGCACTGGGGCTTGCAACAGACGGGTGGTTGGAGTTAATTACACTAAATGGTGAGAACATTATTTGACCCCACTGGTTCAGCCCCAGAGGCTGTGTGCCTCCTCACAGACATAGGCAGATGGAATGCTTCACAGGCTGGGCAGAGGGCAGGAGCCACTTAGAGAGAGCTCTCTGCTTAAGACCAGACATGGGGTTTCACTTCTTAACATAGCTCGGAACTCCAGGCTCTTTTGTAAGTATAAGCCAGTGATGCTCAAAGGAATGCAGGGTGACATCAGGGAAACATGATGTCACATACTCTAGCCAGTGGAGTCGCTCTCAAGGAGAGCAGCCATCTTCATGATGGTACACCTCATTCTTTTTCACAAAAGACGATGGAGGACTTCAGCACAAACTTGACTCCACCAAGCCAAAAGGAAAGCTGCTGTCACATATGTCATTGTAGGAGATCTGGTGACATATTTCAAGTATATTCGAGAGCCCGCGATAGCTGCATATTCAGCTCAGTGCATAACACTTAGTCCTTGTGACTGTTCTTGTCATTGTTATTTCTAATCGTGATGATGACAATGATAACAGTATACTCAAGTTCTTGTCCTAAGGCTAATTTGTCATTTGTGACTCTCAAGAAGAAAAATGAACCAATACATCCAGGTGTAGTGAAGGCTCCTTCATAGTTTGTTGAGCCTCCGTGACGCAGCTTCAGGTGTATGAAAAGTGTAACGACGCCAGAGAGACAATATTACATTGTTGACCTAATAGTGACGAGAAGATTTTTTGTTCCAGATTCGTGCTTTCCTCTTGCATGTGAATTCTATGTAAATCATTCAAAAGCTCTTGGAAGTCTGTAAGCAGTAACAGCTTACCTGATGTGTCTGGAGATATTGATTCCGTAAAACAGCATTGTACAACACCATGCTTTTAAAAGCCTGCCAGGATCGCTGCTTTAAGTTTTACCATCAAATAATCTCTGGTCTATGACACAGTTTATGAAACCCACCAGGAGAACATGTAGGGAAGAGAGGAGTAGTATCTGCAGAGATGTTTCCCACTCGTATCCAACAGGAAGTGATCCAAACAACTCTTGATCCTATTCCATACCACCGACAGCCTCCTCTTCTGCACCATGATGGCTACCACCTCTCCCCTTTTTGTCCAAGGTCAAAAATGACTAGTGATAAGAGAATCAATATTATACCCCAGCACACTAAGAGTTTCGTGGTCATGTATCAGTTAGGCTAGGAGTGGGTTTTAATTTTTAGGTAAGAGCCCTCTTTCGGTAACTGTCCCGACTGCATCCCCTTCAAAGCAGCTGGATTCAGGTTCAGGGATCATAGTCCACCACCTTCATCCCACTCAATTAGTGTATACTTGATCATCATTACATTATAAGCAAGTACGCGTAGTTGGTATAACTCATCTCCTCCCAAGTCTAACCTACTCAAAACACAGTGATGTTGTTAGTCAGCAGCATCTTTCTCACAGAGGTGACACATGATCACAAGTGTAATGTCCATGTCTGGAATAAGATAGGATACAGAAATTACCCTGTGGTGCTAGACCTTGTCAAATAATGACCACAATTCATAAAGGAGTTTGTTTTGCAAAATGTTTATACGAGACAAGTGTACAGTGCTTATTTTCCCCAGTAAAAGATAGTTATGAGTGGTGGGGTGTGCTGTTAGAGTACAGAAACTGTAAGGTTCAAGAGCTTAAATGTTGTTATATCACACCCAACTAAATGTAATTAAGGAGTAAATGTGGGCTATAGGCTTAAATAAAAGAGCTGATGTATTTTTTTTTCCTATGGAGAAAAGGCATTTATTAGGGTGACTGCTTTCAGAGCTAAAACGGTGGTAACTATATTACAGAGTCCATGAGATAGGATCAAGGCATAAAGGGAAATCCAGGACTGAACAGTATGTAAGAGGCAAGTTTAGGCACCAAAAAGACAAGAGCAAGATAATTAAAAATAAATGTCATTTTAAGCCCAAGAATAAGGATTTCAGGAAAAAGTGGGAGACCACTGCTTTCTACAGTAATTGTTTCTTAACCACACACACACACACACACACACACACACATTCATATACATATACACACAGTGAAGAGAGCATTAGTGCAGACATGATAAGAAAATCTTACCGAAGACTCCAGAGTAAATCTAAATAGTCAAAATTGTGTTGCTGTTTGCTTCATTTTTGTTTGTGGGCATCTTGTTTCTTTCCAAAGGATTGCAGAGGAGACTCTCAGTAAAGGAGGAAGTGTGACAAAGGTTCAAGCATAAAACATCTCAACCCATTCAGAAAACACAAGTGGCTGGAACCCACGGTGCAGGGCTGAGGGCAAGCCAGAGCCACATCAGAGAGACATGAGGGCCATTCTGAGAATTTGGCATTGGTCTTATATGCAGCAAGGTGGCATTGAGGGGTTTACTGAGGAGCATAGCATGGTCAGATTGGTATTTAGAGAGGTCACAAGAGCCAGGTTACAAAGGACAGATGAATGGTTAAGCTGGAATCACAGAGACCAGCCAGTGAGAAGGGAGTCTACAGAGCATTGAACGGGGTTGAAACGAAGACATTAGTAGTGGAAAAGCACAGCCACTTGGAAAGTTGATAGGTTACATTTGTGGAAAAATCATGGTAGACTAAGAAACAGAAAGCCTATCATGATTTAGAGGGTTCTGATTTGAGTCAGGAGCTGCTGGAGATAAGAAATAGAAAGGAAGGAATAGATCCTAAGGAAAAAAAGATCTCAGTTCAGATTTGAATATCAAAAGTTTGAAATTCTTATGGGCACCTAAGCTCAGGTATCACCTATCTAATAAATATCAAAGCCAGGATTCAACCTCAGTTCTGTTGGGCTCTATGCTCTTCTCATAGACCTCCTATCTCCCTAGAGAGCTAACTAGGAAATGAAATGTAATAAGTTCATTATGAAACAGGGTGTGAGATATGCGCAGAGGCAAGAGTTGATTCAATATATTCATGGAGGCAAGCTATTATCTATCAATTTATCTATCTTTTTTCTTTGAAGAGCCTTTCATATTACAGAAATAACTACTTGTGAGGTCACATCTTCACAAGTGATGTCCAATCAAGGAGGACTAATTTAGACTCTTTGCCATGTGTTGGAATCTTATCTTCTCTTTCTTCACCCAGGACACAGTTGAGTGCAAAAAGCTCTGGACAGAGACTCCTGAGGGTCATACTGATGAGAATGATGTTACTAAAAGTCAATGAAGGGCAGCCCTGATGGCTGAGCGGGTTAGCACCACCTGCAGCCCAGGGTGTGATCCTGGGGACCCGGGATCGAGTCCCACATCGGGCTCCCTGCATGGAGCATGCTTCTCCCTCTGCCTGTGTCTCTGCCTCTCTCTCTCTCTCTCTGTATCTCTCATGAGTAAATAAATAAAATCTTTAAAAAAAAAAAAAGTCAATGAAAATGGAAGGATTGACCAGATTCAAGTATTTATCCCTCTGGCAGAACTCTATTCTTAATACTCTCTTATTTTCAAGCAAGTGGATTTTCTCCTTTAAAAAAATGATCTGTCGTAATGCAAAATTTCTTATCTTTTCAAAGATAAGATTTAATGAAGACAAAAGACTGTAACACTGGGGATTTAAATGAGATTTAAAGATTTAATTGAGGATACAGATTTCCATATCAGAGGAGAGATATTAGTTAGAATTTTAAGGAGCAAAATAGGCTGAAAGATTTATGATAGCACTTAGAAACAAAAGCCTGCCGACTGCATGCCCAAGCATGACCAAAGAGCAGGTAATAACAGATCTCATTAGACACTGTTTATTTAATTTAGCATTATCTGTCAGAGATGTTTTACCTGCTGGGTAGAGCTGATTTTTTTTTTTTTTTTTTAGTTTAAATAATGCCCAAATACACAGGAATATGTTTGTGATAACAGAGGGCTACAAATGCAAATTCAGAAAGTCACCAAATCATCCCAACTCAGTGTAGTGTTCTGGAGCTATAGTTGTAGCAGTTCCTTTCTTCCATAAGAGCTAGGAAACAACTCATACCTACTAGCTCAACTCTTTTCCTACTAGAAAAGAAATCTACCATGAAGACGGTAAGCCTCCCCATTATTTTTGTTTGTATTTGTTTTCTTTTTCCCTTTCTATTGCTACCATGCACACACACACACACACACACACACACACACACACACTCTGTCTTTCCTCTTCCTCCTCCCTCTTCCTTTTCTTTAATGTGAAGTATCTACAGCTTTTATTTGAAAGAAACATAGTACATTCAAATGTAACTTAAATCAAAAAATATTCACGCAGAAGACCCCAGTTCTCATTTACTTTTCATTCTGTCTTTAAGCTTTGCAGGTACAGATGGTATTTCATTTGAGCTTTGCATCTTCATTAAAAAATTTCTGAGCCCCTCCTATGGGCCACACACTGAGCTCCAAGAATAAAGGTGTCACCTCACTTTGCCTGGTCTCCTGGAGGCATACAGTGGCTCCTGAGGGCAGCTCTGTCCCTTTCCTGGAGTGAGATCAGCCTCAGCTCCCCAGCTCAGACTTGAGCCTGTCTTCCTTCCTCAATAACAACAGTGTCATGAGCCTAGTGGCTCTGTTGGGCCCTGGCAGTGGGCCCCTGTGAGATGCTAGGGCTAGAGAAGGGTGGGTGCCTAGGATGTCTCTGTGCTTGGTGTCTAGCTGGAGGCCACTCCCTCTCCTTCATGACAGGCAAATGTCATTTCCCCAGCTTTATTCCAGGAGGAAGCTCTGAGCTGGGTCTCATTCCTGGCCTCTGACAACTCAGAGCTGTACCAGGTGATCAAGGAGTAAAAGCATGTGATTCTAGAGCTGCCTGAGAACTCAGAGAAGCAAAAGGTCACAGCCTCTGGCTAAAGCTCCAGGAGCTGAACGTGGGTGTTGGCCTACCCTATAATGGAGGCTGCTAGTGCAGAGCAAGAACATAGAAGTCTGGAGGTGGTGGGGGAGGGGGAGCAGCGCTGACTCTCTCCCCTTCAAGGGGCTGGGAGACTGATGTAGAAAGCTACCCAGAAATGCGGGGACAGAGTTGAGTCCTCACCCTACCTGTGGACTATTTCTCTCTTCTTTCTCCTTCCATCCCCGCCACCACCTCCTTCTTCCTCTTCTTTTAGTGTCTAATGTGTTAAAGAACACTATGCATATATTTGGGATTAAAGCAACTTCTGGGTAAAACTGTACAGAACAAGATACACCAATATTAACGATTTCGCATAGAAATAAATATCCTTGAATATTCAGGTGCGAAAAATAAAAGACGTTTGTGGAGAGACTACATCTCACACATGCTCACTTAATTATCTGCTTATGTCACTTCCATCTTCATTCAAAACAGCTTATAAAATATGGTCACATTACTGAGGTTTATATATATTTAAAATACGATTAATAACTCATTATTCAATAGGATAATGAATTTAAGTTTCATGTAGCTATCAGCTTTTATTAAGCATTTTTAAAGCTAAGATTATCAGGGAAATAAATTAAATTTTCCTCTGTGGTTTTGACATTATCTCCAATACAAATATGGAGGTAATATTATTGAGCTGAAAAAGCTATTCTCTGATGAAAACTTCTGAGCACGATGCTAATAGATTGATAGTATTTCTGAAAACCTTTATGAATGAAGAGAATAATCTGCAATAATCCATTCTGACAATACGGTCTAAAATCTTCTTGTTAAAAATTACTTCAAGGGTCAAGTAGCAAATGGAGAACCAAACTTTAGGAGAAAGTTGTCATTGAAGCATGGAAGGTAATCAGGACAGCCTTGGAGATGTTTAGACCACCTAGAAAAGATCCCTAGTTGGACCCTTATTGAACACTAGCACTCTCGTTGATGCTTAAAATATTTGAAACAATCACTTATACTTGGAGATGAGATAGTAAGATTTTTAATTCTCCACTATTTTCTGGGAACTTTTAGCCAAAGATGTATACATCTCCTTTTTCTTCAAAGTCTTTCTCTTCCCAACTTCATGATGTCCTTTGATGCCACCATCCTTCCAGTCATATAGAACTTCATATAGAAATGAAACTTTGGGGATCCCTGGGCGGTGCAGCGGTTTAGCGCCTGCCTTTGGCCCAGGGCACGATCCTGGAGACCCGGGATCGAATCCCACGTCAGGCTCCCGGTGTATGGAGCCTGCTTCTCCCTCTGCCTGTGTCTCTGCCTCTCTCTTTCTCTGTGTGTGACTATCAAGAAAGAAAGAAATGAAACTTCACTCTTGTTTTTGACTCTGCCTCTGTGCCATCCTCTATGTTTTGTCAAACTCTAGGGTGGGTCTTTGCTAGCAGCTCTGAATTAAAAGAAGTGTTGGCAAACATTTTTTGATAAAGTACCAAATAGTACATACTTTGCTCTTTGTGGCCATACAGTCTCTGTCACAACGCTCAACCCTGCGACTATCACACAAAAGTAGCCACAAACAATATATAAATGAATGAATGTGGCTGTGTTCCAATAAAACTTTATTACAAAATCAGGAAACAGGCAGATTTGGTCCAAGGGACCATACTTTGCCAATTACTGAGCTAAAGTGTGTGTTCCATTTTCCACATCTACTGTTATATATTTACCAAACTCTCACTACTTCTCACTTATATCACTCTGCTCTTTTATCCACTTGCATTTCCTGTGTCTCCCCAACCAAAGTTTCCTTGTGTTGTCATAGCAATCTTCTCTAAATATAACTCTCTCATCTTGTTCCCCATAGAGAAAACTCATCTGTGAGCCTCAATTATCTTTAAAACTAAGTTTTATAGTCTTTGCAGAATAAAGTCCCACCTAGTTTCATATTTCACCCTGATACTTAAGGGTGATAACACCTCTCCTTCACATAGCCCTGATCCTTCCCACTATTCTTTTACTTTCTCTTATGCTTAGGATAGTTTTCTTTCTACTTGTCCTTTCTACTTGTTCTACTTGTCTTGTCTACTTTTTACTTGTCCAAATCCTACCTGGATTTGTAATTCAAGGTCTTTACTCCCTTATTAACTATGCCATGACCTACCCCTTTGTATGGTCTACAGGCAAGAGATAAAATTCTGTGTATATAGAGGACCACCACGAGAAACAAATTGAGATTTAAAAAGAGCCAGAAGCGGGGGCGGGGGGGGGCGGGGGGCAGTCGGAAGCCTGGATGGCTCAGTCTGTTAAACATCTGACTCTCGATTTTGGCTCAGGTCATGATCCCAGGATCATGAGGTCTAGCCCCAGGTCAGGCTCTGTGCTGGATGTAGAGCCTGCATAAGATTCTGTCTCTCCTTCTCCCACTACCTCTGCCCTGTCCCTACCACCTGTTCACACCAGTGGCAGAATTTTAGAAATTAATTATGCTAAGGGGACTGGAGGGGAGGGTAAGAGACAAAGAGCACTAGGAAAGACAGAGGGAGAATCAGGAAACACTGCATGGTAAATTAACATGTAGATGAATCATCATGTTTAACATCCAAGTATCCTTTCATTGAATGCATTGTAACACACTTAATTTAAAATATCCTAATATTAACAATTCAAGTTGTTTTGTATTTTTTTTTACTATTGTAAACAACAATGTGAATAAGAAGTCTATTTATTTGTTTAACAAATATCTGAATAATTGCTTGGTAACTGCCATGTGTCTGGCAATGTACAGTCATCTAGGTAAGTGAACAGTTCTTAATAATCTGTTATCCTGGAAATAACCCCTGAAGATGGGCTTTCCCTCTAATACCTGAAGTTATAGTAACAATGGGAACATTTTACCACAGGATTGACTCATGCTTAGGAACTCAAGGGTAAGAACACTGACAGACCTGTCCTGTGGGAAAGTGAGAATACCTAGTTGAGAATATGACCCAGAAGATGATAATCTTATTATGTTAATCTTTTGGTTTTAGATGCTCCAAGGCAGAATCAAAGAATCATATATATATATATGATGTACTCAGTATATTTGTAGGATATAAGATAGCATCGTCTAGATCACAGGGAAAAATCCCACTCCGCAGCTCTTTAAATGCTTCAGGATATGAAACAGGCCTTATTTGCAAATGGAGACTGTCAATTTATCTTGAAAACACATCCATGACTCAATTTCCCTGATGTTACACAATGTATAGTGCCAGTGATGAAGGAGAGCTTTGGACTTGAGAATCTTTCCAGGAATAGAAGAGAGTTTATTACATTAAAGAGAGAAAATGAATTGATATAGGCAAATGAAAGTCTACTGTGAGTAGGCACAGAGAGAAATTCATTGATTAGAAATTATAAATCCATAAAATTGGCAGCAAAGGGGTTTTATAAATGGGAAAATGTATTGATTTCTCCTTGGTGGCTACATTTACCATCTCTTCTAGATTTTTTAGATGTAGACTTTGGTTGCAAATGGAGAGCCATGAAGGCAGAAATCTTCAGCTGTCTAAAAATTTTGAGTAGATTCAATAAACTTAAATGTTAAGTCCTTAATCCAGTTACCTCAACTGTCACTAGAAGAAAAGAAATGCATAAAAGGACTTCTGTGGAAATTCATTTATTTTAGCTGAAGATAGCCTGATGTTTAGAATGAGGACAAAAATAAATGCTGGCTTACTATGACAACAGATAAACTTCAGATATTACAACCTCTAATATCTAACAAGGCAAAACATTATTTCAATGAGTGGAGATGGTCAGGGACAAGAATCATGCAGACTGTGGCTAGGTCATAGGGCCTTGTCCAGCTGAAGGGCTAGCATCTCCTCAGTCCCAGCAGATTGCTACCATGCAAAACTGCAGAATCAGTGTGATAGATCAGATGCTTGAAGGAAACTTGGATCTCCAGATGCATATATCTGAGAGAAAGT
This sequence comes from Canis lupus baileyi, assembly GCF_048164855.1. Taxonomy (NCBI): domain Eukaryota; kingdom Metazoa; phylum Chordata; class Mammalia; order Carnivora; family Canidae; genus Canis; species Canis lupus. The sequence goes on along the minus strand of NW_027326430.1, from coordinate 445,453 downwards.
TTGTCAGCTATAAAATATGTTGGTAGCTTTTTTGCTGGTGATGGAGTTGCTCCCATTAGCCCAATGGCTCCAACTGTCATTGATAACTTATTTGTATTTGGGAAAATACAATATTTGCCTAAATCTCAATATTTATATTGATTTTTAAAAAGTAGGGATATAGGAAAACTTCTGAAACCTCATGGAACTGCAATAGTTACCTGAATGAGAATTCCATGTATATTAGTCACCTCAGGCTGCCATTACAAAATGCCATAGCATGAGCAGTTTGAACAACAGAAACTTATTTTCTCATAGTTCTAAAGGCTAGAAGTCTGAGCTCAGGGTGCCAGCATGGTTGGTTCTGGTGAGAGTGCTCTTCCTACTTTACAGATGGTTGCCTTCTGATAGTGCACTTACATGGCCTTTCCTTGGTAGGTGCGGTTGAGGAAAATCTCTCTCTTCTTCTTTTCCTAAGGCCACCCATCCTACTGTTTTAGCACTCTACCCTTATGATATCATTTAACCTTAATTATCTCCTAAAAGCCCCATCTTCAATTGCAGTCACATTAGGGGTTAGAACTTCAACATATGAATTTGATCAAGACACCACTGAGTCCATTGCATCATGTAAGTTCCAAAGACTCACTGGGCTTGCTTCAATTTGTGAGTGCTTTCAATCCTGATATATATATGAGTCACAGAGATGTCAAAGAATTCAGATAAAGGAGTGTGTTCACCAAAAAAATATGCAAAATAGGCCATTCTCCATTTATTAATGGATGCCTGAGGTCGTTCAACTTCCCCACGCAGAAAAACAAAAAGATAAGATTGGGAAAAATATTAAAAATCAACCTTTTCAGAGCACTGGAAAACACCCAAAGGCAAGCAAGAACTTGAGGAGTACTTGCTCATGAAAAACTTACCTTGCATTGTGAGAAAAAACAATGAGCTTTTAGGCTTCTTGCCTAGAGGATTTCTCTGTTCCCAAGTTCCAACAGTAAAAATTCTACTGGTCAGAAGTGGTGAACTCGGTTTTGGGTAGGTGGTAAAGCAAGTAGAAATTTAATGAGGAGATTTTGGAAGCAAGAGAACCATAGAAAGGCTGATATAATTCACTCTCTGGCTGACTGCTAAACTGCATATGCATGTGGAAGACACTAGACAATCTGGCAGAAATCAAAAGCCTAGGGAGACTTGTAAACTTGTTACGCATTTGAATGTATTCTTCAACCCCCACACACAGCTTGGGTGGCAAAAGGTGGAAATCTTGGCAGCTTGAGGAGTTTGAGTATAGCCTCTACACAAACTATTGGCTGACCACTCAAGTGAATAGATGTAGGGGAAACTCCTAGAAAATTAAGGATAAAAAACAAAAACCAAATAGCATAGCCTTTAGCAGTTGCACACCACAAGGAAAACAGATCTTTCACCTCATATCCGTGCATGTTAATAGTTTACTAAAACATAAAAATAAACTCTTACAAGGAAAAATAGAACCCAGAATCATTATAATGCCTTATCTAAAATATCTACTTTTGGGATGCCTGGGTGGCTCAGCTGTTGAGCATCTGCCTTCGGCTCACGGCATGATCCTGGGGGGTCCCAGGATCGAGTTCCAAATCGGGCTCCCTGCATGGAGGCTGCTTCTTCCTCTGCCTATGTCTCTGCCTCTCTCTCTCTCTCTCTCTCTGTGTGTGTCTCTCATGAATAAATAAATAAAATCTTTTAAAAAATAAAAAAAAATGCCTACTTTTAAAGCAAAAATTACGAGGCCCAACCTTTGGGGAGGAGTGGAGGAAAGGGATATTTGTTCACTGTTGGTGGTTATATGAAATGGTGGAGCAACTATGGAAAACTGTATGGAACTTCCTCAAAAAATTAAAATAGAACCACTGTATGATCCAACAATTTCACTTCTGGGTATATATTCAACAGAAATGAAAATAAGATAGCAAAGAGATATCTGCACCCTCATGTTCATCACAGTATTATTCAGCATGGCCAAGCATGGAAACAACCTAAGTGTCTGTCAACAAATGAGCGAATAAAGAAGATACGGTGTATGTGTGTGTTTGTGTGTGTGTACACATGTGTATGTATGGAATATTATTCAGCCATGAGAAAGATGAAAACCTTGTCATTTTCAAAAATATGGATGGAATTTGAAGGCATTATGCTGAGTGAAATAAGCCAGACAGAGAAAGATAAATACTGCACAATATCATGTGTATATAGAATCTACAGAAAAAGACAAACTCACAGAAACAGAAAGTAGAAAAGTGGTTGCCAGGGCTGAGAGATGGGAAAATAGTGGGATTTTTGTAAAAGGGTATAAACTTTCAGCTATAAGGTAAAGAAGGCCTTAGGATCTAATGAAAAACATGGTGTCTGTAGTTGATCAAACTGTACTGTATAACTGAAATTTGCTAAGAGAGAACTTAAATGTTCTCACCAAAAAAAAAAAAAAAAAAGGTTAATTGAAACTTATGCCTAATGGCTCAGATGTTGGATTTAGCAAAAACTTCAAAGCAGTTATTAGAAATATGTTCCAAGAATTAAACAAAAATATACTAAGAAAAAGTGAACAAGTAGAAACACCCAAGAGAGAAGTGGAAATTATTAATAGAAAAGGATCCATAAAAATCCCAGAAGAGAACATAGATATCGACAATAGCAACATTTTTCTAGCTATGTATCCTAAGGCAAGGGAAACAAAATAAAAAATAAACTATTAGAACTATTAGGACTACATCAAAATAAAAAGCTTTTGCACAGTGAAGGAAACCATCAACAAAACAAACAAAAAAAGGCAGCCTACTAAATGGGAGAAGATATTTGCAAATGATATATCCAATAAGGGGTTAATATCCAAAATATAAATAATTTATACAACTCGACACCAAACAGCAACAACAATAAAAAAAACAACACCAAAAAAAAAATCCAAAACCAGTCTGTTGAAAAAATGGGCAGAGGAACTGAATAGACATGTTTCCAAAGAAGACACAGATGGGCAATCAGCACATGAAAAGATACTCAACACCACTAATCATCAGGGAAATGCAAATCGAAACCAAAATGAGATATCACTTTATATATGTAAGAATACTCAAAATCGGAAAGACAAGAAATAACAAGTGTTGGCAATGATGTGGAAAAAAAGGAACCCTTGTACTTTCCACTGGTAGAAATGTGTATCAGTACAGCCACTGTGGAAAACAATAAGGTGTTTCCTCAGATAATTAAAAATATAAATACAGTATGATCCAATAATTCTACTACTGGGTATTTACTCCCCCAAAAAACCTCTTAAAACATTAACTTGAAAAAATATATGTACCCTTATGTTTATTGCAGCTTTATTTATAATAGCCAAGATATGGAAGTAACCTAAGTGTCCATCAATAGAAAAATGAATAAAGAAGATGTTATTCTATATATACATATATATGTGTGTGTGTATATATATATATATATATATATATATATATATATATATACACAGACTAAAAAATTACACAGACATAAAAAAGGATGAGATAGTGCCACTTGCAACAATATGGATGGACTTGGAAGGTATTATGCCAAGTGAAATCAGTTAGACTGAGAAAGACAAATGCAGTATGATTTTATTCATATGTGGAGTCCAGGAAACCAAATGGATAAACAAAGAGCAGAATCAGACCTATACACAGAGAACAAACTGATGGTTGCCAGGAAGGAGGGAGATAGAAGGATGGGCAAAATGGGTGAAGGGGAGAGGGAGAGACTGGCTTTCAGCTATGGAATGAATAAGTCATGGTATTATAATGGCCTTGCATGGTGATAGAGGGTAGCTACACTTGTGGTGAGCAAAGTAAAACACATAAACTTGTCAAATCACTATGTTGTACACCTGAAATCAGGATAACATTGTGTGCTAACTATCTTCAAATAAAACAATTTTTAAAAAGGGTAAAATGGCAATTCTAGAGCTTAAAAATGCAATAGCTAAAAATTTAAAACTAACTAGATAGGCTAACCAGCATCTTTGAGATGCCATAAGAAAAAATCCACTAACTTGGAAAACAAACCAGTAGAAATTATCAAATTAGAAGAACAGAGACCAAAACTTGAAGAAAACTGTACAGACCTTGGAAATTTATGAGACTTTGTCAAGTATTCCAATACATATGCAACTAGGGGAGTCATAAGGAGAGAAGGAGAGAAGAAAGGAGGAAGAAGAGATACTGAAGGAAATAATGACTGAGAAATCTTCCCAAATTTGGTGAAAACTATGATCCTTCATATCCAAGCTTGACAGACCCAACCAGGAAAACATAAAGGAAACCACATGAAGTCACATTACAGTCAAACTGCTGAAAGGCAAAGAAAAAGGATATCTTGAGAGCAACTAGAGGAAAATAATTTATGGAAGAAAATGGTAAGATTGATGAGTGGTGGGTTTTTGTTTTTTTTTTTAGCAGAATCAGTGAGGTCTAGAAACATTGGAATGACACAAGTATTAGAAGACAAAAACCAAAAGTGTTGACCAATAATTTCATATTCAACAGAACTAGTCTTCAAAAATAAAGGTAAGATAAAGGCATGTCCAGGAGCACCTGGGGGGCTCAGTTGGTTAAGCCTCTGACTTGTACTTTCAGCTCAGGTCATGACCTCAGGGTTGTGAGATTGAGCCCTGCACTGAGATCTGTGCTCAGCAGAGAGCCTACTTGGAATTCTCTCCCTCTCCTTTTCCCTCTGCCCCTGTCCCCCTTTCTCTCTCTCTCACTCACTCAAAACAAAGATAAAATCTTCAAAAAACAAAAATAATGGGGAGAGAGGAATTAATATTGCAGCAAAGAAAGATATCTAGGGATGCCTGGTTGACTCAGTTGGTTGAGTGGCCAACTCTTAATTTTAGCTTAGGTCTTGATCTCAGGGTCATGGGATCAAGCCCCAGGTGGTGCTCTGTGCTCAGTGGGGAGTCTGCTTTGGATTCTCTCTCTCCCTCTCTCCCTTCCTTCCTCTCTCTCTTAAATAAATAAATCTTTATAAAATGGTTAAAAATAAAGGCATGTCCAAATAAAAATGGAAAGAACTTATTGCTAGCAGCTCTGTGTTTCTCACAGGCTGAAGAGAAATGACACCAGATCATATCCCAGATGCACAAAAAAAATGGTAAATACATGTGTAACAAAACAAAACAAAAAATGGTCCATAGGTACATTAACCTTTGCTTCCCTTATTTTTTAGAAGACATATAGTTGTCTGAAACAAAAATTACTTTTAAAAATATAGGAAATACTCTATTGTGGGTTTATAATGTTTAGGGATGTGTTATATATGAAATCAACAGTATAAAATTGGGCTGGGTGGGCTACTCTAATACAGAGTTCCCATTCTTTGCTGGAAATAAATGTATTGCCACAAGTCAAAGATATATATATATATATATATATATATATATATATATATATATATATATATATATATTGCAGACCATAAAGCAATTATTAAAATAATAACAAGAAGATAATAGGTGGAAATATAATAGATGAATTAAAACAGTAAAATACTATTTATTATCTTGTCCAATTTATATGAAATTCAAGGAGAGACAAAACTGTTGTGGCAGAAAGCAATCAGAGACTTCCTAGGGTCAGTGCTGCTGGCAGAGACTGACCACAGGACAACAGGAAGGAAATGTTAGGAGCGGACAGAAAGGTTCTAAATCTTGATTCTGATGCTGGTTTCATGAATGCATGTATTTATTAGAACAGAATTACACACTTAAAGTGGATGACTTTTATTATATAAAAATTATACCTCAATAAGGTGTCAAAGAAGAAAGCAGATTGAATTCTAAAGTTACTAAGGTCTCTGGCAAATATAACGTGTGTGTGTACGTATGTGTTGTGTGTGTATGTATGTTTTTGTAATTCATTTCTTCTGTGTAATATCTTATTTTAATGCCAATGAATATAAATAATATTAAGTAATATCAGTTAATATAAAATAATATTTCCTAATATTAGTTATTATAAAATAATATCTTACCCATGTCAAAATCTCTGAACTTTTGCTTATTCTGATAAAAAGCTGACCTAAAGTTTTCTTACCTGCTTCATAAATAGTATACTAGTGGGGAACTGAGGGCTGCAAGTTAGCATTTGTGACTGTTGGTGAGCACAGAGCCTTCTAAACTCTGGTCACACAGTGAGAGAGTGTGGCTCGTGGTACGTATTTTAATCCGAGGGAGGAATCTACTGTTATACTGTACACTTCCTTGTGGAGCAGTACAGCAGGAACAGTGCCAGGATACTTGTCATTGTTGTTAGTTTTGACTGTGGTGGTGGTCATGAAAGCATTGTCAACGGTGGCACGGTGGCGGTGACACCAGCAGTGCCATGAACGGTGGCAACAGTGGGAGTAGCAAGCATGGGAACAGTGGAAATGGTACAAAAAGGCAGCAGACCACCATATAAACACTTACACGCATACCCACTAGGCCCTGAAGTCCTTTGCCCATTCAGCATTGCCTTTGGCTTCTAGACAGTAATCCAGCCACTCTGCGGCTTTTCTCACAACACAAATGGAAAAGGTCAGTCCAGTTGGCACCTCAATCCAGCTCTCCCGTCTACCTCCCATACCGCACAGAAACCTCCTTTAGTCAACCAGCTCATTGTGTGTTGACATTTCACTCTGTACAGCAAGAAGGTCATGAAAAGGAAACACGAATCTGGCCATACTGCTGCTTAATCCTTAAGATTCTCACTGGAAAATACTGCTTCAGCATGCTCCATTGTGGGCTTGTGCCATTTTGTTATGTTTTATTTTGTTTTATAGACAGAACAATGCTTTTTTGGTTTGGGCACTGTATTGCCTGGGGAAAAAGGGGAAATGTCTGTTATTGCTTGCTAAACATCTACCCTGTAACCAGCCAAACCACAGGAGCTAATCTCAAATCGGGGAGTTAACTTCTCAAGGAAGGAGCCCTGTGGCTTACATTCCTTTCAAACATGGCCTCCTGAATCTCCATGCTTTTTCATCTAACTTTTCTGTGTGTACTGCAGTATGTAGAGCTTAGTTTTAGATTTGGTGCTATTGCAATCTAGGTGTTTTATCTGAATTTTCTTTAAAAGGAGAAATAGCCATCACTTTGGATTCTGTTGTCTAAGTGCCAAGTAGACTGGGGTCAGACCACACATTTTCAAGGTGTGTTTATAAGCTGTTATGCCTCTTACTTTGTGTTATTTCTGCTTAACTCATTCTAGAAGTAGTGTTCATCCATATATTCATTCTTCCAATAAATCTTTTAAAATACTCCCTATGGACTCTTTTAAGGCACTAGTCCTAGTTAAGGCACTGAGAGAATAAAGATAACATATATAAGATAGAGATCTTATCCTCAAATAACCTACAGTCCAGTACAGATTCTGTCCATTAGGGTACCAGAAGCAAATAGATGAAAAATGTAAATGGGATAGCTGAGAAGAGTTTAACAAAGACACTTTTACAAAGAATTAACTGAAAGTGAAAGGGAATAATAAGCACCTCATAGTTAGTGAGATCAAAAATCCATCACCATTTGCTAAGACAGAGGAACATGGGTTGAGCATGTACTATACATGAGAGACCCACAGCCTTAGAAGAGAGGATTGTGGCAGGAGTTATTTTCTTAGGTTGAGAAATACAGTCACTGAAAACTTGTGGCCAGTAGGAAGAGAGCTGGTGAATTAACTACCTCACTTCATCCTACCCTGCCATCTCTTGCCAGCACCTCCCATTGGCCAAACCCAACTGGAAGAAAGGGGCAAGGGAGTTTGGCTGATGCAGTCCATAAAAGCAGGCCTCTCAAGACAAAGGGCATTAACAAGAAAATATAGAGTGAATCTGAGGGATAAGTAGAAAATATCTAGAATACAGAGATACCTGGCAGTAACACCTTATCATTGGATTTGCTTTGGAAAAGAATCGAAATGGTTATATAATCAAATTAACTGACCCATCTATGATAGACTTCTTTTTTTTTATTTGTAGAAAGTAGATACTGGGAGGGGGGAGGGGGCACAAGCAGGAGGCCATTGGGAAAAAAATAAAAAAAATAAAAATAAAAATAAAAAAGAAAGTAGATACTAAGGAATAGCCATGAATTTATAAAATCAGAGGTAGTAAGAAGGCTGACTATTAAATCTTATTATTTTAAAGTAATCCTGTCCATATAACATGCCACACTGCACCACTGCTTTTTCCAAGCTCCATCCGCACTTCAATTTTAATTGTACTAGACAAATTCTAAATATATATGAAAAGAGTAGAGAAAGAGAAAAGAAGGGAGAGGCAGAAAGGAGGTCAAAAGAAAACAGAGAAGAGAGAGTGCAGGGCAAAGGATGGACCTGAAAGGAAAACACTTTGTACCACTGTAGACAATTTTGAATCACCCTAACTATATCAGAAGTTATCCTCTGCTTAGAAACCGAAAGTTCTAGCAAACAGCAATCCTTTTACCTCTCTTACTTCCTCTGCCTTTTCTTTTCATTCTGCTGTTAATGTAAGGTCCCCCTGTCTTTTCTTTTTGCTCTACGCAGTGTCATCCAACCGCGAGCTCCAGCCATCATGGTGGCAGTTATTATTCCCATATCTATGGATTAACCTTAGCGTTCATCTTTTCTCCAAGATTAAGAACTATATAACCAAGAAATCACTGAACTTCTCCACTTGGATGTCAAACATGGACTTCAAAATCAATTTGCTCCAAATCAAATCTGTCATCTTTATGATCAAACTGCCACCAATTTATTCAAACCACAAGCTCAGCACTGTCACTAAATAGCCTTCCCTCACTTTCACCCTTATCTCCAAATCCAACCAGATGTTGATTTCTTTAGGTTCTTGAAGGTTCTCTGACCTCATGGTTTTCTTGCCTTCTGGCATTTGTAAACACTGTTCACACTCCCATTGCCTTTTCCATGCATCCTCACTTCCCCTAACCTTGTACTTTACCAAGTGGACTGTGATCTTAATTTAGCATTTTAAAATCCTCTTACTAAAACATTTTCAAACTACATTAAATGGCGTTGTTTCGTATACAGTTGACCCTTGAACAACAGGTTTGAACTATGCAGATCCACTTATACCACATTTTTCCAATAAATACAAGATAGTATCTATCAAATGTATTTTCTTTTCCTTATAATTTTCTTTCTTTTTTAAAGATTTTATTTATATACTCACAACAGACACACACACACACACACACACACACACACACACACATACACACAGAGGCAGAGACACAGGCAGAGAGACAGACAGGCTCCCTGCAGGGAACCCAAAGTGGGACTCGATCCCGGGTCTCCAGGATCACGCTCTGGGCCGAAGGCGGCACTAAACTGCTGGGCCACTGGGGCTGCCCTTATAATTTTCTTAATTATATTTTCTTTCCTCTAGCTTACTTTATTGTAAGAAGATAGCATATAATATATGCAGCACACAAAATATGGGTTAGTTGACTGTTTATGCGATTGGTCAGGTTTCTGATCAACAGTTGGCTATTACTAGTGAAATTTTAAGGGAACCAAAAGTATTATGTGAATTTTTGACTGTTGGGGGTCAGCACACCTAACCCCTCCATTGTTAACTATATGTTTATTTGTTAGATTAAAATCTCCAGGAGGGAAAGGGTTATATTTATTTTATTTAATGCCAGTGAGAACTGGCATCACTGGTCCCTACCATTAAGCCTGGGTCAAAGTAGAACTTCCACAAACAAATATTTAGTTATTTTATCCAAACTTAGAAATCTAATTCTTATGTACAAAGGGTTTTCCTATTTTAAGTCTTTCTACAAAATAATTTCTTTCTAAGTCCCTTTCTGGATGGAAATCAAGTTCTACCTTAGTGAATTCTGGACTAATGTTCAGCATATTATGTTAAACTGATTCAGAGACCTGTGTCTTCAGCCCACTGGGGGGCCTCAGACATGAACAACCATATAACACAGTTCTGCTTATCACAGTATACCCTTTCCAGGGACTAGGTTGATTCACAGGCAAATCATCCAAAGGCTGGAGAATATTTCCATTTTAGAATTGAAGTCTGATCTAAAAATTTCATAATGAGGCTGCCAAAGGGATGATGATATTCTGAGTATAGAGTATGTACTTAAATTTGTTTGGAAAGCACCTCAGCTGATCCTTCTTACTTGTATTTTGGGCTATCCAAAGGTGTAAAGATTTTACAAATCCCTTTGACCTCTTCAAGAACAAAACCTATCTTCCAAACTAAATACATTCTGAAATTGCACAGCAGCAAAATATGGGACACCTGGACTAATTGAGTTTACTTTGAAAAAATCTGTTGGGGAATAAAGTGCAGCTGAACCATGTACTGCATTAACAAGCTGGAACTTGGGTTAAATTTGACTATTGATTCATTCTCTGGCATCATCACCTGTAAGAATCTTTGCCTCTCTTTAACCTTAGCTGAAGCCACAAACATTGTCTGATCTTGCTGACACCTGGGCTGCACTCAGAATGATGAACATAAAAGCTTTGAAAGGTAAAAAAGTCACAACATCCATAATCTGACAAACGGCCGTGAATCAACCTGAAGATTTGGTAAGCACAGGGCCAGCTAGCAGCCTAAATATCTAACATCTTTTGCTACTCCTAAAGAATCTAAAGTGACCTGCTCAAATAAAGAGGGGATAAAAGGACATTTGGGTCACATGGTGATTATACACTAAGGAAAATTTTCTTGGGTTATTATTATAATATTTATTTATTTATTTGTTTATTTGTTTGTTTGTTTTTGCTGGTGGTGATGATGGTGGAGGAAGAAAACTGGCTTCAGTCCCTCTTATATTTACTTTTTCTCAAGGTCTATTTAATGGGGCATTTAATAAATTAGCCAATACCTATTGGGTACCTACTGAAGGAAAATGCAGTAGGAGGAGCTATTTTATAAAGAATTATTAAATACTCCTTCAGTCTCCTGACCTCAGTCTTTGGTCATTCTTTGTTCACATCTGGTCAAAATTTAGGTAAAGGCATTTGATACTTGAGAGTAGTAATCCAAGGCAATGGGCCCAGTCTTCTACCTGTTCACAGATCAGAGTCACATAGGAACTCTTTATGGACTTCATTCTTGAATCTGCTGCCCCCAAAACACCAGATTCAGGATATCTGGAGTGAGGTTCAGAAATCTCAGTTTAAAAGCCCTCTTGAAAAACCTAATGTAAGGGATATGTCTCTCTATAGATTGTAGATTTCATAAGCCTCTGTGTCAAATCAGGTAATAAAAAACTGACTTGCTGGTCCATGCTACTTCAGATCTCACAAAAGTGAGATCTTCTAATTTTATTTTTTACATAATGCAGTAAAATTCAATATAGCTAACTGCCTATATACCTATATACATGCACACATACACATATATGGATGTAGACATAGCTACATATATACATGTATCTCTCATAGATCTATCAATCTGCCTACCTCATTATCAATACTATGTAATTTCTACTATGACAAGTCCTTCATTGGTTTACTGCTCCAAAGCAGTGTCTTCCTCCTGGAGAGTTATCTCATATGTAACTAGTACACACTATGTAATGCTTCTCCTTTTTGCTTTATCTGACAAGGTGATGAAATTTAAGCTCAGGAGCAATAATTTCTTCATTTGGGAGATGGCTCTATTTCCCACTGCTAGTCCTTAATTGGCTCTTTAATTTTATGATTCTATTGTATACATGCTTTTAATTATACACCTTTTATTTCTTTGGAAATAGATGTGACATCATTATAAATGCATGAAATATGGGTAGAGGTGAATCAGCCAGCATGGGAGAAATGTTGGGACAAAGAGCCAATTCAGTTATTGCCATGCCCGACTAAACGGATTTGCTATTTTTGATAGTATCTTGAAACTAGTAAATAATGGAAAATTTTTATAATTCAACTTTCACTAAGCTTTTTGCCTTCCAGAGTCAAAAACAAATAACAAAAATCTGGGACCTCATCCTATACCTCAATGTGTCCAGGGCCTTTGAAAGAACTGCAGAGGGTCCCTAAAAGCTGGCTTCTATGGCCTGATGATTGTTTTCCACCTGACTCCAGACTTCTGTCCTGGACTTCCCAGCCAATAACCATTTCAACACTGTTCCACATAGCTGCCACCCCACACTTTGGCTTTCCAAAGCACAGCTAACACAAGGCTGTCCCATATAACAGGAAATTGAGAAAGCTCTAGTTGGCCATAAGAAAATCATAATGCCAAAGAGAGAGAGAAATATAGAAATATTTCTTGTCATGCCACTCTATAGGAAGCTCTACTCCTGTTCCCTCTCTCTTTCGTCTCTGGTTGGCCATGACATCATGATAGTATGTTCACCTGCCTAGCACAAGTGGCCTCTTACATGAACCTCCCCTCCTCCATCCCAAAGCCTCTAGCTGAGAGGAATTTATAATAACAGGTGAAGTGGAAATTGTTCCAATGAAATCTCCCCTTTCCATTATTAAACAAAATATTAGTATCACACTTGGAAGCATCTATATTTTTTATTCAGTAATTCAGGGAGTAGATACTTGTTCGTGGGCAAAAGAGGCTTGCTGACAGGCATCTTCTGGGGAAAAAAATTTCTTAATGGAAGATTCTGAGCCACATTTGGAGTCTTATGAAGGAGAAGGTCAATGTTATTTGTTAACTGGTTATAGTTTTTATATACGCAACTCTGAGGGCGTAAAGAGAGACATAACTTGAAGAAGCTCTATTTAGGAAGTGCTTGAATAAACAAAATCTTTTATAAATAAATAAATAAAATCTTAAAAACAATACAAAGTGCTTGAGAAATTTTAGAGATACAACTGCTACACTGAAACCCATATATGAAGTAACACAGCAATGCGACCGAAGTCTTCAGACCTCAGGACCAAGCACAGTGTGTTGGTTGTAGACTGGAGACTCAGAGATTATAGATGCAATATCTTGAACTTCAGGGCGATCATGAGTAGTACTTACAGTTTGTATTGGAGAAACCCATGCAGAGAAGTATCAGCACTATAGGGAAGCAGTTTCTCTGAGGTGGCTTTTGAACCTTAAACTAGCTTCAAGAAGAAGTGCAAAAGTGTCCGTGGGCACAGTGGCCATGTTGATGGGCTAAGATGTCCTGTAGAGCTCAGCAAGCCCCAGATGCCTGGGAAGCCCACATCTTTAAGTATCTGGGTCAGGGAAGGAGCAAGAGTGACCTAACTTGAAATAGCTAAGATCATTCATGCCGGAAAGCGAGTGAGATCACCCCCTAAGGATTCCTGGAAAGAATTAGAATTTGCTGGATATCTGTACTGGGCTTTGCAGGGGACCACAGGTCACAGAGTATGTAGGAGGGCATACATGATTTTTATGTAAATGTGACCCAATTCATATCCCTAGGCTGATGTAGTCTGAAGAAATAATGGTTACATAATTTCTACTGTCTGGCAAAGTCTTAGCTATTGTTTTTTTAGATAGTCATAGATAGGGCAGCAGGAACTGGTTAATGCCGAGTAGTCAAACCTGGGTGAAAAGTTAAGTCTTAAGAATGCTGATTAAGAGCTTCTTTTAACCAGGGGTGCCTGGGTGGCTCCGTGGTTGCGCATCTGCCTTTGGCTCAGGTCTTGAGCCCAGGATCCTGTGATGGAGTTCCACATTGGGCTCCCTGCAGGGAGACTGCCTCTCCCTCTGCCTATGTCTCTGCCTCTCTCTCATGAATGAATAAGTAAATAATTCTTTTTTAAAAAAAGAGCTTTCAATCACTCTGTAATTATCTACTACTCTGTCACAGGGATCTTCTCCTGGTTCTGGCTTTTCAATGGCTTTATTATTGATTTAGACTAAATAAGTAAGTAAGTGCTACATGTTTGCATGTATGTGTGTATGTACATGTGTATATTATGTTCCTATGGTAAATATATATACACAGATATATACACATATATAATTATAATGTGTATAATTTATTCTATATTATATTATGCATACCTAATTATATAATCTATAATAAACATATTATAATGCATAATTTATTTGCCATAAAAGTATACATATTTTATTAAATTATTTTATTTGCTGATGACACAAATCTGGATGAGGCATTTAACAACATAACTGACCCAAAGATTTAATACCAGATCACTGATGTAGAATCATAAATCAAAACATAAAAGAGGAAGTCACATGGAGATAAATTAAAAGTAGTTTTTTCTTTTAATCACACAATCATGATATAAAGAAATCATGAAATGATGATATGATGGAAGGAAGGTGGTTGCTAGCCATTGCCCTGACGTTGTTAGGTACGTTTAGAAAAATTAGGTCTTCAGAGATAACGTAAATCTTTTTATCTGTTATATGGTTAGGTCACCTCTGGAACCCATTGAGACTCTATATGATAAGTGTGAAGATTGTCTAGCTTTGTTTATTGGGAGAAAATACAAATTGGATTAAACTGATATCAATCCAAAGTCTAATATTTATTAGCTGTGTAAACATGAGCAAACTACTTAAATTCTCTGAGCCTCAGTTTCCTCATCTGTAGGACAAAAATCGCAATTATTTCCGGAGGTTAAGGAGATAGAAAATAAGACAATGCATATGAAGCACCAGAAGGCAGTCCAACACACAGAAAATAATAAATTTATACTATTGTCTCATTTTCCTATTTCATAGTCTTGTTTAAAAAAAAAGAAGAAAGAGAGACAAGAAGAGAGAAAGAGGAAAAATAAATTTAGGGAGAATTTTCATTGTTCAGAAATTCAAACGAGCCAACAATATAATATTTACTTCCCAAATCCTAATATTACTGTTTACACTATTGTTTACAACTCATAAGAAGAGTTCTCTGATGATTCTCATTTCAGGAGTGATGTTTCCAAATCAGGCGCTTATATTTTAAGATGGTTCTTAACAAATTAGAATTTTATTAAAAGATCCTATGGAGAGAAAGGAGCATTGTGGCAAATGGTAACATACAAAGAATCACTGAGGAAAAGACAACATATCATAAGAGATATGCCAGTTAGAGAGGGAGAGTAAACAATTTATAGAATAATTTTTGGTATTGCCAGTCTGCAACATCCAATAGGAAATAGTCTGGTTTTGTACCGTCTTTGAGAGCTAACCTAGAAGCAAGTAATGAACCTGACAAGGAGCCAGATTTCAACTCAACATGAAACAAGTATATTGCATCAACTGGACAAGTCTAATACTGAAAAGACTGCCTCATGACTGTGGCTTCCCTATCACTCCAGGACTCAAGAAGATACAGATGACCTTTAATCAACATGTTAGAAAAGAATCTGCACTAGGTTAGAGGTTGAACTACATAATATTTAGATTTCCTTGTAACTTTGAGACTCTATAATTCTAAGAAGGAAGTGGGCTGACAAGAATTACATTCTGCAAACCAGTTTCATCAGAATTGCTGTGTTGTGACCTGAAATATGAAGGCGTTTTTCACAAACAATAAGACAGCCTTCTTCCCAGCACAAGAATTTCCCCTGAGGAATTCTCTGATGTTGGCACCTTTTGAAATAGTGCTTTGGCAACATCCACGGGCCTGGAGCAAACACATCTAGACCCCATCTGGTTGGTTTCCTCCTCATCACCATAACACTTTCTCCTTAGCCAATGCACACTACTTGGCTTTTGTAATTAGTTAAAGTTACTGTATATTTATCCAGATTTCCAACTCCTTGATCCCCAATCTCTCATCTCTTACTTTGCATTGCTGATATGCTTGCCTAGTGTGGGTACAATCATTTAAGTATATAGTCATTTGGCTCTGGTTTCAACCACAGATGTTGGGTTATTTTTTATTGTTTGGGTCCTTAAGAATGACACAGGAATGTGAAGAGGGCTGAGAAACTTGGGCACACATTTTGAGATCTCTGTTTTTCTCACCACAGCTAAAGATATAAGAATTTGGGGGAAATTGAAAGTTCATGTCCCAGATTGTGATATCGTTCTCTTCTCAGAGACTGGGTTCTCTTTGCTGTCATTGCAGATCTTGGGCTTCCTGCAATACGAAGTATTTGAATGTGCCTTATTTTTAGAAAACTTGATGCAGCAGGCAGTCTTCTAACATGGCTCCTAATAATCTCCACCTTCTGAGACTTAAATCCTTTATAATCCTCCCCTCTTCAGTGTCAGCTGCGCCTACTGACTTGCTTCTAATTAACAGACTATGGCAGAAGGGTTGGGATATTACCTAAGTATCTTACAAAAGGATGCAGCCTTTCTCTCTTGATGGCTTTGATGAAGTAAGCTGCCAGGCTCACACAGAACTAAGGCCAAACTCTATCAGAAAAGCCAGCAAGGAACTGAAGACCTCTGTCCAACAACAAATAAAGAACTTAATCCTGCCAACAAACTGGGAACTTAGAAGTGGACCATTCCCCAGTTTAGCCTTGAGATAAGACCACAGCCCCCACTGACAGTTGAACTACAGCCCATGAATCCAAAGCACAGAACCCAGCTGTCTATGCCTGGATTCCTGACCCACAGAAATTGTGAGATAATAAATGTGTGTTGGTTCCAGTGACAAAATTTAGGGGTAATAAGCTATGCAGAAAGAGATGACTCATATACTTGTAGTAAATGAAACTTAGAATACAAATAATTTAAGGGAAAATTATTCATGTTGCTGTGGAATTAACTCTAGGGTTCCTTTTAACTGAAGTGCTTTTTAAGAAATGATTACATATCTTTGACTGTTAGGAATAGAGTAATTTAGAGTTAAAAGAAAACATTCACTATTCATTCAAAATTAACTAGAAGGTACAATGGGGCATCTTTATATCCTTCCTGTGTATCAGTCAAGATTTCAGAAAATAACCCACTGAAGGTACACATTAAGGTCTCATTGCAAGGAATTAGCTCGCACAATTATGAGGGCAAGTAAGGCAAGTCTGAAATCAGTAGGGGAGGCCATCAGGAAGGGCAGGCTGAAACTCTCAGGTACAAGCTGATGCTATAGTCCACAGGTACAATTTTTTGTTCTTCTGGAAGATGTCAGTTCCATTCTAAAGGACTTTCAATTGATTGAATCAGGCTCACCCAGATAATCTAGGATAATCTCTCTTGCTTAAAGTCAACTGCTTATGGGTTTTAATCATATATCTATAAAATACCTTCATAGCAACACCTGGAAGAGTGTGCAGTTGAATAACTGAAGATTGTACAAAACTGACCATCACATTATGTTATTCAAAGTTGACATAAAAACTGACCATCAATCCCTGAAACCAAAAGAAAATAAAGAGAAGTGATTTATAAAAATTTGAAATGTTCATAACATTCTAGTGACCATTTCCTGTGAAAATTAAAGCAAATGTTTTGTTTTAATATTAATATTTTAATCTTAGATGTTTTAAAAGTGAATATAAGCCAGTTCTATAATTAAGTTTTAAGTGTGTTTTTCCCCCAGAGCATTATTTATTATATTCAGAACTCTGAGAGCCATATTTGAATTGTTAACTCCTCCAATTACATAAGCGTATTCAGACATTTGACTTGATATCTAATTACTTTCTAAATTTTCAATTGCCCAAACATGGTGGAAAATAGTGAATACATTTAGAAACATATTTTATATGATTATTTTATTGATAAAAGAAGGAAAATGTGATTAAAAATCTGGCAAATTGCCAAAAACATTAATCAATGTTCCTTTGAACTGTTTACTACGTCTTAAAGCTTATTCTTTATTATTTAGCAAATGAGCCATCTGAGAGAAAAATGGTAGGATAAGGGTTCTTTTCCATTTTCCCAGTCACTACGGACACTATTACGGAAAATAAAAAGTGACTGGGAAAACAATCCATAAACCTTGGGTAAACTACCTATTGTCACCAAAAATTAAGGCTATTTTACATATCATTCATATATTCACTCATTTAGCAAATATTTATCAAGTGCCAGGTGGTGGTCTAGAAATGGATCTTTTCCTTTATTTTAATCTGGAAAAGAAAAACAAGCAAATAAACAAGTTTGAATAAACATAGTAAAAATGACTGTGGAGATAATAAGATCACATTTCTACCAAGTGAAGAAAACCTGATTCACCTGGATTCCTGTCCTTACATCTTCAAATACCCCAAGTGAACACATTTTATCAGGCATTTACCCTCCCTGAGAGTGAACTGTACCAAAAAAGTTGCTAGAAAAGGGCCCAGAAGTCTCCGGGGAGTGGGGGGGGGGGGGGGGGGTGTCTTAAAACATCAAGAAGGAAGCGCAGCTAAACAGTAGATATCTGGGTACGTATAATACACTATTATTCTTTGGAGTTATTAAAAATGTACTAGATGGTGAAAAGCAACACCTGCCCCCAAATTCTGGAATCTCTTGAGGTGTTGAGGTGGGATCCTTCTGAATGGTGTGTGCTTTGCTCTGCAGAAACAGCCTTGAGAGAGCAGGGGCTCACAAAGGCAACTATGTTGCATCCAGGACCAGAAGCAGCTGGAGACACATGCAGATACATGGTATTAGAGGCATTTTGAGATACTTTTGTTATTAAGGAGACCTTGGTCCATTTTAGAATTTATAAAGACCTTATCAGAGAGATTAACATTCCACTGAGTTTTACAGTGAGTGCGGTGTGTGGCTTCCGCATCGTGTAGGGTGTGGGTAGATTATATTCATTCTCTTCACCCCCTTCCTCCTGCATCTTTATTTTCCACCTCAGATACGCGATAAAACAGCTAGCTTATATGACACAGGGTGGCCTGCTAATTATGAGCCAGAGATTTTTGAAAAAGCTCAAAGTTGAAATAATTTTGTTCACTTTAAATACAAGATAGATGTAGATAAAACACATCGACGAGATATATTTATTCTTGATAGCAGCAGAAAATCTGAAACAAAACAGAAAACATCTATTTTCTTACAATCAATTTGGGGCTAAAGTAGGTCTGTTTCTCTATGGTCCACAAACATGAAGTTCGATTTTGTAACCGATTTCCTGATCCCCTCCTTAAAGATGGAGGTGCCTAAAGCAAGATAAGTTATATTTGACAAGACAAGAGAAGATGAGAAGAGATAAGAGGAGAGGGAAGGGGAAGAGAGGAGAGGGGAAGGGAAGAGAGGAGAGAAGAAGAGGGGAGAGAGGAGGGGAAGGGAGGAGTGGAGAGGAGAGGGGAGGAGGAAGGAAGGAAAGAAAGAGGCAAAGAAGTTTGCTTATTAGATAAGAGTTTGGGTGTAGTCACATTTCTTGGACCTTTGGCTACCTTCACCTGGTCTGTGATGGCTGATAGAAGAAAACAGACCTATTTCCAACGTTCAACTTGTGCTGGCTGGTAGGCATCTTTGCAGTCTTTGTACCATGTGGTAGTTACATTTTCCTATCTCTTGAAATTAAACAGCCACCTGAAAATAGACCCCTCTCCTGCTCTCGCTCTCCCTCATTCTCTCCTCTCTGTCTCTATCTTTCTTCGCATCCAGTCTTTATACAGTCTTTATATTTAGTCTTCGGTTAAATCTGGCAGGTTAAAGGTATAAAAAGCTGATAATGCAGCTAGGCTGAGAGCACATTTCCTCTCGTATTTGGTGGCATCGACTTTTGAATAGGATTCTGGAGCTTGTCCTTGAAAGCTAGTGTAATGTGAATTAATGTGTTGATGGCAATGTTGGCACAGCCCTCTCCCCCGCACCCACACATTCCACTGTTTCCTCCCCACTTACTTCAGAGATTGTTCTTTCACTCAAATGCTGAGTAATTAAGTTAGAGTTGTCACAGAATCATTTCTCTTTTATACCATCACGAGATCTTTAAAAAAAAAAATGGAAAAGATTTCCAAATTATTATTTAAATTAATACTAATATTCCATAGTCACATCTTATATTTTCATAAAACCTCAATTAACCAGAAATCAGCTACTCTGTGTGGAACCACTCAATGAAGGAGGCATGTATACACTCACATAAACTACTGTGAGGATTTTTTTTTTAAAGGTAAAATAATGCCACCGTGCTAGAGGCAGTCACATGGACTCTGGTATCCTTTAAAGCAAGCTCAAAAGGTAAACTCCATGAAGTCCAGAGAACCTGTATGTTTTGTTCATTGATTAATTGTTAGTGCCTGGCACAAAACACAAATAGAGTGTTCAGTGAATCGATGAGATTTGTAAAGAAGAGTGAATTCCTACAGGCTGTTGTTTATCAGCAGCCAAGAGCTGATCAATTAAGAAGAGAGAGCTCTGCAGTGGGGGAAAGGGGCCAGAAGTCATTTACCAGAGTCCTGGTATTTAGATTAGGGAGGACCTCTTAGATTTGGGAAGACCTCTTACCTAAAGAATGCACTTTTGCAGATGCATCCCTAAGAAACAGCCATCACCCAACTACTCTAAAAGCTCAGAGAGGATCCAGGGCACAGGAATTTGATGTCAGTCCTATTGCTGGTTTCTTGCTAACCTTGCACAGCGTCTAGACCTCAGTTTCCTCAACTATCAGTTGAGAAATCTGGATAAAGGATGCGTTGTAGCTCAAGATCGCAACAGCCTCCAAGACCTCTGGAATGGAGTGGCAAGCATGAAAAAGGAATTTGGAAACTTGACACTCTTCAAAGTTTTTGTCTGGGGACTGGCTACCTGGGTCTGCTTCAAAATCAATTTGTTATTTCTAGGACATACAAATTTCAAATGATAACGCCAGATACATATATACATAGATGTATAGAGATATAAAATAAAAACAACCAAGGGCTAAATGTTCTCCATGGCTAATCCACAAGGTAAATAAAACACATGCAGGTAAGCAAGAGAGTCAAGACATCAACAAAAACAAGAACAGAAATGAAAAGGCCACCTCTCTTGCTCAGCATGAAAATTTGGATTAAAGCTGAGAAAGGAAATCCCTGAAGCAGCGATCACTGTCTAGAAATATACCCAGAGTTTTGAATTTATTTGGCATTTGCTACTGTTTTCCATGTAATCACCACCCACATGGGGGTGTCTCTAAAGAATGGAAATGCTGACTGCCCAAAAATAATGGAAATTCTAATAAAATCTGGGAGCAAAATTCTCCCAGACAGGTTCTCCTAGCATATCCCACATATTCATCCTTTTGTTTCTAGAAATGGCATTAAAGCCACCCAGTGAGGGAAAGGAAAACTATACAGACTCCTGTTCATTGTGGGCACTTAAAACCTTGCCACCAAATGTAGGTTTTGACTCTCTGCCCAGTACAGTTTTTTGAAAGTTTTGTCATGAACTCCAAATTGCTAAGTAAATGTTCACTCAGTATTTCTCCATAAAGGAGAGAAAGAGAAAAAAAAATAGTGAGAGAAGAGAAAGTGGGAGAGAGCCTCTGTCATTTTGTTAGAGAAAATACATACTCTAGGTACATTCTTAGGCTAGAGATTATTACTACTGTGTACAAAATCGATAATTTATTAAATATAATACTTTCTGTGTTTCTGGGACTTCTGCTAGAAAAAGTCACATGCATCCCCCCAATCACACATCTTACCCTCCTCTAAAGCCCGCTCCCCACCATATAAATGAGATGCCTTTCTACTCAGTAGTATTTGCCGAAAGGCATGGTTTCCAAAATCCCCTTGACAGCTTATAAACCATGACTGTTTTCCCACTGATTGGAAATACGTTTTCCCACCAGAAGTGCTGATTATGGATCTTCTGAGACTCTATTGGATAGAATAGTAGATAGAATGTTCGGGCCTTTCCCCGAAGAGTTGATAGTATCTCTTGGGGGGCAAAGCTTACTAACCGGTGTGTTGGTGCCAAACTGTATATACAATAAGAAAACACATAAAGTGATGAATTTAGTATAACAAAGAAAATAGGCAAGGATATAATAATAAGTAACTCATTTAGAACCTGAATGCTTTCTTTAGGTTTTATATATTTTGAATACTATGTAATACTTCCACTTACATCAGGGTCTCAAAATCTCATTGCTGTTGATACTTGGATCACATAGTCCTTTGCTGTGTAAGGCTGTCCTGTGCATTGAAGAATGTCTAACAGCATACATGGCCTCTACCCAGTAGATGTCAGTAGCACCCCTGAAGCATTTGTGACAACCCAGAGTTCTCCAGACCTTGCCAAATGTCCCCTGGGGGCAGCAGTGGGGTGACAAACACATCCTCGGTAGAGAACCACCGATTATTGGAGTGATTATAAAGAATGCATTTTTTTTTTCCTGTAGAAGATGGGGGAATCCAGCAGTGCAGTTCTTCCTAAGTGTCTCACTTCTGTATCTAGATTATACCATATATGATCAATTCAAACAGGAACTGAGAGGAAGGTAGGATAGGAATTAGAAGTATCTACATTCTACCGCTTTCTAACTGGGTGACTTTGGAAAAGTTACTGAAGAGCTCTAAACTCCTTTTGCCTCCTCTGTGAAATAAGGATAATAGGACTTATGCCCCAAAGACTGCTCTCTATGTAAAACACTGAGAAATGCCTAATACTACGCAAGCAATTTGCAAATGCTGATTATTACTGCCATGATATTCTTTAAGCCAAACACCCTTTGTCTGTGTCCCTGGGTATTTGGAAAAATATTCCAGCACATGTCTTCTTCTACATATAGGTTTGTTTTTATGAAAAGAAACATTTTAATTTCTTGCTTCACTCTTTCAAAGAATGACTTCTAGATTAGTTATATATGTTTGTTTATCAGGAAGACCAAAGGCCTAGAGAAATGTCATGTGATTTTCCTAAAAGAAAATGCATTTTTAAAATTCCAACTACAGGGGCAGCTGGGTGGCTCAGCGGTTGAGCGTCTGCCTTTGGCTCAGATCCTGATCCCAGGGTCCTGGGATCGAGTGCCTCATCGGGGTCCCTGCAGGAAGCCTGCTTATGTCTCTGCCTCTCTCTTTGGGTCTCTCATGTATAAATAAATAAAATCTTTTTAAAAAAATAAGCAAAAATAAAATTCCAACTACAAGCTCTAGGATGTCATCTTCACTCTGGACAAAGAGCTAACTGCCCCCACTATAAGCAGGTCTCTGTCTATTTCTGTTTGCTTGCTATATATGGTGCTCTGCTGGAATCAAGGACCTAAGAGAGAGAATGGGAATGTTTTATGTGGGGACAAGTAGAGAAGTAGAGGCAGGAGATCTGGAAGAGAAGGGGTAGGTAAGAGTCGTTGGCCACATAGAAGCTCTTCCTTGTAGGGGTTTGGTGAGGCCCTGGAGCAGCTGGGTGCTGGTGGTGCCACGGCTGTGGTAATTCCTATGAATATAAAAACTTTGTGTCTGAAACTCACTGTGGGCTTTCACAGCTCCACTTCCTGTAGGTAGTCCCGAAGTCTGCTGGTAAGGCAGCAGCAATGGGAGAGGGAAGGGCCAAGAGAAGGGAACAGCTCCCCTAAATGGTCCCAAGGATGGCCAATTGCAAAGTCCAGCGATTGCTAGGTTGCAATGACTTACTTTGGAATCATCTTGCTGATACTCTCCCGTGGGCTCACTGTACCCACAAGAAAGAATATGGAAGTTGCTGGACAGAGCTTGACCTGGTGAAAGCCCTTGTGTTCTTCTTCCTAAACCCTACAGAAAAGAGAGTGGGTCAGAGAGCAAGCATTCTGTGCAGCTGAAACGCACAGGAGTAGGCAAGTGGCTCTCTAGCTCTTGGATGTGGAGTGGAGAGAAAGCCGCCTGGCCATTTGTGACTTAACTCTTGAATCTTCCTGAAATGGAGGAAACAGAAGTCCATGTGAAATCTATAAATAGTTGTAGAAGTCAAAGTTTCTCTTCAGACGAAAAAAAGAAAAAAAAGAAAAAAAAAAAGAAACCATTCTCTGGAGAAAACATGATCTTTTCTCCATGTTTTAGTTGTCAGTTTTGACAAGAATGATACAAGCTAATTAAATTTTTGTTAATTTATTTTGTCTGATTCAGTGACTGCCTGTCACACAAATCCCTCAATAAGTAAGATTTCTCTCCGCTATAAACTTTCTACTCTTTCTCTGAAATGCCATTAGGTAAACGCACGAAAAGTGGACGTGTTTTACTCAAATAAACACTAAAAGCACTTAAACTCAATCCGCCCTCAATACTTCAACTCTTCATGTCTGTTTTGGAGAGGACCTAACTCTTTCCAGCTTATAAATCTCCAACAGGGACCATAACCCTTTAAAAAATAAAAGCCCTTCTGCAGATAAAATACAAAGATGAAGTTAAGAAATTGATAGTAGGTGAAACAGAGGAATATGTTGCATTCCAGTTTGCCTTGAAATTCCCAAAGAACATTCTCTCACACCATTTCTCTTTGAATTAAAATGTGAGAATGAACTGTGCCATCACTTCAATCCTACTTATCTAGAATGCTTGGGATCTTTTCCTTTTTTTTTTCCCCCTCATCCAGGGTGATTATGATAAAGTCACATTTTCATACAAGAGCAGAGCCTGATGTTTGAATCGATATCAGCACATTCGACAAGTGTGGCAATTCTAATCGAAATTTCTGCACCTTTTTCACAGAAGGTTCAATGCTTCCTCATCATTTGAGATTCAGCTCAAACATTCCCCCTAGGGCAAGTCCTGCCCAAACTCTACTTCACTCTACTCCTGCTGTTGTGCCCACCCTAGAAGAAAATATTGTTTTTCTCATTCTGTATAACAACCTCTTGTTTGCATGTCTGTTAGCTAACTATAGTCCCTCGAAAGCCTGTCCTCAATTAGAAAATAAGGAAGGAGGGGGGAATGAAGGGGGTGAGAAGGAAGAGAGAGAAGGGGCCTTTTTAAAAAAAATAATTTAGCTACTGGTCTATCACTTAGACAAGAGCAAATCCCACACTGACATTTCCCTGTCTTCTTGGGCTCATACACTGCAAAAAAATTCATATTTCAGCAACGTATATGCTCTAGACCCTTTTCAGATCTGATAATATTCAGAATCAACCTTGGTTGATTTACGGGGTTTGGTTGTCGTTCCTGTTCTCTTGTTTACCCAAAGTAGAAAATTACTCTTTATACATTCCGTTGAGCTAATCATACTCCAATAATAACTAGTCCGTTGAACATCTGTTTTCCCAAACCCTTTTCTATATAAACTCTTTTAACCCTCAGAACAACCCTGCAGGATAGGCACTGTCATCATCCCCACTTTAGAGATGGGGAAACTGAGGCAATACGAGGTAAAATAAATAGTCCATGGTCACACGGGAACTTAGAAACCAAACTAAAACCCCACAGAGCCCATGCTCTGAACAGCCTCATGATCGATCAATCACATGACAGGTAGATTTAGCTTCAGCGTCAACAGTCAGTATTTGTTGACATTTGAAATTAATTTTGGGTCAGGAATGGGGTGACTATTGGAAGTCAAATCGAATGTCACTAAACCATGCTCTGAGCTTTCTCTTTTCTGTGCTCTCACAGTAGATGAACTCCTCAGTCATGCCCTATCATTCTTTGTAGACATTTGTATCTCTTTGGTAAACTCTAAGCTTCATAGGAATTTACTCATTAGCATATCTTTCACAACTGCTTTTGCTAAAATAAAATAAAATAAAATAAAATAAAATAAAATTGTTTCAGATGGGTAGAAACACTCCCTTCTTCCCACTGCCCACCAAGCAGGTATTTGTCTAATTCTCTGGGCTCTTCTGTTTGGGGATACAATATTAACTTCGATTTTTATCATCATTGTAAGTATCTTTTAATTCTACATAGGAATGAAAACTTGGTGATGGACTTTCTTAGCCTTTGGAAATGCCTTTAGAGAAACTGGGTTAAGAATTTTAATCGAGGTAGGTAAGCAGAGGCCACAATGCTCACACAATCAATCGAGTTCTTCAGAACCACTTAAGAATTTTCTTCGTTTGGGATTAGTCATTTTATTGGAACTTCATATTCAAAGAACCTTTTTAATACTGGCACAGGAGTGTTGTTATGTTGTCTTGCATAATGTGGTCACTTCTGCATAAAGGCATCTGCATGTTTTAATTCTTCTTGGCAGCAGAACACTCAAGTACGTGACTTTACACTCATAGACACTCTGGCACATTAGCTGTTCCCTCTCCCCCACGCCCCACTTCTTTTCTCCCTTCTTTGTAGCTGGAATTCACTCACAGAACATAGTGCACTCTCCCTCAACTCAAACTGAGTATCCAGTGGCAAGAAATTAAAGAGCAGTCCATTCCCGAAGAGATGGTGTCAAAGACTTGCTGAATAATTCTGTGATATTGATATACTGATGCTCTAGTCAGCTGAAGCTCAATCAATACTGTTAGAGCCTCTCAGGTGGAAGGCATGGCGACCAGGGGATGCTCTCTTCAATGGAGTTCCTTTTATTTTACGTTGCTTTGGTTCTGAAGCTGTGAGTGGCTATCCCCCGCCTGGCCCAACCTAGAGTATTGCCAAGAATGTTGCAACAAATAAAACGCTGCCATGCATGTAATCATCAAATAAGGATATACAGCTTGGCGAAATCATGATTGGGTTACTGTATAGCTGCCATTTGACCAAAAACAGCACTAGAGGGAATGGGGGGGGTGGAGGTTGAGAACATACTGGCACATAGGGGAGTGAACATATGGTAGGATTACTACTTGGTGTGGGAGAAGATGAGAGTGACGTCCACACCTCTCCAGAAAGTCCCGTCGTCGGCTCCCCTCTTCCAAAGAGGGTCAGGCCCTTCACTTTATGACATAAACTTCCAGAGGAACGTGGATGTTAATAGCTTTCCCTATAGCCAAGCTCCTTTCCAGGAGCAAAAAGTACATAGGGGAAAGAGGTGGTTCAGGAGGTGAGCTCTGAAATATGAGGAGGCTCCGTGTAGGGTTTAGAATTAAGGTCTCCCTGATTTAAGTCACTGGGTTATCCAAATTTGGGGAAATGAATATTACATTACACTTATAATCTTCATTTCCTCTCTGACCTCAAGCGTACCCCAGTGCTCTTACTAAAGCTGCCCAGGGAAAAGTTAATGTCCATTCCAGACCAGAAAGACCACGGCTTTTGCAAGTCTTAGCCTAAAGCTCCTAATGTGGTGGCTTTCCCCAACCAGGCAGTGATTTCTGCAGTCTGATGGGAAAGGGAAAAAGGCCTCATCTCCTTGGAGAGGATGCAAGGATGAGCTAGACTCGAGTCCTCAATGTGGGGACATAATGGCTCATATCCCAGGTTCATAGTCTTCTAATCTCCCCCAACCCAATTGCTTTCAATGTTCAGTAAATTAGGTTCCAATACGATTAGTCACTTCATAAGTGGCCTTTCTGGGGGAAATCTGCCAGGACAACTGTTGAGTGATGTCTCAATTTATGGCCCAAGGGGGACAAGGCATCTCTGGTAATGCCATTAAGTGGAGAAAGACGAGTGTAAATGTACCGTTTTCTCCTTTCGGTGGTAACTTTAAAATGTTTTTAAATATTTCTGGCCCCATCGTCATGGTATTACTGCTGCCCATGGAGGAAGAGATGGGGGCTCCAGAGAAAAGGAGGAAAACACTTAAATGGGGCTCCTCAGATTTCTTCACTTTTACTGCATAAGATACATTTTCCCCCTTCTCGTGCATGGAAAAAAAAATAATAACCTTCTGCTCTCAAAACTTGGCTCCTCCAGTAATGGCTGTTAAAGATTTAATAAAAGATTTAATAAAATTTCTAAAGTGACTAATCAGAGTGAAGGCCTGTATGGTATAGGGCACGAGGAATAGCTTCTGAGGACAATTGATAAAGCAGTGATTCTTCTGTCCTCGTGCCCCTGTTGGCCACAGGCCAGGAGTGGAAGTCTCCAGGGCACACAAGGGCATACGTCAGAGAGGTTTGGTGAGCTCTCAGCAAGATCACACTGTGACCAATATCTAACGCGTTCCTGTTTTGACTTCTTTAGGCCTCTCCGGCTCTTCCTCAGTAGGATGGAAATTAGAAGTGAGCCCCAGGCTGGAGATGGGAACTAAAATTAATCCAGGAGTGCTCATTCAATAATATCCTAAAGGTTATGGGTTTTGTCACAGGCAAAAACAAACTCCTCATTTCCTCACAGGGTACAAAAAAAGAACAAAATTTACCAAGGCGTTCTCAGATTAATTGGAGGAGAGCACCGGCTTCCTCGGACATCGCCCTGTCTAGACGTGAAATCCCTGAGCTCCTCCTGTCACTTTTCATCCCTGCAGTAAGGATGCCATAAATCACTGACTCCCTACGAGGGCAGCTCTCATCTTGGGGATGGAGGGGCCTTGGCCCGTTGACTTGTGGGGTGACAACACGTCATCTCTAACAGGAGTGGAGGGAGCCTTCGCTTCCCTCTGCCCTTTCTGTCAGGCTGGCTTCTGTTCACCCACTCTAAGCCCATCAGGCCTTCCAACATATCTCGTATTGGACGTGGCAACCTACAGAATAATGCATATAAAAAGCTTTAAGGGCAAGATACAGATATAAAGCATTGCCATGCCTACTTAATAGTAAGAATCATTATTATATATGATTTTAGTTTTTAAAATACATCAACTAAACCCTCCCCTCGTTTTTAAATATGGTCCTAATGAGATGGTGGGGATGAGATTCTTCTGTAGGAGGTTATAGAACAATGTGCATTAATTGTAAGGTCCTATATGATGAGCAGGACAGCTCTGTGTCTGTGATCCAGGCCCATACCTATGTGCAGTGATTTAGGGAGGGATTAAAGATGTCTGCTACTTCACCTGGTTCAAGAAGAGCCACTTTGTTGCACTGTCTGCTTTTATGTGGTTATGTCAGGAAGGGAAAGATGGACAAGACACAAATATCACACTTAGCACTGATACACGCCTTTATAAATACTTTATAAATAACCAATTATTAATGCTGAACCTAATTCACTATCTGATCATTAACAAAACATCTCTGATTTTTATCTCCAAGTGGTCCCTTTTTAAAACAAGAGTCTAGCAACAGACTTTGGGCCACATGGAATAAAGGTGGCAGAAATTGGCAAGCAGGGGTTGGAGCCTGCCACGTTTACTGGAAGCTCACCCAGTTACAAGGAAGAAGGAAGTCCATTCAGCACTGGTTATGGGTTTCCTGAGGAGACTGAGATAGCACAAGGACAAGAAATGTGTGACAATGAGGAACTTCACAAATCCATTAGGTCCGATCTCGTTTCCTGAAAATCTGGAATCTTTCTCACTTGATCCTCAAGTTCTATTAAATAGGAAGGGCAGATATTACCATCCATGTTTTACACCAAGGAAACTGATGGAGAGCCCAACGTCACACAGCTTGTAAGTGATGGATTTGGGACATGAACCTAAGTCTCTGGACACTTAGAAGGTCAGTGCCATTTTTAACAATTTATTTTTAGAACCTCTAGTGGACTCAAGCTGTCCAAAATAGCCACACAGGACTAAAATTCTTCCTTTGGTGATCCAAGGGCGAGTTTCTTAAGGGGCTTGTCCCATCCCTCTGAAATGTCATGTGAAGTCATGTGGCGTGAGCACATATGCATTCACCTGTGGGACGGGTACTCCACTGCACCAACCAAATGAATTAGAAAACCCAGTGAGGTTTAAGAACAGCTATCTAAAGAAATGCTACCATTGCACTGAACCACCATAGTTTTTCCATCCAAGAGTCCCTAATGAGGATGTCTATGACCAGGAGGAAACGCCACACATTTGTGTTTTTTTTCTCCAGCTTCCTTCAAAAAACCTTGGCTACACCTCAGGAACCCAGCATCTACACAGAAGCCTCCATCACAAAACACCCTCCTCCCTTGAGTGTTAGAATACCTCCATGAATACACAAGAAGGCAAATGGTGGCTTTGATTCCTGGCATTCGAAGCAGTCTGCAGTGAGATGTCTCCCTCACGCAGATTCTGAGTTCTGGAGTAAAACAGGAGTTGGATTTTACAAGGATCTTAGAGTTTCAGATAGTCCAAGCAGGGAGGTGAACTGAGGCAGTGGGCAAAGAGACTGCTCATGCACAGGATGTGGCCAGATATTTATCTTTCAAGCCACCAAAGGCACAAACCTGCCAGGGCTGGCGGGGGCTGGCGCACTGCATTCCACTCCCCCCCCCCCCACACACACACACCCCGTGCCTCTGCCAAACCACCTTAATCCTGACATGTAGAGCATTTGCTACCTTAGCACAGGGCCTCCCGGGAGATCGACAGCCGGAGTACTTCCTCTGCTAGGTCAGGCTGTCCAGACATGGTCCATCAGGGGCCTGCTCTGTCTGTCAGATTCTTTTCCATCCTCAGTCACCAGGGCTCAGAGTCACGAACAAAAATACCCCAGTAGCTCTTTGGTTTTCCTGTGACCCTGCAGTCCAGGATGTCTACCGTGAAATTACTCTGTGTTCAAGATGCAATGTGGTCTAGTGGGAAGCCTGCAGGACTAGAAATTTGGAGCTTTTTTTCTTCAAGAATTGGGCTTTATTACGAGCTCTGTGACCTTGGGCACATAATGTAAACTAATAATTAAAGGAGAGCTTAACAGGTACGGCTGCCAAACTTTCTAAAAGCTTCATATATAGAGATAAAATAGAGAGACTAGATGATGCGTGAATAGAAAACTCAGAGCCAAACTGTAGGTTAGCTCCAGCAAAAGTGCTGGACGTCTTGGTGTATTTTGTGCATTGACCTTACTACCTCTGGCTTTGTCTTATCTTCCCAACCTTAAATGATTTATATTCCCTTTTACTTGCATTTTCAGTGTGCTTCTCTTTATTTCCTTTACACTGCTATATATAGATATAGATATAGGTATAAAATGCATAATTATAATTTATATATATATTTATTTATAATTTATGTATATATTTATTTAATGCTCTCTTAAATCATTTTGAAAACACACATTAAGGAAAGGAGAGAGGAAACAGGGAGTGAAGAAAGCTGGACGCCATTAAGCAATGCCTACATCACTTCATTGCAATGCTCACTGAGCAGTCAATGCTTACTTCTCTAAAGATCTGTCACCCAATTTGTGGTTCTGCT
This sequence comes from Canis lupus baileyi, assembly GCF_048164855.1. Lineage (NCBI taxonomy): Eukaryota > Metazoa > Chordata > Mammalia > Carnivora > Canidae > Canis > Canis lupus. The sequence goes on along the minus strand of NW_027326430.1, from coordinate 414,565 downwards.
TCACCCCAAATCCTGCTACCATTATGAATGGTAAAAGCAGCCTTTAATATTCAGGCCTCTCAAATGCTTGACCTCTTGATCTCCATTGACCTGCAACTCTTCTCCACCATCACTCCATACCACAACTAATCTTTCAACTCCTGGATCTCTTACATCTCTGAAATTGTAAATTAAGACACACCCCCTCATACCAGTTAAGCCTCTGTATATTGCAGGTAACAACTGATTTAAGCTGTAAAGGGGATTTATTGGTTTATGAAATAGAAAAGTCCATACAGAGGACAGACCTTAGGGCCAGACTGATACTGTGACTTGACATGGTTTTACTGGACCCAGTTTCTTCCCACCCTGTATGCTCAGGGTGGCAAAATATGTATTGTTCTAGATTTCACACTGTGTGCTATACCGCAGAAGAGAGAGAAAGTCTCTTCGCTGAAATTTCCAGAGACCGAGTGCATTCAGAGTGGTATAGCTGTCTTCCCTGAAATTTCCAGAAAAGGTCCTCTTCACTCTCACTGATTCCCACTGGGTCCCATGTTCAACCCAGAACTAGGAACATTGGCTTTTGATTAGATTACTATGAACTGATTAGCAGAAGTCTAAGATATATATCTAAACCCCTAGAACTAGGGGTAGAATTAGCTCTATCTACCAGGTATAGGCTGCATGGGGGAGGTGTAGGTATCAAAATAAAAATTGAGGTTCTTAAAAAAGAGGTGGGGAACAGATGTTTGGGCATAACAACACTGTTTATGCATCACTTTCTCAACAGTCTCCCATTCTCCTGCCTCTCCACTAGTTTGTCCTCATATACTAGTTCTTCATCTTCATGAGGATCTCTAGTCTTAAGCTGTCCAGGATGGTAGTCACTAAGTGTACCTATTTAGATTTAAATTCATAAAAAATAAATAGAATTAAAAATTCAGTTTTCAGTCTCGCTAGCCAGATTTCAAGTGTAAATAGCTACGCAACACTAGCAGCTGTCATAATGGACAACAAATCTATGGCATTGCCATCATGAAAGAAAGTCTCATTGGACAACAGTGCTCTGGTTCTTAGCCTTCTGATTCCTTCTACTTCTCAGCATCTGCCTTCTTTTCCTTTCTTCCTGCTTGAGACCCTTTACTGCTTACCAGGATCCCCAACCCCCTTTCCTCATTTTCCTCTGCTTCACTCATCATGGAAACCCCATCTCTAGATGAATCCAATGGTCGATATTCTTCTTGTGTACATCTGGGCTGCCAAGAACTACTGGAATTAATCACACATATGTATAGACTGGGTCCCTCGAAAATTTAACATCCAGTCTCATATGGATGCTCAGTGCTGCTAAGCAGTCTTTCCCTAGCCTGGTCGTCCTTATTCCCTGGTAGTCTTTCATAAACCTTCTCTGTGTTCCTCAAACATCTGTTCTGGCTCTGAGAAGATACCATTGCCTTCTCCTAGGAAAGAAATCCGCTATGCCTTATGACCAAGCAAACTGCAACCACACGTAGTACTTTCTCCTTCTTTGGTGTTACTGTGAAAGAGAGGCCCTTCCTTCTTCCCATTGAATGTCAGCGCCAACTAACCCTGTGTTTCAAACCACCCCACTCCTGCCTAAATCATTACCCTTGTTAATTGTATTTTAAAATCCTCCCTCAAAAAATAAAATAAAATAAAATGAATAAAATGAAATAAAATAAAATGAATAAAATAAAATAAAATAAAATAAAATAAAATAAAATAAAAAAATCCTCCCTCGACCATCTTCATATCATGATCACGTAGCTCTCTTTTTATTAATTTCTTCTTTCATAAAATGCTAGTAACAATAGGATCTACCCTAAAAGGTTAATTTGAAGATGAATCAAAGTACTTACATAATGTCTTACATATAGTAAATATTTAATACTTTTTCAAATTAAGGAATAAATATAGTTTTAAAAATACCTTAATAATAATCGCTTATGCAATAATCTCTTACACTAGATCTCCTATGCATTTAGTGATGTAAGAAATTAATATATGAAAAGATCATACAGTGACCTTGCTTTCAAAGGTGATACTTTTGGACAACCAGAACATTTCTATCTGGGCACTTGGGTGGCTCAGTGGCTGAGTGTCTCTGGTTTTGGCTCAGGTCATAATCCCAGGGTCCTGAGGTTGAGTCCCGCATCAGGGAAACTGCTTCTCCCTCTCTCTATGTCTCTGCTTCTCTCTGTATATCTCTCATGAATAAATAAATAAAATCTTAAAAAATATAACATTCCTATCTTATAACAGGTGAAACTATTTATTGAAGGATGTATAAAAAGCCAATCAACTATTAAAAGTGAGGTAAATTTACAGTACATGTGATATAATGCTAATAAGACCACAAACAAAACTCCTTTATGGTACTTTGTTCTTAATACAAACAGAATATGCAAATAAAGCTGTAATATATGTCAGGAAATGATAAGCACTATGAAGAAACAGTTTAAGGAGAAACAAGGTAAGGAGACAAAGAGTAGTGGGCAAGTACGTTGCTACTGTTGATAGGTCCTTAAGAAAAGCCTATTTGAGAGGCACCTGGATGGCTCAGTCAGTTAAGTATCTGACTCTGGATCTCAGCTCAGATCATGATCTCAGGGTTGTGAGATCGAGCCCCACACTGGGCACAGAGCCTGCTTAAGATTCTCTCTCTCCATCTCCCTCAAAAAAAAAAAAAAAAAAAAAAAAGGCTTATTTGAGGAAGTGACATCTAAATCAAGGACTGAGAGAGGGGAGAGGGGAATAAGCCCTGCATAACACACTGGAGGCAGAGGACAAGCATGTGCAAAGCCCCAAGTTGGAATGGGCTTGGTTCAGGCAAATTAATCTAAGGAAATCCATGTGGCTGTCTGGAAATGAGCAAGGGGATCTGGGAAGGAAATGGTGTCACATAAGTGGTCAGGGGCCAGATGATACAGGACCCTATAAATCATGCCAAAAAAGCAGATATTATTCTAATTCCAATAGAAAGCCACAAAACTCTATAATCGAAGACTTAAAAAAGTAAATATTAGCTTTATTTTTGTTTCATCATTTGTTACTGAATGTTTAGCTCTATCAGATACACTTAATAGTAAAACAATTTCAGCTGAATTGTCCCATCATTTCTGTGACTATTTAAATTAGTTTATACATAAACAACCAGAGCCTACACTTAGATCAGCTATCATATAAGGTGGATTCTGAATCAATCCACCAATGGGATGCTCAGGACATAGCATTACGATCACACATTACCAGCCATCTTCCTCTAAAATTGTGTTTTTTTCACAGAGAAGCAGTAACAAGCAGCTTTGGCACTATGTAATTAATTCCCCAAATAAAAACCAGGATGGAAGTCCTAGAGGGGGAGGAGGAAACTCACATCTTTCTTGCTAGTTTCATTTTCCTTTCAATATCCTTACTTCCTGTGACTGAACACCACATTTTCTTCTGTGAACATGGGGTGCTAAAGGCATAAACATATAACGACATTAAGAAAGGTAAATTAAGTTTAGTACGGAGATTGTGTGTATCAGTTGTGGGATTTCTCTTGTAAATAAAAACCAAAGGTCACAATGAGCAGGAGTGTTTGAAATCTGGATTTTGTAGTATGATTATCTTGCTACTTGTCAATGAGGAAATAGCTATATTTGAGTAAACATAAAGGAAAATACCAGTTGATACCACTTCAATAGATTTTTGTTGTGGTGGTGGTGGTGGTTAACAATTCTACTGAAAGAATTCTACTGAAAGAAAGAAGCAAGAGATTGCATATCTCTACTTCTTTCCAGCCTCATCATATTCCAAGTGCCCTGTGGCATAACACTAGCTATCGCAAGGTAGAACGAGTCAATCAAATAAAAGCAGGGATCAACCAGGATTCAAAAATACTGATTGAATGGATTACTGACATGCACAAATTATATTATGTTTCCGAAGGGTTGTTTTGTACTTCGAGAAAAAAAAAATATTGCATACTAGTTTTCATGTCGATTATAGGGACATAACTGTTTTGAAGTGAAGCATGTAATTTATCAAGACACATTGAAAGTATCACAAAGTACAGCTACAACTCCTACCCAGCTGACCTAGCATTTCCCCAGTCTCTAAAAAATAAAGAAGACTGTACTTGTAAATGTTTTTATGTATAATATTTACATTTTGACCAGAACGAAACAAATGGGCAACTTGGCCCCAAATGTCCACAATATGTGGGCAGATGTCAACTTATGGGGTCACTTGAATGGCATTTTATGGCCAGGGACACACGATTCAGCTTGTTTCATCTGTTTGAGCAGCATGTCCGTTCCATCACTCCTTGCTCTTGGGCATATGGTGGGATGTCATTAACCCGGGAGACAGACAGAACCATGAAAGTGGAACCATATGTGTCGTAGCAAGAAAAAAATTATTTTCTTCACTCTTTTATTGCAAGTATAAATGTATCCTTTCTGCCAGTGGTTCCTTTATCTGTTAAATATTAGGTAAGCATGCTGATACATGCACTGTAATTAATGTTGTATTTAGCTATCAAACTTAGCACTGGATAGGTCGGGGATGAGCCTTCCGAGTTTGAACCAGGAAACTTGGAGATGAAATATTAGGGCAGATGGGCCAAATAGCCCCACGTGCATCTTTCATCAGCATGTTTAACTGGTGCACAGCAATGAAGGAAAAGCTCTTGGTCTGTCATTACAGGGGTCATATCTACCAGGACCTTAGATACTTGACACCATCTGGAGACACTCCTAGCTACTATTAAATAGGCTACTTAATGAGGAGGGTTTGAATATGCTAGTGAATGCTACAATTTATTCTTTTGCCACTTAATTTCATACAGGCTTCTATTTCCATATGACTTTATGAAGTTATCATAGTGCGATGAATTATTCTGTTCCTCTTCACTCTCCCAACTTCAAAGGGCTATTTTATTTAACTAAAGGCATATTTTATCAGAAATGCTATCATTGTTGGATTATTTTTAAAATATACTGTGGAAGCTTTAGGAACTACAGCTTATATTTGTGAAGACCTTAGGACCTCTCTAGAAAATGTCCACATAGCCCAAGCCAGTCAAATTACCTGTAAGCTTGCCATGTATTATTTCAGTTTGGTGATCAAATCACATTCATATTACATAAAAACAGGGATGGTTGATTTTTTTTCCAGTGATTTGAATGATATCTTTTAAGTTAAGATGAGGTCATTTATACCTATCTATATTGATTGAGTCCTTAGCTAGATGTTTTTCACTATACAGGTTTTCCTAATCTATTCAAACATCAAACATTCTTCTCTGGACAGAAGCTGTAAGAAATGCAGAGACTGACGCCAGAATGAGTTTGGAAGTAACTACTGAGGTATTTTTGCTCAAACACTATTTTTGTCTTTCCTATCTTCTTTCATATTCGGATGACCATACTCCCTTTATTGCCCAGGACCCACCTTCCATAGAAAGACCATTTGCTGTATGTTGGGTGAACCTGTGAACTGCATCTCTATGCAACTCTTGTTTAATCTTCCTTAAGTCATGAATAGTTCAGCGAATTATAAATAAAGCAATAGAATCCTTATCCATGCTAAATTTTTCTGACAACACTAAGTTCACCTCTTTTTGAAAGTAGCCCCTATGCATAATCCTCTGTAGCTTTTGTTAGGTTTCAAAATGTCAAATCTTTTTATATCACAGTGATTTATATCACATTTTCCACCTTTAAAAAAAGATTTTATTTAAATTTACATTAGTTAGCATATATTGTATTATAGTTTCAGAAGTAGGATTTAGTGATTCATCAGTTGTATATAACACCCAGTGTTCATTATATCAAGTGCCCTTCTTAATGCCCCTCACCCAGTTACCCCTCTAACGACTCTCAGCTTGTTCTCTATAGTTAAGAATCTTTTATGGTTTGCCTCCCTTTTTTTTTCTTATTTTATTTCTCCTTTCCTTCACCTATGTTTATGTTTTGTTTATTAAATTCACATGAGTGAAATCATATGGTATCATATGGTATTTGTCTTTCTCTGTCTGACTTATTTCACTTAGCATAATAGCATAATATACTCCAGTTCCATCCATGTCATTGCAAATAGCAAGATTTCATTCTTTTTGATTGTTAAGTAATATTCCAACGTGTGTGTGTGTGTGTGTGTGTGTGTGTGTGTGTGTGTGACATCTTCTTTATCCATTCGTCAATCAATAGGCATCAGGCTCTTTCTATATTTTGGCTATTATAGCATTGCTGCTATAAACACTGAGGTGCATGTGCCCCTTCAAATCACTAATTCTGTATCCTTTGGATAAATAACCTCGTAGTGTAATTGCTGGATCATAGGACAGTTATATTTTTAACTTTCTGAGGAACCTCCATACTGTTTTCCAGAAAGGCTGCACCAGTTTGCATTCTCATCAATAGTGTAAAAAAAGTTCCCATTTCTCTGCATCCTCACAAATACCTCTTTTTTCCTAAATTGTTAATTTTAGCCATTCTGAGCCATGTGAGGAGGTATCTCATTGTGTTTTTGATTTGTACTTCCCTGATGACAAGTGAAATTGAGCATTTTTTCATGTGTTTGTTAGCCATTTGCATGTCTTCCTTGGAGAGCTATTTGTTCATGTCTTCTACCCATTTTTTGACTGGATTTTTGGTTCTCTGGGTGTTGAGTTTGGTAAGTTATTCATAGATTTTGGATACTAGCCCTCTATCTGCTAAGTCATTTGCAAACATCCTCTCTCATTCCATAAATTGTCTTTTAGTTTTGTTGATGGTTTCCTTTGCTGTGCTGCAGGGGTGCTTCAATATTCATAAACCAATCAACATGACACCACATTAATAAAAGAAAGACTAAGAATCATATGATACTCTCAACAGATGCAAGAAAGAGCATTTGACAAGGTACAGCATCTTTTCTTGATAAAAGCCCTCAAGAAAGTAGGGATAAATGGAACATACCGCAACATCATGAATAAAAGACCCACAGTTAATATCATCCTCAATGGGGAAAAACTGAGAGTTTTTCTGCTAAGGTCAGTAACACGACAGGGATGTCCACACTCACCATTGTTGTTCAACATAGTATTGGAAGTCCTAGCCTCAGCAATCAAACAACAAAAAGAAATAAAAGACATACAACCCAGCAAGGAAAAAGTCAAACTTTCACTCTTCACAGACGACATGACACTTTATGTAGAAAACCCAAAAGGCTTCACCAAAAAATTGCTAGAACTGGAATTCAGAAAGGTTGCAGGATAAAAAAAATCAATGCATAGAAGTCTGTTGTATCTCTATACACCAATAATGAAGCAGCAGAAAGAGAAATCAAGGAATCGATCCCATTTACAATTGCACCCAAAATGATAAGATACCTAGGGATAAACCTAATCAAATAGGTAAAAGATCTATACTATGAAAACTACAGAACACTAATGAAAGAAACTAAAGAAAACACATCAAAATGGGAAAAACATTCAGTGCTCATGGATTGAAAGGACAAACATTGTTAAAATATCTATACTACCCAGAGCAATCTATGCGTTCAAAGCAATCCCTATCAAAATAACACCAGAATTTGCACAGAGCTTGAACAAACAAGTCTAAAATTTATATGGAAACAGAAAAGACCAAAGTAATGTTGAAAAGAAAACCAAATCTGGAGGCATCACAATTCCAGGCTTTAAGCTCTATTACAAAGCTGTAATCATCAAGACTGTATGGTACTGGAACAAAAACAGACACAAAGGTCAATAGGACAGAACAGAGAACCCAGAAATGGATCCTCAACTGTATGGTCAACTCATCTTTGACAAAGCAGGAAAGAATATCCAATGGAAAAAAGACAATGTCTTCAACAAATGATGTTGGGAAAACTGGACAGCAACATGCAAAGAATGAAGATGGACTACTTTCTTACACCATACACAAAAATAAATTCAAGATGGATGAAAGACCTAAATGTGACACAGGAATCCATCAAAACCTTAGAGGAGAAGACAGGCATTTTCCACCTCTTTTTAAAAAAAAGATTTATTTGTTTGTTTGTTTGTTTGTTTATCTATCTATTTATTTATTTGACAGAGAAAAAGAGAAATAGAGCACAAGTGGGGGAACAGCAGAGAGAGAGGAAGAACCAGGCTCCCCACTGAGCAGGGAGCTCAATGTGGGGCTCAATCCCAGGATCCCTGGATCACAACCTGAGCCGAAGCCTGACATTTAACTGGCTGAGACACCCAGGCACCCCTATTTTCCACCTTTTTAAAAAGATGAAGCCTAGACACAAAAGAATACATATATGATTCCCTTTTTATGTCCAATAAGAAAATACTTGGAGGCTAGAGGTAGATTTATAGTTGCCTAGGGCTGGATATAGGCGTAGAGAGAGACTCTAAATGCACATAAGCTTTCTTTTTAGGAGGTTGAAAATGTGCTAAAATTAGATTGTGTTAATAGTTGTGCAACTCTGTATATACTAAAATTTGTGAATTGTACACAAAACAGGTCAATTTATTTAAATTATACCTCAATAAAGCTGTTAAAAAAATAGAAAAGAGAAAGACCAGAGAATAGCCTTGAACCTTTTTGCTCCTTCGCAAAATATAAAATTTATGTACTTCCTTAATTGAGTAGTTACACAGTCTTTTTTTTCATTCTCTTTTTTTAAATAAATATATTTTTTATTGGTGTTCAATTTGCCAACATATAGAATAACACCCAGTGCTCATCCCAGTCTTTTTAAATAACGTTTGAAAATATATTCTCAAAAAAATATATTCTCTGGGACTATGCATATTGTTCATTATGTCTATATAAATAATCATTAGAGAGCAAGCATATGGGTTTTCCAATGCCATTTCTCATGCACCAATGGAATATTTTAGAGTAGTTCATATAAACTGTGTCCTGCGGAAGTGAATCTGCTCCATTTGACCCAGGGGATAGCAAAGACAGTTCTTCCCTCCACTGTGGCAGAGGTGGAAGGGAGAAGATGGGAACCAGGTATCTTAAGGGCTCAACTCAGGTGAGGTGTCCAGTTATGCACACCTTCCTCTATTGGCCAAGGCAAGGTACATGACTAAACCCTTAATGAGGAAATGTGTAAGCACATTCTACTGCCCTTTTTGTAGGAGAACTGGAAAGCCAAATGTCAAGGAGCATGGATGCTACAGGATGGTGGGTACTCTTGCAATAGTTTTCTAGTGAGAGGAGCTCAGGGTAATCTAATAAAAAAAACTGGAGTCACGAGGAGGGCTTGCACTGGATTCACTCTGAGATCCTCGTGGAATTCCTTCTCCTCTTTGGAGCATGCGTTTCCCATCTAGGAGTAGGAACACATATCTCTGCTTTTTATTTTTCGTCACCCAGGAACATTTCAGTAAACACATTCTACTGCAGTGGGGTCACTATGCTTCCTGGAAGCGTCTACACTTTCCTTGGTGTCCGTTAACTGCTGTGCAGGGAGAAAAGGCTGTGCTTCACAGCTTCCTTGTTGTTGATCATAATCATATGTAATAGAAATTCGGTTTCCTTGACTACAGATGCTCACAGAAGTTGGAAGCATCTTTTTCCCATTTAAAGAGTTAAAATGTCTTCCTTGTATGTCATCTGGTCCTTTACTACTTCCTAAAACACTGAGGTGTTTTTCCATAGGGCAGTGACTAGTCCAAAAGAAATATATCAGGGTCTGGCAATTAAGCAGGGAAGTTAAGAGACAGAGAGAAAGGCAAGTTGATAGTTAAATGTGTTTATTTTCTTAATATTATGGTAATCCATACTTCCAAAGGATACAAGAGTTTGGGGCTTGAGATGGGTCATAATAATATCACAGACTCATATTTTACTGATTTTTGACCTCACGTCCCACACTGAGAATGTCCCTGTGACATTCTCCTAGGAGAATCTCTAGAAATCCCATCTTCAAAAAAGGTCATGCCGCATCCATCACACTTATCCTTTCTTTATCAGTGTGCCTGACCCTATGTCTCTCGTTGAGGTCCCTGCTATGTGTAGAGAATTGTTGTGCTGATATTGAGCCACCATTGGGTACACTCCCCAGCCCCACTCCAACATATCAACTACTGCTGCCTTTTCCAGCTATGTCTGCTCCTTCTGTACTCCATGGGGTAGTGCAGCTCTTGAGGGGCTGGTGTAGCCCCCCTTTGCAGCCACACCTTTCTTCATGCAGAAATGAGAGGAAATTTCTCATTCCCTTATATGTTAGCATGCTGCCTGGACACCATCATTTAGAGTGTTTTCTGTGAAATATCCCCTTTTGTTTTCTGTTCCCTGCAACTCTCTCCTTAGGCTTAAATATATCACAGACTTGGGCATTTTTAGTTTTCATAAATACTTTCAAGTTACTCTTCAAAGTGGCTCACCAATTCACACCCTACCAATACTGACAACAACAGCCTTTTCTCTGTACCTTCACCAAGGTACATCGTACCTCGTACCATGTACAAGTACATCTCTCATACCCTGGCAGATGGGGTCTTAAACAGCCTGACTTGTTGGAAAAGCTTCCGAGTCAGGAGTGGAAGTGATGGAAAAAGAAAGGGTCTTAGTCCACGGAGTTTTTCTTATTCAGCTGTATAAGTCAAGGATCTTCAGAGAAACAGAACAAATAAGGGTGTGTGTGTGTGGAGAGAGAGAGAGAGAGAAAGAAAGAGAGAGAGAGAAATATTTATTTTAAGGAATTGGTTCATGCATTTATGAAGCTTGGCAAGTCCAAAATCTGTAGGGTGAGGCTGGCTAACAGGCTGGAGGCCCAGGGAAGAACTGACATGGCAGTCTACATTACAAGGCTATCTGCTGGTAGAAGTCCCTCTTGCTCAGAGGAAGCAGACTTTTTTGTTTTATCCAGTCCTTCAATTGATTGGATGAGGCCCACCCACTTCTTGGTGGGCAATCTGCTTTACTCAAAGTCCACTGATTCAAATGTTAATCTCACCCCAAAGCATAGAAACATCCACAATAATGTTTGAGAAAATATACGGGCACAATGGTCTAGCAAAGTTGACACAGAAAATTAACCAGTATACCAAGTTCATCTTGGATGAAATCCTTGTGCTCATGAGAAGAAGTATTAAGCTAAACCACTACCACTGAAGGGGTCTCACGTCTGGAAGTTAATATTCAGCAGCTAATAGAGTAGATGATCACTGATGACTAGTTAAAATGATCTTCTTCTCAACAGATGCCCACATGGATCAAGGACAACTAAAGAACACCACTCATCATCTTGAAAATATGAAAGACCATAAGCAGTTTATTAACTCAAGGGCAAGGCTGGTAGAGGAACCCTGGCTTGACTGAGATGAAGTCTTTCCCACCTAAAATACATGTGGCTCAATATAGAATTACTAAACTGGTCACTAAATCAAAGCTCTTTTTAAAAAAGTAATTCCCCCAAAAAGTGATCCACATTAAATTGGAATATAGAAGACAAAGTTTCTTCCTGCTTTGATTTTGGTAACTTCATGATGGTCTGACCAGGTAAAGTTACCCCATCTCAGTAACATCTGACTTCTCCTTCCGTACATGAGTTGGAATGCCATTTGTAGATTTTACCACCTTTATGTAAGCTGTGATATCAGCTATCCAACAGCAGAACTGATCTAATAATATTGAACATGCATTCTTCACAGAATATCTTATTACACCTCTGGCTGTTGTTTTTGTGACTAGACCATGGCCCAGATTGGTCAGAGATTCATTAAGACCTCCAAAGCAGCTGCCCAGGGACCCCAAAGGAAGGTGTGAAGATTAACAGCCAGAGTCAAGGCTGTTAGAGGATATACTTAATTAATAGTGACAAGAGATTACTGGCTCCATTGCCTTCCTAGGCATGTTTGAACCACGTATACTGACACTGGTTTATTTTTGTTTGCATTATTGAGTAAACTCTAGAAACTCAGTAGATTTACAGTCTTTCCTTTTTAATTCAGCAAGACCGAGAGGCCCCAGTTCTCCCATAAACTATGCCACTGGTGTCTCCTGAGTAAACTCTTCCTGGGGTGGAGGGAGGGGACCTGTCTTGCCCATTCCATGTGTTCTTTCACCTGTTTTCCTTGGGTCAGTAGTGCACTCTGCTCTTCCTTTGTCCATGTCCCCTTATTAACATCTTACCAGTGTCTTACCAATGACACCTTTGGGGCCTTATGGTGGCATTAAAACTAAGTTGGTTTTAAGTTTCTGCCTTAGCATCTGCATGCAGATCAGCAATAGCAAAACACCTGCAAGCTCTGTATGGTGGTCTCCTGGGAACTTAAAGATATGTTCAAACAAGACATGAACTAAGAGAGGAAAGAATTACTGGTCACAAATCAAATTTTAATTAAAAGCAAACAACTAAAATCTTCCTCTGGATAGCTTTGTCATGGATTCCCAGCTACTTTATTTAGCTTATAATATTTTTAATTTTGATAAATTAAAAACTTATTTTTAATTCTTAGAAAAATTGTGAGGATTTTATCTGAAATCAGGGAAGATTATCCTAATGGCTTGGGCAGACTGTAAGTAGTGCTTTCCCTTTGGGCTCATCAGCTCAGCCTAGGCACCAACACTAACATCCATTAAAAATGGACTCATTTCACCATATAAAATATATACACTGATACATGCTTATATTTTTATAGCAGCACCAATTGATCAATACAGTCTCATAAAACTATACTATTTTGGGTTAGAATAGGAAATGGAGATAACACGAACATGAACATGACTTGACCAAATTCATATCTAGCATTCGGGATGAAATTGGGGTACCTGTGTCTATATTTGCACTAACATTTATAGTTATTTACAGGGAAGAGAAATTCAAACAGAAAGACCGTGAAGGCCAAGAGGCTAAGAATGTTACTGTATATCTTAAACAAGTGTCTGTCTCCAGATCTGATGAAATATCACAGATAGTTTCTCCCCAGGACAGTGTCTGAACAGCTGCACTCGAGGCTGGAAATCCAGGTTCCTGAAGTTTCTATTCTAATTCTTAATTTTAGGCAAACAACATTCTTGCTGGAGGCACAAAAATATCCATGCACACAGTTTGTAAAACATCTTCCTACAGGGTACTGGAAAGGGAGAGGGCAGTAGGTGTGGGGAAGCACCAGGTGGGAATGAATGGTTCCTTAGAACAGAGGAAATGTGGTTGGTGCCAAGAGCCTGCCAGTGGCCACCTCCAAGCACCCGTGGGGCACCCTTTCAGTGAAGTGCTCTAGGTAAATATTTGAGCACCTTTCCTCTTCAGAACTTGGGTCAATACACTGTTCATTGGCAAAGTTTTCTAGAATGATGCGTGTACCCAATCTTTCACATCTCCCTAGGACTTTCCTGGAAAGGGAAAGGATTGAATGGTATTTTCAGCACACATTTTTAAATAAGGGAAAATGGTTTTCATTTTTTCCTCCATGATCCTCCAGGCAATCATCTCAGGAGGGAATCGGGAGCTCAGACTATTTTCTTAGCATTCCAGTGCTGAATCTCTAGGAGAAAAGCACAGAGGTGGCACCACATGCAAATGGACCACCAGGAAGTTTCTTCTCAGAGAAGAAATAACCTGGGCTCACAATCATACATGGGATGTGTGTGTGTTGGGTATTTTCCCACGTGAATGGTACTGAACATATTTTTTGGTCGTGACCTTTGACTTTTCTTTACATGTCTAGACTGTGGGCTATAAGGGAGAGTTCAAGCTCCAAATCGTGAATTCAAAAAGCCTAAAGTAAAATCCACCTCTGTGTTGGCGCTGCCTCCTTCTAAGTATGCAAAAGCAGAAGAGGTTGTTGCCTATATAGTATGTTTCAAATATTTGCAAATGTCTTTCTCAATGACTTGCTTTAATGTCTCAAAGCACTGGCATCAGACTTACATAGAGAAATAAGGAACACAATGCCTAAAGACTGAATCTGAAGAACAGGTCAGTATAAAATGAAAATATTACATTAACTTGTTTCCTTCCAGTGTGAACATCTTGTGTTTTGATGTTTTTTTATCCAGTATAAGACTGGAAGCGTGGGAACCTGATTTGGATTAACAGAGTAGCTAGGAAGTACTGTAGACCAATGTCCAACCCATAATACTAAACTGCATCAAGCCTCTAAGAGGATTTCTTCCTTGAGGAAATGAACAACTTAATAAGAATTAATCATACCAATTAGTTTCTACGTGCCAGACACTTTCTGAGCACTAACACGTATTAACTATATTAACTAATTTATTCGTTATAGTGATGCATTGAAGTAGGAATTATTCTTAATCACATTTTACAGAAGAGAAAACTGAGCCCAGTAACTTGTCCAAGATCAGCTAGGAATCGGCAAATCAGAATTCTTACCCAGGCCATCATAGAATGAAAATGGGTGGCAATTTAAAACCTTGTTCACGCTCTCTAATGTGTGAGAGTAAGGTCAGAGATAATGAAGCAGCAGTAAAGGACTGTTTTACTAGAGAGGGCAAGCCTGAACGGGAAGAAGGGAAGAGCACTCTGCAAGCAGTGGAGGTCAACTGGGCTTTTTGAGGGAAGGTAGGGAGGCCAAAGATGAAACGTATTCTCTTATACGTTGTCCTGTGCCTCTAATAACCCAAACACCATGTATTCCTTTAGTTGGCATCACCTTGATGCCAAAGAAAGGAAGAAGTAAGCTCATGACCAGCTGGAATCTCTGAGCCTCAAATCGACATGTTAATACAGCAGCAAATGCACTGTCCCTCTTCTTGTATCACAGTGAGTGATAGCTGCATATCACATAGCTCTAACTCTCCAAAGATACTACACGAAAATTTACCAACACAATGGGTAATTCCACATCATCGGCACTTCCTTCATCTTTGAGGAATGGCTCTAGTAAAGCAAAGTATTCTTTCCAGTTAGCAAGAAAAAAAAAAAAAAAAAAAACCAAAAGCCCAAAAGCAGAAAACAAACAAACAAACAAAAAACCATTATGGTTTCCATAGTCTCCTGAGTTTCAATTTAGCAACCCTGATTCATGTGTTACCTTTTTCTGCTTTTTCAGTGACTCGGGTATGGTTCCTGAAGGAGATCTTGGCTTGGCAAGGAAGCAAACAAGTTGATAATGACATAAGTTTCCCCTTCACCCCCCCAAAACGGCCAGCCTTCCATTCATGAAAGGGGCAGTGAGAGAATCTATAGCTACATCCATGATGTAAAACTCAAGATTCAAAAGCTACTCAGGAAGTAAAGCAACCTCTGTCTCAACTCAGGATGATGTGGATTCACTCTGGAATTCCTAATATATGAGGTCAAAGGACTTTATGATAACACATCATGTCTGAATTCTGCTCATTTACTGAGGGTCCATTTATTTACTGAGTACTAGGCACTGGGCTAGGTGGTTACAACACTGCAACACTTTACTATTCCAGGCATTTTTCATTTATTTTCATTTTGGGATTTAAACCCTATCCCTAACAAAAGTTCGGATTATTCCCTTCTTTTTAAGGGCCAACAGGTCAAACACAAACGTTGTCAAGTTTTATCAGGTAATTGAAACAAGTACTCACGGAATGTAGCAGCATTTCGAAAATAAAACACTAATATGGAAAATATTATATGGAACCACACAAAAATGTTCGTAGTAATGAAATCTGGATAATGAATTTATGGGTCATTTTTATAATAAAAGTTTTCTAGCAAGTCTTAAAAGTAGATAGAATAGTATTAAGAACACTCACATATTCATCAACTTATTGAAAATATCTTATGTTCTGACTTATGCTTTTTACCCAGTTTTCTAATTTTTTTAATCAGAAAATTGAAATGATAAATGCTTCAAAGAAGTGGATTCTAATTAAGATTTTTTTTTATTAGAAGGTTGTACTTTACATAAGACACCAAAGGAAATATAACATGAATTACCCATCCCAGTTCTTCCTGCCAGAAGATTAGTCTCATAAATGAAGGAAATGAGAACTGGCAGTGGGGGAAATTGTGGATTGCAATTCTCTGCCCTCCTTCTGGTTCTAAAAGGGTCAGAATTTGGCATGCTGGATATTCTGAACAAATAGTTCCAGTCCCTCACTCCCATTCAGTAGCTCACCTCTTGGCTGGGCACAAGAAATCAACGTTCAGGATTGAGATCCATACATGTGGCTGTAGAAAGGCAAGTATGCAGCACCCACCTTGAGTCTTCTACCCACAGGGGAAATGCAAACATGAATCATAACTGTACTCCATTTAGAAGATGGTTAATTTAGAAATGTGCAATATGTTGAACAGGCACAGAACCAAACCAAATGTTTGCAGTAATAGAAATTTCCATATGCTGTACAACATTTAAAATATGTTATTTGCCTACACTAGCCTTCAACAGCGGGACCTTTCTCTAGGGGTAAAATGACAACCTCTATCCAGCCGCCAGTACTAACACTGTACAGTGTTACAAACTGTACACTGTGAGCCCTCATGGCTTCTAGGTAAGGTGCCTCCTTCCAGAACTACTCCTTGCTAAGAACTCCCAAGGAAGCCCTCCCATAGCAGGGGTCTACAAAGGGGGGTAAGCTTAAAGAGCTGAAAGAAAAGGCTTTTTCAGTGAAGAGCCATAAGGACGGAACTTTGGAAAGTTTCCCCTGGGATCTCACGATTTCACATTAAATCTGTTTTCTTGAGTTATTAACAGGATTTAATGTTAATTAGTATAATAATATTAGGCATAAATAGAGCACTTTACCTCTTACAATGCTATCTTCATGCGCCTTTTAGATATAAGAAAATTGAAGCAGAGAAAAAATAATTTTCTAGCATCACAGCTAACCACACAAAACAAACACAACAACAAAACCAACTAAAAGACATTCAGTGCCATCTGACTGCTAGGGATTCGTAATAAAATTAAAAAGAATTGAGCCTGTGTTCAAAGCATGGCCATTATCTCTTTTGCCATGAAGAGAAAAAGAGATGATTAGGTCAAGCATCAACAAAATCATGGCATGAGCAAAGTGCCATTGCAAGACAGACTTTTTGACACTTGCCTTCTTAGCAATCCTCTGCCTAAAGCTTCCTCAATCCTATCCAGCAAAGCTGCAAGCTACTCTAAACACAGCCATCTTGGTCCCCCTGGATTCAGCGCTGAGCAACAAGAGTGTCTTTCTTAAATATTGACTTTGAAATTAATTTTGAGATCATTCCTTTGTTCAGACATTGCTCTGAAGTGAAATCTTCCATCTGCGCCTAGGCTGTCTCCTGCTCAACCAGGCCAACCTCTGTATTTTAAGGTGCCTTTGGACCAATCCACCTTAAAATGCAAGGGGAAAATTAGTAGAAATATCCAGAGCCTGTCCCACTTTCCAGAGTACCAGCTGCACACTTCAAAAATTTTATTGAAGAATAATGTACATACGGAAGAGTGCACATATAAAGGTATGGAGTGCTGTGACTTTTCACAAAGTGAACACACCTGGGCAAAGCACCAGAACTGAGAAACAGAAGACGATCAGCCCCCTAAGGTCCTCCTCAATGCTTCTTTCCAATCATTAACCCTTAACCGAGGATGATCAAAATCCTGACTTCTAATAAGAAAGATTAGTTCTGCCTATTTTGTACTTTATACAATCATATACTTTTATATGTGTGTCTGCCTTCTTTCACTCAATATTAATTTATGAGATTCACCATAACACTGTATGAGTTGTAAGTCCTTTCCCCGCTTTGTGTTCCATAGTGCGCAATCATGTGAATATACAACAATTATTTACCCATTCTACAACTGACGGACATTTGGGTTGTTTCCAATTTTTGGCGACTTTAGACAGTTGCCAAAGCTATCTGCAATGAAAATTCTAGTGCATACTTTTGGTAAACTTATGTACATGTTTCTGATGGGTATACGTATAGGAATGGAATTGTTGGACCATAAGGTATGCCTATTTCAGCTTTATTGGATAATACAGAACAATTTTTCAAAGTGATTTTGTATCCATTTACTTTCCCACCAAACCAATATGAAAGTACAGTTGGCTACAGAGGTGTTCAGTCTTAGTATTTTCTTTGCTGTTCATTTTACCTCTTTTGCTGCATGTGCAATGGTATCATACTGTGATTTTTATTTACATTCCCCAAGTGTGCACTATAAGAGATGCTTGTAGAGATACCTACCCTAATTCAGGGGTCCTTTCCTAAGAAGTGACTTTCAAAGAAGATATTTTAGATCAAGGTTCCATAACAGTGGAACTAATGACATTTTAGCCTGGATCATCCTTTATTGTGAGACCTTGTCTTCTGGGCTGTGGGATGTTTAGCAGCACAATCTGAAAACCCAAAGCAACTCCAGACATTGTTAAATATCTGTGGTTGGATGGGAAGGGGCAGGTGGGAATCTCCCTTGGTTGAAAACCATTGCTCTAGATCTCTTTAGCACATTCTTGCAGACACATCAATCTCTGCAGGGTCTTAGAGGTTGCACCATGATGGGAAATGTCTACACAGAACCAGCACGACAACAAAGTGGGGCACAGCACAGCAGAGCAGAGGGCAAAGGAGGAGAGTCCATCAAGACCTCTGTATTTGTCCCATGATTAAAGGGGCAAAAGTTCATTTGCAATACTTTAAGAATGTGCGGTTGCCCTGCCACCACCATTCCAACTGAAAATCTCTGAAATTCTTCTGCATGCTATGAGACCACATTGAATGGAAACACAGTCATTCAGAAAGCTTCTAGCCAGCCAGGACCTGCAGATCAGTAAAAAAGTGGGAAACTAAGCAGCTGAGTTGGATTCCTTTTATTTTGTAAATTTGCAATATAAAAGGAAAGGCAAGTTGCCAGAATATGTTTTTTTTATTCATCTAGCTTAAAGCAAATATACTTTGAAGCCAAGATTTTTTTTTTTTTATCATCAAGGATATGTGTGTGTGTGTGTGTGTGTAAAAAGAGGGGCAACTAAGTATTGAAGTCTGAAGTAAACCAGCATGGGTGTGCAAGTCTGACTGCATATTAATAACATTGCCTACCTCTGCGCGTAAGTATACTGAGGTCTCCAGAGCCAGAGACATAGATTTGGATCCTGGGTCTGCCACAAAATGCTGGGTCATCCCATTTTGTTTTATCTGTTTGTACCCCCAGATTCCCCATCTGTAAAATATGGCTAACACGACTAACCCAGCTCACAGGTTTTTTTGAGGATTAATACATTAATTATTATAGGGCACATAGAATAGTGCCTGACAATAGCAATGCTTAATAAAAATTGGCTACAGCAGGTATTTCAACAACCCTGTCGAATAGGTATTATTTTCTTACTTTACAAGAAGGAAACTGGACGGTTGCCTGAGTGGCTCCGTCAGTTAAGCATCTGCCTTCAGCTCAGGTCATGATCCCCGCGGCCCTAGGATTGAGTCTTGTATAAGGCTCCCTGCTCAGTGGGGAGTCTGCTTCTCCCTCTCTCTATCTCTCTTACCCTTTCCCCTGCTCGTGCTTGCTCTTTTTCTCTTTCTCAACTCTCTCAAATAAATAAAGTCTTTAAAAGAAAAAGAAAAGAAACTGGACTCAGAAAGGTGAAATATGTTGCTCAATGTCACACATTTCACTTCAGAAGCGTTATGTCTCCAGGCCAGGCTGTGCCCTCAGGCTCTCCACCAATCAAGAAGCCTCAGTCAGTTCTAATGCACAGGGCCTGTGGCTCTCTCAGCTGCATACCACTTCCTATGAGTCTGACAGGAAATCTCTAACAAGAAACTCCAATGCTTTTCTCCAACTAAAAAATCCCAAATATCTTATTCTTGTCTTCAATTTTAATTTTATTAAATGTAAAATTTTTCAATGACCTAAGATAAAAGTTGTACCAATTTTAGTAACTGCTAAAATTATATAAGCAAAGCATATAAGCTATGCCATAAAATCAACTACTAAAAAAAAATATATATCAAGTAGGCTTAATAGAAACGAGGAGCCTGACAAATTAAATGAATTAAGCCTTTCCTTCTTTCATACCCTCTTAGGATTTGTTGTGGTGGTGGTTATTTCCTTGGGTCAATCAAGCAATGTAAAAACATCATTTCTGCAGATAAATTTGTGTGTGTGTGTGTCATTTTAGCAAAATGACACAGTGGGGATAGAGTTGGGTTCTCAGGATCTGAAAGGAAAAGGAGGTAGCAATGGCATTAATAATAAATATGGTTTTATTCCTTGTGAATTTTGCAAGACAAATGGAATTGTTGGGCCTGATGATTTTTGAAAACTGTTTGCAAGACATAATTATACTCCCGTGGAAAGTATTTGACTAGGGCCAATCTTTCAGTGCAGAAAATCAAAGGAGAAAATCAGTGGGCCTTTGGGTTGAATAAAGGCTGACAATAAGGCCTTATAAGTTAATTAAAGTCAGATTTATACCCCTAAAGCCCCAGATCATTCTGCAGACTTCCTAGGGCAATTCGAGCTTTGTTACCCATGGACTTGGACACACCAATCGTCTTTTACTTAACACTAAATCTTAGCTGTTTGAAAAACAAAATTAAATATGTGGAGGCTTTTGTGCTAGACCTCTTTGAAAAGCCATGACAACTCTCCCCAAGATAGAGATCCCACCAAGGTCAGCAAGAGCTTTGGGTAACCCCAGGACTGTCTGAACTTGGGTTCTTAATCCGGATCGCTTGCTTTTCAGAACCTCAATGTCTATCTTCATAGAGGCTTTATCCATTTGTTTTATAAGAAAGAAGTCAACAATTGGTCACAGAGTAAATGAGAGACAAGCTGAGGACTTCCTGGGAGGCCACGGCAATGCTGCAAGCCCAGGACCTGGAGCAGGTGCCCAAGTCCTAGGTCAGCACTCTGCGCATCTTCTGTCTTCCAAGCCTAAATCACTGTTGTCCACATTTCTTGTGACCCAGAACTGACCCAATGGCTCTGAAGCTTTTCTATACAAGCTTCCATTGTCCCTCTCATACCCCTAGCAAAAAACACTTAGCAAGCCATTATTCCCAAAAGAAATCTGCACAAATTAGAGCAGAGAGATGCATCTAAAATGTCCCACCTTTCAGCTTTATGAAAGAAAGAGGAAAGTGCCTGAGTGGCTCAGTCAGGTAAGCATCTGCCTTCAGCTCAGATCATGATCACAGGGTCCTGGGATTGCCCTGCATCAGGCCCCCTACTCAGCGAGGAGTTGGCTCCTCCCTCTACCCCTCCCCTCTGCTTTGGTCTCTCTCCCTCTCTCTCTCTCTCTCTCTCTCATGGTCTTTCTCTCTCAAATAAATAAATAACAACTTAAAAAAAAAAAAGAAAGAGAAAGAGGAGAAGGACAAGTTCTAACAGCCCATTCATCCTCCTTCTCACCTGACCTGCCCACAGACAGCAAGCACCAATGGCCAAGACAAGCTGCAGGTGGCTGGGAGGGACTGAAGAGAACTGAAGTGGTCACCATTCTTGAGAGCCCTTGTGCCACCTTGTACCAGTGACTTGGGAAAAGTTGTGTTAGTTTTTTTCAGACTACCCATCACTGAAGCAATTCTTTATCTCACAGATTAGTGGAATTTTTTATCTCACAGATTAGTGCATCGCCCCAGATCCTGGCGGTGCATTAAGATCACCTGGGGAGCTAAAAATCATCATCCCCATATTGCTCCAAGACCACTGAAATCTCTGAGAGTGAGACCTAAGAAACATATTGGGGTTTTATTGTTACTTATCATTTCCCCTAGAAAACTCCAGTTTGTAATCAAGACTGTGAACCCCTAGTTTTGTGCACAATCTGAAAGGCACCAAACAGTCTCACCTACAGCAACTTACACCTGGAGATCTCATTGTTTGCAATATTATTAAAATACATTACACATTTATGTATTAAATATTAAAATATTTACTATTAAAATATTAAATATATATACTGGAAGGTCTGCAAGCCACCCTCACCAGGTAAACATTTTCCCCTTAGTAATATGACTTCATTTTCTATAAATGCTTGTCTTCCAATATAACCTGCTTTTACAGAAACTCCGACTGCCCAGGGAAAAACACTTTGCAAAAGTACCACAAATACATTATTTGCAAGAATTTTCCCTTGGGAAAGAGTGTGACGATAGAAATCAAATTTTCTTCAAGTCTCTCAATTCCTGAGATTTGGGAATACATATTTCTCTTTCTCATGGATAATTTGATACCTAAATAAAAACGAAAATGCCACTGTAAAATAGAATTTCCTATATGGAAACATGAAACTTGGTGGTGGGGGCAAAACAATTTTTTTCTGTCAATTACATTAAGTTGCATGTTTAAAAAAAAATGCAGCTAGGTGTAACTAATCATACAATTTGCCTGATTGTCTGGACTGTCTATATACTTCCGTTTCAGTGTATCATAGGAAGTTCCCCAGGCAAAACTTGCTTGCAAATGTTAACATTTGTTTGAAAATCCAGTCAACTTTCTCTGTCCCCAAAGCTGTATTTGGAAAAGACTGCCCAGGATTAAAATGGGCATACCTGTCTCAGCCTGAGAGATTATTTCTTTGAAATTATCAGTAATGGTGATAATAATTATTGACTAGGATTCTAACATTACTTAAACTTTAAGTATTTGCCATCTGCTAGTTAAAATTCTAAGTGCTTCCATTAATTTTTTTGAATATTTGAAAGCCTTTATTCCTTTATTCTTTAGAAAGAAAAAGTGCTGTTACATCAAAAAAAAAAAAAAAAAAAAACCTAAGAGTATTTGCTAGAATCTTCCAAGTGCATATACGGTAAATTTTATTTTGCTTTACAAATCTTATTGTTTGTAACACACCATAAACTTTCTTCTCCTAGGAATATAATTTAAATCATATATAGAATATTGACAAACTTGATTTCCCCACATAGTCTTAACTGTTCTTCCTCCTTTGTAGTCATTACAATAAATGGTCATTGAAATATGATCACACATGCATGGATACACACACACACACACACACACACTGCAGCAATTATCTTGCATTTTAGAAGGGTGTATATGAATATTTATATTTTCAACAGTGTAAACATCTTCACAGGCAAGACCAAGTTTTGTGTTGTCAGAACTTAGCCTGTAACATAGCATATAAAATAAAATGGTATAATGAATGAATATGTAACTTTGCCTCTCCAATTATTCCTTAAGTCCCTTTGGGGCAGAGATAAAGCCTTAATTATTTTGTTTTCCCCATAATACCTAACAACCGTAGGAATGAGGCACACCATGACTGTCACCATATTCCAAGGATAGAATCTGAGAATAAAAAACTTACAAAAAGTCACAAAGCCAGTATGAAACAGAACTGCATTAAAATCAGAACTACTGGACGCTCGAATCCACAGGCTGCACCACTAGCATTAGTTATGGAAAAAATTTTTTTCTATTTTGCACGGGTAAAAGCCCAGTGGCCTCTGAAGTTGGTTTCTGCCTCTGGGCTCATCCTTTCCTCGCTGTTGTGAAAAGCTGCCGATAAATTTTCAATGGTCACATCCTGGATTTGACGGGATCTGCGCTCAAACCACCTGCCAGTTTCCTCTGTCTAGACTGACATGAATTCTATCTTGGGTGAACCATAGACATCCTGGCATTCTCAAATATGCCCAAAATTTCTATGCCTTTTATTATTTGTTCATAATATTTCCTTTGAAAGGAATGCTCCTCTTCATCCCTTCATCTGTAAAATGCATACCTGTCTCTAGACCCAGCTCAAAAGCTGCTGCTGCTTCTTTGAAGAATAACCCGAGTTTCTTTTCTTAAATTGAAATATATCCAATGTATAATATTTTATAAATTTAAGGTGTACACATGTTGATTTGATACAATTATGTATTTTAATATGATTGCCATTAAAGTAATTTGTTAGCCCTTCTATCATGTCACATTATTATCTTTTTTGTGTGTGTGATTGGGATAATTGAGATCTACTCTCTTAGCAAGCATGATGATGATAATACAATATTGTTGTATATATTAAGTATATTGTTGTTTATATTAAGTATGCTGTGTATTACATCTCTAAACTTACTGAAAGTTTGTACCCGTGAATAACATCCCTCCTATTCCCCCACATTCTAGTCCTTGCAACCACCATTTTGCTCTGTTTTTATGACCTTGGAGATTTTAGATTCCATGAATAAGTGATATCAGACAGTATTTGCCTTTCTTTGACTTATCTCACTAAGTATAACATCCTCAAAGTCCATCCATATTGTTACAATCTATCTATCTATCTATCTATCTATCTATCTATCTATCTAACTATCTATCATCTATCTATTCATCTACCTATCTATGTACCTGAGCTTCTTTTTGGAACTATTTTACATCTTCTTTTATAATATTGCATAGTCTCCATGGAATATATTGAATATTGTTCATCATGCATTTGCCTGCTTTATAAGTACTGGGAAGCCAATATGTGTGCTACTCACATTTTCATACCCTCCACAGGATGGTGGTTTCTACATGTTTGAGTTTATAAAAAATACCTTTTTAAATTGAAGTATAAGTTACATTGAGAAAAGTGCACAAATTTTAAGTATATGGTGATACATTCAGAAAATGAATACATCAACTGGTGATGAGTAAGATGATCACCAGTCATCCAGAGCCTCTGTAATAACCCTATCCCCCCAAAAGATAACTTTCTTGACTTCTACCTACTTATATTTTGCCTGTTTTTGAATTTTGCATGCATGGAAACATTTGCCTCTGACTTCTTTCATTCAACATTATATTTGTGAGATCCACCCCTTTTTGGCTAATGGTATTTTGTTAACAGTTACATAGTATATAGTATTCCACTGTATGAATATATCACCAGGTTTTGACCCATTCACCATTTAGAGTGTTTCCAATTGGAACCATTATGAATAGTGGTGCTATCAACATTCTTGTACATATATTTTTGCTTCACACGTATAAGCATTTCTACTATGTATATATCTAGGATTGAAAAGAATCCTAGATAAACATATGTTCCATTGTAATAGATAAGTTTCCCAGGGTTATTGTACTAGTTAACTCCCAACAGCAGATGAGAGTTACAGTTGCTCAACATCTTCATAAAATCTCATTCTTAATATATTCCATTCTTAATTTAAGCCATTCTTGTGGTTGCATAGCAGTGTCACATTGTGGTTTTAATCTGCATTTCCTGATGAACAATGAGACTGAACATCTTTCCATGTGTTCATTGACTATTGGAATACCTACTTTTTAAAAGCAACTATTCAAGTCATTTGCCTATATTTGTACTGTGTTGACTCTCTTATCTATTGACTTTTAGAAATTCTTCATTGATCATGCAATCAAACACTGTAAGTTTTACATGTTGTAAATACTTTCTCCCAAGCTGTGGTTTACTATTGTCTTTTTATGAACAGAAGTTCCTAATTTGAATGATATTAATATATCAACCTTTTCATTTATGGTTAATAATATTTTTTGTTTCTTTTATGTAAAAGAAGTCTTTCTTTAGCACACAGTTATAGCATAATTTTCTCCTGCCAGTGATCAAAACAAGACGCAATATATATTTTTTTCTTTTCTATATGCATTGTCCACTGACCAAATTTTCCATATGCACTGTCACTGATCAATACCACTTATTGATCTGCAGTGCTACCTTTGTCAAAAATCAAGTGTTTACATTTGGATGGATCTATTTCTCACTCTCTGTTCACTCAACTGCTTATATTTCCTTCTATCCACACTCTTAAATTCTGACACTTTAAAATAAGTTTTGATGCTCCATAGTGTATAATCTCCAGCCTTGTACCTTTACAATATTTTTAGGAACATTCCTGAGCTTCTTCATGTCCATATAAATTTTAGAATCATCCTGTCAGTTCCCACAATCAAAATTGTGGGATTTTTATGGGATTATACTGAATCTACAAATCACTTGGAGAAAAGCTGACATCTTTTTATTGTAATTTTTAACAATAATGTATTTAGATATTCCTTAATTTTTTTCTAATAATGTTTTATACTGTTTTGTGTAATATTTCCTCAACTTCGTTAAATTTATTCAAAAGTATTCAATGTGTTTTTTGATGCTAACATCAGTGCTACTTTTTAAAATTAAAATTTTTAATTCTGTGTTCCTGGGGTAGGCAGACACAATTTTTTTGTAGTGACATTATATACAATGACCTTGCCAATTCAATTATTTACTGTAGATATCTGATTTCCATATTTATAACTATACCATCTTTCAGTTTTGACAATTGGAAAGTTTGAAAAAGATCCAAGTAATATTCTGGACAGGCTTTGCTGAGGATTTTGCAATTACCGTGTGTGTGTGTGTGTGTGTGTGTGAGAGAGAGAGAGAGAGAGAGAGAGAGAGAGAGAGATGAGAAACATTTTCTACTATATATTATCCCTAATTGATGACTCTTTAATAAAAATTTAAATTATGTCTAAAAGTAATACAAGAAATATTCATTTTATTTTGGGTTTACTAATACGTGTTCTTTATCTATCTAACTCATACATACAGTTAACAGATATGTATACACAAAAGAATTCAAATTCACTCAAATTTGTCTATTCCTTTTATAAAAATACCATAGTTTTTTATTAAACAAAGATGGTCAACCTCTGGACAATAATTTGGATATCAAGGTGTCTTCATAGCTTATTAATAATAAAAACTATTCTGAAACATTTAGATATCTAACACCAGGAATAAATAAACAAATTATGAACCATCTTTACCATATAGTATTAAATAATTTTTAAAACATTGGTTAATTATTAAATGTTAAGTGAAAAACTTAAAGAACAATTTCATATACTTTCATATACTGTATGATCTCAATAGGAGGAAAGAAGGAAAAAAAATAGAGACTAGTTATCTTCAGGTTTGGGGATTAGAGATGATTTTTATTTTCCCTTTTTATTTTTATATATTAATTTAATTTTAATTAATTTAAAATTAATTTACTGTAATTAAAGTAGTTAATCAAAATTATAAAGACAAAATATTTGATATTATTCATATTATAACATACTTGAAACTTCAGTCGCATAAAAAAATGGTCCATGACAATTCTTTCAAGATAGATCAGTGATCCATTTCTTAAGGGCAATGACTGGATGACCTTATAGATTTTTAATTCTTTTAAAGATGCCAAATCTCACTTTTGTTCAGTAGACAATGTAGTGAATAAGGAAATAATTACCTTCCAGGTCTCGCTAATAGTCTTTGACTGTCTTAATGTCAACCCTAAGGGTATATCAACACAAAGTAAGTTAAAGTAATTATCTTGAGGACTTAAGCCAAAGCATGCTTTAAAAAAATACCAGATGTTGGAGCTGAATGGCCAAGATTATTTGTCAATATTGATCAAATTTACCAGCTAGTTGTTTAACCTCTACTCTTATCTGCCTTATCTGCCTTTGAATACGGCTTTGGGTAGTCAAGGGAATCAACATGGTTACATATTTCACTCTCTCAGCACCTGTGTTTATACTCAATTTGTTTAGATATCATGCCAAAATAACTAGTTCAAGAGTGAAAAACATAACCAAGGAATGAAAGCATTGTTTGACATTATGAAACTTATTAATATAATGTATCCCATTAATTGGTCAAATATCAAAAACCACAAACTCCATGATTATCCAATTAGAAGATGCAAAGGTTTTTGACCACACTTAATACCTATTTCATATGAAAACTCTTAAAAACAGAAATGTAAAAATACTATTCAATATGATAAAGAATTTCTATCTCAAGTCAATAAAGCGCAATGAGCCAAACAGTATCATTTCATCTTATTTTGCAAGTTCTGAGCAGTGGAATATGACATGAAATATAAATGTAAGCCATACATGTTGCAAAAAAAAAAAGATAGAAAAAGAAAAGAAATGAAAAGAGAAAGAAAGAAAGAAAGAAAGAAAGAAAGAAAGAAAGAAGAAAGAAAGGAAGAAGAAAGAAAGAAAGAAAGAGAAAGAAAGAAAGAAAGAAAGAAAGAAAGAAAGAAAGAAAGAAAGAAAGAATATAATTATTTTCAGATGAGGAGTTGATTTTATTAGAAATTCCAAGAGGATCCCATGTTGGCTCTGTGCTCAGTAGGGAATCTGCTTGAAGATTCTCTCCCTCTCAACTTCCCTCTGATACTCCCTCAGCTCTCTGTCTCTCTCAAACAAACAAATAAATCTTTAAAATAAAAAATAAAAAATTACAAGAGGATCTACTGAAAATATATTTGAATTAATTAGCAACTCATATGGATACCTTATATAAATCTTGATCAATAACCATTAAGTAGAATGTATAAAATATTTCATTCATAACAGTACTAAAAAAACCCTTAAATTATCTAGGAATAATATTAACAACAAATGCTAGGCTATAATTTTATGTAGATAACTATAATATATTTCTGAAACTAAAGTATATTTATTATAATCAAATTATTGTATAATGAGACATAATCAAGTTTCTGAGTGATAGTCATATATAAATAGCATGATAACTGCTGGTTATTAAATATTTTAAATAAAAATTTTAATGAATTTTAGAAGAAAGTCTATGGAGCATAAGAAAAAGTAAAGCTAAAAAGATAGTACAAATAGAAAATATTTGTTTGTAATATAAAGAAGCTTTAAAATAGATTCCTCCAGTTTTAAAATATATTACATTACTTCAGCAATTAAAACAGCATAAAATTAATATTTAAATCTAATCAGAAAGGTTAGGAGAACTGAACAGATCAGCAAGGAACAGATTGTGTATTATATATACAATATATATACAATGTGTGAATATATATATATAATGTTCACAGATAAATGTTAATCTGTGGTGAACATGGTGTCAAAACAACAAAACAAGCAAAAATCATAAAGGAAGAGAAGAAAAGCAGAATGAAAAGTTCTGGAGAATTACTTTTAGTTATTTAGGGGAAATATCTTATTTGATATTTGCTCCATGCTATACATCAAAATAAATTCAAAGAGGGTTAAAAATCAAATATTGGAAAATAATGTAAAACACTGGAAAAAAATTTAAAGCAAAAACTAATCAAATCTATGGTGGTAAAATGTCTTGCTAAATTGAACACAATGGAAAAAATTAAAAAAGGAATTTAACTCTTCAAATATGTCCGTATGTAAGCAAAATTAATAATAACATATTAAAACAAATTGCAGTAAAAGTGCAACAAATGCTACTCTTGAATAATAGTTTTATTATACATAGAAATCAATGAGAAAGTCACTAAAATCGGAATAGTTAAGTGAGATGAGCACAGGAAGACAACTCATAAAAGATTATACAAGCTTCTCACAAAATTTACATCGAGTATTTTAAGTGAGACTATCTACTTCAGAACCACTTAAGAATGTGGTTAAATTAAAATTAATTTTCCCTTCATTCTTCAAGAAATTACTTAATGACTACCTTTTGTCAAGTATTTTTCTAGCAGCTAAAAATACAGTGTTTAATGTGACAAAGTCCCCATCTTCCTCGATTTTATATTCTAGTGGAAGAAACAAATAGTAAAAAACAAACGATGCAATTTATCTAATAGTAAATATGGAGACTATGGAGAAAAGCCAACAAAGAAAGAGGTTAGAGAGTGAATGGGTTGTGGATGGGGGGCAGTGTTTCTTGGGATCCTTTAAGAAATGCCCCCTACATGACATTCAGGCCTGTCCTCAGAGAAAAGAGCAAAGACACAGTTGGGTGATGGAAACAGAAGAAACACAAAAGCCAGTGTGCTCTTGCTCCTGCTCCTGCTCCTGCTCCTGCTCCTGCTCTGTCCCAGGGAGAGTCAGCAGGTGAAAGTGATAGAAACGAAGCCAGGGAACAAAGCAAGGAGAACAGCATGCTGGGCTGGCCCAGGGAATTCCATCTTGTTCTATTGCTGGATGCTGTACAAATGGCAAACCTTGCTTTTGGAGGCAAAATTGGCAATGCTATTAAAAATAATAATAATAAAATAAAATATCTTGTATTTAACTCAGTAATACCACTCATGGAAATACAGTCCAGGAAACTTGTTCTCCCTCGTGTCCTGTGGCGATTACTTCAAACATTTACAATTGTCAAAGATTCTTTATCCACCCCTTCCACCCCTATCATCCTCCTTCCTCCTAGAGGATGAACTAATGCACTTTTGTTCCAGAAAAAAAAAAAGATCTGTTAGGTAAAAACTCCTTGAAGTCTGAATCCGGAGCCAGCGTCTCACCTTTATGCCCATCCTGGCCTCCCATCTCCCTTCTTCTCCGGGGGAGGTACCCTCCTGCTGGTCCCCCTGTTTCTCTCTTCAGCAGACTCTGACCCTTGACTCCTCTTTCCTCCTCTGGAATCCCAGTATCTTTCCTCCATTATATTTCCTCTATTTCTCCTTCTCTACAAACTTCTTCCACTTTTCTCTGCCCAAATCACCCACTGTTGAAGTAACAAAACAAAAAAAACGTTCCCTTTCCTTCTCTCTCCTTTCTTAGCCAACTTTTCTCAAAAAAGGACTATCTACTTTTACTGACACAACTTCCTAACTTCCATTCAGTCCCATAGTTTCTACCATCTTGCTTTTGCTCCCGTGCTTGCACTGGAAACCGCTCTGGAAAATACCACCAACATTCTCTTTGTTACTAGATCCTTTTTATGTCCCACCTTTTGCTGTGGGTGTGCTTCAGGGGTGGCCTTCTTCAGAGGGAGCACAGAAAGCCACCAAGGAAGTACACACTGTAGGTCCTAAATGTTTTATTATCCTCTCTGTAACGAGCCCTTAAATTACTTTATTTTGCACTATTCTTGGTGGAGGTATTATAAGCCACTTTAAAAATATTGTTTGTAATACCTTAGGTTGGATTAACTCCATGTATAAGTCCGAGGGGAAAAACAAAACAAAACACATAGGAGTCCAGGTAATGGGTCAACCAGCAAACAGCCTGTGATTAGAAAGGAAGGCTTCTGATTATGAGCAGCATGGGGAGGTACTGACTCCAGAGCATGAAGGCTGAAAACTTCTAGAACATGACTTAGCTTTGAGATGAAGAAAAAAGCACATAAAATGATAGGGGAGAGCTGATACTCTTGCTTTTGTTTTTGTTTTTGTTTTTTACAGTTTAGTTTAATGACTACTAAAACTGGAATTATGTGTGTGCTTGATGTTTTCTTGGAGAGAGACTTGTCTTTTTTCTTGTCTAACTAAGGACTCTATCCCTATGAATCTGATATTATAAATAGGTTGTTTTATTAAATGGAAAGCCAAAAAGAAAGAGAGAGAGGGAGAGAGAGAAAGAGGGAAGAGAAGAGAAGAGGAGAAGAGAAGAGAAGAGAAAGAAGAGAAGAGAAGAGAAGAGAAGAGAAGAGAAGAGAAGAGAAGAGAAGAGAGAGAAGAGAAAAAAAAGAAAAGTAAAGAAAGAAAAGAAAAGAAAGAAAAGAGAAAAGAAAAGAAAAGAAAAGAAAAGAAAAGAAAAGAAAAGAAAAGAAAAGAAAAAAGAAAAGAGAAAGAAAAAGTATTCACTCAGGCAAGAGATGTCATCTTCTATTCATTTCTGATGCATCCAGTGTTCTAACACTTACAGCCAGCCAAACTGCAGGATAAAGTACATACAGTAAAATTATACAGACTTGCAAAAAATCTGATTTGAATTCAGGGTATTAATAGCAGAAGGAATGTTCTTCTGGGAGTAATCTAAGTGTTATATTTACCTTTGGTTTGAGAATATTTGCAATGAGGAATTTCAAATGCAAATATTTTAAAAGCATAGCATGTTGGTAGAGAGACACTGTGGGCACTTCTGTTTTTCTTTTAAAAAAAAGGTTTTTCTTGACTTTTTATTGGAATCCTAATGAGACCATAATTACGACAGCAAAAGGGGGGAATGCAGCTGTTAAAAGCTTGGTGTTACTGTACATATAGTCCCTGAACTAAATTAAAAAAAAAATCTAAAGCCATTCAAGAGAGGGAAAAAAGATGATTTAGCAAAGCAAATCTTAAATACTTATATCTTTTGCATGGATTTTTTCAATGCAGATTTTTTGAAATCTGGATGTCTTGTTTCCTCTTATCTTTTATTTTTAATTAGACCATAGTATAAAATACTTTAAAGGAAGACCCACCTTTGTTTTGACCCTTCCACACATACCCAGATTCGCATGCCTATTAAATGTTATGGTTATGAAACTAAACATCTCCAAATGCTAAAGGCTCAAATATTTTTGTGTTCCCAACTCTGTTTGGAAGCTCTGAATGTCTGTGTATGGAGAGTTCTTCTTTCAACACAGGACTTTATTACAAAGACTTTCACCTTTTGGTTCAAAGCAGATGTTGGTATTCTTGATACACTTGACCACAGGCAGCATTATTTCTCTTGAACGGATGACCATGATCAACTGGATAAAATTTATTTTTTTAATTAAACGATTCCAGAATGGTGTCCTAATTCTTCTGGTCATGTCCTAGACCTGGACTCCAACAAATAAATGCTTTTTATAGAATAAAGAGGATGCTCAGAATAGATCCTAAGCAAAAATGTGCATATATTGACTTGTCATTAAGGGTACTTATTAACTTTATAGACATTTTCAACCAAAGTTCTAGTCCAAATCTTCCTGTTTTTCCCCTTCTCTGGTTAAGCAAATGAAGCCCTGTGCATTAGCAAAGCAGTGGAAGAAATACAGACTAGCAAAGAAACAGGACTCTTCCCAGGGCTATAATGGAGTGGACAGTTGATCCCTGTTTTGTTCCTAAGCCATCACATCACCCAACACTTCTTCAAGAGCACCTCAAGGCTATTTCCTCACGTTCCACGCTAATCAGAGCCTTCTGGAAATAGTCAAGAGCACTGATGCCCTCCTCGCATCTCATTGTACATTACAAAGGGAAGATGCTGTTATTAAGTCTAATAAAATACATTTTTGGAATAAAATACATTTTTGGCTCAAACTCTGATCAACCTGCGTCTCCACTACAACCAGCAAAAAACAGTAATCTCTCAGATTGCTATTTTAGAAACCTAAATTTATTTCTCAGCTCTGTGATAACTTGAACTGTCATTATTTCCAGAGTTTACAAAGTCTTATAAAACACTGTGCTCTTACTTTGGTGACTGTCAGCTTATATTACTGATGAATAATGCATGTCTGAACTAGCTATTGTCAGAGAGCTGTTCCCTTGTCACAAATAACACAACAGAAGGGTTTTCAAAATGAGCTGCGGTTACATTAGACAGAGTTCTGGGATTTTGTGAAGAGGATAAAAGCCGCTTTCATATAGTTACTAATTATAGATAACTGTGTTTATTTCAGTTGTATTAATTTTTTTATACTTCAGTTGCTAAATTTGATTAATGTAGCATATCCACTTGTAATCCATATTATTACCCCCTTTTTTGGGGGATTCTGATATACTTCACACCTCTGCTGCTCCTAACACTGGTATCTGTTTCCTGCTCATTCTTAGACATCTATCAAAAAGAATATCAATTACAAAGACAAATGGTGTCTCTTTTCTTTTCTTAAAGATTTATCAGGGATCAGACCTTCCTGAAAGGGAGACTGTAATTATTGCCCTGACAAGACTAGGACCATGAGGAATATGGATATGGGAGGTGATGCCTGCTTTGCCTGCCGGATGGGCTTATATACTTTTGTTGCCTTCTCCTATTTCTTACCCTGTCCCTATTTGTTCATGGAAAAAAAAGCAGTTGTACTCCACACTTGTAGAATCATGAGCCAGTGATCAGAAGATTATACCATCCAATTTTTCTTGGGGGGAGTGGCACAAGAACATGCCTTCCTTTTAGCCCCACTGTATACCATATTATGTATGCATAAGAGCTCAAAAAATATCCAGAGAATCCAAAATAAGGAGTAGTAACACTGACAATGTCTTCTATGGTAATCCTTCTACTGGCTCACTCTCAACTTCTATCACATTTTTTTTTTTATGGTCAGATTTTTTTTTTCTGATTTCAAAATAAGATATGCTTATTCCAAAAAATATTTTAAAAGAACAAAGTATAAAATTAGAATAACCCCAGCATCCAGAGATAACTATGTATTTTCATCCTTTGTGTCTGTGTGTGCACTTTAATAATTTTGATTATACTTAACACACTCACATTACACTGATATTTCTCAGGTTATATGTCATCACCGAACAAATAACATTATGAGTTTTAACTGGATTCTTAAAAACATGAACATCTGTGTCATCATTTATTTAGTCATTCCCCACAGTTTTGGACATTACATCGTTTCCAACACCAGCATCTTTGTTGCTCTCACTATCAGAAGCAAAGACTTTTACAACCACTGAACTCTGAATGCACTGAGTTCCTACAGCCTCATTTTATCCACATCCACTGAAGAAAATCATCAGGCAGAGATAAAAAGGTTTGGGGGTTACAATTCATCAAGCTTGCTCCCTAATGCTTTACTTACAGAGTCTACCATTGTCTCATCTTTGGGTCCTTCTTGTTTCTCTAGAATCATGTCCACATCCCCCTTTCTCAGCTTTATCTTTTTTTAGTTTCTTGACTTCCTGGATTTATCTTAGCATCGATCAAATTCTGGCTTAACACATCTCCAAACCCCGGTCCCTCTAGCTAACCCCATTCTACTGTGGCTCATGCCCTAGCATCACACCTGCTATGATCAGATAGCTTTGCTTTACCTCTAATTATTTTCCACTCATCTCCCACGAACGACTTTGTCTTACTCCGCTGGAGTGGTCAGAATAAAATACCACACACTAGGGTGCTTAAACACTTCTAATGTATTTTCTTGTAGTCCTGGAGGCTGGGAAGTCCAAGATTAAGGTGGCAGGAGGCTCTGTGTCTGGTAGGTCCCTCTGTTGAGCTGCAGACTGCTATCTTCTCACCATGTCCTCACATGGCCTTTCCTTGGTGCATGCATGAGAAAAGAGATGATTCTTCTTCCTATAAGGCCACTTGTCCTACATTGGAATCCCTCTTTGTGACTTCATTTGACCCTAATTACCTCTTTTTTTAAAATTTTTATTTATTTATTTATGTATGATAGTCACAGAGAGAGAGAGAGAGAGAGGCAGAGACACAGGCAGAGGGAGAAGCAGGCTCCATGCACTGGGAGCCTGATATGGGACCCGATCCCGGGTCTCCAGGATCGCGCCCTGGGCCAAAGGCAGGCGCCAAACCGCTGCGTCACCCAGGGATCCCCCCTAATTACCTCTTAAAAGCCTTTTCCCCAAATTCATTTTGGAGTTAGGGCTTCAATGTATGAATTTAGGGGGAAAACAATTCAGTCCATAGCATCCCTTTCAAATAACATGCAGGTTTCATCAATACTTTGGCTATTCCAAATTCTTTCATAGAGAAAATGCTTATACTCCCCAAATGATGGCAACATCACTCCAAAAGCAGGTCAAGCTTGCACACCTAGTGTAAACCAGCTGCACTGGATTCATGTTCAGCTTAAATCTATGTTCAACTCCAAGAAATATTCCCATAAACATTCAGATGATCCTTCAGTTGACCATCCCCCAGCTTGTTTCTCTGCCTTAAATACGGCACACATCTGACACTGCTTTTGATTACAAACCTGTCTGGCTCCCAAGTCACAAAACAGCAGCAAATATTAACTAATCAATGTTTTATGATTGTAATTAAACTGTGCACTTACAAATAAAATGTAACACTTAAAATCAGGTCCCAATTTCTCAAAGCTGCATTAATATTTATAAAATGATTATTGCAGACAGGCACATTCTTTTACTGCTTATTAAGGCACACAGTATGCACGCAGGACCAGTAAACTCTTAATTATCATAGAAGCTAAAGGCCATGGTTCCTCAGTTTCTTAGCCTTGTCCCGACAACTTCCCACTTTCTGAGGCCTCTTTTATGGATAAGCTTCTGGTCTTTTTCACTTTCTGGCCTTTTTATTCCCAAGAGATGCTACCTTAAGAGTTATCCTCCGAGAGAAAGCTAAAGGAACTGTGACTTTACCTTATGATTCCATGGGTTAGATGGAGCCAAATGGTCCATCCGCAGCTGAACAGCAGCTTCCAGCTTTTCTATGAACTTTGCAGCTGTGGTGATGACAATTTCTCTCCCCCAAATCCCACCCATAGTTGTTTCCACCAGACCACCACCATAGTCTATTATTAGCCAATATAAGACCTATAATATCTCAAAGGAATTTTTGTAGGGGTAAAAATCACATACTTATATAATAGAGGTGGGAATTGATTTACATGGCGATAGCATGAGCTCTCAAGCAATACAATATTTTAGAAATATTCATTAGTCCAAAAGGAAACTTTAAATGGTAAAACTAAACTAACCCCACCAGCTGGCAGCATAACAGAGCAGAGAGGGGATAACACATTTGGCCAAGTCACATCCATCTGAGCTTTGAGACTACACAATCTCAGCCCCTTTTGGAGGGTCAGGTTCCTTTTACACTTGGCAGAGTGTTATTTCCTGATGCACAGAAAGCAAGAAAATGGTGTTTAGGAAGTACTTGTAGGGCCCCAACAGTATCAAATAGCTTTCTACAAAACATTTTGATGAGCTAACTTGAAATTCATCAGAAATGTACAGATTATATTTATTTCATGAAAATGTTCTTTTCATAGAATTATATACTAGGAAGGAAACTTTGGGATTATTAAGTCTAAATTTCTTATTTTACAGATGAAAGTACTAAGGCAAAGTGAAATTAGGTGTCTGTGCGTATAATCAATTATATGCTCAGGAAAAAAGTTAGTTGACTGGAAAGATATTATTGCCTCTGTATAGAATGGACTCAGTTATAACTTATACGAATGAGAAGTTAATAGAAACTGTTGACCATGGCAATTGTAGAGGTGGAGGAAGGGGCAACTCTGATGTATTATGAATTCAGAGTATACACATCAACGCTGTAATATTTCCACAGCCTGCTATGGGGGCTCAAATTCCCACTATTAACATCATCTCATGGAATTTTTAGATTTTTATCACTATGGAAACTTTTAGGTATATGTAAATTTTATATACATATATATGTATATAAATATAATACAATGAAAGCTATAATACATTAGCTCACTTTATTAGCATAAATGAGATTATCAACATATGTAAGGATGAGATAGGACAAGAAGATACATTCATTGGGAAGAAACACAAGGGAAATTGAAGAGCTCTAGCATCTATTCCATCTGCCTAAGAAAACAAGATGGTGCAAAGGATGGAATGTGCTGGAGAGTTTGGACATTTGAGGACTGTGTGGCAGAAATAGGAAGAAGGGGATTTATATAAGTCAGATATGCCAAAGAAAAACTTTACTTTCTTGGTCATTCACATAGGTTGACAGGCACCTATTTAATTAATGGGAAATATTAAATTCATTTTAAGCAAGCAAACATGAAAGGAAATTAGTGGTAGATTAAATAGCAATCTGTTTAAGGAAAAGAACATGGAACTTAAGGTCACATAGACATGGCTTTAAAGCATATCTTTCATCTACTAGCTACATGATCTTGAACAAACCACTTAAATTTGAGCACCAGTCTCTTCATATGTAAGGCAAGAATAATAGTACTTTTTAAAAGTTGTTAAAAGAATTGTGTCTGGCATATAGTAGACATTCGAGACCTAGTAGGTACAAAAAAGAAAGGGAAATATTATGTTGCTAGAAACTTAAAATTGTAAATGAAGCATCCCCAATTGCCAAATTCCAGCCAGATTATACTATTAGATTCTTAAAGGCTGAGGCTTCCACCTTTCCACTCCACCCTATTTCTTTTTTTTTCCAAAATTTTACTTAGATTCTAGTTAGTTAACATACAGTGCAATATTGATTTCATGAGTAGAATCACTTACATACAATACCCAGTGTTCATCATTACAAGTGCCCTACTTAATCCCCATCACCCATCCAGCTCATTCCCCACCCACCTCCCATCATCAACCCTCAGTTTATTCTCTATTGTTAAGAGTCTCCTACAGTTTTTTCCCCTCTCTCTCTCTGTCTCTTTCCCCCTTCTCCCATATGTTCATCTGTTTTGTTTCTTTAATTCCACATGAGTGAAATCATATGGTATTTGTCTTTCTCTGACTTATCTTGCTTAGCATAATACACTTTAGCTCCATCCAGCCTTGCAGATGGCAAGCTTTCATCCTTTTGATGGCTGAATAATATTCCATTGTGTGTATATATATATATATGTCACATCTTCTTTGTTCATTCACCAGTCAATGGACATTTGGGCTCTTTCCTTAGTTCTGGCTACTGTTGATAAGGCTGCTATGAAAATTAGGATACATGCACTCTTCGAATCTGTATTTTTGTATCCTTTGGGTAAATACCTAGTAGTGGGATTGCTGGATCATAGAGTAGTTCCATTTTTAACTTTCTGAGGAACCTTCATAGAGGCTGCACCAGTTTACATTCCCATCAACACTGCAAGAGGGTTCCCCTTCCTCCACATTCTCACCAATACCTGTTGTTTCTTTTTTCTTTTTTAAGATTTTATTTATTCATAAGAGACACAGAAAGAGAGGTAGAGACATAGGCAGAGAGGTAAGCAGGCTCCCTCTGGGGAGCCTGATGTGGGACTCGATCCCAGGACCCTAGGATCATGACCTGAGCCAAAGGCAGATGCTCAACCACTGAGCCACCCAGGTGTCCCACACCTGTAGTTTCTTGCATTGTTAACTTTAACCATTCTGACAGGAGTGAGATGGCATCTCATCGCACTCCACCCATTTCTGTGTCAGTCTTCCCCGGTTCTTTACAATTCTGAAACTAAGAATCTCTTTCTCATTCAGCCAACAAAAAAGCATGATGAGGGTCACTTAGTAGGACAACTGTTCTCGGAATCAGAAGCCTGGGAGGAATTTGGGGACAGGATTTAGGAGGTCTTTCACTTCATTTCTTATCTTCTACCCACAATGCTTAATATCCTTCACAGCAGCAAAGGGCTTCATGTAGAGTACAGAGAAAGTAGAGTGTAGGAAACTCACCCCAGAACGTGCTGATAAATTCCTTATAAAGTTCTGAGATTCACTGATGCATCAATAATCACCTTGATAATTCCCATATCATTATTACTATAGCACCATAGTCCTACCCATCACTCTACTACCTGTATCTGTCATCCCGTAAAACATGCTCAGCTAAGGTCTTGCCGCTGAGAATTTAAAATTCACATGCAGGAATGGGAATGCCAGAAAACCAACATTCTGCAGTACCTAGCTTTCAGACAGGAACTATTTGGAAAACCTACATTCACTTTCTCAAGGCTGGTAAGCACCTGGAAATTATGTGGAGGAATGTGTACAATTTTGATGTTGTCATTTGGCAGCTAATGTCACCAGGAGTGCGGCTAAGGAGGCACCCTCACTAGGTCTTGCAATTACAAAAAAAAAAAAAAAAAATCAATAATTAATTAAATTAAATTAAATTAAATTAAAAAGAAAGATTCTTTTCCTGTTCATTTTCATTTTCTAGCACTGTGATTTTGTAGTCCTAAAAATGGCCATTTGGCCATGATGAGACATATAATATATACATTTACCCAACAAAGGAAAAATCCATCCATAAAACCCTAATTGCCAAATCTGATCCTTACATATGTGTTCAGGAAATCCTAACACACCCCAAAGGGGATCTCTATGCAATATAACATTGTATTAGGTAGTGTGGTTAAAGGTGAGATTTTAGTG
This sequence comes from Canis lupus baileyi, assembly GCF_048164855.1. NCBI lineage: Eukaryota > Metazoa > Chordata > Mammalia > Carnivora > Canidae > Canis > Canis lupus. The sequence continues at coordinate 374,983 of NW_027326430.1, read as the reverse complement.
TTTGCAACCATCACTGGTGAATACTTGTAGATGATCATCTTTAGATCCCCCTGGCCCTCAAGTTTACCATACTATATGTTATGAAAATAGCTCACGGACGTCCTACATAGTTACTAGGAAGTATAAACGGGCTAACTTACCATCACATTAGAGAAGTGACTCCATTCTCTCTGTTTTGGCGTCCCCAGTAGCTCTCTCCAATCCCACCCGTTTGTCCACAGACCCTAGGCCCTCTAGAAATCTCACCAGAAGCCAACTTGTCCCAGCTATTTCTTCTGAGCTTTTACCAGTCACAGGCCTGCTCTCTCCAACCCAGCTTCCATCACTGTGATTCTTGTTCTTATTTGAGATTTAGCTGTATCTATATCCATCTATCTGCCTCTCTGTATACAAAATAACTTTTTAATAGTAAAGGTAAACATATTATTTATTGTAAAATTTTAAGAAGATAAAGATATTGTAAAACTTTCAGATGAGAAAGAACATTCAATTAACTTATTATTCATAAGGCCAATGCCAAAAATAACCGTTGTTAAAATTTTTGAGTATATAATTGGGTTTTTGGGCTTTTATATGCATAAAACTCAGATATTTATAAAATTAAAATCATAATATGCATAATATTACGTGTTTTTTGTAAAAAAACAAATAGCACTGTCTGGTGATTTTCTCTACATGCTAATACATGCTTATATCTTCATTCTAATATCTTGTCTAATTCCTTTGGTTTGATATTTATTTAGACAATTTGTTTAGCTCCTAACTCCATCTTTCCTTGTCCAATGTCTTGTCATTTTTTCACCCTTGTCTGTAAGCCTGCAGATTAAAGCTATTAAGGTTGGGTTCTTCCCACAGAAGAACAGATTGAAATATGCAGCCCTGGACTGGATCCAGGACTAGAAAAAATTACTATGAGGACTTTACTGGGTAATAAATGAAATGTGAACAAACTATGTAGACAATATCAATAGTTTAAAAAAAAAGTTGACTTTAGTCACTGTTCTTTAAGTATGAAACTGAATGTCCTTTTTCTTAGGAAATTCACACTGAAAAATTTAGAGGTAAAGGAGCAGAATTTGTGTAGCTCACTCTCAAATGGCTAAAAAAATTAAAATTAGATAGAGATGAAGCATATGTGATAAAATGTTAACAACTGATGTACTTGAGTTAAAAGCACATAGGATTTTTTCTCTTAAAATTTTTCTATGAGCTTAAATTATTTCAAAATAAAAATTAAAAATATAAATGACAACTCCCTAAGAATTTAAGCAAAATAAACAAACAAATTAAAAAGAGAGAGAGAAAGTGAGGGAATATGTTTTGTCTAAGAATCTGTTTTGCCTCTTGAAGTTAAATTAAGCGTATTATTTTAGGCTAAAAATCACTCAGAAATTACCAAGGGCAGCTTGTGTCACTTGAAAAGAATCAAGTATAGTTGCCTGGCCTAGGAAAAAAACAATATATTGTCACTCTCCTGTCGTACTCACTATGTGAGTTTTAATCTTTAAGACTAGAAAAATGTATGAAATGTGATTGCTTGAGATATCCCTACACCAGAATTTATCATAAAATTTATTGGAAAGAGAATGAGTAAGCTCTTAATTTCTTTTAATTGAAACAAGAAAGGACAAAAAATTCAGTTCAGATTCCAGACATCATAAAATCTATCCTAAAATGAATGGTGGGCAGATTGAAACACAGACACACACACAGACACACACACACACACACACACCTTTAAACTCAAGATTATAGACAATTTCACTTTTGTTAGGATTGGTATGATGTGTACAGTTTATGGTTTTTCAGTAACATAGCAACATGTGCTATGTGTGTAATAACAGCATCTAAAATAACATAATAAAAAAAGAATTATCTGCGATTAGAAGTGAACTGTTAAAACTACTCTGGTCAGTGCCAAAAATCTAGGGAGTTTATTAGCATTTCAGTAGCTGCAGTGAAAAGCCCCTCTGGGTGCCTAGAAAATCCACCCCCTTAAGCTTTCCACCCATCCTCCTCACTGACATGTAATGGGCTTTGTCAAATTCAAAGACAGTTACGTCAGCAATTTGTGGCCTCTCCTGGGTTTTCCAGGCCTATAAAGCACACAAATTATACCCAAATATTGGCCTGAAAAATTAGTAAGCTATAGGGTGTGTGTTATTTTAGCCAAGCTTTACTGATGTAAAAGAAACCTAGGGACCTGAAAACTCGGTAGTTTCTTTGCCACTTTATTATTTTCTTTTATGGTGGGCTGACTCTGATACGCTAATACTGCTTTTTTTTCTTTTTTTGCTTCATTATTCTATTATTTTCATTATTTTTGTCTTCCTTTGTTTTCTTTAACACCCAAGGAAAATTTTGGCAGATGTTAATTAACAGTACATTTCCTGTGCCTTTGTAAAACTCTGTTCTTTGTTTTTTGCTTAGAACTGAGTGATTTAAAAAATATCTAAAATTATTTTCCTTTTTTGGAAGCTTCCCTGAATATCTTGGAAATGAGATAATGCCCTTGGTGACAAGTCACAAATCTCTGGTAGGCATTGTGTCCATACGATTCCATACATCAGACTGTGGTGCAGTTGTTGAATATAGTTACAGCTTTGACTAGGCCAGCTAAGAATACTCCCAGGGAATGAAGCCACTCGTGGTTATCAGAATCTCCCTGCATTAATTTAAAGAGGAAAAACACTAACCTTGGAGTCCGAACACTTGAATCCAACACCAGATGTTCACTTACTAGCTTTGAATAACTTTGGCCAGTTCTCTTTTCTTTCTTTCTTTCTTTCTTTCTTTCTTTCTTTCTTTCTTTCTTTCTTTCTTTCTTTCTTGTTCGATTATGTTTTTAGGTTTTACAGTAACATGCAAATATGCAAAGTCATACAAAATATATATTGCTGAATGAGTGATTTTAAGTCGAACATCCTTGTTAAGAGTCATCCCAGGAAGCCTCTCTATGTTCTATCCCATTCAAAAGTCCTCCATCTCCATAAATAACTGTTATCCTGACTTTTATAGCAAAGAAGATAGAAGGAAGTTCTTGCTATAAAAGTCAGAATACTGGTTATTTGTGGCCAAATTTGTAACCTTATTTTCTTCATGGGAGTAATGCAGGGAGTAATAGTAGCACTAATTAACTCGCAATGGTATTTGGAAAAGCAAGGCATAAAAACAAACACACAAGATAGTATGTTCAAGGGCTTTACAAACTATAAAGATCCTTACCAAGAGAAATGGTTCCTCTTTGACTTAGATATTCTAAGGTAGGGGGTCTGGTCTAACTGCAACACATGAATCTGGCGAGAAGTGTTTGCTAATAGCTCTTATCATTCATATTTATGTGCTGGGAGCTGTGGGGAGTTAGATTCTAAAGTGTTTCATACTGTTATTTATCAAGTAGGAAGATAATTATGTGTAGCAACTGGGAAACATAAGTGTTAATAAAAATATGTTTATTGTAGACCTCTTATACTTTAATATGACATTTTCCACTAGACCTTCACATTTTTTCCCCAAACTTCTGATATTTAATGTTCATAATTTAATTCCCACAAACATGGGTACAGAGCTCCAGAGGTCAAAATCCAAGAGGGGAGAAAACGAGGCTTTGCTGAATAAAGTTATTTACATAGTTAATCAGGAGCTAAAACCCAGGAGAAATGCAAATCACCTTGTTTCCAGAGAGAGAACAGTAGTATAGTCTTTGGCCAGCATTCACACCCCAGAGACAAACAAAAGCTTTGACTTTCTTCCCTTGAACTTCTTTTGTGTATGTGATCTTACTTGGTTTCAGTTTTCAAGTTTATAGAAATAATCTTCTGGGTGAACCAAGGTCAAAACAGCAACCCGGGGTTTAACTGCTGATCAAGCAAACAGGATGTCCAAATATTTCCCCGAAGCAATAAACCACCAGTTAATGGTGTCATTCCCTCCCATAATGCCCTCTTGGACCAACAGGAAATGTACCTTCATTTTGCTGGCCATGGCTTGTAGTATCCATTTTAAACACTATATAAAAAGGATCACATCAGGATTTCTAGCTCCATTCAAGGAAGGAAACTTAGTGAATTACAGGCTCACTCTAACTCTCTTTTACTCAACTGTTATATGATCCCGGTGGCTCCTTTATTTAAAAAAAAAAAAAAAAAGAGAGAGAGAGAGAGAGAGAGAGACAGTAGGGAACACCAGAGAAGGACACCAGGCTACAATTAGAAGACCTTGATTCTAGTCTGATTTCTGCCTCTAGGCGTTATTGTACAAGTGACTTTAAAACACCAGGTAAAAAAAATAAAAAATAAAAAATAAAATAAAAAAAAATAAATAAAACACCAGGTAAAATCCTAAAAGCTTTGATTTAAATTCTGAACACCATTTTTATAACCTCCCCACTTGAAAAGGCTTTGGCTATAGATTATAAGAGGGTATATGATCAGAATGAACCATGGGGAGGACAGAAGTAAGTGAAAAGACAATACTCTCAAAGGGTTTGAAGGGATGGATAAAATCTCAGTGGAAATGCTTTAAGAAATGTGCAGTAGTCCTTTAAAAATTGGCACTCCTCCAGTGTCTTGCTGGTGCCTGAACAATATTGTTCACCTAACTAAGCTTTATGGTACATTTTGTCAAAAGTTATCTTCGGTTCATTTGTTTTGATGGTAACTGCATGTCTTGTGGTGAGCATTCCATATTGTATATAACTCTCTAATCACTATCTTATACACCTGAAACTAATACAATATTCTATATCAACTATACCTCAATTAAAAAGTTATTAAATTTATCTTTGCTTCATGTTCGATCACAAAGTTGGAGCTTTTCTTTTCAGATTATATAGCATTACTACCCCTTTGCTAATCGATTCTCCACACCTTATAAAACTACTTGACTTCTTCTCTATCCTTTTAGGACCTCAGGTCCAGGCTCATCTGATTCTCCTGAACCAACCTCTCTCTTCCTCAGATCCTGGCTTTTAAATTTTAACTCCTTTCCTAGGCTGAAATCCATGGTTACCTCTTTTGATGCTCTCTTCTCTAGCATTTCTAGAATTCATTACCTCTTTGTTTTTCTTTGATGCAAATTCTCACTTCAACAAGCCCTGTTTTCCCGTGTTTAAGCTAGCAGGCTTCCAAAGAATATTAAGAAAAATCGAGAAACAACGATCAAGTACACTGCCAATGTGAGTAAGCCCAGTTTAGTGGATCCTTGTCTATTCCTTCATCCTTCTCCCATTACATTTTCATAGTGACTGTTCTAAACTTCCTGTGTTTTTAAATGTCTGATCAGCTGTTTCTCCAGGTGATCATCTACTTGAGTAGCTTGGTTTATTCATTCAACATCACTCTCTAGCATGCTCATCATGATTACTGGGAGTTTTTCCATATTTGTTAAATACTTAATCTTATCTCTTCATTACTCACAGCTCAAAACCTCCTCTTCTACTTGACCAAGGTGCCAGTTTCTGGCCTACACATCTCAGTGTCCCCTATTTTCAACCATCACAATATCCACTTCACTGATTCAATATTTCACCGACTCTTCAAGCAAACTTTTCTTCTTTTCTTTTGTTCCTCTCCCTTTAAACATTTTATATTACAAAAATTCCAAATGGACTGATAAATATAAATGTTAGGATTAAAAAAAAACAACCTATGCCCTCTCTTCTTGCCCTCACTTTCACTTAACTTAATGAAACTCTAGCATTTTCAGTTTCAAATCTATTTTTTTAAATATTAAAAAGTAGAGGAAAATTAGGCTGAGAACTTTTTTCCTAATCCAGTTCTCCTTTTTCTCCACGTAGAGGTAACTAGTATGCATTCTCAACTTAGTACCAATTTTCTCAGCATGTTTTTGTAATTTCAATACACATATATTTGTTTATGAAAAATATATATAGTATGGTATGGAGAAAAACCATTTCCCAAGACATCCATGTCCCAGTCCTCAGGACCTCTGACTACCTTATCTTACACTGTAAAAGGAACTTCACAAATGTGATTAAAATTAAGGATTTAGTAGATGTGATTAAGGGTAAAGACCTTGAAGTGGGGGGATTATCACAGATTGTATGAGTTGGTCCAATCCAATAACATGAGCCATTCAAAGTAGAAGAGGAAGACAGAAGACTGGATCAGAGAGATGCAAGATTCAAAGGACATTGTCACTGTTGTCCTTGAATATGGAGAATGGGATTTGAAGAAGGGGACAGAACCAAGGAAGGAAGTGTCATCTAGATGCTAAGAATCACCCTCAGTTTACAGCTAATCTCAAGAGAGAGACCTGAGCCCTACGACCTCGAGGGACAGAACCCTGTTAACAAGCTACATGAGCAGGTGAATAGAATCTCCACTGGAGCTTCCAGAAAGGAACACAGTTTGCCAATACCTTGACTGTAGTTCCTGGGGACCTACATCGGACTTCTGATGTGCAAAACTAATTAACTGTGTTGTTTTAAGTCACTAAACTTGTGATAATTTATGACTACACAGAGAATGAATACATATTGCAGTGTTCTGTGGTTCAATGCTATAAAAAAGTATACATCCTTCTGCTTTACATTTTGGGGATTAACCGAGATTGATAGATGTAGCTCTGGTTAAATTTATTGTATGTTCTATGATGTTTTATAAATATTCCACAACTTATTTGTTATACTATTTATTGATATGTTTATGTTTTTTCTGAATTTTTTATTATTAATAATTTTTCAAAGCTTTTTTCCCAGCTTTATTGAGGTATGATTAACAAATAAAAATTGTTCGAGATTGAACAACATGATTTTTAGAGTGTACAATATGATATTTTAATGTACATACACATTGTGAAATGATTAGCACCACCAAGTTAATTAATACATTTATCACTTTTCACATAGTTAGTATTTGTACTCTTGAAGTGAGGAAACATAGACCTCTTTCTTAGCAATTTTCAAGTATATAATAGAGCATCGAGTATAGTCACTATGCTATATTTTAGATCCCCAGAACTTACTTCTTTATTTATGCATGATTTTCTCCTAATTATACATACAAGTGGCATTTCTGAGTCATACAGTATATGAGGATCATGAGCTTCACTAATTATTGCTACTTTGCCCTACAAAGTGTACCAATTTATAATTGCATTGTTGGTGGATGAATTTGTTAGTCTTCCTCTTTGCCAATATTTGATTTTTGTCAAGACTTCTTAATCGTTGACCATCTGATGAATATGAAAAGGATCTTGTATTTTCAATTCTCAATTCTCTGATTACTGGTGGGATTAGTTAAGAAGACTATTGGGTTCTTCTTCGCTGAATTTCTTATTTACAATCTCATTGTACTATTGGATCATTTTCTTTTTTCTTACTGATTTGTGGTTATTTATACATTCTGGATATTAATTCATTGCTATTTATAACTTCAAATTGTATGGATTTTCTTTTCATGTTCTTGATAGTACCTTTTCTTGAAATTATGTTTTATATTTAAAATAATCATATTTATTAATGTTTTAAAATTATGAAGGTTTTTTCTTGTTTAAGAAATTCTAACCCAGGGATCTCTGGGTGGCACAGCGGTTTGGCGCCTGCCTTTGGCCCAGGGCGTGATACTGAAGACCCGGGATTGAATCCCACGTCGGGCTCCCGGTGCATGGAGCCTGCTTCTCCCTCTGCCTGTGTCTCTGCCTCTCTCTCTCTCTCTCTCTCTCTATGACTATCATAAATAAATAAAAATTTTTAAAAATGTCATAAAAAAAGGAATTCTAACCTGAAATTATGGATATTCCCTTTTCATTTTGTTTGTTTGTTTGTTTCTTTTACATGTACAAATGCTAAATCTATCTGGAAGTGATTCTTGTATTGTGTTAGGTATACCTATTTTTTCCCAGATCAATCAACCTAGCACCACTTACTTATTTTCTTCACCAACCAATTTTAATGCCACCTCTGTGACACATCAAATTTCCACACATATGTTGGATCTTTTTCTGGACCCCCTATTGTGCTTCACTAGTTTTACTCAAGTGCAAATATTGACTAGCCTTAATTACTGTAATGTTAGAAATGTCTTGGTATCTATTGGGTGCTTTCATTTTCTTATTTTTTTTTCCAAAACTGTGCTTGCTATTTTTGGCTCTTTGGTATTTCATATGAATTCTAGGAACTACTTGTCAAGTTTCAAAATAAATTATATTGGTATTTTAGTTGGAATTGCAATCAATTTAGTAGTTAATTGAAAGAAAAGCCACCCTTTTATTATGTTGCTGAGTATTCCCACTCATGAACATGGCATATTTTGTTATTTGCTTAACACATATTTTGCTACATTTATATCTAGATACATTATGCACTATTTTCTAATTGTTTATTGCAGATATCTAAAAATGCTAAAAATTTATTTTTGTTGAGCATTTACCTGGCAACCTTACTGAATGTTTATACATTCTAACAGCTTATTGAGTCCCTGGATTTTTTTCGAATAAACAATTATATTGAAAACAGCTACTGTAATCCTTATGCCTTTTATTTTCAAATCTATTACTTCACTTTAGACAGTGGTTCAATGTTAAACACAAGGATGCTAACAAAGATCCTTGAAAGGATCTTTGAAATTAACAGGCTTTCCTTTGTTTTATAGTTCTTAAATGTATAGATTTTCTTTTGTTTCCATTGTCCATAGAAAAGGTACATAAGCTACAAATAACTATTTCCTTAAAATGTGGTAAAATTTGTCTACAAAACTGTCTGAGCCTGGTTTTATTTGGGTGAAGAGTGATGGTGGTGAATATTTTTGTTTGCTGATTCCATTTCCTAATTTAATATTAATTTATACATCTCTACTTTGTAATGCGTCCAATTGAGTAACATGTTTTTACCCAAATATTACCCATACCATACAAGCTTTAAATTACATGGGAGTATCTTGCTCATTGTATTCTCTTGCAGTTTTCCAAAATATTTATAATGCATCTCTGATAAATACATCCTGCAAATACAGACATTACATTCTTGGGGCATTTTCTTCCTCCCTCTCAAAATTCATTTATTGCTCTAAATTAATTACTCATATGGACTTCTCTCCTGAGCTCCTTTGCAGTGTTTTCAATTGTATCACAAAGACATTAAATCTGGCTAAACTTCCATTACCTAAATGCAACATTTCTAACATTAAACTCATTGCTACCACCACTATCACCCCAGGAGCACTGGCTCCTGAGCCAGGTCACTGATCATCTTAAGACAGTACTTGTGGCCATTCAGGGGCAGCCCTGGTGGCTCAGTGGTTTAGTGCCGCCTTCAGCCCAGGATGTGATCCTGGATACCTAGGATCGAGTCCCATGCCAGGTTCCCTCCATGGAGCCTGCTTCTCCCTCTGCCTGTGTGTGTCTCTCTCTCAATCTCTGATGAATAAATAAATAAAATCTTTAAAAAAAAAGACAGTACTTGTAGCCATTCAGACTTTAATTGTTTAATTCACTCTTTAACTTTTCTATCCAGTCTCCAGAATTATGGAATCATCATAGTGTCTCCACACTTGTCTATTCCTTTCCATTCCCATTCAGCCACCCCCAAATAGCACCTTAGCATCTCATCTTTTGAACTTCTCTGGCAGCCTTTGAATTTATCATACTGCTTCCATACAGTCCCCTTTTCTAACACATCTTGCTCATCATTCCCACATTAATCTTATATATGTTTGTAATTAAGGGTTTTGGAAGGATTGTGCTACATTTTATGGTTTATGGAACGCATGTGAAATAGAAAAGGCATCACTGGCTCCATCTTTTTCAAATGCAGAACTGAAGTTTCAGATTCCTTTTGAAATTCTGAGTCAATTCAAAATTAAACCAAGGCCGAGTTTATTCCTTTCACAATTCAGAATCCTGATGCATCTAGGTTCTCTTATGATAGGAGCTATGATCTTTGCTATTGTCTCACATAATCTCAAACTCTGTGCTTTGGTGCACATGATACCTAAAAAATGTTGCACTGACACAGAAATACAGCAGTGATGTACTCGATCTGGGAAGCATGTTAGGTGCCTCTGTTGTATTATCTCACTGAGAAAGGAACCACATCTGAACAAACTATTCTTCCACCTTTAGTTACGAAAAATAGATGTCCACCCCAAAAAAAGTTAACATAGGGTTAACTTGGGAGAAACTTTAGCACCAGCAATTTTAATAGAAGATAAATTGGAAACAAAGAGATTCAATCTTGTCTACTCCTACATTTTAATTCTGAAAAGAGATGAAAGAAAAATAATGAAAACACCTACTCTTGGTGAAGTTATCCTCACCTCTCACACACACACATACTTAATTGGTTCCATGATTTATAAAGTGTGATTTTAACTCCTTTTCTACCCACTTATAAGATTACAAATATTAATCATTTTCCATGGTCAATTCTAGGGATTAAAGCCTAGTACTGTGTATCTCCATAAGCAATATGACATCAGATGAAAATGTGCTCTGCTTTTTGTTTCTTCCACCCCCAGCTGTACATATATCATGTTCTGATCTGAAGAGAGAGGAATAAGAGCATCTCTAATGAACTATGCTAGAAAATCAAACAGACAAACAAAATAAAAAACAAAGATAAAAATCCTCTTTGGAAAAACCAAATCTGTGAAAAGCTCCCAGAGAATGAATATTCTTGCATACATAGACTCCAGTTCAAGATATCAGAGGAGAATCTTTATAGTCAAGTCACTGAAGTCAAGAAAGCAGTAATTAAAAACCCACTAAGGTGGGCCAAAGAGTCAAATGGCCCTGGCGATATATACTAAATATAACTGAGCTTCTCTAAGGTCAAACACTTGTTCCATTCTTATTTTAAACATAATCCAGGAGGGCATCTCTGTTCTTCAGACTAACTCTAGTAGGTGGATGGAAGAGACTAAGGCAATAGATGGATGAAGCTGCAAAGCAAGCATGTGTGTGCTATTTAAAGAAGTTGTTTATATTCTAAGTTAAAAAAAAAAGATACCTATTTTCCCCAGCTTGTCAGCCAATTATGTAAAACCTATTTTCTTTACCTCAGTAAAATGAGAAATACAGAACCATCCCAGATATGAGAATATGGGCCAACCTCTTACACGCGAGAAAGGTAGCAGTTGAGGGAATCATATATGTAACACCCTATAAAGTCAGGATAAACTCAGTTATTCTGTAGTAATAGACAACTCCAACATTCGGTAGGGGAATGACAATGAAAATGTATTTTTTGCTCATTCTACATATTGTTTATAGAGAAATGGCTGTCAGGAGAATTTGCACATCAAACATTAACAGAGACATAGATTAAAGGATGCTCCATCTCAAGATATACTTCTAGGACCATTCAGGCAGGGTAAGGAAATACGGCATACCATGCCCTAGCTCTTAAAACGTCTGCCTGGAAGTGATACTCATCACATTCATTCCCATTTCATGGCTTAAATTCAGAAGGAGCAAGTACATGCAATCTTATCATATGCCAAGACAGGAGAAGAACTTGGATAAATGTGAGCAGGCTTAATGACCCCATTTCACTTCATAAAAATTGTGTAAGTCATATCTTTACTATTAACCTCACCCAAAATATCAATATTGCTCTGGACAGGAGCTACTCTAGAGAGAACATACAGAAAAGAAGATGGGTGTGAATGCTACATACCACAAAAGTATCTCCTAAAATGATTCAGGAAATAGAAATATGGCTGATATCCAATTCTATTTTATTTAGTCTTTTCTTTTGCTTGGACTTTCTTCCTTCCTTCCTTTTCAATCAATCAACAAACCTCTTCCTGGTCTATACTCTTGATGTTTTCTTTCTCATATTTTTAAAATATTTCACTTTCAATCCCCTACTGTTACCTTATGAATTTTTTGGAACAAAGTGATATATTCAGTAAAGTCCCTTGAGATATTTTCAAAGCTTTAAAAGCCTTAATGACATTAATTCATTAATTTTTTCCACTCTAAATCATTCTAGGACTTACTAGTTTTGAGCCTTGACTATATTAGGGCAAAGAAAATAAAGATTTAATTCCTGCCTGTGTAGAAGTAAAACTTCTCCTAGAGAAACAGCACATAAACAATGAACTACCAGAAGAAAAAAATAAGAAGAAAAAAGTCCAACATAATATTGTTTCAAGTCCCTATTGTTAATATTAGCTACTGGCATATTCTTAAACCCCCACTGATCATATATGAACAGAAATAGTGTTAAAAGAGGTGACAAAATGGGCTCTTCTGAAGCTTCCTGCTGATGCTTAGCTAATGAAGAACGTAAAAGAGTTATGTCAGCAAATGCAGAATGAAACAAAGCCTTTAGAGGTAGAGAAATAAGTACTTTGCTCAAGGAAAGAGAAAAAAATATTACGTTTTCTTTCAGTTATCTACATAGAAGCAAAAATGAGTTGTTTTCTGTTTTTGTTTTTGTTGTTTTTACTTAGTTATCATAGGTAATTGCAGATACTAAGGAATCAAGCCAGCACACTAAATTAATCAGAATTGTTTGCTCCACTCTTTTGTGCATATACTAAAACACCTACCTGAGCTTTCTTTTTATTTCTTTATACAGCTACACATTGTTACCTTTAGCCCTTTACCTGAATCATGTTCAAAAATTGTGTGTATGTGTGTGTATGTGTGTGTGTGTGTGATTTTTTTTTTTTTAAATTCTTCCTCCATCCTCTGGAGTCTCCTGCAGTGACTGGCTGCCTGGTCTGTTATTACTGCTTCACTAAAGGCTCAGAGGACCATGTGCTTTGGCTGCTTCCAGAAAAACGAATTTTCTGCAAAAACAATTTTTTTTTTTTTAATTCTGACATGGGCCTGAGAGGCTGTGTGAGTACCTGAAGGAACCATCTAATATATCTCCCTGGCATTTGTCAGTGGCTACAAAAAACCTAAAGCTTTAGTTCCACACAATTTTCAAGCAAAGAACACTTGGGTGAAGATGTAACAGTTCATGTTAGTCTATCACAATCACATCTCCATTTGGAGATTCAGCTCAGTGTTCCAGAGCATGCTCTCGTGGAACTAGAAGTCAGAATTTATGAGGTACAAGTTGTAAAATTAGAAAATGAGGTGAGAGAAGATATAAAGTACATGAGGCCACTCTACCAGGCCCTCCAGTTTCAAGGCCACTTTATGACTCTGCTTATCTACTGAGTATATTAACAGAGGCCATTAGATTATAATCACCTATGAGTTTCTTCAGAGCGGTGCGTCACCACCATCCGTCACAGTAGTGGGTAAAAGTAACACTACATTGCAAGGAAACCTGAACCAACATGCTTTCATTAAGTTTCAAAATGAAATCTGGGACATATTATATTAGTGGATATGACTTTTTTCGTTCTTTTAAAGTTAGAGAGGTACCATTTCTTCTGGAAACATAAAAATACTATTATTCAACAGAGACAGTTTCACTATGATTCTTTTATTTATCTATTTTTTAAAGTAAGCTCCATGCCTGGCATGCAGCCCAATATAGGGCTTCAACTCATGGCCCTGAGATCAAGACCTGAGCTGAGATCAAGAGTCAGACACTTCACAGACTGAGCCACTCAGGAGTCCTTTACTACGGTTCCCTTCTAGGTTATTTTATTCCATTCTAAATAGGCAATATTTTCATGATCACCACCATTCTGAGATATACATTTAATAGTGTTCAAAATATTATGGTAGCATAAGCATTGGAATAACAAGCTAGCTTGGGAGAATCATGGCCCCCTAGGAGCTGATAGATTCTAAGTTCAGTCTGACATCAAGTCCCATCTGTGATGATCACTGACTAAAGTATAGTGCTCAAGTAGTGATGGAGTTTCTTAAGATTATCAACTTCACCTGTCTGCTTTTCTACACGCGAAACCAGCCCCCTTGGTACTGCCTTTTCACCTAACTTACAAAATGCTTCGATTATTAAGGACATGACTGCTTACACCCAGGTCAGTCATTATCATTTTCTGGAACTTTAAAAAATTTCTCTTCTAAAAACAAAAGCAGAAGTGAGGAGAAAAGGCTAAATGTTTCTGCAACCTATCCATAATAGAACTGCCCATCCCTTAAACTCCCCACATTTTAAAAAGACAGAAAGAAAGAAAGAAAAAGAAAAGGTAAACAGAAAAGCAGAAAGTCTTTACAACTGCTTTCTCTCCATGTTCTTGCCTGTTCACACCTGATCTGAGAAGCCTTTTACAAATCACTTTACTGACCCTGGCTTTTTGACAACACAAGATCAAAGCCTCTCCAGCTTTGGAGTAACTTTGCCACATAAATAAGTAGAGCACTGGTACACTTTGGGGCTATATAAAGAACCTTTGGCTGAGCAGTAAAAACTGAGTTATTTTTACAGAGGCTGATGTCAAGGGCTAGAGCCAAAGACTTGGAATATTACAATAGGCCAAAAACAAGTGAAAACAAACAAACAACAACAACAAAAAAACCCCAACAATTAGCCAAGGTCTTTGTGATATTTATGTTTAAAGCCTATACCAGCAGGACGACACTTACGAGGTTTATCCAAGTGAGTACACCAATTCTAAGTAGAAGGGTCAGCATAGTTCATCAGTGTTCATCCCTCTCTTCATCATTTATGGGTTCCCTGTTGAACTCTGAATGTTTTCTGAGAACTGAAAATGTGCAACATAAATCTTTGCTGGTCTTTTATCTTTTTATTTATTTTTTTAAAGATTTTATTTATTTATTCATGAGAGGCACAGAGAGAGAGGCGGAGACATAGACAGAGGGAGAAGCAGACTCCTCACAGGGAGCCCGATGCTGGACTCCAACCCCAGACCCCAGGATCACACCCTGAGACAAAGACAGATGCTACACCGCTGAGCCACCCAGGCGCCCCTTTGTTGGTCTTTTAAAACGAGACTTCAATTGATCATCTCAAGGAAAAACAGTACTGGATGAATTCCATCCAGGAACCCCAAATATTGGTAGAATAAAAAATATATTCTCAGAGTACGGAGAAATCTTTTCTAAGCATGATCTTTCTTTATTGAAGTACAAAGGTTTCTTTCATAATTGCTAATTGTGCTTAGTTTTATTGTTATAAGAACCAAATTTTTAGTGAAATGGAAGCCAATATCTTTGTGATTCTCTCATCCTTCCTTTCCTTTCTTCTTGTCACTTGCACCTCCTTTGCCCCATGCCTCTGCAGCACATGCACAGAAAACTTATATCATCTCACACGTTATTTCCTAGCAGGGTTTTTTTTTTTTTTTTTGGCATGATTATTTTCTGCACAAAAGAGTTTATTTCCTGAATATCTGACTCATATTTAGAATCTACCTGTCTGTTGTTTTCTAAAATGCCTTCCAAATATAAGCGCATCTAAAATAATTGTTGATGAGGCACCTGGATGGCTCAGTTGGTGAAGTGTCTGCCTTCAGCTCAGGTCATGATCTCAGTGTCCTGGGATCAAGCCCCACATTGGACTCCTCATTCAGTGAGGGGAGTCTGCTTGAGATTCTCTCTGTCTTGCTCTCTCTCTCTCTCTGGCCCTCCCTCTGTGTGCTCTCTCTCTCTCACTCTCAAATGACCAAATTGATCTTAAAAAAAAAAATCATGGGAACACTTAGCAGGAAGACAAGAGAGAAGTGGAAGAAGACGACGGAGAAGGAGGATAAGATGGAGAAGGAAAGGGGGAGGAGAAGGAGGAGGAACAGGAAACAAGGAGGAGAAGCAATGGTGATAAGTATATCTACACCACAAGTGAATGGAGAAGCAAGGATAATGTAAGATAAAATTCAACTAACCAAGTAGTAGTTCTTATCAGGAATCTTCACTGGGTTGTGTGGGAAGGAAAAAGAAATAGTAATGAGGAAAGGGAGTTGTCAAATCCCTGCTGAATCCAGTGATCCATTATTATGTCTTTCCAACCATTGCAGACATTCAAAAGATAAGGAATAGATGGCAATATAAAAAGAAAAATAGTTATCATATTAAGCAATAATGTATGAGAGTTTTTTGTCTCTTCAAATATTTTAACAATAACTATTAAAAAAAAAACTTTAAAAATACCACTCTTATGGTGTGCTTCACTGGGCAGGATGCCTACAGTGAGGGCAAAACATCAAAGCAGTATCCCTGAGACGTTAAGAGAGGAACTTGAAAAAGCTTGACATCAGGTGATTTTTTTAATTGCCACAGTATATTGTCATCACCATTATGGGCATGTTTTAAAGAGGAAGGAATACATGGGGCTTTCCAGAGAGTCAAATTTCATTACCCAAAACAATTTCTGAGTCAATTTTTATACTTCTATCAAAACCACTTAAAATAAATGTGGTCTCATAAACAAACTTTTACCTGGATTACCAAGAGGGTGTCAGTGTGAGGATGGGGAGTGTGGTTCAGGGGTCATACCCCAGGAAAGGGTGGAAAGGAAGGAGAAGGAATCTCCTTTAAAGTTTTGAATAATCTTTATCCCCAAAAAAGTGAGACTGTCAATGTAGGGTAGGGGTCTCCAGTAGTAGCTAAAGGTACTTCCTTAGCTATCAGGTCACCTTTTACTACTAACCACATAAACCTGGAGTAAAAAAGAGTCCATATAAATCCTCCATAAGCATCCACTCTCACACTCACACATTTGTCATCACTCTGTGTGCAGAGCAGAGTAGTCTTATTGTTCAGGAGGTTCTGAACAGAACTTTTTCTAAACACACACACACACACACACACACACACACACACACACACACCAGAAAATGAATGAAAATTTCTCCCATATTCCTTCTACCCCCGCAAATCAGTGATAAACAAATACTAGTAGTGCCAATGATTCTGTAGTTATAAATACCATTAAGTCATTTTGATGTCATTGGAGATCGAGAATACAAACAAGATGGAGGGACAAATGGTTTTAAGAACTTGAAGGGCCCCTAAGTTATCTGTTTATTTCAAGAAGTGTTGCAAATGGGAAAAGGAAATCTCTTCAGAGGAAATTTGTTTCCACAGTATTCTTTCACATAAAAATAAACCAAAATATCAACTTCATTTTAAAAGCTGCTGTATACACAGATATGCACTTAACCTCTATAAATGCAACAGTCCTGGAGGAACTTTATATCTATGTTCTTTGGTACTATTATCATCTTTCAACCCAGGATGCTCCAACAAAGTGATTGGCACATAGCAGAGGTTCAAAGTTTTTTTTTTTTTTTTCTTTTTAATGTACCTGAGCTGTAACTAGAGTGGATATACGTACCCACATACATATAGTTATTGAAGTCATTATAAAAGTGATTAATACCCCCTCAGAGATCATTCAGTTTCCAAAGTATTTGCCAGAATGAGTGGGCCCTGAGACCACAGGGGAGCTGAGGGCCGGATAAGGTCCAGTTTCCACCTCCCTGTCACAGCCCTGCACACTATTATTATTTACTGAAGGCCAGTGATTTGCTTGGCACTGCATGGCTCGCAGGGGGAAGCTCTGTCTCTGCCCAGTGGGGTTTGAAGAACAAGGCTTGTAAGACATAAAAGACAAGTAAGAACTGGCAAGACTGAGGAGCAATCTAAGCCTGTGGCTTAAAATACCATTAAAATAATCATTAAAACCAGGCATCTAACACGCCCCATGATCTAGGCCAAAAACAGAGAAAATGTAAGATTTTTCATCCTGTAACCACAGGCTCTTTTTGTAATTGATAGGCATCAGGGAAAGGAGGGATAAAATCCTTCCTAGATATTCTAGGAGAGAGTAGCATGGTCCTGAATATTGTTATTATATATCATGTGCCCACAGTTTCATGGCTAATGTTGAGTTATATACAAGAGTGATACATGATTGAGATAGTTTCAACGGGCCAAGCAATATTCGCCATGCTATCCAGGATATAACTTGCAAAGACTATTACTTATTGAAGACACTGAAGCCCAAGCTGACATCCCATAAAATACCATGTAAGGGTCATAGATGACTTCATCATCTAAAGAAAGACATGTCCTCCAAATGCTAATTCCACAACTATGGAAAGCATGTAAGTTTTCCTGGGGAAAGATGTCAGGAGGTGTGTTAGGCATAATAACTTCCAAAGAAGTGCATGGCTTAATCCCCAGAATGTATGATTATCTTACATTAAGTGGCAAGAGCATCTTTGCAGACATGAGTAAGGATCTTAATATGTGGAAATTATCCTCAGTCACAATGGTCCTTACTATGAGGAGGCATGAGGGTCAGAGCAGAATAGATGTGAGGAAGGGAGCAGAACTGAAGTGCTATGAGAAAGGGACCACAGGTGAGGAATACAGGAGACCTATAGAAGCTGGAAAAGACAGGGGAATGAATCCCCCCCTAGAACCTTCAGAATGAATGCAGTCCTGTCAACACCTTGGTTTTAAGACTTCTGACTTCCAGAGAAGTAAGATAATATATGTGTTTTATTCTAAGCCACTAAGGTTACGGTACTTTGTTATAGCAGCAATGGGAAACAAATATAGAGGGATTTAAAAAAAATCATCCTTTAAAATGGTCTCGTGGTTACAGGATGAAAACATCCTTTAAAATAGGCATTCCTAAAAAAAAAAAAAAAAAAAATAGACATTCCTAAGGTTCTGTTGCATATTCTGAATGCTTCAGGAAGCATCCAAAGACACTTTAATAGTGAACAGGTCTTCCACATTTTCCAAGAACACATTAACCTGTGACTATAAGGTATGTTAATAGTATTTCTATGTTTAAGACACTATCTATAGAAGTTCCGGAAAATAGCACTTCTCTCTCCCAAAATGGCTCTGTACTCATTCAGAACACTCCAGGAATGTGCTACGTATTGTAGAAGGTTGGTTTAACATTCAAAAGATTATTCATTCAAGCTCATCATATTAACAGAATAAAGAAAAACACCATATGATCATCACAATAAATACAGAAAATAAAAAAGACAAAATCTGATACCTATTCATGATGCAAACTTTCAGAAATTAGGAACAGAAGGAAATTTCTCCAACCAGTTATCAGCCTTTGATGGAAAAACAATTATACTAATATTATTTTTAATGAACAAAGAAGCAATGCTTTCCCACTGAGACTGGAAACAAGGCAATAGTTTCTACTCTCACTATTTCTACTAAAAATTTGCTGAAGATCCTAAGCTAATTCACTAAGAAGAGAAAAAAATAAATGGCATGTATATTGCAAGAAAAGAAATAAGACTATTTAGAAATGACAATCATCTAGCTAGGATATTCCAAATAATTTACAAAACAAGCTAGAAGCTACTAAGCAGGTTTATCAAGATCATGGGAAAAAATTAATATAGAATTATAAACTATTTTTCTATATAGCAGCAATAAACCATTGTAACTGAAATAAAAATAGCATTTTGACTGCAATCAAATATCTAAGTATAAATTTCACAATATATGTGTAAGACCTGTACACTGAAAACTACAAAACATTGCATAAAGAAACTACAAAACAAAGCTTAGAACTAAATAAATGGAGAATTATAACATGGCTATAAATTAGAAGACTCAATATTGTTAAAATGTCTATAATTTTATCTGTAAACTTAAAGCAATCCCAACAAAAATAACAGCGGGCATGTTTTTTAGAAACTGATGAAGTAATTCTAAAATGTATATGGGTATTTAATGAACCTGAAAGAGCAGTTCAGTGGGAGAAAGGATAGTCTTTCATACAAAGAGGGAAATAGGGTAAGAACAAATATTTATTAATATAAAAAACAAACCTTAACTCTTACCTTCCATCATGTAAATATTAACTTGAAATGCAGCAGAGAACTAAGCATACAAATTCAAAACATAAAACCTTCGGAGGAAAGCACAGGAGAAATTCTACAACCTTGGAATAGGTTAGGATTTCTTAGATGAGTCATAGCACTTTGAAAGATACTGATGAGAGAATAAAATAGTCAACAGACTGGAAGAAAATATTTGCAGTGTATGTATCTGACATAGGAATTATATCTAGAACACACAAAAAAAATGAAATTCAATCGCATATCAAATAATCCTATAAAAATACGCAAACACTGTTCTACACACTATCAGACATTTCACAAAAGAAGGTATACAAATAGCCAATAAGCACATAAAAATAGGTTCGGCATTATTACTCAAGGTAATGAAAGTGATTTAAACCTACAGAGAATAAATAAATAAATAATAAACCTACAGAGAGATACACCCTGGAATGACTAAAATTAAAAAGAATCTCAACACCAAGACTTAGCAAGTATGTGAGACAATCACTACTCTCACATACTGCCAGTGGGAATGAAAAATGGTACAATTCCATTGGAAACAGCTTGTCGGTTACTTATAAAGCTAAGCATTCATTTACCATGGGACATAGTGATCCAATATTACATATTTAACAAAAGTAAACATAAACATCTATCTGCAAAAAGATTAGTGCATGAATGCTCTTAACAGCTTAATTTGTTATAGCTCCATGTTGGAAACAACCCAGTGTCCATCAATAGGTGACTGAATAAACAAATTATAGTATATCCATGCAAAGAAACACTAATCAACAATTAAAAGGGATAAATTAGAAGCACACAACAATTGGGAGGAATCTCAAAAACATTAGCTGAGTAGTAAAAGCTTTACACAAAAAGTATGCACTCTGAGCTTTTAATTACATGAAACTCTAGAAAAGACGAGTCTAATTAGTGTCTGCCTCTGGCCAGAGGTTAGCAGGGAATTGTCTGGAAGGGGACAAGATCTTCGAGGGTAAAAGAACTATTCTACGTCCTGCTTGTGGAGGTGTCACACAGATAGATACACTTCCCAAAACTTAACAAGATGTACACTTAAAAATTGGTGCAATTTGGGGGATCCCTGAGTGGCTCAGCGGTTTGGCTCCTGCCTTTGGCCCAGGGCGTGACCCTGGAGTCCCAGGATCGAGTCCCGTGTCAGGCTCCCGGCATGGAGCCTGCTTCTCCTTCCTCCTGTGTCTCTGCCTCTCTCCTTCTCTCTCTATATCTATCATGAATAAATAAGTAAATAAATCTTTAAAAAAAGAATAAATTTAAAAAAAAAATTGGTGCAATTTATTTTATGTAATTTACACATCAATAAGGTTGATATGTTTTTTTTTTAAATCTTCCTAATACCAAAAAACATAAACATCTACGAAGTCCACATCCTCATACTCTACCTGTGTCTTCATGTCAGAGTTGTTGGCTATAATCCATTCTTGGATGAGTTCCTTTTCACGTGGTTGGTGTCCAAACA
Source organism: Canis lupus baileyi (assembly GCF_048164855.1). Classification (NCBI taxonomy): domain Eukaryota; kingdom Metazoa; phylum Chordata; class Mammalia; order Carnivora; family Canidae; genus Canis; species Canis lupus. Next base: position 353,794 of record NW_027326430.1, on the reverse strand, counting down.
GTTTAAGCGAACAGAATCCTGAGTGCAGGGGGACCTCCTGAACCCTCCAGTATGTTCAGCCATATGAGAATTTCCAGAAAGTATAGGATTCTTTTTCTACTCAGGCCTTTATGACAGGTATTCAAGCCTGCAGCCTAAGGACTAAAAGCTGGTGACAAAAGGTTGGTATTTAAGGAATGACGGAAACAGGAAGAAACAAATGTCTGGAGAAAGTTTTTAACAGACCTTCAGTGATGAGTGATTTCCAGTGACCAGTATGTTGCTACATCAAAGTGTCCCTGAATGCCTTTGAAGGAGGTTATTTCTGTCTACTCAAAGATGTTATGAAATGCTACACTTGGTGATAACAGTTACTACTTTTCCACCCCCTCATTGGTATAGAATTACAACACAAGGGGATAACAATTAAATATTATTAGAGCCCGTGGTTTCCATGGTAAGAATACATATCTTCAAGACTTTAGAAACACTGAAAGTGGGTGGCATTGCTGAAAAGTTCACTATGAAATGACAACCAAAGTCATGAAAAAATAAATGGTCTTTCCATCAGATAATGGACATCGGGTCCAGTTAGAATGCTGTACTATCTTAAAAGGTTTTTTGACTTTCCAGATCTTCACTAATTTTTTTTTAAAACATTTCTCTGAATCACCTCTGTGTAGACCAGAGTCAACACTGAACAACAGGCAAACAGTAGGTCAATAAAATTAACTTTTTCTCCAGTTAATGATATACATTTCTTGATTATTTGTACAAAGCAAGGAAAGTCACAGGGATCTTCTAAAAATGGTTGAATATAAAAGTGTCATTTCTATCATAGCTAAAATACTTTTTGTGTGTGTGTGCGCGTGCATACAGTTCATTTACTGTCCTCATTCCAGTGTCGTTTCATAAAATGATGCTCTCAGGGTAGCAGTAAAAAGAAAAACATTAGACCCATAGAGAAAACCATAGGAGATTAAGAGTTTTCCAGGAAAATGTCAAAGTGGACAGCAAATGTAAGAATAATGGAAAGATGACTATCTGGGGATCTTTGGGGACAGAAACGTCTAAGCAGCATCAAAAACGTGTTATCATGATTCCTGCTGGTAACATGAGCCAACTTCAAAGCTTCCCTTGGTGGATTACGCCAAGAGGGGCCATTATCAGAAAGGAGTAGTTAATTAGAGTGAATTATTAGAACGATCAACCTGCCTTGAATGCAGGACAGCTGCTGAGTCACACTATAAAAATGAAATGGGACCAACCACACATATACCCATGTCGTTAATAATTTCTGTTTGAATTGGATATCTGATTTTTTAAAGTGACATTGGGGGAAAAAAGTAATCACATTGTTTAGCGCACTTACATGATTCTTTCTCGATGAATGTTAATCCTTCATGCTGTCAATCAATATGCTCTTATGGACATTTTAAACATTACAACCCCGGTTTTCTTGGTGCACATTTTTAATTTCCATCATAAAAATAGCCATCGTCCTCAGATATACGTTTTAACTCTATCGGTAGTACTTGCAATACTTGGAGTCTCACTATCCACTACTTTATAAAGGGGAATTTAGACCGAAGGTCGTGATATAATAAAATCGTTTTCTTAGTCACTCTGGAAAGGAACTTGAAAGGAACAGGTGCATCGTCTGGGAGGAAGCCTGAGGTGATAGTATAAAGACTGCTTTCCCGTCTTTCTTTCCTTTTTTCTTCTATCTGTTCTTTTCTCCCTCAGTAGGTTTCTAAAAATATCACGAGAAAGTAATCTGATGCAAACACATGCATCTTACTCTAGGAAAAACACAAACCTCAATTATGAAGATGCATAATGACATCAGCAACTAATAAAAGAAGCCATGCTGCATTACATTCTTTCCTCCATCCTCGGTGTGCACGCATCTGGGACCTTGATAAGCTGTCACAGGTTAAGGAAGTAAACAGATGTCGGCTGTTGATAACAATCTATGGTGAACTTTGAGAGCCGGTGGTGATTTGCCCAGTGGCTCACTCCTTATCGGAATGCCTTTATATATGCTCACCTGGGTAAGCGCTCCAGCCTGCCCGAGCAACTTTCATCTGGCATCAATCGTGGCCATAAAACAAGCCTATGAAGTAATATAACAGCCCAGGTGTCTACAATTTCCAACTTCCACATCACCTGACAGCATGCAACTGCCTTCAAATCAAGGCTTCCCTATCTCTATTTAAGGACAGTGAAGAGAATTCTAAGAGTTGTAGCCTAGTCCCGGACATGCTTACGGTTGAATGAAACACTCTTACTCATTTCCCAGAAAGTCAGCAAGCGCTGTGAGTGATCAAAGTGGAATGACATACTCGAGGAGTATAAAAGCGACTGGACTAATATCAGCAATGCAGCTTGCATAACCAGCAAATGCCTGATCTTGAAAAAGATTGTCTTGACTTGTGAATGTGTTCTTCATTCAACAGCTAGCAGAGTATGCTGGTGGTACCCAGATTTGTAAGCCTCAAATGTCTAGAGAGCTTTTACATTGCTGGAGATAAGGCAGCAGTTAAGATCAAAAACACTTCTTGTTGGGCCCATATTTTTGTCCTGGGTCTTAATACATGTAAATAACGCAGAAAAGTCGGTATTTATGTGGTTTTTTAAAGTTGGACAAAGAGAATTAGATGGAGGTGGTGGTTGCACAACATTGTGAATGTACTAAATCCACTGAACTGCATTCTATAAAATGGTTAATGAATGCGAATTTCTGAAGAAAAGCAAAGATCAAAATTTTGAGAGAAAAAAGAAGTAACTGAGGTATTAAATCCAAAACACTCTAGGGGAAAATTTTTAATCAATTAACTCGCTCCACAAGCATTTTTTTGCACACTTAGTTAAGAGCCAGGCCCTTTAGTATGGGGCTTAGAAAATTAAGGTACTTATATTCCCATGTCCTTAAATCCCCTAAGCATTTATGAAAGAATTCCTTCCTTCTTCCTCTTCCTTCCTTCTTCCTCCCTCCCTCCCTTCCTTTCTTTCTTAATCAAGTCTTCTGGGAGAGAAAAATCTTCTTTCCTGTTTTATCAAGCTGAGGGGCCCAGGGTTACTGAACCTGGATTCAATCCTGGCTTGCCCCCTTTCTAACTCAGCAATTCTAAGCCAGGTTTTTAACCTAAGCCTCGGTCTTTTCATGTGAAAGTGAAGATAATAAAATCATCAACCTCATAAAGATATTTCAAGGATTTTATTAAATAGTACAGGTAAAGCATTGAGAATAGTACTAGTATTAGAAATAAGTTAATATCAGGCTTGATTCTTGCAATTATTAGTATGTGACTTTCTTTCATCCTTTATGTCAATTTGGCATTTTTAAAATATTTTTTGGATTCCTTAATTTCTTAGCACACTTCCATGATTATACAATATATGTTTTAATGATGATCAATCAGCAGCTCTCAATTAATTTTTTTTTTTTTTAATGATAGTCACACAGAGAGAGAGAGAGAGGCACAGACACAGGCAGAGGGAGAAGCAGGCCCCATGCACCGGGAGCTCAATGTGGGATTCGATCCCGGGTCTCCAGGATCGCGCCCTGGGCCAAAGGCAGGCGCCAAACCGCTGCGCCACCCAGGGATCCCCTTAAATTTTTTTTCACTTTCTAAATTTGGCATATCTTGCTAGACTAGATGGACCTTGGAATGATAACAGGTTAAGAGCTAATTCCTTCCTTTGCCTTCAAGTTTTCCCTGAATATTGCTAAGAAAAACCTCATTGATTTCTAGTCAGCTGAGAAAATTTTGTTATCTCCTAAGTGAGCTTCAATACCATGCGAAATAGTCTTCAAGCTAGTGCAGGCTTGGGGAGAGGATAGGATAAAATAAATACATCTATCTCTAGTTGCAGTTTATTTTATTTTATTTTTTTATCTTTACTCTTTTGGAAAAGCAACTTTTTGAAGTATAATTTGCATGTAATAAAATGTCCTTTTTCAAGGTTACAGTTGCTGAGTTTTAATAAATATTTACTCTTAGGTATAACCACCACTCCAATCGAGATATAGAACATTTCCGTCACCCCCCAAAAATGCTCCTGTGCCCCTTGGCAGTCAACTCTACTTTATGCCTGGCCCCAGACAACTATCTGTTTTCTGACATTTATGTTAGCATAGTTTGGTCTAAAACAAAGGATTTGCAAACTATGACCCATAAACCAAATGTGGCCTGCTATCCTTTTTTGTAAGGCTCACAAGCTAAAAGATATTGTAGTTGTTTTCCATGTTGAAATGTTTTGAAAAGAAAAGACAGAAATAAAAGAATAATATTTCATTACACATGAAATATTTATGAAATTAAAATTTCAGTGTAAAAAACAAAGTTTTATTGAAATTCAGCTATGGTCATTCATTTACATACTGTCTATGACTGCTTTTAGGCTATGATGGTAGAATTAAGTAATGGCCCATAAAGATTAAAATGCCAGCTTCTTGGTCCTTTACAGAAAATGAAATCCTGTAGTATATATAGTCTTTTGAATTTGTATTCTTTTGCTCTGTGTAAGTTTTTGAATTCCATGCATACTGTTGCCCGTAACAGTAAATCAACCTTTCTGTTGCTTAGTAATATTCCATTTTTCAAGTACACCACAATTTTTTTTTTATTCATTCACATCCCGATGTACATTTGAGTTTTCTCCATTTTGGGACTGTTATGAATTCATATGTTATAAGCATTCTGATACAAGTCTTCTTGTGCACATCTGTTTTCATTTCTCTTGGGAACCATAACTAGGAGTGGACTCATTGGATCACTTAATAAGGGTGTAGGTAACTATAAGAACTACTGTGAATAAGAGTTCCACTTGCTCCTTGCCTTTTGCTAATAATGGCAAAACTTTAAAATGTGTGTTCTTAGGGATTAAAATGGCAAGCATTTCCAAGCAAAAACACATACCCTAACTTGGGTTCACTTCTTGAATTATTCATATTGTTCTAACTTTTAATTATGCTTGCATTTCTACATTTCCTATCTTGTTTTCAGATAAAAATATTTTCCTTGGACTTCCATTTAACAAACATATGCCTTTAGAGATGGCTGAAATGTACTGTTTTTTTTTCCAATTCAGGTAATGTTACCATAGATTAGGGTCAGCATACATTCTCTGAAGTAGGTAATTAAGCTTTGCAAGCTGCCATGCTCAGAGTTTTCTAAATAGTTTCCTTAGAAATATCAATTAAACACAGGTCTATCTGGAATAGTAAAGAATAGACAGCTTTCAAGACACAGCTACCACTCTCTTAGTGAGTGACAAGTAGGGCGATGCTGGGGTCTGCTCCTGCCAGTTCAGAGAGCTGATTATTAAACATTCATGAATTTTCTCAGATGAATGCTAAACCATTGGTAGCTTGAGTGGGCCACAGTGGGAGTATCTACACCATTAAAATCAGTAAATACTTTTTTTCTAGAGAGCAGATTTACCTGTATACTACTGGCAGCAACCCTTCTGAATCACTAGTGCTTATGCAATCTGCATGCATAGACTTGATAGTACATGAGCTAGTATAAAAATAAATCCACCAATCATAATCTCCAGAGACTCTGGGAAACAACCTGCCACCCCGCTTTCCCATGATAATATGCAATATCCATATTTTTGTCTTGCTTGTAATCTAACTCAAAACTTAGAAATCCTCATCATAAATTTAGAAATCCAATAAGTTTTTATAACCCATACCCAGAAGGCAGGAAAAACTATCAAATATGTATATATAAGAATTGCTGCATATTTCTGGTCTTATTTTTCCTGTTGCTATACAAATATACATTTTAATTTTTCCTTGAATGTAATTAGATTACAAAGTCTCCCATATTTTTTAGAGTTTAACATTTTGCCCTCACTGTGTGTATAACAATTTCAGATGATAACTTCTGTCTGATTTTTACTTTTGTGAATTCAGTTGGATTATTATGCAGGTCAGTCACATGTCAAATCTGGCCCCCAATCACTGCCCTGCCATGACCTTTTTTAAAAAAAATATATTTTAAGGGTTATAAATGAAGAAGAAAAAAGAGAAGGAGGAGGAAGAAGAATATAGGATGGCAATCATGTGGTCTGCAAATCTGGTCCTGTATAGAAAAAAAGGCTTGCCAAATCTGTGGTACAGAAAATCAACACGGTATGAACATTTTATAATCTATTTAACAGTTTGTATACTATAGCAATAATATAGGATGGGGGACAAATTTTATTCCCATATATTCTTTATTTAATGACAAAGAAATAAGTGCATAGGAAAAAAAGAGCAACAGGTTTAATGGAAATCCGCTTGTTTTCTCTCTTCAGAACTATCTTTCTCTCAACTTTTTTTCATTTTTTATAGGTGAGAATACCATGTTAGAATCAAGAGAGGCTGAATGAAGCAGGAAATAATTAATTCTCAATGTCTCTCACTTACAACCATGCAAACAGTCCTCAAATATTCATGAGTTCTAGATTTTTAACTTCTGTGGCAAGCAGCGTACCACAAATTTGAGATACAGTCTTCTACATAGAAATTCTGTGCTTCCAGTGTTTACCTGTTCAATTCAAAATAATTTATTGAGGATCTGCTATACTGTAGGCACTATACTACTGATCTGAAAGCAGTCCAGATACACATTTAGCTGTAATTTAAAAATTAAACATACAACTATACTGTAAATGATCCATCTTATTCAGCTAGTCCTCCAAACATCAATGTCTTCTCATATTTAACACTCTACCAGTTCAAATGATAATTTGCATTTACAAAGGAGATATTTGGCTAACCCATTGACAGAAGAGACCCAAGATGGAAGTGTTCCTTTACTCTTACTACTGTTCTCTCAACCTTCCCAAGAAAGCAAATAACAGCCCCTCTGAGTGCAGGTAGCTATTGATGGACATAAGTGCCAATCACAAAAGTTGGGGTCTTGGTTCTGCTTCAGGTTACAAGCACTCCAAATCAAATGTATGTGACTTACATGACATCTGAAATATATAGTTGGAGAGGCAGCAGTAGGAAGAACAGGGAAAGGGCATTCTAGACAGAAGGAATACAAGGGCAGGCTGGAGACAAAAGGCATGGGCCAGCCTGAGGATCTGGAAGGAAGAAAGGCCTGCATGGCTTGTGTGCAGTGAGCAAAAGGACAGCAGTACAGGATGAGCTGGGCATGCACTGGACCACGTGTGGGCTTTCAAGCCATACAAACAACTTAGATATCACTAAAGAGCAATTTGAAATCATCGCAGGGTATTTTGAGAAGTGAAAGGATCTGGAGTCCCTGGGTGGCTCAGTCAGTTGCACATTTGCCTTTAGCTCAGGTCATGACCCCAAGGTCCTGAGATCAAGCCCGACATCAGGCTCCCTGCTCAGTGGTGAGCCTGCTTCTCCCTCTCCCTCTGCTGCTCCCTCTGTTTGTGCTCTCTCTCTCTCCGATAAATAAATGAAATCTTTTTTTAAAAAAGTGATAGAATCTGATTATATTTTTGAAAATGCACACCCTAGAGTGCTCACCATAGAGTGGCTGCTCTATGGCAACTGAATGAATGGTAGCTGAGCAGAAGAACGAGAAAGTCCTCATGTTGGAAGGTTATAGCAGATAGTGCCGACAACAGATAATGCTGGCAATGGAGAAGCAAGCAACACACTCCAAATATATTTTTGAGTTATTACTATCAGATTTGGGCAACGGTCTGGTGATGCTTTATTTTTGCTATGGAATTAAATGAGAATTCATTCATGAAATCTTGCACGGGAAAGTAATCCTAGTGTTCCATGTCAGTCTTTTAAACTACATTTCATGTTTTGAAAGAAAGATGTCATTGTTTTCTTGCACCACTACTGAATAGTAACTGTTATGCACTGAATAATTGTGTGCCCCCCAAAATTTATATGTTGAAATTCAATCTTCAATGTGAGGATACTTGAACCTTTGAGAGGGAATTAGGTCATGAGGGTAGAACCTTATAAGCAAACTTATAAAAAGAGGCCAGAGATATAGCCTGCTATTTTCCCACCATGTCAGGATACAACAAGAAGTCAGAAGTCTACAACCCGGAAAACCCTCACCAGAACTCTATAATACTGGTCCTCTGATCTTGGACTTCCAGCCTCCAGAACTATGAGAAAAAAATTTCTATTGCTTCTGTAAGCCATCCAGTCCATGGTCCAAACTGACTAAGACAGTAACTAATACTTTCTTTTACATAAAGTTGGTACTCGATACTTTCTCACAGAGCAGAGATATGGTGACCATGGGCAAGTACTGACCAGATATTCCTTCAAGACAGACTCTGCTACAAGGAGTGTTGTAGGCTGACAGCCTCCATGTGCTTCATCTCTCTGACTTGTCACAATGTTCCCAACTCCCCATGGGCTTTTTTCAACCAATGACTGAACACAGCACAGATAATGAAGCAAGACCACTACTGCCTGACATGCAACTCTTCTAATGGGCAATCTCAGTGTTAAAACTGCCTACCAGCCTGACCAAGCTTTTCTCAGAGCTGTGTCGCATCAAGAGTCTCATCTTACTCAAAGTTCCTTCCTTCCCTCTGTCCTTTCACAAACATAAAACCTGCATCGTGTCCGGAGGTCCTTCCCTCCTACTCCTGATCCCTCTCCTTTTTATTCTCCCTAAGTATTTCAATCAGTACATTTCTGATCTATCTAATTCTGTCTTGGCACCTGCTTCATTAAAGATTACAAGTTAACACTAGAGATGATTATAAAGATTGACCTTATTTCCATGTGATGTAGTGCTGCTACCTCCTAAAGAGAAAATTAGCAATAATAACCAAATAATTAATGATCAAAGAATCCCACAAGGAAAAAGAGAACCTGAGAAAAGATAGAAGTTCTGTTTTTTTTTAAGCTGGGAAGTAAACGAACAGGTGGTGATGATTTCGTATACCAGGGAAAGCTTAACCCTAAAGTGATAGAACAAAAGGCCAAAATGTAATTTCATTGACCATACAATGTCCTCTAAGTCTCAGGAAATGGCAGCACAGTGACTTCTGGTATTGAGGGTGGAGGTAGGGAAAAAAAGATAGGTAAGAAGTCAACCTATACAAAATTATAACTGCTATTCCCCACCAGAATCACTCCCCTTCTGAGTAAGAAGTAGTTATGTCTCTACCTGCAACAAGCCTACTATGTCCTATCCGGCATCATAGTAGGAGACTTAGAGTTCTAGAGATAGTGAAGCAGAAAGTCCCTACACTGAGTCAGGCCCATTGATGAGAAGGTACTTCTTGATTTTCTTTGTTCACTTAAATTCTAGAACATTGGAAGCCAGAAGTCTACCTTACTTACATGTAGGGAATACAACGTCTCTTTAATGGAAAAATCAACAATACCAAGAATAAAGATTTAAGTACTATATTTAGGCTTCTACAAGGAAATTGCCTCATCAGAATCATTACACAGGAAGACCACACTTAAAGAACTTCAACAGTCTAGGGTCCCAGGCACCAGGCATTTGAAAAAGGAACATAATGTTAAAAATAGATTCAAAATAAGGACATCTGGCTGGCAGAGTTGGTTGAGCTTCCAACTCCTAGTTTCAGTTCAGATCATGATCTCAGAGCCCTGATCTCAGGGGGGTAAGATCAAGCCCCATGTCAGCCTCTGTGCTCAGTACGGAGTCTGCTTGAGATTCTTTCCCTCTCCCTCTACCTGTCCTGCCCCCTGCACCCTCTCTCTCTCTCTCTAATACATAAATACATCTTTAAAAAATAGACACAAGAGATGCTTGGGTGGCTCAGTGGTTGAGTGTCTGCCTTCAGCTCAGGGTGTGATCCCAGAGTTCCTGGATCAAGTCCCATATGGGGCTCCTTGCATGGAGCCTGCTTCTCCTGTCTCTGCTGTCTCTGCCTCTCTCTGTGTCTCTCATGAATAAATAAGTAAAATATTAAAATAAAAAATAAATATAAAAATAGGTACAAAATAAGCAAGCAGGAGACATTTGGTGGTATAAGTATTTGGAGTAATAAAAAATAGCAAAAATATTTTCAAAGAGGTAATATATCTAAAAAAAAAGAACAGAATTCTAGAAGAAAAGTATCTTCAGAGTACATAAAAGGGTTTTGGAAATAAAAAAAGAATGAATTTTTTAAAACTTCAGTATAAAGTCTGGGAGATGAAGTCGGTGAAATAAAAAAAGAGAAAGAGAGAGACAACAGATAAAATGGTAACAATAGTAGAAAGGGAATAATCAGATAAACATTCCAAGACAACATCCTCAAATAGGAGATCCATCTCCAGACTTAGAAGGATTCAGAGTCCACAGAATAGTGACTGAAATGGACCCATACCTAAATATACCATTGTGAAATGTCAACTCTTATGACCAGCAAAAAATCCTATAATTTTGTAGTAAGAAAAAGTGAGTTTTATATAAATGTCATGAAGTCTGTGATAATAGATTTTCCAACACTACCTCTAAATGCAGGAGACTATGAAAAAATGTCTTCACAATTTTTTGAAAAAATTATCTCGACAATAAAATTTATACATCGTACTAAATTTTAAATTTAGTGTTAAAGGAGAGTCAAGACATCTTGATTTGAGTTCTAGAGAATAGAAAACAAACTTGGAAGAGGTGAGGGAAACCAAGATGATGTTTAAGAAAATTTTTAATATAGCAGCTGTGCACCAGTATAGTTAGCAATCTTTTTTTCTTAAATTATTTTGGAGGAGAGAGGGGCAGAGAAAGAGAGAGAGAGAATGAGAATCTGAAGCAGGCTCCATGTGTAGTGTAGAACCTGACACTAGTTCAGTCTCACAACCCTGAGATCATGACCTGAGCCAAAACCAAAAGTCAGATGCTTGACTGACTGAACAATCAGGCACCGCAATAGCAATCAATCTTGATTAGAGTATGTCAGAATGTTTTGGAAGATCATGTCAGAAGATGAAATTAACAGATTATCAAATGTCTATAATCATATTGAGAATCTTATACAGACCTGAGACAAAAATTGGGCTTGAATTATCAAAACAAAGGAAAAAAATAAAGAAAATGGCTGTCACCAAAAAAATTATAAAGGAAAAATGAACATAGTATACTATATGACTCAGCTGTGACTAATATTTTCAGTTATGATGGGATATAGAAATGAATATTGGGGACACCTGGGTGGCTCAGCTGTTGGGCACCTGCCTTCGTCTCAGGTCGTGATCCCAGGATCCAGGATTGAGTCCCACATCAGGCTCCATGTGAGAAGCCTGCTTCTCCCTCTACCTATGACTCTGCCTCTCTCTCTGTGTCTCTCATGGATAAATAAATAAAGTCTTAAAAAAAAAAGAAGTGAATTGGTCTAGTAATAAATACCAAATCATCTCCTGGAACAAAGAGAAGATAGGATTCTTTAGTCTAAGGATAAGGAAAAGAATAATCAAATTACCATATTCCATTTATAAGAGTTCAAGAAATAATTCTTCAAAATGAAAAAGGAATAGTGATATTTTCAAACATTAACTGGAAATATGTAGATAAATATTGGAAGAATCTGCTAAAAGAGGGTTGAGATTGCCTTGGAGGGAGCAGTCTTGGTGGCAGGAAATAGCTGTCTCCAACAAAGCGTCAAAATGCAGAAAATCACTCAACACACACCCAAGATTCTTTTTTTTTAAAGATTTTATTTATTTTAGAGAGAGACAGAGTGTGAGTAGGGGGACCAGCAGAGGGGGAAAGAGATGGACAAGCTGACCCCATGCTGAACATAGAGCCCTACGTGGGGTTTGATCCTGTGACCCTGAGATCAAGACCTGAGCCAAAAACAGGAGTCAGATGCTTAGCCAACTGAGCCACCCAGGCGCCCCCAAGGTTATTTTCTTAATATTCATACTATTGATCATATAATTAGAGTGGTCAATCAGGTTTGCCTAATAAACCCAGCTCTGGGAAGCTCTTACTGCTTGAGGCAGATATATTGATAATGATTATGGTAGATGTGACAATACTGTTGCTTTCAATTTATTCAAGGTAAATTGCATGAGAGAATTGAGGTGGCTTTTGAAGAAAAAGAGGCATAGGAGAGAATTACGACAAGTATAATGGATGGCATGCAATTATGTGTATTCTTTTTACATTTAGCTTATGGATTGAACAAGGAAAATCTGTAATTTTATTTTTAGGTCACTAATTTTGAAAGCCACTATATCCTTTTTCTTCCCCAAAGACACACACAGCACAGATAAAATTAAGATAAATTGAAAAGGAGCATCTATGAAGATCCAGATCTTAAGCATAACTCCTAATTAATGCAGGACAGGTAAGGGGCAATTTATTAGGCCACTCTAGCTTCTGGTAGGTAATTGTTTATTTTTCTCAGGATTTTTTTCTATGCCAAATAATCATTCACACACACACACACATTTTTTTCTATTTTTGACTGTCAGTTAAACTCCATGGATGAAGTTGAGTTGTGCAGAAATTACTATGGATGGATGAGTAATTTTTAAATCATATCTACAAATGTAGATGGAAAGATGCAATAATATTAATATAAATAGAGACGCAATTCCCAAGGCAAGGCTCTGAAATAAAGTGACTCTAGGTGCCCTGCCAAACACATGCTGCAGCAATCTTTCCATGCTCATTTCTGACCAATCCCACCTAAAATATAATGGCCATCATATTGGAATCTAAACTTATTTATATCCCAATCAACCAGACTCTAGAAATGGAAGTAGAATTGGTTTCATATATACTTTTTCTCTTTTTATTTTCAAAGAAGGAGACTCATTTAGGCTTTAGCCTGAAAGTATCCTGTTCTGTGAAGAGTTTCCAAACCAAGATGGGTGTGGTGAGCAATCCTGGCACTTCAAATACCTGAAGAGAGATGCCCTGTGGGATCTTGCCATACATTACACCCACACACTCTATTGTCATTAGTACATCGTAGACAACACCACCACACCCTCCCATGCACTAGTATTTTCAATTGAAAACCTGAGGTTTCCATGTAAGTATCTTATAAAAGATAACATGAAGGCTATTGCTTATCAGGAGCCCTAACTGAGGCTCTGTGCTACTTCCTATCATTTCATGTAGATGCACAGAAAAAAAAAAAAAAAAAAAAAAGGAGTCCCTAAAGATGTTGCAAGAGACCCAACAATGGAGTTTCTCTCACAAATAAAAGAGATCTTCAGGACTTTAATTTTGTGTTGTTGTTGGTAGTGGTGGTAGTTTGGTTATGCTACATTGATTCACATGTCTGTATCTACTAAAGCTCATTCTCTAATGTATTATCTAACACCAAATGTAACTAATATCAATAAAATATATACATATGTTCATCCAGAAAAACTATCACATTAGAACACAATGCTCTCCCATTTAGCATATCACCATGTCATCATTGACACACCTGGGAGGGAATAAGAAAAAAACAGACATTTGTGAGCTAACATTTTGCTCATATTTATTATATATCTGAATTGGGAAGCCTTGAAACTTTCTATAAATTAAAAAAAATAAGAGAATAAGAAAATTTGTCAATGGTTACCTCAGTTTCTAAGATGCAGAGCTCCTCAGGTATCACAGTGCTGGGACCCTCTCCCCGCCTATGTATGAGTCAAGCCCTTTTATACAACACTGGGAAACATCCTTCTCTAATCAAGTGGACCCACCCCCCACAGATGATGCAGCATTAGCCTTTAGTTACCCCAAAAGAAAGTAAATGGAATATGCAGTGTACTAATTTTTTACTGTCAATTTTCCATAAAGTTTCTCTTATCCTGAGTATTCTACTGACTGATATAATGAGGTTTTGATTTTGAAAATGATGATCAGGAAAAGATGGTGTATCCTCCCTTGACTAATTTGCCAATGAGACAAATTATCTACTAAGTATGCATCATTTCTGCTTCCTAATGCAATACCTGTTTACCTACAGAGAAACAGAATTCCTAATTACAGTCCCTTCCCCCAAGTAAAGATCTGGAAACAAGTGAATCAAATCAGCAATCTTTCCCTACATAACCCTTACCCTAATTAATGACCATAATAACACAAGGATTGGGACTCTTGCCAATTATTATTAGCTTCATCTCTCGGTTCTGTTTCTCAACCTAGATTCAATAAACAATTCAAGACTTGCTGGAGTTTGAAAGCAAAAATCGAAGCCAAAACCCTGTGTATATTAAAACCATTCCTGCAACAATAACCTCTGACTGGGAAATGAACTAATCATTCTCGTTGTTCAACTAAGCTCCTAACTGAAGTGGCTAAAAATCACAGCCCCCTCAAAAAGGAAGCTCCGGCTTAGCTAACAAGAGAAAAGCATTTACTAACCTTGGGGTACCCTTTGTTTCTAAGCTTCTCTGACATATCCTCTTCTTCTGCATCACATGCCTCTCATTCTTCCATGCCAGCATTTGATAGCTAAGCTTAGGATGGTGAATGGTGATGAGTGACTCATAGCCTATCATTTATATTCCATTAGGAAAAAACAAGTAAGATAGCGTGTCTCGTAGCATGCTTTTAGCCAGATAGTTTTCAATATGTTCCTTTACCTGTGTTTTTTAAAGACATCAACCAGGAGAAAGTAAGAGCACTGTTTAGGAAGAAGTCAATCTATTTGTTAAAATCACTATGTAATTGGAAATCTTTGAAATGTGAGGAAGTCTTTGCCAAAGTCGTGCGGTGTATCACACTTTGAATGTACTAAGCAATCTGAAGACCTTTGTGTCCCTAAATTGTTCCTTTAATTATCTGGTCCTTTCAGTTGAGTATAAGCCTGCTTATGTGCAATGGAAACTTGTAAATGATAACATATTCATTCAACAGCTCATTTGTAAGATTTAGAATAAATTTATGACTCTAAGGGACAGTCAGCCTATGAAAAGGGCTCCTTTTCAATAAAATGTGACAAATGATAGATGGAAGGACAGAACAAAGATACAGGACACTTCCTCTAGAGTCAAAACAGAATTGCTATATAATGTACTGATATCAGAATGCTAGACCATTCCAGTGCAAGTACTGTGAGTGGAAAACTTATCTGCAAAAGGATGCTAACTAAGGCAAACTTCACAGAGAGCAAGTGTTTAGTCTCATTTTCATGTGACTTAGTCACAGACAATAAATAAATGTTTTGACCTGGAGAAAACATTCTCCAGATAAAATTTGTGTCTTAATCTACCAGCAATGTCTGAATGCACCAATTTCTTTCAGCTTCTCATAAATACTTATTCGCACTCATATAAGAGTAAGAAATATCTAAGCCTCCATTGCGTAGTTAATTCAAGTGCATAAAGGCCAAGTGTCTGGAGTTATGTAGACCTTTATTTAAAGAGATAGCATTTTAATATGTTCAAAGGTTGCAAAACACACCAAGTTTTGCAAATACAGGTTTTTTTATTTTTTTTTTTTAATTTTTTTTTTGTCTTTTCAGTCATGCTGAAATAGTTTTCCTCTCATGAAGGAGAGAGAGCAAGAGAGAGTGAGTGCCAGAGCAATATCCATTTTCCCAGCTTCCCCTGCAGCCAAAAGGAGTGATGTGGCCATTTAGACATAAGAGGAGACCTGCTCAGGGACTTTTGACATAGATTTTCCCACTTAAAAAAAAAAAAAAAAAAAAAAAAAGATTTTCCCACTTAATATAAAGAGGGAAAGCATGAGGCTAACTCTCTTCCCCATATTTTTCTTCTGACCTTTAGGTGTTGAGTAAAGACGCGGTGCTTGGAGTTGCAGATGAGAGGTGAGAACATTAGCACATAAGGTAACAAAGAAAAATAGGAGGAGCCTGACTACCCAATGACATTAACCTAATGAACCTATCCCAGGCCACCATAACTCTATCCTTGTTTGTACATGAAAGAACTTGAGACTTCTTTCTAAATGAGAAATGGATGGCCTCAGTTATTTAAACCACTTTTGGTCTGAAAGTCTCTTAATTACATCACAAAACATATGATTGCTTTAAAAATGGGTAGGCATGGGCCAATTTGAACCAATGCAACACAAAAAGAATTTCCATGGGCTCCTGGATAAATGAATCTATCAAATGCAAACTCTGAAGCATATTTCATTAATTACTGTGGACAGCCATTTGAAACCTTGAAATGAGCCAGCCTGAGGATGAGCCAATAGACTGAGAATGACTGAGAGGAAAGATGAAAAGTATCTGTGCCCTCAATGACATTACTGAGTTATTTAGTCAGCCAAATTTATGTTCTGCACCGAATCTTGGCTTTTATCATGTGAGATAATTAATCTATGTAAGGTATAAGCAACTTTTACTTTGTGAACAAGTAAATTGCATTGAATGTCTCAATTAATTACATCTCTGAATGCATGCTCTCTGCCTTATAACTGCAAAATCTGCCCACTCTGCAAGAATTGCTTTATCCAATACTAAGTGACAAAAGTGATGGTATGCTGGTTCTGAGCCTAGACCACAGGAGGCATTGACTGTCTCTGCTCTCTTGGAATTCTTCCATTGTCATGACTACCAGCCTGGGCCAGCTTATAGAGAATGAGAGACCACATGGAAGAGAGCCTAGTTGTCTCAGCTAAGGTCATTCTAGACCAGCATACAGCTAGCCGACACCCAAACATGAGAGAAAGCCAAGACAAGATCAGCAGAGCTGCCTACTCAGCCACCAGCTGACCACAGACTTATGAGAGAGCCCAGCCAAGGCCAGAAAAGCTGCCCAGCTGACCCATAGACTCATGAGCAAGTTTTAAGCTGCTGAGTTTTGGGATGGTATATCATGTACCAAGACCTAACTGATTCAGTTATCTGTGTTGCTTAATGGATGAAAGCATCCTAACTGATAAAACAAAATAAGCAGCTGAAGACACAGGTAAGATAATATCCTTAAATAAGTATTTTGAAAGGTTAGGATATTTTTTAAAAGTTTTAATTGGGTAAATGGCCAGAATTGTATTTTAAGCAAACACATTCTGGCATGAATAGCGAGGATAATATTGAATAAGATTGGACCTCTAAATTTCCACTAAAAATAACTAAGACCATAAAGGAATGAAAAAAAAATATAAGACAACATAATCTAAAAGGCAGCATCTGAGCAGAAAAAATGAACAGAAGGTAAAGCATACAGGGTAGAAATTTCCTGAACCCCTGCCGTTACAGACAAGTTTGTCTGTCAGGTGCTCAAAGTGAAATCTCTAGACCAACAGCATCATCATCACCTGAAACTTGTTATAAATACAGATTCTCAGCCCCACCCCAGACCTATTGAATCAGAAACTGGGGAATAGGTCCCGGCAATCCATGTTTTCACAAGCCCTCCAGGTAATTCTGATGCATGTTATATCTGAGAACCACTGACCTAATCCATGGGCAAAAAGTTGATAAGAATGTCAAAATATTGGGACACCTGGGTGGCTCAGTGGTTGAGCATCTGCCTTTGGCTCAGGGCATGATCCCAGGGTCCTGAGATCGAGTCCCACATCAGGCTCCCTATAGGAAGCCTGGTTCTCCCTCTGCCTATGTCTCTGCCTCTCTCTCTCTCTCTCTCTCTCTCTTTGTATCTCTCATGAATGAATAAATAAAATATTTTTTAAAAATAATGTCAAATTATTAAGACACCAGCACCTCTTCAGATCATCCTTACCATAAGGAATGAAGCTGAGATGTCACCATTTTTTTAAAAGATTTTATTTATTTATTCATGAAAGACACAGAGAGAGAGGGAGAGGCAGAGACACAGGCAGAGAGAGAAGCAGGTTCCATGCAGGGAGCCCAACGTGGGACTTGATCCCAGGTCTCCAGGATCACACCCTGGGCCGAAGGTGGCGCTAAACCTCTGAGCCACCCCGGGCTGTCCAATGTCACCATTTTGTCTAATTGAACATCTTAGTCTACTGATATGATGCTTGTTCCTAGAATGATACCTCTGGATTATAATTTCTAAGTGGCCAGTTTTTAGCAGTAACAATAAGGTCCCCCATTGGTTCTGAGCTTCCTTTATAACATAGCTCAGAGGAGTGATTTCCTGAACCACAACCTGAACTGCAACCACAGAATAAACACCTAGACAGAGAAAGCCAATTTACAAGAGCACCAAATTGATGATCTTGCTCACCTCAAAGAGACCCAGGTTTGGCCCTCCATCATCTGGCTGGGGAGGAGTCAAACATGTACTGAATGGGCTTGTCAGTTAGTCACCAAGAAATGCTCGTGTTAACTACTATAATTAAAATACTATGTCTTACCCTATCAGAAATTTTCTGGATACCTGTTGACTTCTCAGTTTTCCTAAATTCTGGAGGGCTGCAGACATACTACTAATATAAATCTATGGGGGAGGAAAACTGGACAACCACATGCAGAAGAATGAAACTGGACCATTCTCTTACATCATACACAAAGATAAACTCAAAACGGTTGAAGGATCTTAATGTGAGACAAGAATCCATCAAAATCCTAGAGGAGAACACAGGCAACACCCTTTTTGAACTTGGCCTCAGCAATTTCTTGCAAGATACATCCATGAAGGCAAGGGAAACAAAAGCAAAAATGAAATGATTATTGGGATTTAATCAAGATAAAAAGCTTCTGCACAGCAAAAGAAACAGTCAACAAAACTAAAAGACAACCTTACAGAATGGGAGAAGATATTTGCAAATGACATATCAGATAAAGGGCTAGTATCCAAGATCTATAAAGAATTTATCAAACTCAACACCTAAGAAACAAAAAATCCAATCATGAAATGGGCAGAAGACATAAAGAGAAATTTCTTCAAAGAAGATATACACATGGCCAACAAGCACATGAGAAAATGCTCTGCATCACTTGCCATCAGGGAAATACAAATCAAAACCACAATAAGATACCACCTCACACCAGTGAGAATGGCAAAAATTGATAAGACAGGAAACAAATGTTGGAGAGGATGTGGAGAAGGGGGAACCCTCTTGCACTGTTGGTGGGAATGCAAACTGGTACAACCACTCTAGAAAACAGTGTGGAGTTTCCTCAAGAAGTTAAAAGTAGAGCTACCCTATGACCCAGCAATTGCACTACTGGGAATTTACCCCAAAGATACTGATGTAGTGAAACAACAGGACACCTGCACCTCAATTCATAGCAACAATGTCCACAAGCCATGATGTCCTTTGACAGATGAATGGATAAAGAAGTAGTAGTATATACATACACAATGGAATATTACTCAACCATCAGAAGAGACAAATACCCCCCATTTGCTTTGATGTGGATGAAACTGGAGGGTATTATGCTGAGTGAAATAAATCAATTGGAGGACAATCATCATATGATTTCACTCATACATGGAATATAAGAAATAGTGAAAGGGACTATAAGGGAAAGGAGAGGAACTGAGTGGGAAAAACTAGAGAGGGAGACAAACCATGAGAGCCTCCTAACTCTGGGAAACAAACAAAGGGTTGCAGAAGAGGAGGTGGGTGGTGGGATGGGGTAACTGGGTAACAGGCACTGAGGAGGGCACTTGATGGGATGAGCACTGGGGGTTATACTATATGTCGGCAAATTCAATTTAAATTTAAAAAATTTTAAAATAAGTCTATGGGGAAATCGTAAAAATTAAAGTCTTAAATACTATAAAATGAAGTTGTTTCTGTGAAAAAAAAAATGTGAGGAGCTTTTATTGGTGAAGGTTCTATCTTTTATTCTAGACACTCTTTTATGGTAGAGAACTTAGGGGTCCTTCCTCTGCAGGAGGCATTAAGGATTATGTTAGGAAGAGAAAGTACACATTATTGGTAGGTAGCACTTTCATTCAGCAAAACATCTACAGTGGGGGCTAAAACAAGTCCCATCTTCCAGCTGTTAGACCTAATGATCCATTGTTTTAGCATGAAATCATAATGGGACAGAATTTAAAGATAGCGTGAGTGACCTCTTAGTATTGTTGACAAAACCGGACAGCAAATTCCAGGATCTAGACAAGCCTCAGATACTCTCCACACAAACATATACATGATCTCATTGTTTGAAAATGTTGGTTATTTCCTAACTTTGAAAATAAAACTAGAAAATCTGTTGGTTTATCTGTAGTCCAGAAATGGGCAGATGTCTTTCACCTAAAGGGTTTCCACTGCAAGTCACTGGTCAAACAAGTCTGGAATACTGAGATTTCTTATATAGATAGACTTTCTAAGACTATGGGTGGGGATAATTAGAAAGGTCTTGCAATAACCCTAGTATTATTATAATAAAGACTAAGCTAATGTTCCGCTTCTGAGCTTCGGTTCCCTCCCTTATAAAAAGAGAATTTTTTCTAAAAAAAGAGAATTTTAATAATACTATCAGTAACAGTATTAAATGAATTGAAAAATGCAAAACACTTAAAATATTGCCTGATCCACAGGAAACACTTGATAGAAATTTAGCTATTATTAGTGTTAGTATATTGTTGACTATTATTATTATTATTATTATTATTATTATTGACACTTAGTGTTAAATTAGTAAAAGTACAATGGATAATTATGAAAGGTATTAGGGGAAAAAAAATTCAATAGGACTGTGTGTCTGAGGTAGCTCTGTTTTTTCCCAGTATGGCTGAGCTTCATTAAGCAGTTTGATGTAGTGAGCCACTGAACCCAATCCCACTGAGCAACTCTTAAAAACAGCATGAAACTTGACTCAAAGTTTTCCCAAACAAAAGGAGATGGACTATATACTATTGCTCATTATGTCCTTCTATTATTGGGTGCATGTTGTTCTTGGGGTTTTTCCCTCCTGGAATTTCCAGCCTATCTTATGTGTGAGCTGCTCAAGCTCTCATGTCCAGGAACATCCCTTACATAAAGAATCATATGGCCTTGTGATGGGAAGGCTGTGAACAGATCACATTTTCCAAAGATGGTGCAACAATATCTCCAACCCTCATTCCCTTCTGCATATGAATGCAGAAGGTGTTTGTAGCTGGAAAGAGATCTACTCCATCTACCATGTTCCTGAATTGCAACCATAATAATCAGGAAGGTAATTAAATAAAGTCTATGCTTCTTTGATCTGTTGCATGCACTATAGAGTTCGGGGGGGGTAGTTCTTCCCCATATAGGAATACAAAATTAAGAACAAACTGCTCTCAAAAATAAATAAATAAATAAATAAATAAATAAATAAATAAATAAATAAATAAATAAATAAATAAAACCAGCATCTCACTTGATTTCAGAAGCCAGAAAATAGATTACCAATATAGGACATACTTCTGAGAATTTCACAGCTAAACCAGCAGATGACTATGTCTCAAGAATATCTTAGTTTGCTTAAGAAGACAAGATTATAGTTTCTTGTTATATGCTCCAGGGATTAGTAATACTCTGATGAAGATTCAGTAAAGTCCCTTGAATAAAGCAGCCACATTACAAAAAAAAAAAAAAAAAAAAAAAAAAAAAAGCAGCCACATAAATGTGAATGTGCATGGGCTACTCTTCCATATTCCAGTGAAAGAATCATTGCATTTCTGCAAAATAGCTAACCCAGATTCACAATTAGAAAGAAAGTGTGTGGGGGATCCCTGGGTGGCTCAGCGGTTTAGTGCCTGCCTTTGGCCCAGGGCACGATCCTGGAGTCCCGGGATTGAGTCCCACATCAGGCTCCCTACATAGAGCCTGCTTCTCCCTCTTCCTGTGTCTCTGCCTCTCTCTCTCTCTCTCTCTCTCTTTGTCTTTCATGAATAAATAAATAAAATCTTTAAAAAAAAATAAAATGTACAAGTTAGAAGAGAGAGGAGCATAAAGAGGTAGAGCACAGAGGATCTTTCTTTGGGCCGTGAAACCACTCAGCAGGATACTATAATGGTAGACATAGGCCATTATACATTGGCCAACTACCTCTTCCCTCCTAAAAAAAAAAAAAAAAAAAAAAAAGTCTTCAAGGTTTATATCCTAATGAGACCAAAAGCGTACATAGGTTTGTGTGTGATGTGCATGTGGGTGGGGGCTGGGGATGGAATATAAGTCTGTATCTCCAAGAGACAATGAAAGTGAGGTGGAAGTTTCCATAAGCCAAAGGGCAGTAGAGCTGGAGCACTCACATGCCAGACAGGCTGGAAATGCCAGCGATGGAAAACCCTGGGAACAGTCTTCACCCAATTATGGAAATGCTTTTATCAGCATTATATCCTATTTAGGAATCCTTTTACTTCTAGCAGAGGATACATTCATTTTAAGACAAGCAGAAATGATTAAGTCTCTAGTTTTAAAGGAGGGGGAACAAAATATTTCATCTTGAACAGAGTAAAGTGCAAATAGTACTTCCAACCCAGAAAATAAGTAAACCGGATAGTTTACAGAGAGGGCCAGGAAGAGACAGTCTAAAACAAAGTAAGGAACTATGAAATTCATGTTGGGATAAGCCAGTCCAGATAACGTAGACTCAAGATCTCACACACTGTCGTGCTTCGTCAATGAGAGGGGAGGAGGATGCAATGCAAAGCAGATTTCTACGAAGTATTGAATAGTTGGGAACTCTGACTTAACACTAATGTCCCAGAACTCAGCTTTAATTGACTATGAATTTTCTAAGTTTCAAAAAAAAAGATCATTAATATTCTTTGTATTTTAAAATTAAACAACCTATTATTGATTATAGAAAAATAAGAAAAAAATATAAAAAGTAGGTAACTAAAATCTCCCATAATCCCACCATCCAGATATGACCACTGGTAGTATTTTGGTATGTACCTTTCTTAGGACTCTCTGCTTCTATATGTATATATTCTTAATGGAATTCAATGAATGTAATATTTTGTAAAGTGTTCAGCAGTACTTCAGCAATACTTCAGCAGTATAGATGCAAGATTAAAAAAACAACTTTTGCTGAACTTGAACTCATAATCAGAATATTGACTGGAATTAAAGGACTTCAGGAGAAAATATAGAGTGCAAGTTTATGTATTTTATTCATCATCTTTCTCAACATCTTATTAGAAAGTATAAAATTTTATTTGGCAAAAATTAATTGATTGGACACCTCTAGTCTGTCTATATTTCTTGTTTTATTTGTTTTTCTTTGAGAACTAAGTCCAGAGCATACTTTTGGTTCTCCACAATCCTTCCCACCCTTCTTTGCTCTTGTTCTTAGCTTTCCTCAACATTTTCTTGCTCAAAATTCCCGTTTTCCAGCTTGGACTACAGACATGGAAGGTGCCGTTGTCTGGCAGCTGCCACTTGCGTTACCATGTAGACTTGTTTTCCATTGTGTGCTCCCCTCCGTGTCCCACATCCAGCCTGGCCATTGTGCCAGGTGAAATGCCAGTGTTCGCTGATGTGGAAGATGGTTCATCCGGAGGCAATCAACTCCACCGAGAAAAGGGAGAAAGAAAAACATGTGTGGTTTTTGCTGCCTTCACCTTGGCAGAGAAAAATGGATGTAAAACTGGGGCTGGGGTACAGCCTTCAGAGTTCTGGAAGATCAGCAAAGCCAGCCTGAGCCAAGAAAGAACACATGGTAGTTGTGTGTGGCAGTGACACCTCAAGAAAAATCACTTTGAGTCGTGGGCCTGATCATTTAACTGCTGTGGGCACAGACCCAGCTTTCTCCCCAAGTCAAATGTAAATGGTTTAAGGAAGCTGGTCTTTTTTTTCCCTCTACTTTTACCATACTAAATGTCTGACAGCCATTTTACTGTGTTTACAAATTATGAAAATTCTGGGCAGCTAATTATGAAAATATTGAGAAGTCATAGGAGAATGAACTCTTGGAGCAACTTAAGGCAGAGAACAGACTGTAAAGTCCTTGAAAAATGAGCTGCTTGCTCTCCACCTCTGCCAGTAACTTTTGGTATTCCAGCATAGTGCTATGCTAATCTGAGACCAAAAAGAAAGAAATCAATAAAAATCTCAGAGAAGAGTAGGGGAAGAGGCAGGCCTTCAATACTTAACAGATGAATAAGAGCAGGTTAGTTTCTAAGATCTATACATTTCTCTTCCAATGGATCAGAAGCCAAAGAATCCAGTGAAAAAATATGAAAAACAAGTTTTGTAACCTAAATGAGAAGTGATAAATTGTAAGTTCTCTGTAAAAAGGGACAGCCTTTCTTCAAGTGTGACCTTGCTGTTTTCACACCATCTGGAAAGAAAATCTAGTTGTCTTCCCCCATTTGTTTTATGTTGAATAAAATTAATGCATGTGCAGTAATAACAGAAAGAATATAAGTACATTCTAGACTGATTATAAAGTTGGTTAGATTTCATGATGTATCATAATAATTTAACGAATGTTGTTTTCCACAATGCCTTTCTTTCTTGCAGCCGATTTCTCTAGCTGATTTTTTATGTTAAGCAAATCTATACAACATAAGAGTCATTGTCACTCTCCCTGTGTAGAAAAGATGAGTCAATGGCAGTCAGGTTAGACTGTAGATGTTAAAGTAATTTTAGAACATAGCTACTTTATTATTCAGTCCTATAACCTTTCTATCAGAAAACGAAGCCTTCTGTGTTTAGATAATAATACATAAAGTTCACTTCATATTCCATACTACAACATTACAGACTGTTATGCTATAAGACAATCATTAACACCATATACTGCATGAAAATTTTAAGTGAATTTTGGGTAGTATTATAAGCAGTCCCTGAGTTAAGTTATACAGAGTTACAATATCATCTATATCTGACATAAATATGCATCTTAAATGAGGACTCTTGAGGTAGTTACTAAGATTTTGTACAATAAAAAAAAAATTTCTACAATAATTCCTGCCACTTTCTCATTCTTCCTGACCCTAGATTTATAAATTATAAATAGAATAAGGATTTCATTAATTAATAAATGTAAAATATGATCATGGTTTCAACTTCCCCTATTTGCTTCCATAAGAAATAGGCTAAGGTCTTGGGTTCCTCTTTCAATATTATAAGCCAAGAAATTTACAAAGTTTTCCCTGACTTTCCATTGGCAGAA
Organism: Canis lupus baileyi; assembly: GCF_048164855.1. Taxonomy (NCBI): domain Eukaryota; kingdom Metazoa; phylum Chordata; class Mammalia; order Carnivora; family Canidae; genus Canis; species Canis lupus. The sequence continues at coordinate 328,936 of NW_027326430.1, read as the reverse complement.
GGCTTTATAAAAGCTGTGATTTATATAAAGCATGGAAAGACAAGGAACACACACATTAATATGTGTGAAAGAGTAAAAAGAATAAAGGAAGAGCTATGAAATGAACTCTCCATACACCTATTATTTGACTGAAATGCAGAACTACCTAAATAGTTTACACCTTATATTCTCTAGTTGCCTTTCAATGGGGCATCTGCGTGGATATAGATATGTGTGACTTGAGTACTCTTTAACTGGAACATCATCTAGAGGACAGATGGACATGCCATGATGAAGATCAGTTACATTTATGTCTGTCATACTGTCCTGTTACAAACTCTAGCAACTTCTGAAGGAAATAAAAAAAAAAAAAAAAAAAAAAACGTGTTTGGTGTGACATTGTTCATTCTCCGTGAAGTCATGCTGGTTATTGGGCTTAATTCTTCATGAGGCTTAGAAGTTGCTCCTTTTACCAAGTGCTTGAATTTTCCCTTTGAATGCAAGCAGATATAGAGCTTGAAGAATCCACCCAGAATATTCAAATGTGTGCCCATTTTCCACCCTCAGGCATCTTTCTTACTCTCCACAGTTCTTTAGATTCTGGTTCATCAATTTGTTATTTGCCAGTGCTCTCAGCATACTTCAGGGCGTAAATCAATTGGACCCCAAAGTATGAATCCATTCAAACTAGCCTGGGACATAGCTTAAATAATTTGCCAATCTGTATGTTTATAGCAGCAATGGCCACGATAGCCAAATTGTGGAAGGAGCCTCGGTGTCCAACGAAAGATGAATGGATGAAGAAGATGTGGTTTATGTATACAATGGAATATTACTCAGCTATTAGAAATGACAAATACCCACCATTTGCTTCAACGTGGATGGAACTGGAGGGTATTATGCTGAGTGAAGTAAGTCAGTCGGAGAAGGACAAACATTATATGTTCTCATTCATTTGGGGAATATAAATAATAGTGAAAGGGAATATAAGGGAAGGGAGAAGAAATGTGTGGGAAATATCAGAAAGGGAGACAGAACGTAAAGACTGCTAACTCTGGGAAACGAACTAGGGGTGGTAGAAGGGGAGGAGGGCGGGGGGTGGGAGTGAATGGGTGACGGCACTGGGGGTTATTCTGTATGTTAGTAAATTGAACACCAATAAAAAATAAATTTAAAAAAAATTTGCCAATCTTAGTATCATGTCCTCCTTAGCAAAGCTCACCCCTATTGGACTGTGAATACAGAAATCAAAGAACACTGAAAAGGACTGAGGCAGGTTTTGGTGCAGGGCCACAAATACAGTTGTCATGTCAGAAATTTTTATTTTAACAATTAATTTGGAAAGTAGAGTAAAAAGAGAGTCACCGCAAGAGGAATAAAAAAAAAAAAAAACCTAAAAAAAACCCTAACCTTCCTTGATGCAGACATTTCTCACTATTTTGTCAGGAGCTGGGACATCCACTGATGATTGTTTCAACTACTAATGAGTTACGTGATTTTGATAAGTGGAGACAGTATTCAAGTATTAGAACATAATAACCATCTTCCTCCTTCAGGCTAGACAGGCTAAGTTAAGCAAAGTTTGTCTGTGTTTAATTCCAAAAGAGTCCAAGGTGAAAGAGTCTGGTCAAGTTTAAAAAAAAAAAAAAAAAAAAAAAAAAAAAGCTCCAAATATAAAAGCAGTTTCTTCATTAAAACTGAGAAGCACTTGATAGGCTGAGACAAGATTCTCTCTTCCATCTCTATTTCCTCTCTCTCCGCTCCCTTCTTCTTTCCCTCCCTACGTGTCTCTCTCTCTCTCTCTCTCTCTCTCTGAAAAGGAAGTGTTCAGTGGAATGAGGCAGCTAGCTGCCTCTTTTAAAATTGCCTTAATTCAGTTACTTTACATTCTTTCTGCTAAGGTATAATTTAAAAATCAACAGTGCACATCTACTACCCACTTGGAAACTTCTTGAAAATTTGGGAACTGACCAAGAATGCCTTGTATCCTATCATCTGCTATCCAGAAGCACTGGAAAGGTACTTGCTACCAACAACCCTTTCAGCAGGCTCAGCTTTACAAGGAAGAAAGGATGTTAAGGACATGGAAACCATCTGGAAAACAACATACCTGTCATTCTACAGAGATAGAGTTAAACCCTGAGACTTCAAACAGGGTTTCTTTCTTTGGCTTTTACCACCATACCAAATCTTGATATTTTGGAATTAAATCGATATTGGCTTTCAATGCATTACATTTTATTTGCAGTTCCTCAATATTAAAATATAGGCATTTTCATCATGATTTGGATTTGAATGCCTTACTAACCAAAGCTCCATAAGTACATAAGCTGTGCTAACATGTAGCTGATGTACCATTGGTATGTTGCTTGGGATTCAGCAAACTTCTTCTATACAGGGCAACTTAATAAATATTTTAGGCTTTACAGACCATACAGTACTGTTGGTGCTGTTCAACTCTGTATTTGTAGTGCAAAAGTTTGCTAACCTCTGGCCTAGAACATTGTCTGGCATCTAGGAAGTGTTCAATAAAGCTCTGTTGATTAGAAATGAAAACTATGCCAGTTAGTGTCTCAATGGGCTTAGAATAGCCTGACCTGCATTCGCTCTCACCAGCCTCTGTTAGGGTAGGTTGGTAGCAACAAGCTACTATCTAGAGTAGGTAAATGATTGTTTTAAAGTTGTCTGTACTCAATACACATAAGTCTTAACACTATAGCATCTTTAAAAGATGGATCAAGCCCTATGTTGGGCTCCCTTCCCAGTGACAGTCTACTTTTCCCTTACCCTCTGCCTCCTCCCCCACTCATGCTCTGTCTCTCTGTATCTCTCTGTCTCTCTCTCAAATAAATAAATGAAAATCTAAAATCATTTTCTCCTACATGATGCTGTTCTTATGCCTCTTTTCCCACATAGCTTACTATGGATTCCTAAGGAGAACAAATCATGAGCAAATTACTAAGTCTCTCATAGTCTCCATTAAACTGTAAAATAAGGATAAAATTAATAACTATATTATAGAGTTGTTAAGGTAAATATCAATCACTTGAGATGGTGTCTGGAAAATAGTAACTATGTAGCAGATACTGGATATCTTTTTAACTATATCACTCTTTCCAAGTACACTGAACTCCTAAGAAGCAATCAGTACCAGAGCTCATGCCTATGTCCATCTCACTCAATCTTCTACACCATAAGTGAGAACAACTGCTATGATTACCATTGTCCAAGTTCTCTTACTCCCTGGCATACTCCTAAGCAGGGGTATGCCAAAGCAGGCCCACAATGCTTTGTGAAGCCTGACTGTGTACATCTCTTCCTAATTCTGTCCATATTTAGTGATATCATATCAGTAGCTCAAAATAGGCAATGGTAGAAGTCATCTATACTATGGAAAATTGTATGAATCAGGGCTTTTATCTATTTATTTTTTTCTTCCTGAAGAGCCAGTTGTTAAATTTTACCAGAATATGTATGCTTCTAGGCTACATTCCCCTCCTTTTCTTACATTCAATTGGTTGTGTATGAACACTAGCCAACCACAGAATATGAGAAATGGCATATACCACCTTCTGGAAACACCAATTAGGAATAAGTATGCCTTTGCCATTCCCAACCTCTCCCTTTCTAGCTCAACAGCTGCAGAGGATCCATTAGTATTCTAAAAAATACTGGAGCTTACTAGAAGAAGGATCTTGGGTCCCTGAGTTACTTTGTGGAACAGAGAATCTCTTAAGACCCTCATGGAGTGGTGATATTACTGAGAAATAAGTTACTGAGATATGAGGGTGGTTATTATGCCAATTAATCTACCACAATACTGTGAGTATCCCACAACACTCCAATAAGCAAATATCCATAAGTCAAATGAGCACTGGTTAACCCTCAGAAAAGGCCAACCTAAGACTCTAGCTAACTATAAGTACTATTTGGCTAGCATGGAAAAATGATAGGGCAATATATCTAAATGTATGCCTACTCTGGCATTGTTCAACCAACTGACCATCTCTGATGTCAGCTAGGAGGCTTGAATTAATTAACAACTGTAATTGAAACAGCATGTAATTAATTCTATAATTTCAAGTGGTTCAGTTGAATTACACTAAAATTGCATCATGAAATGTAGTCATTATGAAGGCTTAAAAATATAAAGGAGATAGGAAAGAATAAAGTCTCAAGTTTTAATCACATTTGGGTAGCATCTGCCACTCTAAGAGCAAAGCATGGGCTCTAAACTTACTGTTAGCTCTAAAAAACTTGCTCATGTCATATCACTAAATTTGTGAATATCAACAAATAAACATGGACAGGTCTAGCCTATAAATTTAACATAAAATATTTCCTGACTGGAGGAAATCTTCAAAAAAATTAAAAGCATGAATTAGTAGCACCTAAACGGAAGTAAGCTTCTCTCCTGGAGCCTTTTAGAGCACTGCTTACTCTAATTGTACATGAGTTACAATTAACTCTACCTAGCAAGTCATCCATTGATTTCAAAGAAGTTGAGGGACTCAAGACAAATGAAACTATTATTTCCTGGTCCAGAACACTAGGTGTTCTCATACTGATTTTCTGTTAGTAGTTTTTTTTTTTTTTTTTTTTTTTTTAATGAAAAGTTTAAAATGCTGAGTAATTATGTAGAGGACAGATATTTGAAAAGATTTCATCCTAGTAAGTCATCGGCTTTCATGTTTCAAGACTTTGCAGAAAAAAATTGGATAAAGGGAGAGTAAATACCAGTGGTTACATCCACATGTCCTCCTGGTGATGAGAGTGTTTGCAGTGAAGCCAGCTAAGCCTACAGGGAAAAATACCAAGTTGATTTGAAACATGGCACAAAATTGAGCTCCAGAAATCAATTCCTAACTCCCCAGTAATTCAAAGACTGATGGCTACATGTGCGTAGAGAAAGAAGCGATGCCTCTTCCTTCTGAAGCTGCTGATATTCTCTTCTAAAACCCATGAGATAGCTATTCTCTTGAAAAAAAAATTGGAAATAGAATGCTACGCTATGAGTAGAGAGGACACATGGCTACTATTCCTGAGCATGTGGAAGAACTATATTCTATATGGTGCATGAAATATCAGTTTGGCCAGCACCATCTAAAGCTAAATTGATCCATATGATTGGAATTTTGCCCAGACCCTTTAACCAAAGGGAGGAGGGGGGAAGGCATCATTTTGAAATTAGCATTATCAATACGGTAATACATTTTGAATGCTAGTTGGGCCTGACATAGGAAGTGATGTAATAAGAGAGTGCTTACTGCTCCTGCCCCTTGAACAGAAAATATTTTCCTTGAGGAATAGAATACTTGAAAACTGTAGATTGCATTTTAATATTAACCAGATTTCTACATTAAGCATGATTTCCGAGAACAATTTGATTTTTCTTTTTTTTCTCTTTACCCCCACTGCGCCCCTCAAGCAAGTGATCAGAACTGTGTTCACCCACGGGCAGCTCCTGGAATGGACCCAGGGCTGCCTGCAATTTAAACGTCAAACTTTGTGCTATTGAACGCAGAGAATCTCACTCAGCAACATGTGTCACTCATTGCCGCCCTGTCTATCGTTATTGTGTCTTGATGTGTTCAGATTGCTACAAATTCTCTCGTGGTTTCTTTGATTGTCTCCAAGTGTGAAATTTCAAAGCTTGTTTCTTCTTCACTATGTTTAAGACAAGTAAGTGTAATCACCTTCTAGAACAAGCAAAGAGCAACAAGAAAATTACCAAACCTGTTTTAAATTTTGAAAGGAGTAGATTTTTTTTTTCTAAAGCTCCTAGAACTGTTTCTGCAACTAGCTGCAGAGTCAAAAAAAAGTTCTTTTTTTTTTTTTTAATGGGCTAAACATTTCTATTCCCAGTGGACACATACACAAGAATTCTAAGCTACCAAAAATGGCCTCTCTCAGGGCAGATTTGACAGCAGTGACAACCCCTGATTGGTTAATGGAAGCACTTCAGGATTTATCAGTTTTGATTGCTATCGTCTTTGGCAGGCAGTAAAATCATGAAATAAAGACAATTTAACCACAGTTGTGCAAGGACAGGGAAGGGTGTGGAAGACCAATACAAGTAATGTGCTGTCATTCTGGATTTGTTGAAAGCAGATGGCTGTGAAACGAGAGCCACAAATGAGGATGAATAAGAAGACAAACATAGAAATGTAAAGTATTAAGCCAAATTCATGAGTGTTTCAATGCATATAGGCACATACAGGAGGATAACTGCGGCCTTATAAGATAATTAGGGATAAATAGTTATAGAAGGGGTTTTTATTTATCATTTTACATAGCTAAATAAGATTTCTACTAAAATGGGTTAAGTAAGAAATTAGGAAAACAAAAAGTAACCCTGAAGTCTCTTTGAGGATCTAGGAATAGCTCCCTTCCCTCAGGAAAAACAGGTGGTGTGATGGGCATGGGAATCCATAAGGCAAAATTGTCAGTAGTCACTGGCTTTTGGATGTGTTCTACAACTATGGGAAAAAGTAATCATTGGTAGCTGGTGGCATTGGTAGCTGGTGGCATCTATCTGAAAAGACTATTCTCTTCTCTCAGCAGTAGGATTTCACTTTTCTAGCAGAGAAAAGAGTTCTGTTCAAGATTTCCAGCCTTCAAACATTAGAGAGTCCTGAGGAAAAACAAACAAACACACACACACACACACACACACACAAAAACAACAAAAAAGCACTGTTTTTTAATTCTTTATTTTGACTCAACACAAATGCCTCAGAACTGCATATTCTCTTTTTCTATATTCATCACTCTAAATTTAGCTCTCTGTAGGGAGGAAGAAATCTAACATTTGTAGAAAACCTACTATAAACTGGGCTGTGGATTTTATATGTTAAATTTCATGATATTCTACATAGGTACTGTGAAATAGATATCATCTCAATTCCAAAAATGAGAAAAGAGGCATAGAAAAGTCAAGTATCTCTTTTATGGTCAGAAAGCACAACATAACGTATGAGGTAAGCCAGACTTGTGCTTTGAACTCCAGGTTGCTTGAATCAAAATTAGTGCCTTTTTCATTAGGTTCTATCTACTACCCAGATTAATCTCCCAGTTTGACCTGATATCTGGCATTATCAGGACTAGCACTGGGAATCTATGGTTTACACTTTCAGCCTGTCTCCTTATTATTCTAATACAATATCCAAAATAAGCCTTTGCCTTGATATCTGTTCCTTACTCTAACTCACTGCTGTGCCAGGAAGCCTTCCCGTGTCCATGCCTGCAGTCAAAGCCCCTGATCCCCTGCTCCATGTGACCGCTTGGACATAACACATCTTTCTAAAAGTATCAACCTTCCCTCTATGCTTGTGATGACTGCCCCTCATCAATTTCTCCTTGGATTGTTTTATTCCATACTCTGCCCCGACCAGATACACTCCCAATTAGGAAGACAATTTTAATTCTAGAAACAATTGGTATCAGAATCTCAGATAGAAATTTAGTGGTTTAATCTTCAAATATCAAAACACCTGAGGTAAAAACTGACATAAGTTAAAAAAAAAAAAAAGACCAATGCACAATTACAGTTAAATATTTCAATGCTCCTGGGGAAAAAAATATTTCAATGCTCATATTGTGATACTTGGTAGAATATATAGATAGAAATTCACTTGATTGACCTATCAGCCAATTTAGTTTATATCTACAGAAAAACACATGCTAAATTCACAGAGTACAAACTACTTACAAGTGCACATGAACTGTACATTCACCAAGATAAGCCATATACTTGATTCTAAAATAAATCTCAATAAATTAGCAAGAATTGAAATTAAACAAAACATGTTCTCTGACTACAATGGAATTAAATTAGGAAAAGAACAAGAATTATTTCTGTAATATATCCAAATACAGAAATTAAAGAACATAGTCCTAAATAATTCATGAAGAAAAAAATTGATATAGTAAATATTTCTAAATGAATAAATATGAGAACACAACATATTAAAACCTGTAAGATACACCTGCAATAGCATAGAATGAAATACATAGTTTTAAGTGCTTGTATTAGAAAAAAAAAGAAAAATCTAAATTATATAAGCTTCTACCTTAAGAACTGAGGAGAAGGGCAGCCTGGGTAACTCAGTGGTTTAGCACCGCCTTCAGCCTAGGGCCTGATCCTGGAGACCCAGGATTGAGTACCACATCAGGCCCCCTGCATGGAGCCTGCTTCTCCCTCTGCCTGTGTCTCTGCCTATCTCTCTCTCTCTCTCTCTCTCTCTCTCTCGAATAAATAAATAAAATCTTAAAAAAAAAAAGAACTGAGGAGGAGGAGGAAAGCAGAAGAAAATGAGAATGAGGAGGAGAAATGTGCAAGAGGAGGAGGAAGAAGAGAGCAAATTAAAACTGTAAGTTTAAAAAAAGAAAGAAATGAAGTTGATAGAACACAATTAAAAAGAAAATGCAGAAATAATTTTTAAAAACCAATGAAACCATAGCTAGTTGTTACTTTTAAAGAATAAAATTAATAAACCTCTTTCTAGATTAATCACTAAAAATTACCAAAATCAAGAATAAAAGAGAACATCACTATATAGTTTTGAAATTAAAGGATAATAATGGAATATTATGAAAAGTGACATTAACAAATGTGAAAACTTGGATGTAATAGACAACTACTTTGAAAAACAAATTTGCCAAAACTGACACAAGAAGAAATAGACCATTTAAATTGTCCCCTATCAGTTAAGTAAACTAAATTTGCAATTGAATATCCTCCCCAAAAGAAATTTCCTGACTCATATGACTTTACTGGTGACTTTTATCAAAGATTTAAGAAATAAAATTAATTCCATAGAAATATGTCCAAGTAAAATAAACAGCTTTTTCAATGCATTACATAAAGCAAGTATTTCATTGCTAACCATAAATTGTAAGATCAATACTCTTCACAAATGCAGAAGCAGAAGTTCTGAAGAAAATTTCAACAAGTCAAATTCTATCAGGTGTATCATCATCAAATGGGTTTTCGTCTAACAATTGTAAAACTGGTTTAACTTTTAAAATCATGATGTAATTCATAATGTCAACAGAATAAAAGATAAAAATATATATGGCTATCTCGGTAGATACACAAAATAAGTGTGACAAAATTAAAAATACAATCATGATAAATTTTCTCAGTAAATTAGGTATAATGAAAATTTCCTCACCTTTATTAACATGTCTACAAAAAATCTGCAGCTAATATCAAACTTTATAGTGAAAGACTGCAAAATTTGTAGCTAAAATGTAAAACAGTGCAAAGGTATCATAATCACCTCTATACAACATTATATTGGAATTCCTGGCCAATGCAATAAGACAAGGGAAAAAAAGTACACAGATTAGAAAGGAAGAAGTAGCACTATATTATTCGATTGTATGATCATTTACATAGAGCTTCCAGAGAAAAGCTATAGCAAAGCTAAGAGGACTTGATAAGTGAATTTACCAGGATCAAAATGTATAAGGTTACTTTAATGGATTTCTACACACTTTCAAAGATCCATTTAATAATAAACTTTTTAGAAAACTGGATGTTTTATACAGCTATTTTTCACATATTTCAAATGGTCAAAGAGTGAGATATGTAAAAATTCATTTGGGAAAGAATCGAGAGATTTAGATGAATACAGATTAGGAGAGACACTCTATTAAAGAAGGCATTTCAGCCTGCACCACTTGAAAATCCAACAATATATACATTATACTCTTAAAGAGAAGTTGAAAATTAGCTATAATGACAGGACCATGTTACTACCAATTTAAAAAGGTAGTATCATTTTCAGATTATTGAAATTGAATTCCAGCATGTGAGACATTAACTGCCAATCAGAGAGAGATGCCATATATATTAAGAAGTTCTGGAGAAAAGAATAACAATATGAGCCCTGAATCAGTTATGCTAAGGGATCTAACATCATTTCAGCACCTGTAATTTGTCATTATTATTAAGCCATGAAATGAAAAGGTGAGCCAAATGGTATGTGCTTTCCAGTGGTAAGTTTATGTTGGAAGGAGATACTGGGCCACCAGAGCCGCTAAAACATTTTTTAATGAATTCATAAAGAAAATCCAGACACTTAAGAATAACAAGGCCTACAACAGTGCATTTCAACAGAGTTTGCTAACGGGGAATCAATATTTTTCCTCAAGACTACTTCCTCTGATTCTCTCTTGTAAATACAGACACTGAAAGGTGAGGAGATTATTAGTTTCATCTTGAACATTAATGAGTCAATGGCAGATGTTTTGAATTTAAAGCTTAGGTTTGTGATGGAGCTGCTTCTCAAACAGACAACTTTACCTCACATGCTCCAGGGAATGTAGCAGCAAGAATTATTTTTCATATGTTCTCTAAGTAAACAGAAAGATAAACATTTGCAGAAACTTTAGTATGAAGCTAAAAATTATCACAGCTCTGAATAAATTATTAAAATGATATAAAACTAGTACAACTCCAAAGTTTTATTTTCCATTAAACTTCATGTAACAATGGTTAATAATTCTTCTGAGAAATGCTGGTATACTACTACTACTACTACTACTAGTCAATATTTTATGAAGTATTTACTATTTACCACATGCAATGATACAATACGTCTAATCTCCTTAACTTCATGAAGAATGTATTACTTTTTCCCATTTGGGAGGTAAAGTAATCAAAGTACAGTGTTTAAATTGCTGCCAAGTTCACTTAGCAAGTAAATGGTATGACTGAGCTTGTCAGGGTTGAGATTTGCAAATAAGTGTGTCATACTCTGAAGACTAAGCTTTTAAACCCTATGATATTCTCTATCACAGGGGAAAAAAAGTAAAAATATCTAGAAATACTAAACCTTCTGTAGTTCTTCCCATACTCCCCCAAAATCTTTTTGCACAAGGTAAAAATATAAAGAGGCACTATGGCAATTTGGAATCAATAAGAAGTAAGCCTCTACTCTTAGAAATTAGCATCTGCTGTACAAGAGCCAAATGCTAAAACATATTCACATTACACAATTCTATTGGACTAGTCACATAGAAAGTAATTAGGATGGGTCAATCCTATTCAAGTCTATCTGAAAAGGATTTCTATTTATAAAGCTCAGAGGTTCATATTTAGGAGCGCGCATGCATGCACGTGCACGCACGCACGCGCACACACACACACACACACACACTACCATTTCTTGCAGTTCCTTTGAGTTAGCTTGCCATTACTCCAAAAAAACAGCACTTTCTATATTACTGGTTTCCAGACAAGGGAAAAAAATCCTAAAAAAATAGCCTTGGAGAAGTGTAAACCAAATAGCTTCTAAATAACATTTTGCAGTAGGTAAGGGGACCATAAGAGAAACAGTACTGGGTTGAGTATGTGGAAAGAAAGCTGGCTAATGGCTAACTGCCTTAAAGGCTAATTATTCATGTAGAATTACAGAGACAAAGCTGAAAGGATCCCTAAGGATGTCTGAATCTCCCTCCTCCCAGCCCAACAGTACCAGGGAGCCTTAATCCAAACAATTCTAGATAAATAGGTCTCTTCTTTGTTTTAAGGAAATCTCCAGGGTCTCAGATTTCAAAATTGCCCTCACACATTCCATATATTTTCCCCAACTTTCATAAATCTCTTTTTTTATTAAGCAAATCTAAGCTTCCCATATGAGTACCAGGTTTGGAGGAGAAATATTATATAAGCCTTCTCTATTCCCCAAAGTCCTGACATAACCATAGGAAAATACTTGTGATCTTGCTGTATCTAGAGGTCAAGGGGCTTCTTCTTGCCCACCATCTTTACCTACACATATCAATTCTCAAACAAAAACACAGACAAAGAGACACACACCATACCTTCAATGATGAACTTTCACCCCAACATAAATTCAGGACTCACTTCATTCAAAACCAATCCTGGTCTGTTTCCAAAGTGTGGTATTTGGAACACAGAGCACATTTTTCATATTCATGTGCAGTATTTAATAAATATACAGATTCCAAGGCTGCTTTCCAGGTCTATTGAATCATAATCTGCAAGACAATATACAGTTGGGTGCAGACATAGTCTACAGTGCTGTGAAAACCCATAGGCCTATTCTTATATAGCTGGAGCATTAAGACAATTACATATATACATTTTTGTTTTTTTTACCAAATTGGAAAGTATTGATTATACAGTCTAAATAGCACTATAACAACTGCATATAGTCCAAGGAAATTAATCTAAGGTCACTTTTAAAATTCTTACTCTGAATGTTCAAAGTATTTATTGTTAGATTTATCTGACTAGCTGAGAGTGATTTAAAAAATTCTGAATCATAGCTAGACTCTAATTCTTTCATCTTCTTAATCTAAATTATCATCTGTGAATCTTCAATTGGCAAACTGGTGCGCTAAGTATAGTGGTATTTTCCAGGATATACTTAGCACACTTTTTCCAGAGCATACAGTTATTGAATAGTTTGGAGAAAAAAGTAAAATAAGTTAATTAGAAACTTCCACTTCCAGCCAGGATATACAAAATATCTATGTGAAAACAATTTTTAGACATTGCACATTATAACCTGGGAGGAAGGAAAAAAGCAAGTGAACTGGTAACTAAACTTACTATGGTTATCATTTCATAATATATATGCCAAGTCATTATACTGTACACCTTAAACTTATACAGTGCTATATGCTAGGTGTATCTCATAAAACTGGAAAAAAATAAAATAAGCATAAGACAAAAACAAGATGAAATATATGATTGCTTGAAGGTATAGCCTAGAGAGAGTTCAAGGCCCATGGAGGGGAACCCATACCCCTGAGTGGAGGAGACAGAGTTCACAATTAGAAACTAACACAGGTAGGGGTACCTGGGTGGAACAGTTGGTTAAGCATCTAACTCTTGATTTCAGCTCAAGTCATGATCTCAGGGTCATGAGATCGAGCCCTGCATTGGGCTCCACCTCAAGCACTGAGTCTGCTGGAAATTCTCTCTCTCCCTCTCGTTCTGACCCTCCCTCCCCGCTGCTCACTCACTCTCTCTCAAATAAATAAATAAATAAATAAATAAATAAATAAAATCTCAAAAAAAGAGTAGTTTTAAATGATAAGCACTCAGAACACTAGAAACAGGAAACTTCCTAAATCTGAGAAAAGGAATACATAAAAATTTTAAAGTTTATACCATACATGATGGTAAAAGATGAAATGATTTCCTCTTTGATTAGCAATAAACCATTGATGTCTCAGCTGAGCATTTGTTTAACATATTACTGGAGGTTCTGGGTAGTGCAATAAAGCAAAAGAAGAAGTAATAAATATACAGACAGGAAATATGATGTAAAAAAAGTGAATTTAGTAAGTTTGCAGAATACATGGTTTTTGAAAACAAATTATGTTTGTATAATAGTAATGAATGATCAGAAATTGAAATTTTAAAAGAAATATCATTTACAACTGCATCACAAAACTGAAATACTTAGGGGTAAATCTGACAAAATACTTCTAAGACCTATACACTGAAAACTATAAAACATTAGTGAAAAAAAATCAATAAGCTAAAAAATGGAGATGATACCATGTTTATGGTCAGGAAAAATCAGTATTATTAAGATGACAATTCTTTCCAGTGTGATCTACAGATTAAATTCAACCCCAGTCAAAACCTCAGCAGGCTTTTTGTGTCCATCAAAATTGACAACCTGATTCTAAAATTTATGTAGAAATTCAGAAGCCCCTGAAAATAGCCCCTCCACTGATAGAAGAACAGAGTAGGACAAATTACACTTCCTGATTTCAAAACCACTATTAAAGCTACAGTAATCAAAACCATCTGGTATCAGCATCAATATAGACATCAATGTAACAGAACAGAAAGTCTAGAGATAGAGCCACATGTAGGTGGTCAATCGATTTTCAACAAAGCAACCAGACAAATTCAACAGAGAAAAAAATCATGTTTTTGATACATTTTGCCAGAACAATCAGACAAGCCATAAACAAAACTAGGAGCCTTAATCCTTTCCCCTCACACTACATATAAAACTTAAGTCAAAGCAGATCATGGACCTCAATATAGAGTTTTAAGTTTTATAAGTTATAAGACTTTTAAAAGAAATATAGGAGAAAATCTTAATGACAGTGGGTTCGGTTGAAATTCCTTAAAGAGGACACAGGAAAGCACACACTTCACATTAAAAAAAAAAAAAAGTTAAATTGGACTTAAAATTGAAAATACCTACACTTTAAAAGATACTATTATAAAAATGAAAAGGCAAGCTACAGACTGATAGAAATTTTCAAAATACATATATGACAAAGAACTAGTGACTCGAATGTGAAAAGAACTCTCTCAGCTCACTAATAAAAAGACAATCCCCCCAAAATGTCCAGTTTGAACAAACACTTCATTAAAGAAGATATACAGATAGTAAATGAGCATTTGGAAAATGTGATTTAAATGCAAATTAAAATCAAAATGAGATGCTACCATATACTGACTAGAATTGTTAAAATTTAAAAAAAAAAGAATTATATTGAGTATTGGTTAGAATGTAGAACAAAAATGGGACTCCTTTACATTGCTATGCAAATGTAAACTTGGACAACCACTTTGGAAAATGGCTTGACATTTTCCTAAAAATTTAAATATATACCTACAATATGATCAAGTAATTCCATCTCCAAGTATTTATGCAAGACAAAAGAAGGTATACGTACACTATTTTGTATAAAAATTTGTACATATTCACAATAGATTTATTTGTAATAGTCAAAAATTGGAAAGAACCCAGAAATCTATAAAGAATTGAATAGATAAGCAAATTGTAGTATATCCACGTAGTGGAACACTACTCCGAAATTAAAAAAAAAAAAGAATACTTATCAAATTGGATAGATAAATCTCAAAATAGGTATTGCAAGTGAAATAAGTAAGACCAAAAAAGGGCACACACATAAACAGCATTTATATAAGCATACATATGTGAGCAATTACATAAAACTAGAAAATTCAAATGAATATATAGTGACAGAAAGCAGCTGAGGTGAGGAAAGGGGTGAGGGATAGAGAGATAAGTCAGGAGTGAGTAAAAGAAGCATAATGTGGGGACACCTGGGTAGCTCAGCATTTGAGCATCTGCCTTTGGCTCAGGGCGTGATCCAGTCCTGCATCAAGCTCCCTGCAAGGAGCCTGCTTCTCCCTCTGTCTATGTCTCTTCCTCTCTCTCTGTGTCTCTCATGAATAAATAAAATAAGGTAATTTGGGGGTCATAAATATATTCATCATCATGACTGTGGTGATGGTTTCACGGGTGTGCAGGTAAGTCAAAACTCACCAAAATGCACAATTAAGTATATGCAATTTATTTCCTCAACAAAGCTGTAAAAAAATTTTAACTGGGAAGTTCCGTACAATATTATTTACATATTAAATTAGACAAGGATGGAGTTGGTGACAACGTTGCCTTTTTTTGTATGTATTTTTCCGTACTGGAATCAGAGTGTTTATTCTTGTGACCAATTATCTTCCCTTATTATAAATTTCAGTTTACTCCAAATTATGTAAGTCACTATGTAGCAGGAATAAAAAGAAAGATACTAAAGGAAAAAAAGTCTATAGGATTTTAATCTGACTATATGGAGAAAAAGAGACATAAATACGTTTCGAGCCTGGTTTTCTGATAGAATGGTAAAGATAAGCATTGAAATAGGGATTTAGGGGGGAGTTGTATGTAAAAGAAAGTTGAATTTGGATTTGAAACATGTCAAGTCTTCAAAGTCAGCACAACTTGTCTGAACATAGTTGGAAATCTGACACTTTAGTAAGGCAGCAATCCCATTCCTGCTCTTCCACATACAGTGGCCAATTTGCTGACAGCAGTGCTCACCAACAGAACTTTGTGTGATGATGGAAATGTTCCGTATCTATACTGTCCACTACGGTAGCCACTACCAGCATGCGTCTGTTGAATACCTGATATATGACTGGCTAACCATAAATTAACTTTATTTTAATTCAAATTAGTTTAAATTTAAAGATTTATTTGAGAAAGACAGAGAGAGAGAGTATGGGGTTGGTGGAGGAGATGATCTCAGGACCCTGAGATTGTGACCTGAACCGAAATCAAGAATTGGGTTCTTAACCAACTGTGTACCCAGACACCCTTCAAATTAGTTTAAATATAAATAGCCACGTGCAGCTACCATATTGGACCTCACAGGTTTAAGAGATTACCCATTCACCAACCCAATCAAGAAATTTGAGATAAACCTATCTCCTTCATTTCTTATTTTTCATTCATTAATTTACTGAATAAATATTGACTACCTACACTCTCTTGTTTATTACTGTATTCCCACCATTTAGAACCAAGAGGTTTCTTGTCTTCATTAAATTTATGTTTCAGTGAGTCCCATTAACCACCAATCCTAGTTATATTATCCGTTGAAACTTCATTCATCTTTATTCACCTCATCTCTATTTTCAATGCACCTTCAATATCATCCAAATGGATAAAATAATCCAAACATTTTGTTTTAGTTTTTGTTATTGCTGTTTGCTTTTGGTACTATGAGAAATGAGTAAAAGTTGCTTGATTATTGGCTTCTCAACTAGAGGTTATAAAATGTTTAAGGCATCATTTCATATGATGTTCACTATTTTTTTCCATTGTGAAAGGTCTGCTGACCATAAATATGGGTTGAAATGCACAGCAAACTTTGATTCAGGCATCTTATTGCTCATGCTGATTTGTGTCTATATACTGTTTAACTATGTCTATATTTATGTACATCTATGGACTGCCACAACCTATGGAAATACAAGTATTTTCATCTAGGTTTTTAAAAAATCATCTTGCAAAAAGGGAAAAACTACTCTGAAGTAGCCCAAATATTCAAATACTCAGTGAAATTGTCCACTATATCTGAAGTTCTAGGCAATAATATGTATAGTGACATTTTTTTCTTAGGCAAAACATACAGCATAACTACTGAACTATTTTTCAGTAAAAATTTTCTTTAGATAATTTGATAATAAAGTCATGGTAATCAGATTGAAAGTTTTAATTAGCAAAGCACAATTTCAAGTCAGGAGGGGGAAGAAAAGAAATTTGTCAAAGATTTTATCTTATGATCACAAATCCAGTCAGGACTATAAATTTGTCAAAGAAACCCACTGAATGATCCTGAGGGAAACCAAGTACATTTATGGAGGAAATGCCAACCCCATACAAGTGTCAAAGGATAGGAAACCAATGTCTGTGGAGTCTTTAGACTGTCAAAAAGACACACTTCTGGCTACTTTGGCTCCGACTCTTTGGGACACCCAAAGGAATTGTTAGAGCCTTGGAACAGCAAGCTTCATTACCATAGATGTAATAAAGCTTATTTTCTGCAGACTTCTTGGTTATCACTATTTAAAAGTGGTGAAATCCTGATATCCCCAATACTCTCATGAAAGACAGAGTAACTAAATCTAATTTTTGAGTCTAAAATTGCTAACTTCCTAGCAGAGCCAACAAAAATGACATGAATGACTTTATTTTTATGGTTGTAATGACAGGTAACTTGTTATATCAAAAAAAAACTTGTTATAGTTTAAAGAAATTAAAAATAAAGATATGTCTGACCTAACATCATTGCAACAGCATCAAGGTAATTTATCCTGATGGGTCACAAAATTTAAAATACCACAATGTTCTGCAGCATGAATTAGCTTCTGTAGACATATGGCTACATGGATAGTAGATTTCCCAGCATTTATCTGTGCCTCTGTAATACAGAAAGCAAAGTAAGGAACACCACCAGTCATCCGGAAGAAAGTTGGGGATCTCAGGAATCACTGAGAAGGAAGAGCTCACGATGCCTACTGACAGATGCCTACCTTCACGCTCCAGGTTCAATCTACCAGGCAGGTGCTAAAGCTACTTTGTCATCATCTATCCCGATTCCTGGACACGAAGAGAAGGCATTAAGTCATCAGCTTTCTAGCCTCAAAGGGATTATTTTGCTCTATCACCAGGGCACATTAATCTCCATCATGACCAAATGGTGCTTTGAAAAACTGCACATCCAATTTGTTTACTATTTCATTACTGTGGTTTTCTTGATAACCAATATAAGAGCAGAAGAGGTAGTTATTTGGACCTAGAGCTGTTGAGTAAGGCAGCTGGTAACAAAATGTGGCTCCATGCAGATAATGTGTCATTATTATTTCTATAAAAACAGCTTCTCTTAATAGCAGCATTTGATAAACTTGTGGTCACAGTTTTCCCAAAATTGCTTGAATAGAAGTATCTCCTGGAATGATTCTTATATACAAATCACCAGATCCCCCCCTATAAGTCCTAACTAGTGAGAAAGATCATGGAATCTGAATTTTTAACACTGTTTGAGAAATATCCCCAGAAGGCTATCATCCTGCTACAAACAACGATCAGAAAGTAAAGACTGATGCCAAATGACAGAACTGGGATCTGAACAAGTTCACTAAACCCTCGTTACAACTAGTTCCTCTCAGCTTCTTTATAACTCCCATTCCATACTCTTAAAGAGATATTTATTTTTAAAAAAATGTCTATTTGAAAAGAAAAATAAATAAATAAAAATAAAATAAAAAAATAAAATAAAAGTCTATTTGGCTATTTACAAAAGAAAGAAAAAAAGGCAGAAAAGTTGTCTTTCACATTTAGAATTGGATTCTCCACTTCTGACAGCTTCAGAAATAGCTTGCTCAACTTCTAAACACTCTAAAGCGGACTTTGTCTTGGAACCAGATTCTGAGATAGAGACTTACACGCAGTTTCCTGAAGAGCTCTTGGGATCAGCACTTTTGAAGGGCTCAAAGAAGCAGAAGTGGGCAGATGACAAACTGAACAGAAAGGCACTGCAACAGTTATTAGCTGGTCTCAAAGAGAGCTCTGGAGCTAGGAAGTCCCTTCAGAGTTGTTTCGCGGTAAGGCAAGATGGCCAGCCCTTTATACCACGGTCCTATTGATGTTTTATTGGATGTGGGCTCCCCTTGGGAGATAACCAGGCAGTTATCTTCTTGTGATGGCAACTTTCTAGAAGAACTTAGTCAGGATCCTTCACCATCATCAACTGGGGAAATCAGTTGGTCCCAAAGGCCTTGAAGGTGATACACATCACAGTATCCACTGCAAGGACTGGCTATTGATTCCAGTTTTGCTCACCTTCATTCATGTCTGGTTGCCCCACATTTCAATAAGAAAACAAATAGGCTAGGGCCCATGATCACCTCTGAGAAACCTAAGAAGCTCTAAACACTTTAAGGCTGGTGATTTAGCAAAGAGTTTATGCATATTTTCAATGCACAATAAGGGCAGAGTGGGAGAGTCAACATATTTTAGCACTAGGACGTCAGGTTTCATTAGAGTTAGTTGTTCCAGGAAAGCAAAGGGAAATAAAACACAGGGTAACACTAACAAAGACTCACATTACCAGCCTTTTAAATACACTGACCATACATTGGTAGTTTATACTGAAAAAAAGGAAATGTACATTTTACACATTTCAGTGAATCAACATTCTCATCCACTAAGGCCCCTCATCAATCATTTAGTGGTTAGACAACCCCACAAACAAGGAGTGCATCCAAGCTCACTTCTGGAGTTATTATAAATTTCAGGTGTTGTGTGCTAGCCCTTCACAGTGAAGACTTTCACAGGGTACTCGGCAACATGCGGCACCAATCCACTGCTAAATGGTCTGGTTCTCAAATTTTCAACTGGGGATAATCACACTTAAGTCAAGTGTCAACAAAGGTCTCATTTAACCATGAAAAGTCAGACAGCGCAATCTATGCACCAGCCCTGCCTCTGAGACCCAGTGTTCCCAGGGTTACGTTTTCTGCTATCCTTACTAAAGTGAAAGACCATGAGAAGTAAACTGGCAACTGTGGGTGGGGAATCCAATACCTGCATGTTCAACTTGAGCACAGGCAACACTATGAACTTTGAACACGAACCATCATTGTTGTAGTAAATGGCAAATGTTTGATGAGCCAGCCAGAAAGTCCTAGAACAAAATCCAAGTCAACATGCCCCCAGAGAGCACAAAGGTCACTTGACCTTGCTGCTCATTAACTCATAGTAATCACTGATATAATTGTAGGGTCTTAAATTGCCACCTTCTCTTTATTCTATCCAGGAAAGAAGGAGGGGATTGTCTCACAACCAGTTGTCTTCTTTCATCAATGTAGGATTTGCTCCTCAGTAAAATGTGTTCATCTTCTCATTCCCTCTTCCTCCGTGCTAACACATCTGTTTCTGATGACTGGCCATTTCATGGGCCATTCTTTCTTGATCCAGGCATTATGGAAGGATAAAAGAGGAGAAGACTATGCCTGTATTTACTGCCCTAGAATCTTATTCTCTTTGCTACTGTAATGACACAAATAACAGGAGTTGTGACCAACTCTAATGGCTGCAAAACATAGTAATTATAATTCAGGTTAATTCCTCCTGCTATCTTATGAATAATACTGTTCTATACTATAAGCAAGATATAACCAAGAAGTCACATATTTTACAGGGATCTATTCATAAAAAAAAATATTTCTAAACTCTACTGTGGGTCTCAGTGACCGCCTTTCAAAAGTTTCAGCCCCTGTGCACAGGAGCTGGTTTTTCTCCCACAATCCACACCCCCATACCCTTAAAACTATTTGTAACCAAGTTAAGCTATCTGGCTGGAACAAAAACCAGAGTTATTTTTGTATTCGAATTGGAATTACAGAGAAAGGCCAAAGAGAGAAGGAAAAAGATGTGTTGGCCTTTGGTTTGTGAACGTCCTGAAAGTGGCTGAGGCATGCAGGGGAACCTGACATTCCAGATCTAGTGTAGCAATCCGTAAGGGGCATAGGAGCTTCAGGACAAATCCCTTCAAAATCATGCCATCAGAGTGAGTTGCAGATGCACTTTCTTATTCTTTCCAAGAAATATGAACTGAAGTATCCATACATATGAATGAGCACATGCCTACAAATACATCTTACAAGCAAACATATTAAGAAAAAAAATACGCTTTTGCCCCCTAATTACTGTGTAATTTTCAAGGCATTTTCACAGTGGACTTATAGGATATCACCATTTCATGTGCACTTATCAAGCCACAGCTCTATTTCTCTGCTCACTTTCAGAAGAAAACTCACTCAGTTGCTGGGTATTTGTGTTACCTCCACACCTTCGACTTTCGTTCTTTTTCTCAATCAACTGGAACCAACCTTATATCATTATCATTCCACTCTTACTGTGGTCAAGAAACAGTTTCATGCTGCCAGATCCAGTGGCCAACTCTCTGTCTTCATGTTACTCTACCTCTCAAAATGACTTGGTACAGTTGGATGGTCTCTCTTTTGACTTCCCCAACACCTGGTTTTCTTTCTCTGTCCTCAGCATTTTCCTTTACTCATTTCCTTTCTTTTACTTACTCCTCTTAACTACTCAACCCAAATTTTGTCTCAGTTTTTTTATATTCTGTGTACCTTCTCTCACACTATGTGACTTTATACTATCCTGTATCTTAAATATCACCTATAGGCTATGACTTCCATATTCATATTCCCAGGACTGAGCTGTATGTCCTTTGTGTAATTAATATCAATACCTAGATGTGCCATATGTATTTTGTAAGCTTCTTACATTAACCTGACCCTAAATTACGATATTTGCCTCCAAATCTGCACTTTTCTCAATCATTCCCATCAATCAGTCATGTATCAATAGTGCTTTAGGACTGTACTATCCACTCAACTTGATTAAGTCAACGATCTGCACTTTAACCTCCACTCTTGTCTTACCTCACATCAAATCTATGAATGGGCCATGTTTCCTTAAATTCCTCAAATTTCCCCACCACAAAATCCTCCAACCTAACTCCCACTCTCACTCCTATTAACAGTCTCTTCTCCACAAAAAGCCAACCTGTATTTTAAGAACATGAATCAGGGAGGCTTGGGTGGCTCAGTCAGTTAAGCGCCTGACTCTTGATTCGGCTCAGGTGGTGATCTCAGAGTTATGAGATCCAGCCCCACATACAGCTCTGTGCTCAGCCCAGAGTCTGCTTAGGTTTCTCTCTCCTTCTGCCTCTCCCTCTGCACTCTCTGTCTCTAAAATAAATAAATCTCTAAATAAATAAATAAATAAATAAATAAATAGATAAATAGATAAATAAATAAATAAAAGAACACGAACTAGATCAGGTCATTCCCCTCTTTGAAGGTCTTCCAAAATCTTCCATATTGTGAAGAATGAAACCTAAAAGCACTGTGCTGGTCACTAAGGCCATCCACGACCAATCTACTTTGTTTTCACTGCTCTCCTGCCTTTATACCACAGCTGGCTAGGGTGTTTTCTGCCTCTTTCTCAAACAGGCCAATGCGTTTGTTCCTGCCTCAGGTCTTTGGAACTTTCTGTACATTCTGCCTGAAACATTCTTCCTAGATCCTCACATGACTGATTCCCTCAATAAATCAAATCTGGGCTCAAATGGCACTTCATCATAGAGCCTTCCTTCCTTGACCATCTTACCTAAGTAGGCAGTAACTACCAATCACCTTACTCCACTTTATTATCATAGCACTTAAAGTATCTGATATTACCTTCTTTATACTTTGTAAGTCTTATTTAGGCAAAGTCCCTATGTGTAACGTTTAATCCCACAACACAGATCAGTGCCTGGCATGAAATAGACACTCAGTCAATATTTGTTGAATGAAAGGATTGGTCTCCTTCACTGATTTCTCCCTTTTAAACTGTGTCCTTTAACCGGTAACAAGAATTGGGTCTTTATTTAAGCCATGTTCCTTTGAAAATCTCTATTCCAAATTACATAAAGATCTGACTCAACCTTTGAAATTATCCCTTGGTTGGACTTATTATTGGATAAGCCATCTCGTCTAACAAGCAGTTGGGAGAGTCATATTGCTTTCTTCTAATCACAGAGCTATGCTATGATTCATTATGGTGGGCAACATATAGGTACTATAATAAATAGTTATGTTATTTAGAGACAAAATAGTCTCAAGAATCACTTTCTCTAGAATCCATCCGTGACTAACTCAACCACATCCTGTCTACTGAATATGCTCTTTATGCTTAATATTTTGCTATTCAATTAAAACAAAATTACTATGAACTTAGCCCCTTCTACAATCTCTTACATATAACTCTAAAATCCAGTTTCATTCCAAAATCTAATTTTATTTTTGAAATACTGAAGTTATTTTGTAAGTTTGTAACAAACTTGTTGGTTGGTAAAACATGGCCTATAAAAAGTGATTAACAATTTACACATTTTACTTTTTTTTAATAATAAATTTACTTTTTATTGGTGTTCAATTTGCCAACATACAGAATAACACCCAGTGCTCATCCTGTCAAGTGCCACCCTCAGTGCCCGCCACCCATTCACCCCCACCCCCGCCCTCCTCCCCTTCTACCACCCCTAGTTCGTTTTACTTAATATGAATATTCATGTTTACTTATATAATTATTGATGCATTTGATTATAGTCTCAGACCCTACTGAATGTGTGACGTAATATTCAGGAAATGCACCATATTATCTCTGTAGAATTTAAAAACTTCTATGGAGGTTCTCAGCCTATAATCCACCCCTGGTAGCTCCAGGAGCCTCTTGTCTCTCTTCCCCTATCCCTCTACACCCTATTTTATCATGGGCATCCCCCTCTCACTCTCTGAGTGAGCCTGTGATCAGGAACTCTATCCCTCCAGTATCTTTGTCCTGCCCATGAAGACAAACCCCAATCTTTTAGTTTTAGGAGTTTGCTACTGATTACTTTGATAGTAGCAGGTAATGCTTATACAGCTGGCACCAGGTGCCAGGCATAGCACTAAGAGCTTTTCATATGCATTAATCATTCAGTCTTTAGAACAACACTAAGCTAGGTCCTTAGTACTGTCATCAATTTGCAAATCTGGAAACAGAGGCCTGAGACATGAAGTAAATTGCCCAAGGTTGCACAGAGAGCGAATTGCCTGATTCTGGACAAAATTATTTTAAAAATTATTATTAATAAGTGGTTAAAGTAAAATAAGTATTATAAATTTTCGTAAAAAAAATACAAATAAATAAATAAGCTTCTGTTTCAAGCGGGAAATGTCTTTTGCTCTCAATTCTGAAGGTGTCCCAGCTGCCAAGGTAAAATCCTCTGGTTTCCCCTCATCCATTCTTAACAATCCTAACTCTCAACATACCACTTCTCTGAACACTATAGAAAAATGCCTAGCTAAGCTTTGCTTAATAATTTAAATATTAACAACCAACAAACCTTATTTCCACCGCTTCAGTTTCAAATATTTCCTGAGTACAATGCTGATTTTTGCTTGTTAGCCTAGTAAATCCCACAAACAACTGTTAGGCTGAAGTGTTTTTTTTTTCTTCATTTCACAAAGGATTAAATTAAGTATTAGATACATTATGTTTGCAAGACACATAGTTTAGAGAGAATGGAGCCAAGCTTTGACTTGGTTTCGGAAGGCACTCACTCAACATATGTTGACTAAGTGAACACCAATGCACCAGTCTTGCTCTTCCACGTATTTGTAGTATTATTTTTCAAATGAGTAACATTTTTACATGGTACAAAATCCAAATAATCCAATTTCATTCTGATATCAAATTTCATTTCTGAAATGCTGAATTACAATGTAAATTTACAACAAACTCATTAGTTGTTAAAACTTAGCCTAAAATGGATATGCGGTTATTTATAGCTTTACCTTTTTCACTTACTGTGAATATTTCTATGTTCAGCTGCAAAATCACTAAAGTGTTTGATTATGGGTATAGTCTCACTCAACTCCCAGACAGTCCCTATGCATCTAGTTTCCTTACCCAAAACAGTGATTACCATTTTTTTCTAATTTTTTTTCCAGAGGTACATGGATTTAGAAGCATATATGAATAAGAACTTTTTATGCAGATGTAGCCCACTAGAAATACTTCACACACATACATACATAATGGTGACTTTTTTTCCCACTTAATGTATCATAGATATCATTTTATATCAATAAAAATGGCCTGCTGAACTCAGTAGTATTTTATTATATGGATGTTTGATAATTTTTTAGCTAGTCCCCTGTTTATAAATATTTCAATTATTTCCAGTATTCTGCTATTATAAATTCATATGTCCGGGTATATCTGTCAAATAATTACTTACAAAGGAAAACAACCTAAAACATGGGAAAGGGATATTAACAGATAATTGACATAAAGGAAAATAAAAATATCTTCTTTCTTATTGATTTATAAAAGATACAAATATTAAAGAAATTAAACCTTTGTCTCTGAACTGCTTTACAAATCTATTTCCTCAATTTATTACTTGACTTTTGACTTTGTTTATAGCATTTTTATAAGAATTTGTTGAAACTTTATGCAACCAGGGATGCCTGACTGGCTCAACTGGTATAGCATGTGACTCTTGATCTCCAGGTTATGAGACAGAGCCCCATGTTGTGCACAGAGTCTACTTAGAAAATAAAAAATAAAAGGCCCAACCTTGTATGCTAGGGTTAGTAAAATTTTTTTTTTTTTTAGGGTTAGTAAAATTTTAAGAAAAAAAATCAGGTAATCAAATTGTTGACGTTTTTATTTATTTATTTTTAAAGATTTAATTTATTGGACACAGAGAGAGAGAGAGAGAGAGAGAGAGAGAGCGCCCGCACAGAGAAAGTGGAAGAAGGAAAAGCAGAGCCAATGCAGGGCTTGATCTCAGGACCCTGGGATCATGACCCAAGCCAAAGTCAGACACTTAACCGACTGAGCCACTCAGGTACCTCTATTTTTTTTTTTAATATTATGGTATTTATATGATGTTTGGAAGGACTTTCACGCTAAGATGACTGAGCTAAGATGTTTCCATTTTTTTCATATGCCGATATATATCTATTTACATTAGGATTTTAACCTCTCTGTAGGTATTTTGGGGTAAGATGCCTGGTGTGATGATGGCCCACCCCCCACCCCCCATGGCTACCTGCAACTCCCAATACCATTTATTGAATAATCCTTTCTCCCCTCATGTTTCCTTTTCACTCCACAGAGTACCTTGGAGTACAGTGAACAAAATTCTATTTACTTTCTTTTCATACTAACCCACAGTACAATTGCTATTAAGGCTGGCAACTTTATTATTCTGCTTTGGGTTTGGGGATTCATATTAGGTTGCATGATAGTACAAGAGGGGTGAGGGCTTCCATCACCTCTGACAAGGCCAGGAGAGGTTGTGTCCTTGCCCATCTGCATTTAAGACAACTTCACATTTGAGCACGAGCCAACTGGTTTTTCTTTCCTCCACTTTCTTGTACCTAATTTGGAATCTCAAGTGTTAGAAAATAGCTGAGGTAGTAAAATAAATACAAATAAATTTTCTTAGGATGTTACCCTTCCTTTTCACTGCAGGTTATTTTTTAAATATCTGACTATCTGGACTTCCATAATTAGAGTTAATAAACAGTTCCATTATATACATCTTATTCTATAAAACCAATTGTACTTAAATCTTACCCCAGGCATTTTGAATTGTCTAATTAAAACTTTCAAGTTGACAAATTCTAGCAGAAATTAATTCATTCACTGAGTAGAGTCCTCGAGTATTTTCTATGTGCAATTTATCCTTCTAAAGGTGTAAAAGACTCATAAACAAAGAAGGCAAGTTTTTGTTCCACCATTGTTTTTCCTGGCAGTTTAGACGGATTCAACAGTAGAAGAGCACTCTCCTTGTGGGGAACAGGAGATATCTAAAACACATTGGAGAATGTGATGTTACTATAAAACTCAAGAAATATCTCTGGCATGTAGAAAGGAGAAGAGAATTCCAAGAGGTAGAAGCGAAGTGTCATGGAAACAGTGACAATGGGCCCATCCTTAATATGCATTTGAAGTTTTAACATGTCAGGATACATATTTGAGGACATTCCAAAAAAAGTATAACTTTCACTAAAAATTTAAAAAAGTGTGTGTGATGATTAATTTTACCAGTCAACTTGGCTGGGCTAAATGTCCAGATAGCTAGTAAAACACGATTTCAGGGAGTGTCTAAGAGGATGTTTCTGGAAGAGATTAGCATTTGATTCAATAGACTGGGTGAAGATGATCCACCCTCAGCAGTGTGGGTGGGCATAGTCCAATTCACTGAGAGTCTGAATAGAAAAAAAGGTGAAGGAAGGGTGAGAGATCTCTTTCTGAGCTCTCATATCAGAGTTACTGGCTTCTGGGCCTCCAGACTCTGAGACCAACATGAGCAGCTTTCTGGTTCTCAGCCCTTTGGACTTAACTGAATTATACCACAGGCTTCCCTGGTTCTCCAGCTTGCAGACAGCAGTTTGTAGGACTTCTTAGCCTTCATGACCACATGAGACATGAGCCAATTCCCTTAATTAATTAACTAATCCCCTTACACACACCCATACACCTAATACAGCATGGAAATAAGATGATTGTTCAGGCAGCAAAATATCAGAAGGACTTAGGCACAGAAACCAGAAAAGAGAAAGAATTCCTCTATATCCCCCATTCCATCAGCCTCAAAACTGTCGATTTTCATTTCCTATTTTTTCTTATACCACTTTTCTTCTCAATCACCAGGTTATTGCGTTAGCTCAGAGCTTGAACCTAATTGTCTTATTCTTAGATGACTGAAATACCTGGAGCTCATGGTTCTATCCTTTGCTTTTCACAGCATTCTTGTTTAACACAAATATGATCATTTTAAGACTCTAGAGAAAACCCTACAGGATAAAGTCAGAATACATTAATATGATGACCATTATTCTCCACTGTCTTTATTCAACTTACCCATATTCATCTAACAAATAACTCTGGTGCAGCCTGAGTTTCAATCATTGCAGAGAACTTAACATTCTCAAATTTTACTATGTAATATAACATCTTCATGTTCATATTTCTACCTGCAAATTTCCACCTTAACTCTTATGTCCACCTAACACACTTTTATTTACCTTTCAAAATCAATTCAAGTTTGTCCTCTCTCTGAAACATGTTCTTACCAAACTGACCACAATGAATAATTACCTCCAGAGTGCTGCTGCCTTGCCTTGTTTATGAATCTATCCATGCCTTTTCTCCATGTTACTGTAATATGTATTTATCTTTGTGCCTCGTGATCTAGTCCTAAGATGGTACATTGTAAATTATGACCATATTATTTCAATAATTTCTGGATTATCTATCCTCTATGGCCTGTTAAGCAGGACAGACATGGTTTTATGGTACGGTGTGATAGAACACATTTTTTGTGAGTTATAGATCTGGTATCTGGGGACTTATCAGTAAAAGTGTAATGAATACCAAGAACACGGAAAAAATTCATCATTTAAATGTGGTGAAAGAGCAGGGATTATGAATAGAAGCATCCTCTGAGATGCTAAGATCAGTTTTCTTAGTGACATTTGTGAAAGGTTGGTTCTATGTACATGTGCCCCAGGTATGGTCCTATTTGGTTTTCAATAACTTGCAAAGAAGAAAAAAAAAAACATTACTTTCTTTATCACTATTTATAAAAATGGAAACATAAATATGGTTTGCTTGCAACAAGGAGATTATGAAAGATGAAATAAGACAGGTCCTTCTCAATTTATTTCTCTTGTGAAAGGCCATCATACATATAGCCTGATACTTTTTACCAAATGTCTACATATTAAAGGAATTATATAAATAAGAGGCCT
Source organism: Canis lupus baileyi (assembly GCF_048164855.1). NCBI lineage: Eukaryota > Metazoa > Chordata > Mammalia > Carnivora > Canidae > Canis > Canis lupus. Next base: position 300,249 of record NW_027326430.1, on the reverse strand, counting down.
GAAGTTATAAATCTTGTAGATTTTTCTTCTGTATCCATCTCAATGCTTCGATGATTTAGTCAAGATATAATTTTACCATTATATTTGAAACATCAATTTTGTAATGGAATTACAAAGGGTAGCTTGAAAGATAGTAGGATTAACATCACATAACACATACCATTTTCAGGAATACTTCACACCAGCTCAAAACTTATTTCAAGTGACATGTACGGGAACATTTCCTGCCAACTATTCATTGTCTCCTTTCTTGCTAACACATCCTGATTTGAGTCTGGATGGCAAGTGCCCAAAGCCAGGCATTTTGGCCTAAGCCAGCTCTTTAATATTACTCCTAATTTACTACTTCCCTTGCAGCTGGGGTAGCCATGTGACCAAGCATGCTCAAGGAAACATAAGGGGCTATTGGAAGGGGACTTATGGAAAAGCTCATGATGAACTAATAAATGGAGCTGACCAACTTGCCTTCATTCCCTTTGCCTGTATCTTCAGGAGTGATGTTAACAACCAAGAAGCAGAATGAAGGGTGTTTAATATAGTATAGCAAAAAGAAAGACTGTGTGTGGGTTATTAGTGATTTGTTGAATCACTAGATCAGCCCTACCTTCTTGTTAAATGGGAAGAATAAAGTCACTCTTGGTAAGGTATGCTGTTATTTGCAGCAAAGTACATTCTCACAGCCAGTGTACTGAGCAGTGAGAAGAAAGTCTTTCATGAGAGCCTTCTCTGTGCTGACCCTTCAGAACTGTTGTGAAGGATAATCTATAAATTAGGGCTTACATATTTTTAGATAGAGAATGCAAAGAATATCCTCTACAGGCATGGCAAGACATCAAACACCAAAGGAATGAGAGTAATTATTATGATAAATTCAAAACAATGACAAAAAAAATCCCTTCAATTATCTCTATAAATTATAAAAAAATCTTAGGATCTTTAAATTAAACAGGCTGATCTTAAGGTCCCGTGTCTTTGCTCAGAAACACAAAAATCTATTTAACAAAAGAATAGCAATGCATGTCCATGTTTAATCTATATAGTTTACAGAAGTAATCTCAAGAAGAGAAAGTTTTGTTTCTCATTAGGAAAGTAGGGCTGTTGGCCTATGAATGTGTTTGGTCAGCCAGCCTTCTAACCCATGAATTGAAAGCAATTAGTTTTCAAGCTTCAAATTTTTTCTTGCTCTACAGGATTTGCCTTCAAGTTATTTTCATCTTAAATAGAGTTTTCAAGCCCTGAACAGATATTTTGATACCCTGATAATTTGTGGTCTTGCTAAAGACTGACTTTTTGCACAGTCTCCTTGACTTGATTTGTTATTTCAAACTTCCAATTATTTCACACCTTCCTTTGAGACATTTTCTAATTGAGCAGTATTTCCCCAGTTGAAATCAGAACTGGCCCAACTCCTGCCTTTCTCAAAATTTAGGCCTCTTTTAAAAAATTAGAATTCTACAATGTTTTAAAATATATATTGTTGTCCTTTTGGGGGGGGGTCTGCCTAATTTCATTCTGTGGAACAAACTAGGATCTTAAAATAGTGGGAAGATATTTTCTTGTTCAGAAAATATTTTTTACTTACATGAAGTTCCCATAAATAATACTTTGGAAAATATTTATAGCTTTGAAATATTTAGTAGCCATTGTAATAATTATCTATGAACCAGCAAATGAATTTTATGATTTGTGGTTATTTCATCCTTTCCACAGGAAGAAAAGTCATGTTACTGCCCTGCAGCATATGACCAAATAGCCATTCAAAATCAAATTAATCTAAACCCAGATACCACTCTCTCATTAGAGAGAAAATAAGAAGGAAAAGTTTAGCTGTTCTTATAAGACCAGAGCAACTAAATGTCATTCCAAGAATAAAAGGTCTTGTTTTAGTCTCTTGTAGACTGAGAATAAGTGTTTTGAGTTACTGGAACTTGATGGGTGTGATTTGCCATTATTTTCCATTTCCTGAAAAATCTTAAAAAAAATAAAATCACAGCTCATATGTTCCACTGCCTTTCCCCAAACTGTTAGGTGTTTAAGCTGCCTTCTAAAAGCATACCTTCATTTTCATGTATATATTTGTCCATTCATATAGATGTTTGCAAGTGTAAGTATTTCAGTGTATGTATGCTCAATGAATCTTGTTTCCAGAATCAAAAGTTGCTTGGTTTAATCAGTGATTTCATAACAGTTTATCAAACCCAATCAAGAAATGTTCGGCTAAAGAAAATCCTAGAACAGGTTCATATCCTAAATGGAATAGCCTAGTGAGGGGAAAAAAAGAATTGTTTCATTGTATCTTATTTAAGAATCTATCCTCCATTTTTTCACTCTTCTTGCTCTTAAAAAAAAGTTATACCTTCCTGTACAAAAAATATTTTAGGGGTCTTAGCCTACTAGTAGGCTGTCCAAAAGAATGAAGCCAAAAGTTTCAGCAAAATAAAAGATCAAATGACCTCTGGCCATCCAAAATAGGTATCATAAAGTTTCAAGCACTTCTGTAAAATTTTATCTTCTCTTAATGCCTAGTTGATCTTATTAAGATACAAAGGCCCAAACACTTTTGTTTTTAAATATTTGTGTTTTATTTAACACATAGGAAGTTAACTATATCATTTAGAAAGGGGATAATTTCAACAGAACTTTGTATTGAAAAAAAGTGAGGGTTAGTACTCCAAAATAGGAAAAATACAGAGAAACTAACCAGTTATTGAAAAAAAATTTTAAACAAATCACCAAATAAAAACCCTGAAGTCTGTCTTTCAAAGTAAAAATGAGGATGCCTGGGTGGCTAAGTTGGTTAAGTATCCAACTTTTGATTTCAGCTCAGGTCATGAGCTCAGGATCATGGGATCGAGTTCCATGCTGGGCTCCAAGTTTAGCACGGATTCTGCTTGAGATTCTCCTTCTCCCTCTGATCCTCCCCCTGCTCATGCTCTTTCTCTCTGTTTCATTCTAAAAATAAATACATAAATCTTTAATAAATAAATAAAAGAAGTAAAAACAAATTTGTATCCTCAATAGTCATCATTTTAAGTAACATTTTGGAAACTTGGACTAACAAGAAATTATCATATTTTTTCTGTTTGTGATATTAAGAAAATAGGGAAGAGGCCCCCCGGGTGGCTCAGTCAGTTAAGCAACCAATTCTTGATTTCTACTCAGATCATGATTTCAGGGTCATGATACTGAGCCCTGCACTGGGCTTTGTGCTCAACAGGGAGTCTGCTTGAGATTCTCTCTCTCTCCTGACTCCCTTTACGCCCCCCCCTTCCCTATCTCTCTCTCTCAAATAAATAAATCTTGAAAGAAAGATAAGAAAGAAGAAAGAAAGAAGAAAGAAAGAAAGAAAGAAAGAAAGAAAGAGAAGAAAGAAAAAGAAAGAAAGAAAGAAAGAAAATAGAAAAAAAAGCCTAAATAAAAAGGACAGCTCTTTCCCGGCAGTGATTATCATAGGTCAATTTTGAAGAATAGAAATGAATGCACATCACAAATGTGTGCCACATATACATTCTAAAATTTGTATTCACCTCACTAAAAATAGTGGAAAAAGAAATAGGTGAAATTAATTTCAATGATACATTTTATTTAACCTATATATCCCAAATTTTATAATTTTGATATAATCAATATAAAAACAATTAATATATTTTACATTATTTTTGTGTATATTAAGTCTCCAAAACCTGGTATGTATTTTATTCTTCTTATACTTCAATTTTTTTGGGGGGGTACTTCAAATTTTGACTAGCCATATTTCAAGTGCTCAATAGCCATATGTGGCAAATAGCTACTATACTGGAGAGGACACTTCTAGATGCTGGGAATAAGGCAGCAAACAATAAAGATAAGGTCCCTGTTTTTGTGGAGTTTATCTTCTACTTCAGTGAAGTATAAAAATAACAAACAGGAAAAAAAATCACATGATTTTAAATGTCCTAAATAAAGTAAAAAGGTTGATGAGATAGAAAATGCTGAGGGGTGGGAGTGCTCTGCAGATGTGACATTTAACCTAGGACCTGAGTGAGTGGGAAGCAGGCAGGCTTGATGAAAAGCATGCTGGGCAGAACAGAGAGCTTTTACAACAAATCTAAGGCAGACTTAAGTGTGCATGCTTATGCAACAGCAATGAAAGAATGGTAAGATTAGAGCAAAAGAAGTAGAGAGGGAGAATAGTGTAAGACATGGTAGCAAGGTAAGTGGAGCCAGATCATGTAGGATTTAGGAGACCAGAATAAAAAGCTCAGGAGAGGCCAAGGGAGGAGGGATGCTAGAAACACTGTAAATGTTCATTCAAACCCTACAGGGCTATGCCCTATAAGTGAAGGCAACAGGAAACAGTTTTCACAAAACCTGAAACAAAGCCTTGAATAGTTTCAGTATCTAATTGGATAAAGGTGATCTTCCTAGAACAATCTTTCTGCTATTAGAAAATCAAATCCACCTTGGGGAGATTAATCTAGAGCCTCTATACTTTTAATAGAAAATGCCCAGCATTTAATCCCAATCACCAAGAATGACAATGAAAAGACCAAATGACCATATATTAAGAGGAAAAATATATATCACCCTCATATATATATAAAATACCATAGGCATTTTGGTGATCCAGATTTCTCAGTTGTCAGGATTTCTGTTGTACAATAACTATGAATAGTAATGTTCAAAAAAAAAAAACAGATGAAGAATTCACTGGAGAACTAAAATACATGAAAAATAAACCAAATTTTCCTATATTGTAGAAGGGGGAAAGGCAACAATAAATATACAATTCAATAGATGGGTTCAAGAGTTGATGAGATAGAGCAGAATTAAAGATTAGTAAAATGGTCGGGCTCCTGGGTGGCTCAGTCAGTAAGCATCCTACTCTTGATTTCGGCTCAGGTCATGATCTCAGGGTATGGGATCCAGCCAGGCTCTGCCCTCAGCACAGAGTCTGCTTGAGATTCTCTCTCTCCTTCTGCATTCCTCACCCCTCACCTGCTTGTGTTCTGTATCTCTCTTTAAAATAAATAAATAAAATCTTTCATAAAAATTAGTAAAATGGAAAATAACAGAAAAAAGACTAGATCAAAGAAGAGAAAAAGAAAATCACAGATACATATAAAAAGATTATATATATATGTATATATAAGTATTTTGTAAATATATATATATATACACACACACACACAAGACATAGGGAGGCACCTGGGAGGTTCTGTTGGTTGAGTTTCTGACTCTTAAGTTTTAGCTCAGATCATGAGGTCATGAGATTGAGCCCCACGTTGGGCTCCACATTCAGCAAAGTATGTTGAGTTTCTCTCTCCCTCTTCCTCTATACCACCACCCCACATTCTCTGTCCCTAAAGCAAATAAATAAAACTTTAAAAAAAAGACATGGGACATAAGGAAAAATTATCTAAAGTACATGTTACTAGAGTCCCAGAAGGGGAAGAGAAAGAAATAGGAATTAGGTGTGGCTTTTATCTACCTAATGCTTCTTTCTATATTTTCATGTTTTTATTACTTTGGAGAAAATAAATATAGATCATTACCTCACATCATATATAAAAATAAATCCCAGGTGGATTAATGAATTTAATGTAAAAAATAAAATTACAAACTAACCAGAATAAAAGGAACAGGCAAATATTTACCTTGCCTTTCTAATCACAAATGCAAAAAATCTGAAACCATTAAATAAGACTGTTATATTTGTCTACTATATGAATTTTTGCTTATGAAAAACACCATAACCAAAGTTCAAAGGCTAAGGACCAGATGAGAAAACAGTTGAACCAGGTGTATGATGGAAATATATGCAATAATTAAAATCATATTTCACAAGAATATTTAATGACATGGAAAGTGCTCATAATTTGTATTTATATTTAAAATAGTTTATTGACTTTCTCTCCCAGTGAATATAGAGTAATGAGGGCTGGATTTAGTCTTTCACAAAAAGCAAAAAGAAAACTAGACAAAATATGTGAAATGAGGCTTTCAAATACTGGACAAGTGGCATCATAATACTGTAATCCCTGAGAGGCTGGGAATAAGCACAGTGCATTCAAAATATCTCAATGTACTTCTTGAAGGCAGTTTCCAAACTACATAAATAGGAGGAACCCAAAGGAAGCCCATGATCTCACTGATGGAGAGAACAGAGAACAGAAGTCATGGTGGCCAAGAAAGGAAAAAGAGAAGTACACAAAAAAGAGCAATGGAGTTCTGCAGAGGGGTCCCTTGAGATTTTGAGTGACTACTAATCTGTGTCTATATAAGAGAGAACTTCCAAAAACAAGGAGAAGAAATATTGGGATGGAAGGGACACAACTCCCAGAGTTCACGCATGGTAGGGAATAGTGCATATTTCCCTAAGCCAGAGTAGACACCCCATAACACATGATATAAAACACCAGGGATGCCTGGTTGGCTCAGTGGTTGAGTGTCTGCCTTTGGCTCAGGTTGTGATCCCAGGGGTCTGGGATCAAGTCCCGCATAGGGCTCCCTGCAGGGAGCCTGCTGCTCCCTCTGCACGTGTCTCTGCCTCTCTCTCTGTATTTCTCATGAATAAATAAATAGAATCTTTAAAAATAAATAAACACCAGACATTCTATTTGTTCAAGAATGTAGAAAAAAACATGATCATGGGTTTTAAAAAATGTGAAATATAAAAAGAACCCAGAGGGTACCGTTAGACATGAAAAATACATCTAAATTAAAAATGTTTTCAACCATGGTTCTAATAGCATTCTTCAATAAAAGGGAACTAGGGCTCCTTGCAGAAATGGCTGATTCTATGAGTGGAGCAAGAGTTATGCAAGATGAGCCTGAGCATCCTGTAGTGCCAGAAAGTAAGGAAGCAGAAAGAAAAACAGCAACATTCATAGGAATCCGTGAAAGAGACATAGGAGCCAAATGAAGGAACTCCCAATGGCTAAAGCAGGAATAATTTGAGCAACAAAATTAATTAAGCAGTATTAATTATAATAAATGAATATCCATGAGCCCAAACTGATATAAACAAACTGTTGAATAAATACATAAATGAAGTGGGGGGGGGGGGGGACGGACAAATCTTCTGCATGCACAAAAAATTCCAAGTAATTTATATAATCTACCTCAAGAAGAGGGAGCTTACTCCCCAGTGCTTACCTGTGGGCTGTACATAGTGGCAGTACAGTATGGAAAGGGAATAAAAAAGACCGATTTTATAGTGAAGAAACCTGACAAATACTTATCTCAGTAAAGTGGTCAAGGTTCAACAGGAACAGTGATAAAGCATGTTATAGAATGTATTCTGGATATGATGTGATAAAAAACAACACTTATTCTCTGTGGGCTTCCTCCCCAAAACCCATAATCCCAATGTAATCATGAGAACAACATCAGAAAAACTCCAGTAGAGGGGAATCATACAAAATACCTGACTAGTACTCCTTAAAACCATCAAGATCATCAAAAACAAGCAAAATCTGAGAAACTATCACAGCCAAGAGGAGCCTAAGGGTACATGACAAATAATGTAATATGGTATCTCAGATAGTATTCTGTAACAGAAAAAAAGACATAAGTTAAGAAGTGAAGAAACTCTAGTAAAGTATGGACCTTAGTTAATAAGAATGTATTAGTATTGGTTCATTATTGACAAATGTGCCATATAAACATAAAATGTTAGTAACAGGGGAAATCGGGCTTGAGGTCTATGGGAATTTTCTATATACTATCTTCACAAATTTTCTGTATATCTAAAATTATTCTTGAAAAGCTAAAGACTTAGCTTTAAAAAATACATTGGATAGGATTAATAGCACACTAAACATTAAAAATGAAAAAAGTGAATTAGAAGTCATTCTCAAAAAACAATCAAAATCAGAGGGAAAAACAAAGAAAGAAATGGTATCACACATCTGGAATTAGAACCCAGGCAAGTGAAAGGGTGGCAAAAAGAAGAGAGAAAAAAAATACATATTTGAAGTAATAATGACCAAATTTTTTACACATTTGATGAAAACTCTAAACACACAAATCCAAAAACTCAATGAACCCAAGTGACCATACAATGGTACTTCATAATCCAACTGCTAAAAACCAATGATAAGGAGAAAAATCTTAAAACAATCTAGGGTAAAAACATATTCATGCAGAGGAACATGACAAGAATTACCTACCACATACTTCTTGGCCATAACGGGAAAATATCTTTAAAATACTGAAAAATTTTTAAAAAGCCAACTCAGAATTCTCTATCCAGTGAATATAACTCATGAACAAAGGTGACAAAAAGCAGTTACAAAAGCAATAAAAAAATGATACACTTAGGCATACAGCTAACAAAATATAATTGAGGAGAGAAATGAAAGAGCATCTAAACAAATAAAGAATTACTCCAAGATGTGAAGACTCAATGCAATCCCAATCAAAATTCCAGTAGCTCCTTTTATGGAATTTGATAAGCCTACTCTAAAATTTACAAGGAAATGCAAAGAATGTAGAATAGCCAAAGCAGTTTGCAAAAGAAGAAAAGTAATGGATAATTTGCATTCCCTGATTATATTTACTATAGAGTTACAGTAATCAAGACAATGTGGTATTGGCCTGAAGACAGAAATGCAAAGTGATGATATAAATAGACAATCAAGGTATACATCCATAAGGAAAGAGCCAAGTGATTTTTTTTATAAAACAATCATTGAGATATAATTCACATACCATACAATACACAAATTTGAAGTATACAATTCAATGGTATTTACTATATGCAACAATTGTGCAATAATCACTACAATTTCAGACATTTTCATCACTAACAAAAGAAACATCATATTCATTACGAATCACTACCCATTCACCCCCAACTACCCAAGTCCTAGGCAACAACTAATCTACTTCCTATTCTGGACATTTCTGGACATTTGCCTATTCTGGACATTTCATATAAATAGAATCATATAATATGTGGCCTTTTGTAAATATTTTCTTGCTCTTAGCATAATGCTTTCAAGTTTTATCCATGCTGTGGAGTGTGTTAGTCTGGGTTCTCTAGAAAAACAGAACCATTTTGAGATACATGAATCTAGATCTATACCTAGTTCTAGAGCTAGATGTATGTATAAATGTCTATATATTGTTTTTTTCTCTCTACCTATTAAGACTCACTATAAGGAACTGACTTTCACAGTGATGGAGGCTGAGAAGTCCAAGATTTGTACTTAGCAAGCTAGAGACCCAAGAGAGTCCATGGTCTAGTTTTAGCCTAGCAAACTAAGAAACAGAAAAGCCAATATTATAAGTTCCAGTCCAAGTCCAAGTCTGAGCGCAGGAGAAGACTGATGTCTCAAATCAGAAACAACCTGAGAAAGAATTCCGTCTTGCTCAGCTTTTAATTCTGCAACTTAAATACTATGATGCATATTAAATAATATTTAAATACTGAGATATAAAGTAAATATATTTTATGTTATAGAATAAGGGAAGAAGAGAGGGAAGAAAAATATACTTGTTATATACATTTGCAAACATATAACAAAATGAACAATATGGAATACTCAGACAAATACAGTTCTCATTTCTGTAACTGGTCACATGGTAATAGCTGTATTTGTAGCAACTTTTCCAGCTAGCCATTCCATATTCCCTTTGCCTTCAGTAAACCTTAGCTTGTTTTGTTTGTTCATTTGTTTCATGATTCTTTACATGGTGGGGTGACCTAAATCTTCAATTCCTGAATGGATTGGACTGTTGCATTTTTCCATTGACCTTACTTATAGGGTGTGATGATACTAGAGACACCCTAAGGATTATCCTGTGTTCTAAACATAGTTTTCCTTGCCTCCATTATGGAGTAGTAGTCCAATTTCTCCTTGGTAGTCAGGATCAATCATCCCAACCGTCAATTACATTTTCATTTGTTTATTTGGTGGCATGAGAGGCCCAAAGTAGCTGAGCAGCAGTCTCACCTTCCAGTCCAATTGAATCATTGTTGTATCTCCTGGTTGAAGCATTTCTCTCTTTGGAACTAAGACCTCAAGGCCAACAGAGCATAATGTCATGAGAACAGGAAGCAAAAATTATCCTAGTGGGTAACTAGGGTTAAAAGTATGGGATGCCACTCCCACCTCCAACTCTTGATTCCTGGACCCATGAATTCTGGCTAGCAAAGAAACATCACCATACTGGATGCTGACTAAGAACCCATACAACTTTCTAGAGAACCTTGTCCCAACCCTGCAAGGCACTGCTACCCAGTTTGCACTGTAACATTCCACTATCTTACAAAGCCAGCTGCTTCAGGATAGCAGGAAACATGGTAAGACAAAAAAATTCCATGAGCACAAGTTAACTGCCACACTTCTTTTGCTGTTAAGTAAATTCCTGGATCCAAGAAAAGCTGTAAGAAATACAATGATGATAGATAAAACATTCTGTAAGTCCACCAATGGTAGTTTGATAGAAGTACTGCTTGCAAGGAAAGCAAATGCATATTCAGAGTGTCTATTCCAGTAAGAACAAATTGCTGCCTCTTCCATGATGGAAACAGTCCAACATAATCAACCTGTCACCAGGTAGCTTATAATCATTCTCAGGGATGCTGCCATATCGAAGGCTTAGCATTGTTCTCTGCTATTAGCAGACTGGGCACTGGCGGGGGTGGTGGTGGTGGCTAGAGCTAGGCTGGCTTTGATGAGTGGAAGTCCATGTTGTTGAGCTTATGCATAACTTCCATCCTTGTCATCATGGCCCCTTTGTTCATAAGTCCATTAGGCAATGACAGGGGTGCCTAAAGAAAGCGGCTGACTGGTATCCACAGAAGAAATCCTCTACATTTAATTATTAGAACTCTTCTCTGATGAGGTTAACCTTTGGTGAGTATTCACATGGAACACAGATATCTTCATATTTTTTGCTCATTCAGAGAGATTTATCCACATACCTGTTCCCCAAATTTCACTGCTGCCAGTTTTCCACTCATGTTTCTTCCAAGCCCCTGAGCATCCAGCCAAACCATTGGCCACAACCCATGAATCAGATTGTAATTCCACGTCTGGCCATTTCTCCTTCCAAGCAAAGTGAATAACCAGGATCACTACTCAAAGTTCTGCCCAATGGAAGGATTTCCCTTCACCAGGGACGTCCCAGAAAGTACTGCAGCTCTGCACTTTAGGGTAGTTCCTGCATATCATGCAGAACTATACATAAATCAGTCTTGGTTTTTCTCTTCTTCTGTCAACTGATCACAGCTTTATTCCTCCAGGGGCAAGAGTAAGAGGAGCAACCCAAAAGGTAGCAGAAGGGAAGAAATAATAAAGAGTAGAGCAGAGATTAATCAAATAAATAAACAAGCAGAAAGCAATAAAAACAATAAAAAGAAACAATAAAAAGAATCACAAAACCAAAAGTCTGTTCTTTGAAAAGATCAACAAAATTAAGTAAGAAAAAGAGAGAAGACACAAGTAACTAAACTCAGAAATAAAAGTGGAGGGAAGCCTGGGTGGCTCAGCGGTTAAGCATCTGCCTCCAGCTCAGGTCGTGATCCTGGAGACCCGGAATCAGGTCCCACATCAGGCTCCCAGCATGGAGCCTGTTTCTCCCTCTGCCTGTGTCTCTGCCTTTCTCTGTGTCTTTCATGAATAAATAAATAAAATTTATATAAAAAAAGAAAAGTGGAGACATTACGACCAACATTACAGAAATAAAAAGGGTTACAATGGAATACTATGGATAATTGTGTGCCAACAAATTAGATAACTTAGGTGAAAGAGAAAATTTTCGAGAAACACACTTATTACCACAATGACTCAAGAAGAAATTTAAAAAAAATGGACAGACATATAGTAAGTAAAGAGATTGGATCAATAATTAAAAACCTCATTACAGGGATGGCTGGGTGGCTCAGTCTGTTAAGCATCCAATTCTTGATTTTGGCTCCGGTCATCATCTCAGGGTTCTGAGATCTAGCTCCACATGAGACTCTGAGCTGGATGTGGAGCCTGCTTAAGATATTCTCCTTTCCTCTTCCTCTTCCCCTTCTTCCCTAACCACCCCCCACTGAGTAAGAGGATGGGAAAGCTCTTAACTCATTCTAGAAGGCCAGCATTACATTGATACCAAAGCCAGACAAAGAAACCACCAGAAAACTAAAGACCAATATCCTATGACTATCAATAAATAGTATTACCAATACAAAATATTAGTAATCTAAACATAAAATCATACTGAAAGGATTATACACCATCATTAAGTGGGGTTTATCTCAGGAATGTAAGGGTAGTCCAACATGAGAAAATCAATATACCACATCACATTAGTGGAAAGAATGAAACAAACCATATGATCATCTCAAGTGATGGAGAAAAAGCATCTGACAAAATCCAACACCATTTCATAACAAAACACTTAGAAACCTAGGAATAGAATGAAAATTCCTTGACACAATAAATGATATTTATGAAAAACTATAGGTAACATCATACTTGGTGGTGAAAGTTACCTGAAAGTTTCCCCCCATAATACCAGGAACAAGACAAGGATGCCTGCTTTCACTATTGCTTTTCAACAGTGTACTGGAACTTCTAGTCAGAGCAATTAGGCAAGGGTGGGCGGGGGGGGGGGTAGTATCTAAATTGGAAAGAAGAAGTGAAACTATCTCTATTCATAGATGACATGATCCTATATAAAGAAAATCCCAAAGATACACTAGAAAAGAGAAAATATCAAAGCTAGTAAGTGAATTCAGGAAAGTTACAGGATACAAAATCAACACATAAACATCAAATGCTTCTATATGCCAACAATGAACAATCCAAAAAGGAAATTAAGAAAATAGATCAGCTGCAAAAATAAGCTGCTGGGACTACATGAAAATAAAATGCTTCCACACAGCAAAGGAAACCACTGATGAAAAAAAAAAAAAAGGTAACCTACTGATTGGGAGAAGATGTTTGCATATGATATAGCTAATAAGGGGTTAATATCCAAAATATTTTTTAAAAAAACGTATACAACTCAATACCAAAAAATCCTAAACAATCCAGTTTAAAAATGGGCAGAGGACCTGAATAGACAGTTTCCCAAAGAAACATACAGATGGCTAACAGACACATGAAAAGATTCTCAACATCACTAATCTTCAGGGAAATGCAAATCAAAACCACAATGAGATATCACCTTACACCTGTAAGAATGGCTAGAATCAAAAAGATAAAAATATAACAAGTGTTGGCAAGGATGTGGAGAGAAAGGAATCCTCAGGCACTGTTGGTGGGAATGCAAATTGGTACAGCCACTGTGGAAAACAGTATGGAGGTTCCTCAAAAAATTAGAAATAGAGCTATCCTATGATCCAATAATTCTACCACTGAGTATTTACCCAAAAAAGTCCCCAAAATACTAATTTGAAAATATATATGTGTCCTTATGTTTGTTGGAGCATTATTAACAACAGCCAAGATATGGAATCAGACGAAGTGTCTATTGATATATAAATAAATAAAGAAGATGTGGTATATGTATACATATACATATATATATGGGACATATACGTGTGTGTGTGTGTGTGTGTGTATATATATATATATATATATATACACACACATATATCCCATTATATATATCCCATTATATATATATATAATGGGATATAACTCAGCCATAAAAAAAAGTGTGAGATCTTGCCATATGTGACAACATGGATGTGAACCCAGAGGGTATTATGCTAAGTGAAATAAGTCAGAGAAAGATAAATATCAGGTGATTTCACTTATATGTGGAATCTAAAAGACCATACAAATGAACAAAGAAAAGCAGAAATAGACCTATAAATACAGAGAACAAACTGATGGCTGCCAGAGTGGAGGATGGTGGGGAATAAAATAGGTGAAGGAGAGTGGGAGATGCAGGCTTCCAGTTACAGAATGAGTAAGTCACAAGAATAAAAGTTAAAACATAGGGAACACAGTCAATGGGAACTGTAATAATGTTGCATGGTGACAGATGGTAGCCCTACTTTTGGTGAGCAGAGCATAATGTACTGAGTTGTTGAAACACTATGTTGTATACTTGAAACTAATGTAACATTGTGTATCAATTATATGCAAGTAAAATAAGGAGGAGGGTAGAGGGGGAGAAGAAAAGGAGGAGGAGGAGGAGGAGAAAACAGGTCAGTTGTTGCATGGAGCCAGGGTTGTTGGGAAGGATTAATTACAAATGGATATGAGAAATATTTGAGGATGATGAAAAATATCCTATATCATGATTGTAGCAGTGGTTATAAGAGTGTGCATTTGACAAAACTCAATGACCTATACATTTAAAAATTGCTAAATTTTATTGTATGTGATTATACATTGAAAAGCCAATAAAAATAGATTTAAAAACAAAATGTATATTTAAGACCCTCTTTTTAAAATATCTGAATGCATAGAGAAATGTATGGAATGTTAAACAGCAAAGTATAAGATCCATGAGATGGGTGGTAAATGACTTGCTTTTTTTATGCCTCTTTTTACTCTAAATTGTTTACAATATATATCCATTAGTTTTATAATCAGGAAAAAAAACTATTTAAAAATATGTAAGAGCATGATGCACTTTAGATTTATTTCCATTTAAGAGTTAACATTTTAAAGTATTGGCACTTACCATGTGAAACAGATCAACTTTTGACTACGACAAATAAAGGGAGGTGTTAGAATATGCTGAGTTGGCATCAAGTACTTAATGCCCATTTTCACATTATATCTCATAAAAGTCTGTGTACTAGAACTCTATTTTTATATGGATACATCTGAAAAGACTCCAGGAACCTAGATCATAACTAAATATTTAAAGGCTATTTTCCAATAAAATTGTCCCAGTATGTTTAAGCAGAAATTTGGAAAGCTGTTTGGTTACCACAGGACCATCTAAATTTTAAATCAAGTCAAATAGTAACCAGATAGTTTTAATAAACCCAGTAAAAAAACTTCAAGTGATGGAAACATGGAGAAGCAGGAGTTGGCATGGTTGTTGGTGATCAAACCCCATGTTGTCCTTGATCTCATAAAGAAAGACCTCCTGGCAGAAAAGGAAAAGACATCCTGAGAAGTATTTTCAAGAACAGACTAAATGTTAAGGATCAGTACAGATGACAGTTGAAAGGACAGAATTAGAAAACTAGATTAACTCATACAGATTTGGCATCAAATCCTGAGATTCTAGGATTTGTAGTCTAGTTCTGGCGAGGTAAGAGGAAGCACACCTACTAGATTAGGTAAAAATACAAGGAACTGATTACCCCAAGCACAGAGGCTGCCTAAGGAAGAACAGAGGTAGAGTCAAGAAGCTCATAGATAAATTTATAGAGTATTGATCCATAATGAATGGTTAAAGGAAAGGCATTCTGATTCCACCATACTGGTCAATGATGGGTCTTTGGAAAACTTCCCTAACTACTGAGGTAAAACAAACCTAAAATAACTTCCATGTATAGAATGCTTACTATCTAACAAGCATTTTGTATACATTATCTTTAATCTAAATTAAATACCCAAGTTTACCTGTGAGTTTGTGATGGTTGAAACACTTAGAACTCTCTACAGTAACTAAGTATCAGAGTAAGGCTTCAATCCCATGTTTCAGTAAAAACTCCAGGCTCTTTCCAGTCTGATGCTTCTTCTCCTTACACTAAGCTGAGAAAACTAAGTCTGACCCTAGAAAGAAGAAAATAGAAAGCAAAGAGTACCTGCTCTGACCCTTGCATATACCACATAAAACATACTGACCCCAATTTGTTCTTTGGAAAAACTGTCTTCCTTTTCACATAGAAACACTCGTGTCTAAGTTTACATTCAACAAAGATTCTCCCTACGTAAATTTACAATGTACGGTTTCTCCCACAACCCAGGTCAGGTGAAAGATCTAAATACGAGTCTTAATTATTCTAAATTCATTGTCTTTCAATTATACAAAATAGGAAGGAAAAAAATTATTTCCTCTAGCTCAGTATTCATCTATGTATAAAATCGGGATAAGAATATCTGCTCCATAAAATGGTAAGAATTCAGTTACAGAATTCTTTTTTAAGTGCTTAGCATGAGCCTGGCATGCAATAGGAACTCAGGTTATGGTAGCTATTATTAATGTCTCTTTTAGCCCTCGGGGTGGCCATCAATGGGACAATCCTTTAAAGTCAATATGGAAGAAACCACCAAAGTAACAATCAGATGAACCTGGCACAGTAGACCTGAGGCTCCTGCTATTATGACCGCCCCCCCCGCCAAGTCCTATTTCATCTCATTGGCAGCCAATATTTTCAGTTCTATCACCAGGTATTAGCCTCAACACAGTACTTTCTGAATCCAACTTTCAAGCCCTCTTTCCTTTCCTTTTTGCCTTTCCTAGCTTGAACTATACCTTCCCAAATGGGTTACACTTCACTTACGAGAAAGAAAAGTGTCAAATAACTCATGCATGAATTAATCATTTTAATTATTTTTTTATGTGTGTTTGCAAAGGCAAAAATGGGGATGTAAAGACGTTCCTGCCTGTGCTCACCCTGTTTGCTCAGGACATCAGCACAGTCGACAGCAATTTGGGACACTTCTGAAGTATGTGTGTTGTGTGTGTGAGAGAGACAGACAGAGAGACAGAGAGAGAGAGAGCCAGAATTGCCTTGTTACCCTGAACATAGTTTTTCAAATCCAATGTGTGATACATTAGACCTTTCACTTTGAGTTTTTACTGGCAATGGTACTAGAACAACCTTCTGAATAGCAACTACTGCTGAATTTTAAAATCTTCCTGGCCCTACCCTGAGCCAAATTTTAAAGGTACATCGAGTTTGGCTCATTCAATATTCAGAAACCTTATCTTTTTTACTATACATTAATTTTACTACTACCAAACAGCATATGCAAGAACTACCATAAGGAGATAAGATTTATGCCACTCTATACTATTAAGAAAAAAAAAAAGGACATAGGTAAGTCTAAAGTACTAAAGGAAGACTTCTCAGCCTCAGCCAAGTTTGATTTCATTTCATCCCCCTTTTCTCTTGAGAGACTCATTGTTGCTAAGTCAAACGAACTATATAATTTTTAAAGGTTTTATAAAGTAATATCCTCAATAAATTAGTTGAATATGTTTAAATCCACAGAAGAAAAGCCTTTAGTGTTTTAATCAAGTTTTCTACTAAACTTATCTATCCTGGTCCCATTAGTCCCTGCAAATAACTGCAGATTTTAGTCTCCACAAACACATCCTCTTGATTTACCACCGAGATTTCAGCATAGGAATGTTTCACATACAAGAATTTCTTCAGTCTCATCAACTGGCACACAGGAATTGCACATTCCAAGGAAGAAGGCGATATTTATTTTTTCAAACTCTATTCCAGCCAACTACCATAAACTCGGTTATTCTGAAGGCTCCTTGTTTCACTTTTATTTGGAGTCTGCCAACAGGTGACTGGATACTAGAGCACATTTGTCTACTCCTTGGGGATCCTTCTAATGGGACTATAACTTGGAACCAGGATTCCAAGTGGAAAACCCTCAGCCCAGAATCAGCAACCCCTTCAAGTGCCTCTTCCCACATTCACACCGGGAGGTGGTGTTCCAAGGTGGTCTTAGCATTGCATTGGCCAGCTTATTACTGGATCAGCAGGAAGCTTATTAAAAGGAAAGAAAACTCAATGAGCATCAGGTATTCTGCATTGGGCAAACTAACATTGTAATGCGATGTCGCCTAAGGTCATTTGATCCTTTGAGATTTAAATGAAATTGGCTTGAGTCCCTATTCCACATCCTGCGGGATATGCCTAAAACTTCTCCAAGATCCCTGCAAAATACCAGTCTCATGTTCTCATGGTCACATCTAGCTTCAAATTCTTTTTCTTGCTGGACTTTTGATCTCAGTTCATTTTGCTTGTATCTCATCTCCTATGGGCATTTTCTTTCCTCTGCTCCAGACGTGGAATTTATCTGTTTGCCTCACCTGCACCTCGCCACAAAACAAAAACAAAAACAAACAAAAACAAACAAAACAAAAAAATGGCATTTCTACAGTAAGTAGATTTTCATGACGTTTCTATATGTGAGGGAGGTTACCACACATATAATTAAAAATAGTAGTGAATATTGATTATCCCTATTTTTTTTAAAACTGAAGTATAGTTGACAGACTGTATTTTATTAGTTTCAGGTGTACAACATAGTGTTTCTACAATTGTATACATTAAGAAATGCTCACTATGATAAGTGTAGTCCACCATCTATCACCATAAAAAATTACTATAATATTATTGACTAAATTCTCTATGCTGTACTTTTCATCCCCATGACTTGCTTATTTTGTACTGGAAGTCAGGACCTCTTAATCCCTTTCCCTCATCTCCTTATCCCTCCTCTCTGGCCACCACCAGTTTGTTCTCTATAGCTATGAGTCCGTTTCCCTTTTGTTGTTCTCATTGCTGTTCCTTGTTCTTATGTCTCTTGGATATCCTGAGCTTTGGAAGTTTTCGCAGGTCACAATTCTTGGTGGGCTTCCTTCTGATCTCTAACTCTTCTCCATCACCTCTGTTCTCTTCTATCTTTATACTTGTGTTTATTCTTATGCAAGTTTATTTTGCCTTAGTTCATTCAGGCTGCTGTAGTAAAAAATACCCCTAGACTGGGTGGCTTAAACAGTATTCACTTGTCACAATTCTGGAGGCCAGTAAGCTCAAGGTGTCAGCAGATCTGGTGATGAGAACCCACTTCCTGGGTCACAGATGGCTGTCTTCTCACTATGTCCTCACATGGTGGAAGGGAAAAAGGAGCTCTCTGGCATCTCTTTTATAAGGGCACTAATCTCTTTTATGAGGGCTGCACACTCATGACTGATCGCCTCTCCCAAAATCCCCATCTCCTAATAATCCCTCATCTCCTAATAATACCAATAATAGAGGCTAGGAAATCAACATATGAGTTTGGAAAACATACAAACATTTTACT
Organism: Canis lupus baileyi; assembly: GCF_048164855.1. Classification (NCBI taxonomy): domain Eukaryota; kingdom Metazoa; phylum Chordata; class Mammalia; order Carnivora; family Canidae; genus Canis; species Canis lupus. Next base: position 281,296 of record NW_027326430.1, on the reverse strand, counting down.
CTCTGAATACATCATATTCCCATGTCCTCACTTTCCACATTATACTTACTTTCCTAAAGAAATAAACAGTCCTCCACTTCAGTTAAGGCCCTTTGTTACAACTATTAAAATACCTTAATTGAATTTTTAAAATTCTATTACATAACAATAAAAATAACAAAAATACCACTTACAGTATTCAGTTGTGGGGTCCTTCATACTAAAACCGTTTCTCTTATGGTTCTATCTTCTTCTGGCAATGCCATCCCCATAAATTTCCTTCAAGCTCTATAAACCAGAAATTCTAGTGTCCTGCAAGCATGTTTTTGATAGGTTTTGTCTTGACAAGCCCCAGAGTTTATCTGTTTTTCATTTGAACAGTTTTATAGAAGGTATAGATAGTCTCCTTTGCCACAGGTCAGGCAAGTCCCTATAGCCACACAGCTGGCATGATTCAACCATTTATCTACAGTGATTTGAGCACCTGACCCATGATCCCTGAAATTTCTTTTTTCTTTTTTCTTTAAATTTCTTTGTTCAACAACACATCTCTGGATTCTGGATTGTGATAATCTACCCACAGCTCTGGATGGATGGAGGATGGATGGATGGATGGATTCTTATGATAATCTACCAATAAGAGGGATCCCTGGGTGGCGCAGCGGTTTGGCGCCTGCCTTTGGCCCAGGGCATGATCCTGGAGACCCAGGATCGAATCCCACATCAGGCTCCCGGTGCATGGAGCCTGCTTCTCCCTCTGCCTATGTCTCTGCCTGTCTCTCTCTCTCTGATGACTATCATAAATAAATAAAAATTATAAAAAAAAATCTACCAATAAGAGCTATGAAACTAATGCTTCCTGGGTCTACCAAGATCATCTCTTATTTACCCAAAGGTGGCCTAATTTTACAAGGCTGAGGGAGGCTAACTTTACCCCCATGACACCCTCCCTCACTCCATTATCTCACCCAGGTCTGGACTATGCTCTTATGTGTCAGCCAGCTCCCTTTAGCTTGTCTCATTTTAAGTATAACTTTTTCTTTTTTAACAGATGTCACAGGCCCAAATGCCTGCAGAGGCCAAGTGGGTGACATAAAGGAGAGAAGCTGGGCAAATGGAGACATTAACAAGAGGAAAGAGGTAAGAATTCTCACCAAGGATGACTTCCATTGCTCAGCTCCAGCTGACTGCTGCACTGTGAGGTGCTGGGTCCGGGGATTTATTCAGTTTTTTTTTTAATTACTCATTTGAAAATGAATATTTTTAAAAACTGTATTAGCAGAACATAATATGTTTCTGGGCCTAATTGTAGGACAAAGAGAGCCAACTTGAGACTGCTGGCTCAGACTCATAAATCAAAAGTCCCAAGAGCATGTTTCCCAGTGGTACAGACTGAACCTGCTGCCCCATTTTAATAATCTTGTCATCTTCAGGCTCAACCTAATCGTGCTAGCAGGACTGGATTCTGATCCTCCCACCGATGCCCTCTCAAATTGTCCAAATTTGCTCTAAGTAGCTCTGGTTCTCAATTTGCTTCTTTCATTAAACCCGTGGTTTTAGCTTTCTTTTTTTTTTTAAGATTGTATTTATTTATTCATGAGAAACATGGAGAGAGAGACAGAGACATAGGCAGAGGGAGAAGCAGGCACCTTACAAGGAGCCCAATGTGGGACTCAATCCCGGGACCCCAGGATCAGGACCTGAGCCAAAGGCAGACGCTCAACTACTGAGCCACCAGGTGCCCCTGGTTTTAGCTTTAAGAGGGACTTCCCATAATATCTAGATATGATTTTTCTCTGAGGAAGTCATTTGCTTCCTTTCTGAGTTTTGCCCCTTGTCATCTGTTCCATGTTTTTGGGCCACAGTTATCATTGCTATCATTCCTAATATAGTCACAACTAAAATATTCCTTTCTCCTGGTCCCACTTTTAAAAGCAATTACAGGAAATATTTTTGGTTTTGGATATCTTCTTAGTTTTTCCTTTGTGATTTAACCTTTGCATGAAATAAAATTCATTCCTCCCAAATCAATGCATGTTTCTTTCTTCATTTTTGAAAATTCTTTCTCCTACTAATACTTTTCTTACTGTATGAATCGAATCAATTTCCAAATTGATTTCATTCCTTCTAAAGTAATAATGAAGGAATAATAATAATAAAATATCTGAGCCCCTGGAGATAGTCCTATGGTTTAAAACTTTCCGAAAATTCCCTTTTAACTTCAGGGCTACAGTAATCACAGGGATGTTTCCATACTTCAAGCCAAGATGGTAACATAGCCTCCATTCTAAGGGCCTCTGGGTCCTTATCCTTCCTTCACCTTTATGAGATGCTTCGTATGAATCCACAAACAGGACCAAGACACTCGTGATTAAATAATCCAAGGAGAATTAAAAACCTACAGTATTTAGAAGACGTAATTTCAGGAATCTGCAGAGGAGACAAGGAAGCCAGCAGTCATCCCTCAGTCTTGTTTTCCTTGATGTGGGATGAAGTTAAAAATAAGACACAGAAGAACAGAATTAGGAACATATGATTTATCATTACCAATCGAAGACAGGATAAAAACATTCACAGAGCAAAATGCCAAGCACACCTGTTCTGTATCCCCTCTGGAATTCAGCTGATTAGTATAGCTCAGCTTTAACAGTCTAATTCCAGAATCAGTGCTTAAAATGCAGTTATGTCAATAATATTAGGTCCTGCAAACAACAAGTCAAGGATGGCCATGGTGGCTTCTCCAGGGTCTTCCTCTCTCAAGTTATATTTCTGCCCCTAAATATCACTTTGAATTTCTACCCTAAGGATCTTCCTGTGTCACGCATAATATATTGGAGGTTTGCAAATCTAAGACTTCCCTCTGTGTTTATCTGATGGAGAAAATAGGTGCAATGATGACTTGCCTAAATAAGATTTAAAAATTAGATTTACTCAGGGTTTTCTGATGGAAAATAGATTGGAATAAGAGGACTGACCTGATTTATATCTCTGCCTTCATTTGCAGAAAGAGAATTTGGAGGACAGGACACTCCGTGCCAAGAGAAGCAACTTCCCTTGCCTGCTGATCCACATTAGAGCAGGCAGGAGAAGAAAAAGAGAGTGGAGTGCTTTCAAAGACAGAGACCATCTCATGTGCCATTTTTTAAAATAATAAATTTATTTTTTATTGGTGTTCAATTTGCCAACATACAGAACAACACCCAGTGCCTTTTTTTTTAACTGCCTGTGACTCTTAGTACAACAGTAAGGATGCCATAAAAACAGAAAGACAATTTTTAAACTAAGTTGAGAAAATGTAGATTATAATTCTTATAAACTCTATATTGCAACTTCCAGAAATTTAGCTTCTATAGTTTCTAATGCACTCTCATAGAAGGACCATGAGGCAGAGAGGTATTACTTACTTTACACCCATCATTTCTTCTGGAGACACAGAAAAGAACAAGTTTGTTACCATAGGTCCAAGAACTAGACCCCTTCAGATCCAATTTGTTCTCTCAAAATCTACATGGTTAACTGGATTAAAAATGAATTCCCATAAAGCCTGTGCTATTCTCTTTTTTCCATCTATTACCTCTTTTACATCATGCATACATCATGTCTCTGAACATTATGCAAGGGAGAAGTTATAAAGATCATGGGTATTATCTCATACAGGAAACAATCACCATTTAAATTTGGTTTTCCCGGGATCCCCAAGTGGCTCAGCGGTTTAGCGCTGCCTTCAGCCCAGGGCCTTATCCTGGAGACCTGGGATCGAGTCCCACATCGGGCTCCCTGCATGAAGCCTGCTTCTCCCTTTGCCTGTGTCTCTGCCTCTCTCTCTCTCTGTGTCTATCATGAATAAATAAATAAAATCTTAAAAAAAAATTTGGTTATCCCTATAACACACATATCTTTACTAGAAATAGGATGGAAGGGTATAAGAAATCTTCAGAGCTGAAATTCAAACCTACCATAAAGCTCTAAATTGGCCTGCTTTTCCAGCATCACCTTCTGCCTCCCAGAGAGACCTTCTTTCCTCCAATATCACCTCCTGTAGTTCCACAATCAAGCAAGAAATGTCAGGTGTATCAGAGCAAGAAGATGATTTTATGGTGACAAAATTAAGGAAAAAACATAATTTTTTTCCCTGTTCATTTTTTGAGGGTTGGAGGCACTTCATTCTTGGTGTCAAGACTCTATAGAGAAACCTTGATGATATTTAAAATAGTGGTGTGACTTTGAGTAAGGCACTCTTCTTCTATATATGTCTGTGCTCTCATCTATAAAATGATTTAAATTAAGTAATATCTAAGAGATGCTTCTGATCAACATTCAGGAGATGATAGTTACCCATCAGTTCTGTAAGAATACCAAGGAAAAAGTCTTCAGACAGATTCATCAAGGAAGGCTTCACAGAAGAAAAGAGCATTGCTGGTAGACCACAGAGAATGAGAAGGCTTTATACAGTGGAAAAACTTTCCAGATAGGGACAAGATCAGTAAAAGTTGGGAAAAGGAAATACATGTACTTCCTAGAACTGCAGAGTCCTGCATGCCTGGTTGCTGCAAAAGAATTTTTCCATAGGTCCATTCTCTTTTACAAAAAAAAAAAAAATATATATATATATATATATATATATATGTAAAGTCAAAGCATGTAAGCATCAATTTATATTTTTGTTAGAGCTTTCTTTAGCTGTAATTCAACACCATACAATTAAAATTGTATGGCATTTAAAATACGTCAATTTTTTAGTATATTAACAGATATGTCCAACTAATACATTTTAGAATATATTCAACAATCCACATCCTTTAGCTATCACCCCCAAATTCCATCATCCCCTTTACCAGCCTTAAGCAACTACTAATCTACTTTCTGACTTTATAGATTGCCTTTTCTGCACATTTCATATAAATGGAACCATAAAACCTGGATTGTAAGTGGCTTCTTTCACTTAGTATAATATTTTCAAAATTCATCTAGTTGTATTGTGTATCAGTGCTTCATTCCTTTTAAAGCTATATAATATTCCATTGTATGGAAATATTACATTTTGTTTACTCATTCATCAGCTGATGGACCATTTCTTCTGTTTCCATCTTTTGACTATTATTATATGGAAATACCACATTTTATTTACTCATTCATCAGCTGATGGACATTTTTGCTGTTTCTGTCTTTTGACTATAATGAATAATGCTGTTAAAAAATATTCATGTATAAGTTTTTATGTGGACACGTGTTGCCATTTCTCTTGGGTGTATACCTATGGGTGGAATTTCTGGTTCGTGTGGTAATTCTTACTTAACTGTTGGACTATTTTCCAAAGTGGCTGCACCATTTTATAATCTCACCAGCAGAGAATGAGAGCTCGTTTCTCTACATCCTCACCCACACTTGTTATTATTTGTCTTTTGATTACAGCAATCCCAGTGAGTATGAAGTGCTGTTAAGATTTCTTTTTTTTTCTTTTTTTAATAATAAATTTATTTTTTATTGGTGTTCAATTTGCCAACATACAGAATAACACCCAGTGCTCATCCCGTCAAGTGCCCCTCTCAGTGCCCGTCACCCAGTCACCCCCACCCCATGCCCTCCTCCCCTTCTACCACCCCTAGTTCGTTTCCCAGAGTTAGGAGTCTTCATGTTCTGTCTCCCCTTCTGATATTTCCCACCCATTTCTTCTCCATTCCCTTCTATTCCCTTTCACTATTATTTATATTCCCCAAATGAATGAGAACATATAATGTTTCTTCTAGGTACAAGTACTTTATCAAATGTAGGATTTGTTCCCAATCAGGAGAAAAGTCAGATTATTAACACTGCCACATTTTAAAGGACAGAAACAAAAGTCTTCCAGTACAAGTTTATAAAAAGTGTATTATTTCTGCAAAACACATCTGAGTTTCTATATAGCAATCATCAAATGGTTTAAACTCTGCTTTTTTCTAAACTTTCATTAAAGACATCACCAATGGGGGCACCTGGGTGGCTCAGTTGGTTGAGTGTCTGCCTTCAGCTGAGGTCATGATCCCAGAATCCTGGCATGAAGCCCCATGTCAGGCTCCCTGCTCAGCGGGGAGTCTGCTCCTTTCTCCCTCTGCCCCTCCCCCGGACTGTGCTTTCTTTCTTTCTCAAATAAATAAAATCTTTTTTTAAAGATTGATTCATTCATTCATTCACTGATTTCAGAGACATAGTGACCGAGAGAGAGAGAGCAGGGGTAGAGCGAGAGGGAGAGATGAACTCCCTGCTGAGCAGGGAGCCTGAAGAGGGACTCGATCCCAGGACCCTGAGATCATCACCTGAGTCAAAGACAGACGCTTAACCGACTGAGCCATCCAGGCACCCAAAATAAATAAAATCTTGAAAAAAACTTTTTTAAAGACATCCCTAATGTTGGTTGATAATAAAATAAATATGCAAAGATATATACATAAGTGCTTCTACAGAGAGGAACTTCTGACTATCCCTGCAAGGTGCATAATTTTATAAATCATGTTTTACAAATTCACATACTAGAATTACATTTCAAAAGGAGTCTTAGAAGACATCTGGCTACATGCTGTCTTCATTAAAAAGATGTTCTGTGCTACAGAAAATGTGTTAGAGATACCCTCTACATGAAGTATGACTGGATAGTTCCAATCTCATATGATTGACCAATTAGTTGCTTCCAAAGAATGAATACCACAAATCCTGAAGATATATAAACACTGGCTCATTAGAGCAAGCCATTTTCTTGTTAGCCTGTGGTCTCTGTTATGTGCTGAATGGTAAAATGTAATTCACTGGTCACTCTTTATGGACACCAAAAGATTTCATTTCTGAAAATACACTCAGGGAAGAAAAGGTGTTTTTAGATCACAGAATTCAAAAAACATAACTTTCTCTGTGTTCAAAGTTGAAAAAAGTACCACACTGCTCCTGTGCACTTTGTCTTCTGCCCTGACAATTCTAGTGGGTGCCCATTCTAATATTATCTTAAAATTCCCCTTCCTTGAGCAATGGAGGCTGAGTGCATCTGAAATAGTTGAATTCTACTCCACTGAGCTCAGCCACAGGCCCTGCATGGAAAGACCTGGGAAACATTAGCTTGCTTCTGGTCTGGCCATAATGAAAATAAATGAGGGCTTCAATTTAAAGTCGTTACTAAAAATTTGTTCTTTCCTCCATTCTAATTCTGAGACCCACTTGCAGCTAATTAGAACGGTTCCCAGCGTGATCGCCCAGCACACTGCTAGTGTAAACACCAACCATCTGAGTTTCATTACAATAAAGAAATCAAATAAACAGTGGACCAGAAAACAGTAGTTTGGGCATGGCTCATTACAGCACAATGCAGTTAACATTCCTCACTCAGGAAGGGAAAGAAGGCATCGGGCAGTGAGGCTGATGCCCAGCGCTTTCCATTCTTATTAACGATGTTAGTGGGGCTGGGATTATTTCTTACCATTAAATTTTTCTGGAGAAAGAAGAGGGAGTTTTTTGTTTTGGGTTTTTTTTTTAATGAAAAGGAAAAAGAAGTTCTCTCTGAACCTCGTAAACAAAGAGAAAAGGTAATTATTTGCTTTGGACTACTCACTGCTTCTCCAGTTCCTCATAAGATACGTTGTTTACAATTTAAATAAGGAAAAAAGAAAAAAGGAAGGGAAATACAGTGTCCATTAACCGACTCAAGGTTTTTATTATTTACCTTAGGTATAAACAAATTTCTGCCAACATAGGCTGGACATGACTATATGATTCCTAATCTCCCCCCCCCCCAAAAAAAAATAATAAGTAAACACATAAATAAGTGAAAGAGTAACTCAAGTTATTTAGATATTTTACTCATCTCAATCTTACCAACTAATATTTGGGAAAATTCACATAAAAATAATCATTTTCAGGGTTCATCTACATTATTCAGCATGACCTTGGAACTATTAAAGAGAAAATAACCCCAAATATTTCTGTCTCAAAAATTTAACCCTGTTCTTTTCTCAAAAACCCAAGTATTTCTATCTCTAAAATTTAACCCTGTAAAATTCCTAAAACATGAATTGAATTTGGTTCACAAACTCAATAGAGGTATGAATCCTTTGGTTATATCATATTCTGTGAAGAAAACATGAACCAACTCCAGCACCTTCCACCATATGCCTTGTATGTCTGTGATGTACAGAACTCACATCTGGCCCCTTTCCCCTGCACATGATAGAAGTCAGTTCGCCCCTAATGATAATGCAGCTTCAATGAAGCTAGTGTAGAAACACCTTTTATTTCCCCTCTTAGAGAATCTAGCTTTAGGTGTGCAAGTATCACACGGCTGGTATTTACAATTTTTTTCATTAAAATTGTTACAGACAGATTATGATACTTGTGGGAATGTATTCACTCAGAAGGTTCCAGATGCTTTGGGCAAAGATTAAAATACCTCTAAAATAGCCTCTTTATGTTCCCACTTGGACTACTCTAAAAAGCTCTTGCACAAAAGGACCCAAACCAAGAACCTAAACCACATGAATCAATAATTGAAGAAAAGTCACACACACACAAAAGCAAATAGTATTCAAGCGAATCATGTTAGGAAAAAAGAACTAAATCAGTGGAACTAAGAGCTAAAATGCATGCTCTAACCTTGAGATTCAGTTTAATCTGTGGAAGGAAACAATCATCTCTTGGGGAAAAAAAAAGAATAAAGAAACAGGGAGGCATTTGTCTACAGCAGTTGCTCAGTAAGGAACTTCAAGAAAAAAAAAGTATGCCTTCATATAACAATTTAAAGTATTGTTTTGGAATTAATTGTCTATCAATCATCCATAGGGTGAAAGAAAATTAAAGTCAAGGAAAATAAAAGTAAATGTCTAGAGAAACTAAAACTAAACACAGCAATTTTTAAAAACTGAAAGCACTGTCATTTCACATTTTTTGATAACTTGCATAACCTGCTTCACCTCAGAACACTCTACTTAGGTCATCTGTTTGTTAGATGCCAAATCTATTCACTGAGTTTTCAAGTGGAATTTGTATACTTTCATGTCCATGTCTGTAAAATGAGAGACTGGGATGAGATCACTGGGAGAGGCTGTCCAGCAATTACAGCTGAGAGCCAGACCCTCACCAACAGGTAATACACGTGTCCCACTCTGAGCAGCAGCCGTGGTCCTTTGCTGGTCAGGGTGTGCTGTGACAGCACCAGCACTGACCAACCTGCTTACAGCCACTGTCATGTTCAGTGGAGTTGAATGGGGACCCTATTGCTCCTTTGGAAGTTCCCTTTGCATACACATTCTCTCAAGACTGGAAGAATGCTGGAAATAGTCTAATAATTTCATGAATGCCAAAAGGATGATAATAATAAAATAATTAATTTTTCCTAACAGGATGATATAGTCCAAATGTAGCTCACAGAATTGTGATAGAACATTAAACCAAGCAAATAGGAATGGACTGCTTGGCTCGCTTTGTCATGCCTCTTACGAACTGTCTACGGTGCATGAGGCCTTTAAGAGTATTATTTTATACTATCTTTGCAACTATGCTATGGGATCCACAGTTCACACACAATGCCACTGAAAAAACAGGGACATGGATCGGCCTGTGTGTTTCTCAAAGCGGGGAACTGGAGGAGATGGGATTTGAAACCAGGTTTCACTTTACTCTAAAATCCGTGATCCCCCTTCTACCTCGAGTATATTTACTTTATTATTTTTTATTTTTTTATATTTACTTTATTTTACTTTATTTTTAGTGTATAAATTATAAACTTTGCCATAAACTAGGTTTTAGAAATAAATACACTTAATGCATTTTAGAATATAAATATACTTAAAGCAAACTGTACGATGGAAAGTACATACAGTTCTGAGGTATAGTGACCCTCATTAGAACATGCATTAAAGCATGCATATTGCAGCAAATAAAACAGAAAAGCAGCTATGTTTAATCTCAGATAACTAAACCATTGAACTCTACAGGTAGAAATTCATTTTTTTTATGGCTCAGTTGATAGAACATGTGACTCTTGATCTCATGTTGTGAGTTCAAGCCTCATATTAGGGATGAGGATTATTTAAAAATAAAATCATAAAAAAAGAAATTAATTGTTTAAATCTCAGATTGCTTTTCTTCTGCCACATGGCATGTTCATGGAACGTGGACCCCTGCAGCGATAGGTTACACATAAACCAAAATAATCTAAAGGAAGTATAACTCACCTAAAACTTTTCTAGGGAAAACAAAGGGAATGAAGAACTGATTCGCAGATTATTCTCTGCTTGGGATTATTCATATGTCTCTCGGAAAGTCACTGAGAAAAACTGAAAAGGAGATAACACATTATAAAATGTGGCTGAAAAGGAAAAGAAAGATTTTTGTTTTGTTTTGTTTTAATCTGTGTTCTGCCACAGAGCAGTTGCCTGAACTTATATGTTCATATAAGTACTTTATCATAACTATGATATAGTTTTAGATATATGATATAAACTATAAATTATGATATAGTTTATAGATATCATAACTATGATAAAGTACTTATACCTTCTGCTATTTTTTATCTGTAATATTGAGGTATTGAGCTAAGATTTCTCTCGTATCTCTGATGCTCTATTAGACTGTGAACCATAAAAAAGAACCTCAATGGTGTCCATCAGGATTTTAATGTAGAATCTAGGCTTCCTCTGGTAGAAGGCAAATTCTCCTGGCTCTTCAAATCATATATGTCCCTGAAACTCATTTTAATTGTCCTAAGTCCACTCAAGGCAGGAAAGCAACAGATACTACCAGAAGCTTACAATAATCAACTTTAGAAAAATGTGTGTATATGCACACATGTGTCCAGGGTGTGTGTGTGTGTGTCCAGGAAAGGTCATAAATTTGACCTCCGGGAAGCAGCAAAGGTTCCATCCACAGAGCCTGCTGTGACAGCATCTGGAAATTCCTCGCTAGGGTCAGTGGGGAGACATTCTCTGTTTACTTTGCTTTCGTTTTATACCCATGTGGTGTTCAGCATATCAATAATATATTTCAATCTCATCATGAAACCCTTTAATGATTTACTTTTCAAACCTCTCAGGCCCATCTAGCCACAGGAAAACCCATTCCTTTTGCTACAAGCTGAAAGGATGACAGTCAAAACACAGACAGAAGAAAAAGCACTGAGTGGAATCTTACCTCGCTCCTCCCGCTCCCCCACAGTAGCCATAGCTGAGCTTTCCACGTCTGGAAAGAGCATGGGGAAGGCTGCTAACTTCCTGTAGCAACTTTTTCTATAAGTGACACGTGTAGAAACACATGGAGTTTTTACATGATTGGCAGTATTCACCGAAAAATTTTCTGCAAAACTGAATGTGGCAATAATTAGTTCTGGGACTCCTTAGAGCACTACTGCCTAAAAAATTTATAGACATTTTCATATATTTCATACTCTCCTGTGTAGATCACGCCAAAAGTTCATTTAATTCCACACTATTGTTAGAAATCCTCTGAACTTTAGTAGGAATCATTTGTGTGAGGATTGGGGTGGAGTTATGTTGTAGAGGTTTCTGGGATGAATGGGTGGTGACTTGGTGGAGATGGACACTTGGAGGCAGGAGACGACTGACTGCTTCAGTGTGAGAGCAGGAAGGCAGCAGAGGAAGGAGGAAATAAGTCTTACTGTGGAGAGGAAGTTTATCATAAGAAGGGATGAGGACATTAACTCCTCTACTATATGGAGTGAGCATATATGGAGTGAGATATATGGAGTATGTTACTGATGTGCTTACCATAGCTTTTAGGGACAGCAGTCATTCAACTGATCAATCACCAAGACAATTCTCGATGACTGACACTAATATCCCTCTGAGTGTCCAAGTCAAAACTTAGATTATCATCTTTGTCTCATTCTCTCCACTCACCCTCCGGGTCTAGTCACTTTCCATGTCTGTCGATGCTCTCACCTAGAATTTTCCCAAATCAGTTCAAGTCAGTCTCCCACACAGCCATCGTGGTCCCCAGGACCTGGGCCTATGAGGAGCCTAGATATTCCCTATGCTCCTACACACTCTTGTATATAGCTTTTTTTTTTTTCTCTACAATTGAGACAGAGCAACCATATTTAAATGCAATCAAACTGTGTCACCTACATGCTTAAGCCCTTTTTTGTTTATAGAGGTGCTCAATAAATATCAGATGATTTTAATGGAATAGCCAGTGTTCTTGTAAAGGTGGCTGTGTATGAAACAAAACATTAATAGCATTTTCATCTACATTTGAAATTAAATAGGGCAAGCAAGGTGAAGCAAAGAAAGAAACATTTATTAGAAACTTATTATGTACCTGTTGTATCAATACATGATTTTATTTGACATGGGAACCTTTCAGTGTAGCCTTCATTACTTTCATCTTGCAGATGAGAAAACGGAGCTACAAAGAGACTAAATGTTTTGTTTTCATAGGGTTACACAAGCAACAAGTGTCAGGGCCAGAATGGCTGCCTATTCCAATATTGTTTTACTCCATGCTCACTCCATATAGTAGAAGAGTTGATGTCCTCATCCCTTCTTATGATAAACTTCCTCTCCACAGTAAGACTTATCTCTTCCTTCCTCTGGTACCTTCCTGCTCTCAAACTGCCTCTCCCGGATTCAAAAAGGAAAAGAGGTTTGAAGCAGTCATCTCCTGCCTCCAAGTGTCCATCTCCACCAAGTCACCAACCCATTCATCCCACAAACCTCCACAACATAACTCCACCCCAATCCTCACACAAATGATTCCTCCTAAAGTCACCAATGACACCCTTGCCACAGAATCAGAGGATCCTTTTCAGCCTTCCTCTGTCATAAAGTCTCAAGAGCAAATCATACCTTCACTGTTTTCCTTACATAAAAGATTATCTTACCCCAGAACCTCCTGATTTTCTCCTTCTTCCATCCTGATCTCCACTTCTCAATTTCCTTATGGGCTCACTCTCCTCACCACAGCTTTTAATTCCTGGGAGCTTCAGTCCTTTATGTCCTCCCTTTGCACACTCCCGATAAGATATTTAATATACTACAGCACAATCCTAAGGGTCTAAGAATAATTTTTAACACATTCCTTTCCCTCATATCACTCTGTATCCACTTCCATTACGTAGCTCTAGAAGGGATTTGAACTCTTAAACATCTTCATAATCCACAGACTTATTTCAATGTCTATCAATTGTGGGGTACCTTGTTATTGGGGAGGATGAGAGCATTAAAAATAATAATAGTTTTATATATTCCTTTGGCCCTTAGAGAGGAGAAGGGCAAAGGGCTAGATCTGAACCAGATCTGCGACGATCCTACACCAGTAGCTTTAAAATACTTTCCAATAGATCATATACAGTTCCCTGAACATTCTCTTTAATCTCTGAGCACAGTCAAGAAATCAAGTTATAACATAGGTGCTCTATGGACAGAAACTGGAGAAAGCGAATGAGGCTATTTTTAAGAAGACCCTGCACTATAAACCTAGTCACAGGGATTCTGCTGAACATATATTCCCTTTGGTGGTAGTAAAAATTTTCTGTTTAGGTTTTCCCAAAGCTTGAGAAAAGTAACCTCACCCACCTATCAGGTAAAGAGGCCATCAGAACAACAGCCTAATGTCCAATGCTGCGACTGCCTTCAGCATTGTGTTCTCATATCACATGTTCCACTGTTCCCAGAGGCAAAAGAAAAGTGGAATAAGCAAGGAAAAATTTGTGGCCAAATTTGTGGTCAAAAAGGAAATTATGTTGCTATAAGGCAAAGAAGACAAGAAAGGAGCAGGATTTCCGGCATGGCAGCCTGAAGAGCTAACACCATGTTTAAGAACAATTCTAGGCAGACAGAGTTGAAAGAACTAGGGCAGAATGGATGAAAGACCTGGTGGACAAAGAATACTGAACTCTGATCATCCCTGTTACAGCGCGTTCATGAAGCAGAGATTCCACACACAGAGGAGCAAGGCAAGAAGACTGGGGCCTCCGACACCTGCCAACCCAACAGTTTCACTCTGGAACACGTGGGCTATTGCCTTTTCCCCCAACTCCAGAGCAGGCATGCAAAGGTTCTGTCAAAGTGGTTCAGGAGAATAGGCAGTCCACAAAAACAGAGAGCTCTGTAACTTTACCTAAGGGGACTGAGGTTGTATGGAACAGACTATGGGGAAATTCATGCCTGAAGACTCTGTCAAACAAGGAAGATGTTAGTGGTGAGCCATTAAGAGGACACTGATAGGTTCACATTAACAGCAAGTGAAACAACAGACCACGAGACATTTAACAGAGAGGAAAAGACAGTTCAGAATATTCCTCCTAGAGCTGGAGCATGCCTCAAACACTGCAAATACACTAACCTGGAAAAGATGCTTGAATTTAACTGGTTGAGTCGATGGAGAATTTAAGCTTGTGGTTGAAAACAACAGAGCAGGGGCAGCCCTGGTGGCTCAGTGGTTTGGCACCGCCTTCAGTCCAGGGCGTGATCCTGGAGACCCGGGATCGAATCCCACATCAGGCTCCCTGCATGGAGTCTGCTTCTCCCTCTGTCTGTGTCTCTGCTTCTCTCTCTGTGTGTGTCTGTCATGAATAAATAAATAAAATCTTAAAAAAAAAAGAAAATAAAAGAAATCAACTAGCAATTAGTGGAAGCTAACAGCTGGGTGTGGTATCAATAGAGGCAAAGCAGTCAGAAGCTTAGTGGGGAGGTCAGGGAAAGGGAGAGACATAGAGAGTCTGGGTAAAACCATAATCATCCCTATTGGTCAGGGAGACTATGCACATGCCCAGAGCTGCACTTCGAGGAGTGGCACCAGAGGTTGCTTGTTGTGGAGGAAATAGGCTTTTCTGAATAAATCTAGTAATAATTATAATCATGTATAGTGTTGGCTTTGTAACATATACACAAGCATACTACACGTCATGATAATAGCACTGAAAAAGAGAGAAGACTATAGAGGAATACAGCTTTATAAGAGTAAAGTTTCTATATCTCACTTGAATATAATGATTATAAATTTGAAGTAAATTCAGATAAGTTGAGAATATATGTAAGCCTTAGAGGAGCCACAAAGAAAATACACTTTTAACATAATTTAGAAATTACTAAAGAAAAAAAGAAATTATTAAAGGAATTTAAAATTTTATTGTAGAAAATATCCACTTATTGCAAAAGAAGGCAGTAAAGAAGGAATAAAGAGGAACAAAAAGATTCTTGTGGCATTCAGAAGACAGAAAAGCAAAATAATAGAAGTGAATCCATCATATCTTTAATATCATTACATGTAAATGGTGAAATAATCCAATCAAAGCCAAGGTTATCATACAGAAAAAAACACAATTATATGCTGTTCATGGAAGATACACTTTACATTCAGAGAGATAAGTAAAAGAATGAGGGAAAAAAAAAAGAATGAGGGGAAAAGGGTATACCATACAACCATCAACGCTAAGAAAGCAGAAGTGCTATACTAATATATATTAGTATACAAGTATCAGGCACAATTTAAAGGGAAAAAATATTTCTCAATATATGGAGGGACATTGTATAATGAAAGAAAGATCAATCTATCAGGAATATATACAATTATAAATATATGTGTGCCTAACAAGAGAGCCTCAAAATGCATGACATGAAAAAAATGATAGAATTGAAGGGGAAAAAACAGTTCAACAATAATAGTTGGAGACTTCAATATCTGTTCAAATAGTGAGTAAAACAGTTTGGCAGGAGATCAACAATGTTATAGAAGACCTGGGGCGCCTGGGTGGCTCAGTCGGTTAAGCATCTGACTTCAGCTCAGGTCATGATTAGGGGCTCCTGGGATAGAGCCCTACATCAGGCTCCCTGCTCCACAGGGAGTCCACTTCTCCCTCTGTCCCTCCCTCTGCTAGTGCACGTGCTCTCGCTCTCTCACTCTCTCTCACACACACTCATTCTCTCTCATTCTCTCAAATAAATAAATTAAAAAAAGAAAGACCCGACCAAAAACATAAAGCAAATAGACCTAATAGACTTAATAGAACATGTCCCTCAATAGCATTAAACACATTCTTTTCAAGTGCATATGATATATATGATATATTCTCTGGGATATATCATATGTTAAGTCATAAGTCAAATCTCGATGAATTTAAAAGAACTGAAATCATACAAAGTATATTTTCTAACTATATTGAATTAGGTTAGAAATCAATAATAGAAGAAAATTTGGGAAATTCACAAATATGTAGAAATTAAACAACAAACTAACAAAGAATCAGACATCAGAGAAGTCACAAGAGAAATTAGAAAATACTTTGATATGAATGAGAAAAAAATGCAAAATACTATAACTTACAGGATGAATTTAAAGCAGTGCTTAAAAGGAAGTTTATGATCACAGTATATGCTTTTATTAAAAATGAATAACCTCAAATCAATAACTGAATCTTCCAATTTAAGTAAATGAAAAAAGAAAAGCAAACTAAACCCAAAGTGAGCAAAACAAAACAAAATAATAAAGAAAAGGAATAAATGAAACAAAAATAGACAAAAAAAATTAAGGTAATCAACAGTCCCTTAAAAAGATCAGCCAGGTTAATAAAACTTTAGCTAGACTAACCAAGTAAAAAGACTCAAAATACTAAAATTGTAAAATACAAACAGAACACAGAGGCTGTACTTTTGAGAGTAGATATTGTTCAAAGATCCAGGCAGAGAGGGAAATCTGAACAGGTTGAGGACTTCATACATGAAGGTAGGGTCCAGGAAAGGGCATTGGCAGTTTGAAAACCAACTTTTGACAATTTTATAGGCTCTGGGGCAAAAACTAAGGAAAGGATTCAAATGTGGAAACTGAGACGGAAATTTCTGTTCCAGACCCAGCACCAAAGGAAGGGTAAAAGCAAAGACAATTCACAAATTCTGGACCAGACAGGCCACAAATGAGACATGAGGCTAATACCCCAAATATTAAGATGGAGCTCCTTTAATCCCTAATGCTAAGATCAGGACTTACCTAAAAACTTGTGCAATTAAAAAAAAAAAACAAAACAAAACAAAAAAAAAAACTTGTGCAACTGACATTGGGTTAAGTGGCCTCTGCCATTAGGGTAAATCAGCTTTGACTGCTGGGAAGTGTAAAATCCTGGACTTGTATTGTGACCACTGTCTGTCTCTCATTCATCTCTTTTTTTTTTTTTTTCCTAAGGAAACCTAAACTTTATTGCATCATTTATTTGAAGGAATCAAGTAGAGACCTGTTGTGCATTTTTTTGGTCAGTGAATTAAATAAAGCTCCTTGGTATTCTTTGCCTAGAAGCCTCATGAAATTAGAGGATACACCATGAAGTTTAACAAACTCTAGGTAGTTTTTTTTTTTTTATAGAAGTAATGTCTATTGGTGTTCAATTTACTAACATACAGAATAACACCCAGTGCCCGTCACCCATTCACTCCCACCCCCCGCCCTCCTCCCCGTCTACCACCCCTAGTTCGTTTCCCAGAGTTAGCAGTCTTTACGTTCTGTCTCCCTTTCTGATATTTCCCACACATTTCTTCTCCCTTCCCTTATTTTCCCTTTCACTATTATTTATATTCCCCAAATGAATGAGAACATATAATGTTTGTCCTTCTCCGACTGACTTACTTCACTCAGCATAATACCCTCCAGTTCCATCCACGTTGAAGCAAATGGTGGGTATTTGTCATTTCTAATGGCTGAGTAATATTCCATTGTATACATAAACCACATCGTCTTTATCCATTCATCTTTCGATGGACACCGAGGCTCCTTCCACAGTTTGGCTATCGTGGCCATTGCTGCTATAAACATCGGGGTGCAAGTGTCCCGGCGTTTCATTGCATTTGTATCTTTGGGGTAAATCCCCAACAGTGCAATTGCTGGGTCGTAGGGCAGGTATATTTTTAACTGTTTGAGGAACCTCCACACAGTTTTCCAGAGTGGCTGCACCAGTTCACATTCCCACCAACAGTGTAAGAGGGTTCCCTTTTCTCCACATCCTCTCCAACATTTGTGGTTTCCTGCCTTGTTAATTTTCCCCATTCTCACTGGTGTGAGGTGGTATCTCATTGTAGTTTTGATTTGTATTTCCCTGATGGCAAGTGATGCAGAGCATTTTCTCATATGCATGTTGGCCATGTCTATGCCTTCCTCTGTGAGATTTCTGTTCATGTCTTTTGCCCATTTCATGATTGGATTGTTTGTTTCTTTGGTGTTGAGTTTAATAAGTTCTTTACAGATCTTGGAAACTAGCCCTTTATCTGATATGTCATTTGCAAATATCTTCTCCCATTCTGTAGGTTGTCTTTGAGTTTTGTTGACTGTATCCTTTGCTGTGCAAAAGCTTCTTATCTTGATGAAGTCCCAATAGTTCATTTTTGCTTTTGTTTCTTTTGCCTTCGTGGATGTATCTTGCAAGAAGTTACTATGGCCGAGTTCAAAAAGGGTGTTGCCTGTGTTCTTCTCTAGGATTTTGATGGAATCTTGTCTCACATTTAGATCTTTCATCCATTTTGAGTTTATCTTTGTGTATGGTGAAAGAGAGTGGTCTAGTTTCATTCTTCTGCATGTGGATGTCCAATTTTCCCAGCACCATTTATTGAAGAGACTGTCTTTCTTCCAATGGATAGTCTTTCCTCCTTTATCGAATATTAGTTGCCCATAAAGTTCAGGGTCCACTTCTGGATTCTCTATTCTGTTCCACTGATCTATGTGTCTGTTTTTGTGCCAGTACCACACTGTCTTGATGACCACAGCTTTGTAGTACAACCTGAAATCTGGCATTGTGATGCCCCCAGATATGGTTTTCTTTTTTAAAATTCCCCTGGCTATTCGGGGTCTTTTCTGATTCCACACAAATCTTAAAATAATTTGTTCTAACTCTCTGAAGAAAGTCCATGGTATTTTGATAGGGATTGCATTAAACGTGTATATTGCCCTGGGTAACATTGACATTTTCACAATATTAATTCTGCCAATCCATGAGCATGGAATATTTTTCCATCTCTTTGTGTCTTCCTCAATTTCTTTCAGAAGTGTTCTATAGTTTTCAGGGTATAGATCCTTTACATCTTTGGTGAGGTTTATTCCTAGGTATCTTATGCTTTTGGGTGCAATTGTAAATGGGATTGACCCCTTAATTTCTCTTTCTTCAGTCTCATTGTTAGTGTATAGAAATGCCACTGACTACTGGGCATTGATTTTGTATCCTGCCACGCTACCGAATTGCTGTATGAGTTCCAGCAATCTTGGGGTGGAGACTTTTGGGTTTTCTATGTAGAGTATCATGTCATCGGTGAAGAGGGAGAGTTTGACTTCTTCTTTGCCAATTTGAATGCCTTTAATGTCTTTTTGTTGTCTGATTGCTGAGGCTAGGACTTCCAGTACTATGTTGAACAGCAGTGGTGAGAGTGGACATCCCTGTCTTGTTCCTGATCTTAGGGGAAAGGCTCCCAGTGCTTCCCCATTGAGAATGATATTTGCTGTGGGCTTTTCATAGATGGCTTTTAAGATGTCGAGGAATGTTCCCTCTATCCCTACACTCTGAAGAGTTTTGATCAGGAATGGATGCTGTATTTTGTCAAATGCTTTCTCTGCATCCAATGAGAGGATCATATGGTTCTTGGTTTTTCTCTTGCTGATATGATGAATCACATTGATTGTTTTACAGGTGTTGAACCAGCCTTGTGTCCCAGGGATAAATCCTACTTGGTCATGGTGAATAATTTTCTTAATGTATTGTTGGATCCTATTGGCCAGTATCTTGTTGAGAATTTTTGCATCCATGTTCATCAGGGATATTGGTTTGTAATTCTCCTTTTTGGTGGGGTCTTTGGCTTTGGAATTAAGGTGATGCTGGCTTCATAGAACGAATTTGGAAGTACTCCATCTCTTTCTATCTTTCCAAACAGCTTTAGGAGAATAGGTATGGTTTCTTCTTTAAACGTTTGATAGAATTCCCCTGGGAAGCCATCTGGCCCTGGACTCTTGTGTCTTGGGAGGTTTTTGATGACTGCTTCAATTTCCTCCCTGGTTATTGGCCTGTTCAGGTTTTCTATTTCTTCCTGTTCCAGTTTTGGTAGTTTGTGGCTTTCCAGGAATGCGTCCATTTCTTCTAGATTGCCTAATTTATTGGCGTATAGCTGTTCATAATATGTTTTTAAAATCGTTTGTATTTCCTTGGTGTTGGTAGTGATCTCTCCTTTCTCATTCATGATTTTATTAATTTGAGTCTTCTCTCTCTTCTTTTTAATAAGGCTGGCTAATGGTTTATCTATCTTATTAATTCTTTCAAAGAACCAACTCCTGGTTCTGTTGATCTGTTCCATAGTTCTTCTGGTCTCGATTTCGTTGAGTTCTGCTCGAATCTTTATTAACTCCCTTCTTCTCTTGGGTGTAGGATCTATTTGCTGTTTTTTCTCTCGCTCCTTTATGTGTAAGGTGAGCTTTTGTATTTGAGTTCTTTCCAGTTTTTGAATGGATGCTTGTATTGCGATGTATTTCCCCCTTAGGACTGCTTTTGCTGCATCCCAAAGATTTTGAACGGTTGTATCTTCATTCTCATTAGTTTCCATGAATCTTTTTAATTCTTCCTTAATTTCCTGGTTGACCCTTTTATCTTTTAGCAGGATGGTCCTTAACCTCCACGTGTTTGAGGTCCTTCCAAACTTCTTGTTGTGATTTAGTTCTAATTTCAAGGCATTATGGTCCGAGAATATGCAGGGGACAATCCCAATCTTTTGGTATCGGTTCAGACCCGATTTGTGACCCAATATGTGGTCTATTCTGGAGAAAGTTCCATGTGCACTTGAGAAGAATGTGTATTCAGTTGAGTTTGGATGTAAAGTTCTGTAGATATCTGTGAAATCCATCTGGTCCAGTGTATCATTTAAAGCTCTCGTTTCTTTGGAGATGTTGTGCTTAGAAGACCTATCGAGTATAGAAAGAGCTAGATTGAAGTCACCAAGTATAAGTGTATTATTATCTAAGTATTTCTTCACTTTGGTTAATAATTGATTTATATATTTGGCAGCTCCCAAATTCGGAGCATATATATTGAGCATATATATTAAGTCCTCTTGTTGAATAGATCCTTTAAGTATGATATAGTGTCCCTCTTCATCTCTCACTACAGTCTTTGGGGTAAATTTTAGTTTATCTGATATAAGGATGGCTACCCCTGCTTTCTTTTGAGGACCATTCGAATGGTAAATGGTTCTCCAACCTTTTATTTTCAGGCTGTAGGTGTCCTTCTGTCTAAAATGAGTCTCTTGTAGACAGCAAATAGATGGGTCCTGCTTTTTTATCCAGTCTGAAACCCTGCGCCTTTTGATGGGGTCATTAAGCCCGTTCACATTCAGAGTTACTATTGAGAGATATGAGTTTAGTGTCATCATGATATCTATTCAGTCCTTGTGGACTGTTCCACTGAACTTCTTCTTAAAGGGGAATTTTAAGAGTCCCCCTTAAAATTTCTTGCAGAGCTGGTTTGGAGGTCACATATTCTTTTAGTTGCTGCCTGTCTTGGAAGCTCTTTATCTCTCCTTCCATTTTGAATGAGAGCCTTGCTGGATAAAGTATTCTTGGTTGCATGTTCTTCTCATTTAGGACCCTGACTATATCCTGCCAGCCCTTTCTGGCCTGCCAGGTCTCTGTGGAGAGGTCTGCTGTTACCCTAATACTCCTCCCCATAAAAGTCAGGGATTTCTTGTCTCTTGCTGCTTTAAGGATCTTCTCCTTATCTTTGGAATTTGCAAGCTTCACTATTAAATGTCGAGGTGTTGAACGGTTTTTATTGATTTTAGGGGGGGATCTCTCTATTTCCTGGATCTGAATGCCTGTTTCCCTTCCCAGATTAGGAAAGTTTTCAGCTAGAATTTGTTCAAATACATATTCTGGCCCTCTGTCCCTTTCGGCCCCCTCGGGAACACCAATTAAACGTAGGTTTTTCTTCCTCAGGCTGTCGTTTATTTCCCTTAATCTATCTTCATGGTCTTTTAATTGTTTGTCTCTTTTTTCCTCAGTTTCCCTCTTTGCTATCAACTTGTCTTCTATGTCACTCACTCGTTCTTCCACCTCGTTAACCCTCGTCGTTAGGACTTCTAGTTTGGATTGCATCTCATTCAATTGATTTTTAATTTCTGCCTGATTAGCTCTAAATTCTGCAGTCATGAAGTCTCTTGAGTCCTTTATGCTTTTTTCTAGAGCCACCAGTAGCTGTATAATAGTGCTTCTGAATTGGCTTTCTGACATTGAATTGTAATCCAGATTTTGTAACTCTGTGGGAGAGAGGACTGTTTCTGATTCTTTCTTTTGAGGTGAGGTTTTCCTTCTAGTCATTTTGCTCAGTGCAGAGTGGCCAAAAGCAAGTTGTATTGGGAAAAAGAGAAAAAGAGAGGAGAGAAAGAAGGAAAGAAAAGAGAAAGAGGAAAAAAAAGGGGAAGAAAAAAAAACGAAAAGAAAAAAAAAGAGAAGAAAAAGAGAAAGAAAAAGAAAGGAGAAAAAAAAGGGGGTGGGGGAAGGAAACAAATCAGAAAGCAAAACAAAACAAAACAAAACAAAACAAAACAAAACAAAACAAAAAAAAAAAAGAAGAACCACTGGGGAGTATCTTCTGATTCTGTGTACTTTAAGTCCCTTGGCTTCTCCTGGAAGTTGTCCGTCAGCTGGTGTTCTGGGGGAGGGGCCTGCTGTGCTGATTTTCAGGTGTTAGCAGTTGGGGGAGCTGCTGTGCCCCTGCCTGGTGCAGGGCTCAGTGGGGGTTGTTCACCCCGTGAGGCCGCAGGAGGAACAGCCCCAGTGGCGGGGCAGCTCTGGAAACCTGGATTCAGCTCCGGCAGGAACTCGGTCTGCAGGGCCTGGAGGCTCCGGGCGGGGCCGCTGATCTGCTCAGCTGGGGCAGGAGCGTCCTCGCTGTCCTGGGCCCTCCCGGCCTCTGCCTGTCCCGGGGGAGGTGGGATCCTGGGCTGTGTCCCGGCGCCCTGTGCTCCGGAGCCTGCGCTGGCGGATTCGCGCTCCTGGGCCGCGCAGCCCCCTCCGCGGAGCCGCTGCCCGAGCACCCCGAGCTGCTCCTGGAACCGCGCAGCCCCCTCCGCATGGAGCCTCTTCCTCTGCCCGAGCCCCTCCGAGCTGCTCCCGGGGCCGCGCAGCCCCCTCCGCGGAGCCTCCGTCCGAGCCCCTCCGAGCTGCTCCGGGTCCCGCCGGGTCCCGCCGCCCGCGCTGCAGCCCTTAGGGAGCTCGGCGCACTCTCCTGGGCGCGCAGTTGCTGTTACTGTCCCGGGGAACCCGAGGGCATCCCCGCCCTCCTGGGTCCTGCTCCAACTCCCCGCGAGCCCCTTTCCGCCCGGGAAGGTCAGTGCAGCTCCTGCGTCTCCGGGACGGGGCTCTCCTGTCCTGGGGACACTCGCCCCGGCCTCAGCCCGGCTCCTCGCGGGCCCCTCCCCCTTGGAGGCCTTTGTTTCTTTACTTCTTTTTCCCCGTCTTCCTACCTTGATAGAAGCGCGAACTCTTCTCACTGTAGCATTCCAGCTGGTCTCTCTTTAAATCTCAGGCCGAATTCATAGATTTTCAGGATGATTGGAAGGTTTTCTAGGTAATTTGGTGAAGACAGGTGATTTGGAGACCCTGCTCTTCCGCCATCTTGCTCCTCCCCCCCATAAATCCTTTGTTACCCCAAATAGCTATCTAGAACTTTTTTAATACTGCCAAGATTAATCACAGAACTTACCTTGATGTGAAGCTGCATTTGATAATGCACAACTGGTGAATGCAATGCAGAATTGTGTCCACTCTCTTCCCTCCCCCATGGGCCAGAAAGTGGCTTCATACTCCTGAAAACACTAGTCCTAGGCAGCCTCTGTGGCTCAGTGGTTTAGCGCTGCCTTCATCCCAGGGTGTAATCCTAGAGACATGTTGGGCTCCCTGCATGGAGTCTGCTTCTGTCTGTGCCTCTGTCTGTCTCAATCTGTGTCTTTCATGAATAAAATCTTAAAAAAAAAAAAAAAAAAACCACTAGTCATGACAGGCACTATTGATCAGTCACAGTTGCCATGTTGGATGAAAATTAATATATCTCTTGGATATATTGTAAATATACTGGCATGAGAAATAGGAAACTTGAATTCTAGTTTAATTCTTGCAACTCACTAGCCATGTCAGGCTGGCAAGTTACAGGTTTTTCCTCATTTGCAAAATGGGTTGGACTAAATGATCCTTTCCCAGTTCAAATATCCTCTATCTCTATGATTAATGTCTGCAGCCATCTCAAGTGGAAGGCAAGAAAAATAATTCATGTCTATTGCAGATAAAAGTGTATCCGAATAGTAAAGAAAACTATCTTTGTTGTGATTATATTTCCTTATTTTCAAATCAGATAATTATACCAATATAACACCTAATAGGTTTCCATTTGTTAAGATAGACCAAATAACTGTAACACATCCCACAATGAAACAGCTCAGACACGTAAAATGTATTTCTCTCTCAAGGAACAGCCCAGACCAGGTAACTCTGTTCTACATGGTCATTAAGTGACCTAGGCTGATAAAGATTCCGTATCTCCAAGTTTCAGGTCAATATGGTCTTTTTGGTCAATATTGACCAATTTTTGGCTCACAGGAAGGGGTAAGAATATATGAAGAAAGCACGTTCAGCAACTTAAAGGCTTGGGCTAAAAATAGCACATCTCACTTCCTCTTGCATTCCATTAGAGAGAAATTAAACACATAACTGTATACATAACTTCAAAGAAGTTTGAAAATGTTAATGTCTAGCTGACCAGTCACATTCCAACTATAATCCTATTACTGTGAAAGGAAGAACAAATCTTGGAGAGCTAATATTTTCTGCCACTGTAGTTAGTTCATTTAAGGAACTTAACAGTCAATCTACAAAAGCAGCTGCTATAGTCCCCAGCCATTCACTCAGAACACTGTTACTAGATATCTGAATTTAGAAGATACAAGTTTGGCCTAAGTGTTAGGGTGAGAAAGAAATCCTTTGAGTCTCTATTTCTGAATCCCTTTCACCTATGAATTCCACAGAGACCTGGCAATCAGAAATTTATTCAATTTGCTCTAAGAAGCAATCTTCTGCTTTGTTTGACTTATTCTAGCAGTCCAGAGGAGGCAGGCTTTCTAAGTCAGAAATGGAATCTATAGCTTTCAAGAGGTGGCTTTCCCTAGTAGTTGAGGCAGAGCAGTGAGCAATCTGAGTGATACTCAATAGAGTATGTTCATCTGTTAAATTTGGCAAAGTTGCTAATGCACAGTGATATTGTTTGTTATGTCTCTTCTTTAGCTCATAAGTTTTTTTTTTTAAAGAAGACATAGGATAAAACAGCTACCACCATCCTATTCCATCAGGTTCCTCTTCACTGAGCTTCAGCTCTTCCACTTGCAAAACACAGCAGATGGAATGTTAAATCTAAACTAGAAAGTCTCTTGCATTCCTAGCTGTCAAAACAAACCATGTGCCTCCTGCTTCTCAACTATAATCCACTAAAAGCAATAGACTATTTCAGACACCAGAACATCCACATCCAACTGTATTTTGGGGAGCTTTTTTTAAAGTGGAAGTATTGGAAGATGAATGGAGGAACTCATGCAACAAATAAGTATACTGACTCAATGAGAATGTATTGGCATTTAAATTATGACTGCCCTATGACAAATACATTTAGTACTACACCAAGACCAATGAATGTTAATATTTCCCAGTTGTGATCTGTGCTAAACATTAATATGTGTTAGGGTTATAATGGTCTTTGTTAGCTATTTAGATCAATGTTGTCC
Organism: Canis lupus baileyi; assembly: GCF_048164855.1. Lineage (NCBI taxonomy): Eukaryota > Metazoa > Chordata > Mammalia > Carnivora > Canidae > Canis > Canis lupus. The sequence continues at coordinate 255,566 of NW_027326430.1, read as the reverse complement.
AATATAAATATAGTACAAGTCATAAATACAAGCCACACATTAATTTTAATTTTTCTAGTAGTCACATTTAAAAAGGGAAAAAAGAAATGGGTAGATCAATTTTAATAATATATTTTATTCAACCCAATATATACAAAATATTATCATTCTAATATGTAACCAATATAAAAAATTACTAAGAAGATATTTTATACTCTATTTTTCATACTATCTCTTGGAAATCTGGTGAATATTTTACATTTACTGTACATCTTTGAACTAATTTGGACCAGCCATGTTTCAAGTGCTCATTAGTTACATGCTAGTGGCTACTATATTGGACAATACAAGTATAGAATCTTAGAGATTTTTTTTTTCAGGACTTGGGGCTTATATGAAAATTAGTGATAAGAAAGTGTGCTACATATTACAGAATAAATAATTGGCAGTCTCTTAACTTCAAACTCTTCCCCCAAGGCACACGGTGATTAAAAATTCATACATCAAGTCGGAAGTTACATAAATATTTAGAATAGTATTTAGGGCCAAGCATATCACTGGCCCCAGTCATTATCCCACATGTGGAGCCCAGATCTTGATTGCTATTAACAGACTCCAACTCCAATAGCTAATTTCTCAATCCTGTAGAATGCTTGGTTACAAAAAGTTGGACCCCAAAAAGAAATAAGGCTGAGTCCTTGCCAGACATGTTTGAGTTTAAGAAATCCCAAAATGTACTCAGTTGATGAGCTGGCCGAAAAGGCACTCATATTTTGAAAAAGAGAAAATTAGGGAACTATCTTCTACAAACTGAAGAGTATCCTTAGGTATTCTTCAGAAGCCGAGCCCAACATATAAGTATATAATTTGGGTCATACAAAACACTGTAATGGTGACAAGGGTAAAATGGGGCAGGAATGTCCCACCTAAAGGACTTCACATTAAAAATTTAACACTGTGCGAATTCTTGGGTCTGACAGGGACCGTGGGTTGGGCTCCCTAGCTATGATTCCTGACAGAGCTCATTAACACCATAGGAAAGTTTCCCACAGTATACAAGAGCAAGGGACATCAGCCAAGAATTAGGAGGAAATATAAAAATGCAAAAGAACCAATTTCTGTCTTAGCATCTCATTTTTGAACAATCTGAAAAGTGAATAGCCTATTAATAATTTTTCAGCCCTCTTTAAGACGGCTCATATGTACATAGTAGTAAATGGATTTGACAAGTGCTGGATTGTGTTACTGACTAAATAAACTCTAAGATGATTTTTTAGGAGAGCTACTTCACACAGCATTCTCACCTAAATTGAACAGTGCCAATAAATGCAAGTTGAAAATGAGCACTTTTCCCAGAAGAGTTACAAAGGTTTCTTTTACACATGAGTCATGAGCTGTCTCCTCAGCAGAGTATAATTTTGGTAACACAAGCAAGATGTTCTTGTGAAAAAATGACTTTATCCAAGTATTCAGAAACATTATGCCAAGAGTGCAATGGGTCTATAGTGAAGAATCATGTTTATTCAGCCCATCACGTCCTTGAAAACAAAACTGTCAATATTATGAGCATCACTAGCTAACAGGAAGCATCTAGAATACTTGTAAAGATATATGCTATGTAGCCAGAAAGCATTGACATTATTCTTCCTGTGAAACTAACTGGGAAACAAGGTGAGGGAAGTCTAATTTGTTACTGACACTTTAATATAGAAAAGTAAAAAAAAAAAAATCTTTCTCCAAAAATTCACAAGCAAAAATTATATCAGAAAGATTCTCCAAATTCCTTGAAAGATATCTTATTTGACAGCCCTGAATCTATGATTTTTCTAATAGTATATAATCTCTCTGTGCTCAATTTCCCCAACTATAACAAAAATAATACCTACCTCACAATTACTTGTAAAGATTGCAATAATCCATGTAAAATAGTTAGAAGAAAGCCTGCCACATAGAAAGTATTCAATAAATATCAGCTATAACTTTTGTAATTAAAGATAGAACAACAGAGATACTAGATATAGTAACCCAGTCAGAAGGTGTACAAATATGTAGGAAAGAACCCATGGCTCTAAGCTTTCTACAGGATCTAAATGTTCATATTCTACTTATAGTACAAGTGTTGATTATTGCTAATAGGCCCTCAAACCAGCAACTAAGTTATCTATCTTGTAACATAATTTGGCTTTACAAAGCTGATCTTAGAAAATATGCCTGTATCTTTGCAAGATATGGTTGGATAAAGGGAAATCCCAAACATGAACCCTGCCTCCTCCAATACCACCTCTCTCCATGCTCCCGTTTGGTTGCTATGCTCCAGCCACTCTGTCTTTGTTCAGCCTCTTGAACATAATACATTTGTTCCTATCTCAAGATATTAAGTGTTCCCTCTTCTCCTTCTACCCTTCAAATATCACCTCCTAAGAGAAGCCTTCTTTGATACCTCAGCTAAATTAGTGGTCCTCAAAGCTGATACCTATCACACTATTCTATCCTGTTGTTCTCAGAGCATACATTAGTATTTAAAGTAATCTCATTTACTTATGATCTTTGTCTGAATGTCTTAGCCACCTCACCTCCATATGAACATTTTATTCACAGCTGTAACACTTTAGTCCAGTACCTGATATATAGTGCACCCTCAAATGCATAAATGTTAACTGACGAAAACTATAAACATACCTTCTCCAAATACATTCACTCACAAAAATTAAATATTATTTTACAAGTTTATGAAGCCCTTAAAAGCCACAAATAGATTGTCTGGGGATCCATGAGGCTTAAGTTAATAAGCACAGAAATTAAGATCATATGGTTAGATAGGGAAGCTGGGCTAGTCCAAATGAAACTTGGGCTAGCAGCACCTGAGTGGCTCAATCAGTTGATCATCTGACTCTCAGTTTTGGCTCAGGTCATGATCTCAGGGTCCTGGGGTCCTGAGATGGAGCCACACATGGGCTCCCTGTTCAGTGGGAAGTCTGCTTATCCACCCCCCCGCCCCTCCACTTGCACGCACACTCTCTCTCTCTAAAATAAATAAATATTTAAAAAAAGAAAGATACTTGGGCTACAGTTTGGGAATCTTTAGTTACCATATGTAGCCTCTAAATATGACCGATTTTCTGTCTAATTTTTTGATCTGTTATTTTGAGTGGGGTGTTAAAGTCTTCAACCACTACTGTTGATAGATCTATTTCTCTCTCCAATTCTGCCAGTTTTTGCTTCAGGTGCTTGGGATTCCCCTGTTTGATGCATGCATGTTTATAATTGTTAAATTTTCCTGGAAACTTTCTTAGAACTCTTTTATTATAAAATGTCTCTAACTCAGGGAGTTATTGTGGTTTTTCTTTAGCCCACTTGGTATGAATATTCACACTTAATATGGATCTAAAAAATGATACATCACCATGCTTGATTATGCGCTGCTGTCCTAGACTTTTCCAGGGACATTACAGTGAGTATCTGCACCAAATTTTCTTTCTGAAATCCAAAAATTTCTAAGTTCCCAAAAACATCTGGCCCCAGGGTTTTAGATTAGGGATATTGAGCCATTTTCTTGAGTTTTAAATAGGTCCCAGATAGTGGGTTAAAATTTTCATAGACATCTTGACATTTAGTTTTCTAGACTAACTGGAAAATTAAGCCACACTTTATAGTCAATGGAGTCTAGAAGAACAAGTCACCTCCAGTGCCCATGTGGTGAGGCCAGACCAGCTCCACAGCCCAAGATCTGTTCTATTGCAGGCAAGTTCCACTACTGCATGGCCCACAAACATGTAGAATCTCAGGTACATGAAATCCTTGCTTGGCCTCCCCTCTAGGAGGTAGCATCCATCCCAGGAGATGAGCTCAAAAGGGCTGAGAACTGTTGTCACCCAAAACCTGAAGTTCTTCTTCTCCCCAGAATTTTAGTTTCACAACAGCTTAACATGAGGTATTTATTAGTTAAGTAAGCCATTTAGCTTTCTCCTAGATGAGGTGAGCTATCCTGAAGGATCAGCAGAAGTCAGCACAGAACCATGGGATTGGAGCAAGAGCTTTCAAATTATTTTCTGTGGAACTCTAGAGGACTAGCAAGGTGCTTTAATGCTCCACAAAGCTGGATTCAAACTTCATAAAAATATATATGTACTCATATATGTGCATAATATATTCACCTGTTTTAAATATTTTATATATTCAGCTATTATAAGTACTGTAATAAAATTAACATGTATATTTAAATGTCATATCAGATTGAAACACTCTAGAAACAGTAATAATTATGCAACCACAAAAAAATTTGATTTTATAAAAATCGTAGTATAAAAATTCTATCATGTCTTGTATTTAATTAGACTTCTTGTAACTGTCTCAGTGATTACAGGGGTTATGTCTCTACAGTGGTCTTTTTTTTTATTCAAACCTATGCATGTCTAAAATTATTAAGTTGACTGCATGATTACTAAATATGTGTGAGTCAGGATTGTCTTGATGTGTGCAACCAACAGAAAATAGGAAACAAATGAGATGTAGTAATTGTCATTCATAACCCTCAATTTCATACATTCTGTAGAACAGTACTATGATTTTCCTTTATTAACTTTATTATGTTTATGAATTTAGAAAATAAAATCATGGTAATAAAATGTTACTGTTATCTATTTTATACTCAACATCTAACCTCCACTTTGTTTTGACAGAGCCCAGTGCTTTCAGATGTCCACCTCCAATGTGACCTGAGGGTAGAGAATGGGGAGTGTATTAATCATATATTGCTTATCAATGGTTACTACAAACCTGTTTAAGTTTAGCAACTTAAAACAATGCCCATTATTGTCTAACAGTTTCCATAGGTCAGAAGTGTGGACACAAAGAAACTAGGTTCTCTGCTCGGGGTCTCCCAGGCTGAATCAAGGTGTTAACTGGGACTGAGAGGCCATCCAAGGAATACCGGTCGGTCTATTCTAAGTCCATTCAGGCCATTGGCAGAGTTTAGTACCTTATGGTTTATTTCAGTTTTCTATTGTTACAAAATAAATCATATATTAATGGCTTAAAACAACACCCATCTAGGGCACCGGGGTGGCTCAGTGGTTGAGCGTCCGCCTTTCTTTGGCTCAAGTCGTGATTCCAGAGGCCTGGGATCAAGTGCCATATCAGGCTCCCCACCAGGAGTCTGCTTCTGCCTCTGCCTATGTCTCTGCCTCTCTCTGTGTGTGTCTCTCATGAATAAATAAATAAAATCCTTAAAAAAAAAAACACCTATCTATTATCTCATAGTTCCATATATCAGAAATCTGGGAATGTGTGTGGGTTCTTTCCTCAGTGTTTCACAGGGTGAAATCTGGGTGTCAGCCACATCACATGCCTTTCTGGAAGTTCTAGGGAAGAATCTGCTTCTGTGTTCATTCAGACTGTTGGAAGAATTCAGTTCCTAGTGGCTACTGGTGTCAATCAGGGACTGATCTCAGCTCCAACAAGTCACCCTCAGATCCTTGCCATTTGACCCCTCCATGTTCAAAGCTAGTGGCTTAGAATCCTCACTGTACTGAACCTCTCTCACACTTCCAGTATCTCTCCCATCTGCCATGACACAATCTTACATAGTGTAATCACCAGAGGGTTTACTCTATCACTATTGGCCACATAACAATCGAATCAAAGAAATGACTATCCTATCATATTCACAATTTTCACACACACTCCAAGTTAGGAGATTATGTACATGTGCATCAGGAGATGGGAATCCTAGGGACTATCTTAGAATTTTGAGGGCAAGGGGAACCCTATTCTCAGCTTCAGAGTGAATCTTGTTTTACATACACCAATCATGATGGCCCCTTTCCAGGAATTTATTTAAAACTAGCATGTGACCCAGATGTAGGCAAAGACACAAAGTGAGTCTGCTAGGGAACTTCTAGGAAACATTCCTCTCTCATAAGGTGAGATTACCTCTGTTCCAACTTTGTGTATTTTCTAATCCAGGTGGGATGCCTAGAATCCTGGAATCACTACAGCTGTCTTGCTCCCAGTCTGAGGATGAAAGCATCACACAGGGGAAGGAAAAGCAAAAAAAAAAAAAAACCATGTAGAAGTAGTGCTGGAGCTCAAAACACCATAGCTCATGCCACCTTTCAACTTCTTGTTGGGGGAGATTTTTAATTCTTTTCATCATGCCAGCCAGCTTGAATCAGGGTTTCATTACTTGTAGCCCAAGGCATTCTATGAATGAAAGATTCCAGGTAAAATTTAATTTAAGGAAAAAAAAGAGCTCAGCTGTTGGACAAAACTTTGAAAATCATAGATCTATTAGATAGAGTCAGACAGACCTGAGATTTCAACTGAACTTCCAATATTAATGAGATGAATTATTTTATCTGTACGATCAGGAAAAGTAATTTCTATCTTCACAAGTCATTATGAGGATGTAGCAAAGTTGCACACATTAGCCAAGTATTTCAAGTGAAACATAAGACTTGTTTCAAACACCTAATTATAACCAGGACTTAGGGGACAGGATGGAATGAGAGGAGGATATGGGTAACCAAGAAAGAATGTAGGGATGGATGTGACATGGTAGGGAGAATAAGACAAAAAGACAGCTCTGTCTGAGGGCGTGATGCACTGAGCATCTCCTCATTTCACTCCAGATCAGTGTCTGAGCTCCAGGGAGGGAAGGGAATGCAAGTGTATTTAAAAGTGGGGTTCATGGGATGCCTGAGTAGCTCAACAGTTGGGCACCTGCCTTCAGCTCAGATCATGATCCCGGGATCCAGAATCGAGTCCTGCATAGGGCTCTCTGTGAGGAGTCTGCTTCTCCTTCTGCCTATGTCTCTGCCTCTCCCTCTCAGTCTGTGTCTCTCATAAATAAATAAATAAATCTTTTTTTTTAAGTGGAGGTTACACATATACACATTTTTGCATAATGTGGGACAGGAAATGACCAGGGCCACCATGGTAGAAGAGAAGGACCTTCAAGGATACTCTTTCTCTCCAAAAAGAAGAATGAAGAAGCCAACATTATTTGGGCAACACTCTTGAGATGCATCCTAGGTGCCAGAATGAGAAGGCAGGCATTATTAAACAAGGAACTGTCAATAAAGCAGCAATATAAGGCAAGGAGAGAATGGAGAAAGCATTCAGAGAAATTTGCAGCATCTCACATTCATTTTTTACCTCATATTATGCGCCAACCTTTAGGATGCCCTTTGAAAGCTTACACTCCTATTTGCTAACTCAATAGAATTTTCCTTCCCCTTTGACAGATTAGGTGAGAGATGAGATCTCAAATGATTACAGAGCACTTTCACTTTATTTTTTTCCTTGGACTATAGTTGGCACACAATGGTACATTAGTGTCAGATGTACAATATAGTGATTTGACAAGTTTATACAGTATGCTATGCTCACCACAAGGGTAGCTACCATCTATCACCATACAATACTATGGTAATATCATTTACTATATTCCCTAGGCTGTACACTTTTATTCCCATGAGTTATGCATTCCATAACTGGAAGCCTGTATCTCCTACTCCCTTTCACCCATTTTTCCCAAGCATCCACCATACCCTAACCTCTGGCAGCCATCAATTTGTTCTCCATATTTATAGGTCTGATTATACCTTTTGCTTGTTCACTCATTATTTTTTAGATTCTACCTATGAGTGAAATCTTATGGTATTTGTCTTTCTCTGACTGACTTATTTCGCTTAGCATAATACCCTCTAGTTCCATCTATGTCATTGCAAATGGCAAGATTCCATTCTTTGTGATAGCTGAGTAATATTCCAAGGTATGTGTCTGTATGTGTACCATTTCTTTATCTTTCATCAGTCGATGGACATTTAGACTCTTTCCTTATTTTTGCTATAGTAGACAGTGCTGCTATAAACATTGGGGTGCATGTACCCCCTTCAAATGACTATTTTTGTACCCCTTGGATAAATACCTAGTACTCTGATCGCTAGATCCTAAGGTAGTTCTATTTTTAACTTTTTTGAGGAAACTCCATACTGTTTTTCAGAATGGCTGTACCACTTTGCATTCCCACCAACAGTGTTAGAGGGTTCCCCTTTCTCTGCATCTCCGCCAAGGTCTGTTGTTTCCCGAGTTGTTAATTTTAGCCATTCTGATCAGTGGGAAGCAGTATCTCATCATGGTTTTGATTTGTATTTCCCTAATAAAGAGTGATGCTGAGCATCTTTTCACATGTCTGTTAGCCATGTGTATGTCTTCTTTGAAGAAATGTCTATTCATGTCTTCTGCCCATCTCTCAACTGGATTTTTTATTTTAGGGGTGTTAAGTTTGATAAGCTCTCTATAGATTTTGGATACTAGGCCTTTATCTGATATGTCATTTGTGAATATCTTCTCCCCTTCTGTAGATTGCCTTTTAGTTTTGTTGATTGTTTCCTTCACTGTGCAGAAGATTTTTATCTTGATGAAGTACCAATAGTTCATTTTTCCTTTTGTTTCCTTGCTTCTGGCAGTAGGTCTAATAAGTTGCTATGGCAAAAAATAAAACAAATTAAATAAATAAATAAATAAATAAATAAATAAATAAATAAATAAATAGATGGATGAATGAATGAATGAATGAATGAATAAATAAATAAATAAATAAATAAATAAATAAATAAATAAATAAATAAATAAATAAAAGTTGCTATGGCTAAGGTCAAAGAGGCTTCTGCCTGTGTTTGATGGATTCCTGTTTCACATTTAGGTTTTTTACCCATTTTGAACTTATGTTTGTGTATGGTATAAGAAAGTGGTTTCTTCTTTTTTCTTCTTTCTTTTTCATTCTTTTGCACGTGGCTGTCCAATTTTCCCAACACCTTTTGTTGAAGAGACTTTTTTCCATTTCATATTCTTTCCAGCTTTGTCAAAGATTAGTTGACCATAGAATTGAGGGTCCATTTCTGGGTTCTCTATTCTGTTCCATTGGTCTGGGTGTCTCTTTTTGCACCAGGACATACTGTCTTGACAACTGCCACTTTGTAATATAGCTTGAAACCCGAAATCATGATGTCTCCAGTTTTGTTTTTCCAGCCAGTAATCTCATGACTGTTGTTCTAAATTCTTGTTCAGAGATACTGCTTGTACAGAGATCTTTTGAGCAATCATCTGGCTATGACTCCTTCTTGACCTTTCTTTTAGGGAGAATTCCTCCATCTTGTTATTTTGCCTAAGTTTCTGTCTTTGGTTATTTTGAAAGTTTCTTATGTTTCCTGTACCCAAGAGTAATGCTATATTAAAAAGGGATCATACATTATCCAGGGCCTGAAACTTCAGGAAGTGTTTCTGTTGTACACTGTGTGCACTCTGCTGTTGTGTTTTGGCTGCTCTTTCCCTCTGGTCAGGCCTCTTCAGAGCTCCTCCTTGCTTGCAATGGGAAATGTTCAGAACTTTAACGAGGTGTGGTTTGATTTGTTTGTTAAAATAAGCTTGGATAAGAAGAAAAAAGCCTGTTATAGTAAATATGCTCTTTCTAGGTACAGGGGGGGCAGTGTTTGGTGTTAAGTGATACCCACCTCCACTGGGGGCCCCTGTGTTGCTCTCTGAAGTCTCACTCTGTTGGTGGTGAGGTAGATAATGTCTCCACCCCACTCTCTTGTCCTCAGACAAGAGACCTCACACACCCTGCAGTTCAAGAAGCCCTCACAGAATAGGGAGGGTCATGAGCCACCCAGCGCCATAGCTGTCCTGCGTTTTATTTTTGGCACACATCTGCGATTCAAAATGCCAAACCATAAAGGAGCTGGCACCCTGTGGAACCACTCTTCTCCTCCAGAGGATAGCCTTGCTGCCCTATGTCTGGTATCCTCTGTCCCAGAAAAACCCTCAGTCCCATGCCTGCACATAACACAAAATCTATGGTGTGGCACTGCAAGAAAAGCAGCAACCCCGTTATCCACCCTCTGTGCATGGCCTCTGTTCCCTGCTCATGAAGGCCCTTGTGCTGGTGCCCTCAGGGTCTCTTGTCCTTGAAGAGGCACTATACCTTCTTCCAAATGCACTCCAGGAAGGGGTACATTGTCTCCCAATGCGATCCAGGAGACCCCTACACCAATGTGTGCACTCCGAGGACAGCACCCTCCTTCTCTCCAGGAGCTCACATTACAGCTCTGCTCTGGCAAAAGTCCCACATTTCCAAATCTTCAGAGTGTGAGCTCTACATGCTGTTTGCAAAAAACCTGCGACACTCAGTACCTCTCGCTCCTTAATCAGTCCTCTGAAGAGGATTCCACCTTGTGTAGACTGAGGCCACACTCAACCTCTCTCTATTTTTCTCCCTTTTCTCTCTCTGTGAAAGGATTCCCTCCTCTCCCTGGCACTTGTGAAAGTTTTCCTCTCCCCGAATTCGCTTCCTTGTACCTCATATCTGCCACACAGTCTCCCGCCAGCCATGGAGATCCTTCTCCCAGTCCTTGGATCTATTTCCTGGGTGTTCTAAGTGACCTGACCTCAATACAGCTGTGTTTAAGGGACTAGAAAAGCCCAGAGTCCCCCTAATTCTCTGCCATCTTAATTCCCAACAGAAAGTCTTGGTTAAAGTGCTTTTAGAAGGCCAAGCATAGGGGAGCCCGGGCGGCTCAGTGGTTTAGCGTCACCTTCAGCCCAGGTCCTGATCCTGGAGAGCCAGGATTGAGTCCCACGTCAGGCTTCCTGCATGGAGCCTGCTTCTCCCTCTGCCTATGTCTCTGCCTCTCTCTCCTCTCTGTGTATTCTCATGAATAAATAAATAAAATCTTAAAAAATAAAAAAGAAGGCCAAGTGTATTAGTTCTTTCTGCATTGCAAACAATCCCAAAGGTTCAGTGGCTTACAATAAAGAAAACGTCTATTTTTTTTCTCTCTCTCTCAGATAAATAAATAAATATCTTTTTTTAAAAAGTACTCTTTCATCTTGCCTTGAGCCTATAACACCATCATCCACTCTCCATATAAATGTACCTCATCTGCCTAAATTTGAAACTTCTCTTTGGTCCTTATTAGCCAAATTACCTTGGTCAAATCACCTAACCTCAGGCCCCAATTTCCTCATCCATAAGATGGGGAACATAAAGACCCAACTTATATGACTGCTATGTATAGATAGGTAAGGTAATTTCAGTTATCTGTAAGCCAGCAACTTATTTACTTAAAATAGCTATTGATACACACTAACCAAGACCCTTCCTTTGATCCAAAATTAACTGATATATTGTATGCCTGCTCTGTCCCAGGCACAGTGATGGGGACACTAAATTACACCTGTCATTGAAAACCTCACAAATCATTATTACACAAAGTGATAAACAAATCATTATCATATAAATTAGTAAATAGTATATCTGAGATCTGAATAAGATATTGTAGGCACCCAGATAGGAGGAATTTATAGTATCTGGGAAAGATGAGAAAGGATTCACCAAAAAAAAAAAAAAAGGTGAAACTTAAACTGAATATTCAGAAGGCTGAATAGAAGTACTCAAGACAGGGTGGAAGGGAAAAGACATTCTAGAACATGAATAGCATGTGTGTAACTTGCTAATGCCAGGTAATGTTATTTCGGTAACATCTACAAGAAAGTATGTTAGCTCCCCATGTTGATACTAAATTTGTCCTCATCAGGAATTCGATGGCAGGATGGGGGCAGTTGTAAAATCCTCTCCTAAAAGGAACAGACGAAGCAAGCTTAATGGGATTGGGATAGCCTTTTCAGCCACTTGAAGCTTCTGTTCTCTTACATACAAGGGCTATCATTTGTGAGAGTAGATATTATGGAAAGAGAAAGTTACAGAGTTTCAAACCAAAAAATGGTTCCTCCCTAGAATATTGCACACAACCACAGACTTGCTCTTCTGTGGTAAAGCCATCTTGTTAACTTTAGCATAAGTTTCTCTGTTTGTTTTTTATTCTTATCCCATAATAAAGCAGACAATATAGACAGTTCAACTTGGAGTAAACAGTTCCCCCCCACACACACACATACACACTATTTTAAACAGCTACTGTTCTTCCCACAGGCCTTCTAAACACTCTACTTGATAATGCCTCTACTGGGAATTCCAAACAATAAAATATATGTGAATTATCTTTTAGAAGGAAGTACAGAAAGAAAATACTGATTCTTGTCCATTCTTACTCCCCCTAGTTAAAGAATACTTCCTATACTGCTTCTTGAGTTTCAAAATGGACATTTATTAAGAATACCTGAAAGAAGGTCTGAATGGTGCTCTCAGAACAAGACTCCCTTAATTTCTTCTCCCTGCAGTAGAAATATTTTATTAATACCTCCTCACATTTCCATGATATCCGCACATGACAGAGTACTTTTGCATTCATTGTCCATTTTAATTCTAAAAGTAATCTTGGAAAGAAAATAACACTTTTGCATATGAGCAAATTCTTTCTTCTGAAGGCTTTTCTTCTTGGCCTGTAGATCATGATCTCCATATGTCTCCTACATGGTCTTCCCTCTGTATGCATCTGTGTCCTAATCTCCTCTTCTTATAAGGACATCAGTCATTGCATTAGGGCCCATCCTAATGACCTCATTTAATCTTAATTAATCTCTTTAAAGACTTGATCTCCAAATGTAGTCACCTTCTAAGTACTGAGAGATAGGACTTCAACATACAAATTGGTGGGGACATAGTTCAGCCAATAATATCTATAAAATGGGAGGATGGAAAGGTTTCAGCATGATAAATTATATTAGTTTTCTATTATTGCTATAATAAATTATGACAAACTTAGTGACTTAATACAAATTTATATCTTATGATTCAGCAGCTCCTAACTCCCACATAGGTCTTACCAAGCTAAAATCAAGATGTCAACAGGGCTACATTCCTTATCCGAGGCTTGAGGACAGGATGTGTTCCTCACTCATTCAAATTCCTTGTAGTTGTAGGGCCAAGGTCCTAGTTTTCCTTCTGGCTGTCAACTGAAGGTCATTCCCAGCTTCCAGAGATCATTACATTCCTTGGTTAAGGGGCCCCCTTCCTTCATCTTCAGAGCAAGTAATAAGAGTTGAGTCCTTAACACACTGCATCTCACTAACCCTTCTGTGATCACATTTCTCTCTTTTTAAAGGCTCTTAACTTTATAAAAGAGGTTTGTTTAATTAGATTGGGCCCACCTGGATAACTGGGAAAATCTCCTCATCTCAAAGTCCTTAGCCTTATCACATCAGCAAGTCCCTATGACATATTCACAGATTCCCAGAATTAGGGTATAAACATCTTTGGGGGCTACTATTCTGTCTACCACATAAGTGCTGAATGACAGACAGCTATTATCTCTTTAATGGTTAAAGATAAATTTTTGTAGGCTAATAATCCTATTTAATTAATTAAGTTGATTGGTTCAAATAAGTGGTTGCAACCAGGGAACATTTGGCTAGAGACATATTTGGTTGTCACAACTGGTGGGAGTGAGGGAGCATTCACACTGGTCCCTAGCTGGTTGAGGCCAGGGATGCTGCTAAATAATGCATAGGACAGCTTCCCACAATAAAGAATTATCCACCCAAAACATCAATAGTGCCATGGTTGTGAAACCCTGGTTTTAACTGAATGCTTTGGGGTTTAATTAATCTACGTGGAAATAAAATTTTTACTATGATCAAATGGATTCTCATCAATGCCATAACCAAGTGGTCTCTTTTGTTCCATGGCAGAAAAAAAAATGTTTTATCTTTGGTTGGAAAAAAGTTTAGGAGATGATGTTTTATGATATCCTTATCATTTTTGAAATATGACATAAGTAGATGGTTTATATCCTAATTTTAACCTGGTCTAAGAAAATAGGAATAGACTTATTCTAAACCTTAAATATGTCCATGTATCTATATATATATTTGGTCATTTCTTCACTAAAAACCTAGCAAGGACTAGGCAGGCATTGTTCTAGGCATGCAGGATACATCAGTGAACAATACAAAGTTTCCTGCTCTTATAAGTGATAACATTATAGAGGAGGGAGATAGCCAATGAGGAAAATAAATTTAAAAGTGATAAATTGTGTGAGAAGGGAAAATACCTTGGAAAAAATAGTTCAGAGTCAGAGAGATCAGGGCTGCAGTGGGAAAGGGATGGCAGTGACTTGGGGGAAGCAGGGACCCACAGCAGAGGTATTATATACAGTGGCCAGGGCAGGCCTCCTTAAGAAGTGTAATTTGTCTAGTTATGAAGACCAGCTGCCATCTCATTTTCTTAAATTTATTTGCTAAGTATTTGCAAATTATATTTGTGAGGCATAAACACTGACATAGCTTTGCATGTCTATTGAATGAGAAAAATCAAATGGAGGAGAGATGAACCCAACAAAATCAGCTCATCAAGCTCAGAGCTTGAAACTTGAGCCCTTGAGTTACAAACTGCTTTTCTTTCCTTGAAGTCACTCTGCCTTCTCACTATACTCCAGTGTCAGGAACAAACAGGCATTATGCATAATGAAACTACTGACTATGGAATAACCCCAGCCACTCCACACTCAAAAAAAAAAAAAAAAAAAAAGACAAGACAACAACAACAACAAAAAAACAGATCTAAGGACAGTTCAGGTGAATTACTGCTGAGCATATTATTTGTTGGAATAATCCAATGTGCATTATGCCAATTGCATTCCATTTGTCATTTAATTTGAGTGAAGTGAAACAGGAAAAAGCATTGATTTAGTGGTTGTACATACCTTCGATCCTTTTCAAAACTTTTAGCTGCTACAGAAAAGTTAACCTAAAATATTATTAAACAATTCCTTTTTAAACATACTGGTCTAAGTCAAAAACTCTAATTTCTGCCTTTAAATAATGATTTCAAAGTTGAAATAACCAGTGACTTCCTGAAAGATTGGTAGTTCCTAAATTGCAGTATGTCCTGAATTCCCAGAGTTATATTTCTCCATAATTCTTTTTGTTTCATTTTAGTTCTTTTATTAAGTAATTATTTATCTATTTTAAAGAGAAATAGGGTGAGAGAGAGAGAGAGAGAGAGAGTCGGGAAGGAGCAGAGGGAGAGAGAAGAATCCCAAATAGATTCAGTTGAGTGAGGAGCCCCACACAGGGTTTGATTCCATGACCTTGGGATAATGACCAACCAAGAGTTGGACATTTAACTAACTGAGTCACCCAGATGCCCCATCATTCTAGTTCTGGTTACAAATATTGGTCCTTGAATATTTTGAGGAGACAATTCTATAATAAAACAAAAATTCAATTTAGAATACAATTGCGTTCCTTGCTTTAAGCTGCATCTGAATAAGAGCATGCTATGAAGCATGCTATGAAGCAAGTTAAAACTTGTTGTTGGATTTGATGCTCAACAAATCAAGGAAACAAATCAATATTTTCTGAATACAGCCTGGGGGAGAGCTATAGAAACAGAAGGAATGATATTCCCAGCTTTCCAGGGAGTCCATACAACACAGTGGGAGCAGACATTTAAAAATTAACTTTCTCCAAACATCTTTTTATGGCTCATTTTGAAAATAGTTCTGGTTACACATTATCCTGCAGTTTGGCTATTTTTTTAATATTCTCCCTCTCCAAATTCATTCCAGTGGGAGCTGCCCATTGGCAGTGGAGGTCCATGATTATCTCACTGTGTATAATTCATTTAGCAGCATAATGTGCTTCTGCAAATGCTGCCACAGCACAAAGAGAAACTGCCAATGTTAGCATTCCAGGGTCATGCAACCTGCCCCACCAGGAACTGTCATTTAGAGGAGACCCCTCCAACAAGCTTTCTCACACTCTGTGCTAACCTAATGCCACCCAAATGTCTCTGGGTGGCAGCTGCTAACACTTCTTCTGTAGGAACAGAAGTGCAGTGACCTAACCCCTCTCCTGCTGTGCTACTCAGTGCCAGGTCCCTGAATAGCAGCATCAGAGACATCTGGGAGCTTGTTAGAAATTCAGGCTCTTGGGCTCCTCCCCAGACCTACTGAATCAGAACCTGCATTTTAACCAGATCTCTAGATGATTAGTGTGCACACTGAAGTTTGAGGAGTTCAACTCCACTGGCTGGAAGCCAAGAATGCCAGAATTCTTCTCCAGTGTTTTCTGAGCTGTCACTATCATTGCTGGTTTTTATAAGCTCTGGGTTTCTGCCTACATCATGGCAGTTATTGTTTTTTTATGTCTAAAACTTTCACATATCTCTCTCACCTGCACTCTATCATACAATAAGGTACCTTTATATTTAAAACCTGTTTTGTGGGATCCCTGGGTGGCTCAGCGGTTTGGCGACTGCCTTTGGCCCGGGGCGCAATCCTGGGGTCTCAGGATCGAGTCCCGCATCGGGCTCCCAGCATGGAGCCTGCTTCTCCCTCCTCCTGTGTCTCTGGCTCTCTCTCTCTTTCTCTGTGTCTATCATAAATAATAAATAAATAAATAAATCTTTAAAATAAATAAAATAAACCCGTTTTGTCCTTGTCTTTGACCTTGCACCATTCAGTGGCTTTTGGTGATTAAGATGATAGTAAATGAATACAAACAATTGCTTTTCCACTTTCTTTCTAGATGCTCAGAGATACTGTTGTAGAGAACTATCATTTAGCCTTCCCAGCATCCTGTACCACTTCCTTGCATCCCAGCCCATCAATCTTCCTCTGGGAAACCACTCTTCTCCATTCTCAGGCCCTATGATTCAAATGTCCTGAACAGCCTGCTCCTCAGCAGCCACATGAGAGCTTTCACCATCATGGCCTCTTTGTTCAGGCAGCCCATGAATTCCAAGCCAGGGCAGGAGTGCCAGCCACAGCATACCTGATGGGATGAAGTGAAGGAGGCAAGCTCTTCTCTCTATGACTGCTAAGCTGGTAAAACTGAAGCCTGGAGCTGCCTGTGGCCATCTGCTTCCTCTTCCTAAGGAAAGCCTGACAGAAGCTTTCAGAAGCCATTGCTTGAATACTTGAAACATCCTGCAGAGATCTGTACCCCCGCTGTAAGCAAGGGCAGACATTCATGGCAGTGAGGCCAGGACTTCTCCTGGTTCTTCCAAAATAAGGCCCTCTTGTGGTTAGAAGAAAGCCTGAGATGAATGTTAATGCTGTTTTTCCTGTAATTGGTTGGGGGCAGGGTTGGGGGGGGGGGGTGTTCCTGAGAGCCCATTGTTGTGAGTGCTCTTTGGTTTTAATAGGAAACAGTCATCCCTGGCCAGTACTGCCAGCAATATACCCATCCTCCAAGATCCTCACTCAGTCTCCTTCCCAGAAAACCTTTCTCCATATATTCTTAGTCAAATTAGAGATGTTGTGGGTTGGCACATTGCTTAGACAGCACTTTTGCCAATATGTCAGTACCACGGTCTACAAACCCCAGGTGAACAGCATTCTGACACTTAATCACCTGGGATATACCTCATGCATGATGAATTATACCCAAACACACATACATGGGCAGATCACCTGCATGGAGTCTTTTCAAGCCAGAGGACACCCCGAGTGTATCAGCAGCTGGACCTATGGATCCATGTTGTGTCCACCACAAATCTTTTAGGTTCAACTAAACATTCAGACTCACAAGACTACCATAGGCCAGGCTCGACATCCATCTATTATGTTAAAGGATAAAAACCAGAGCTTGCCTAAGGGCAGCTTCAGGGGTTTTGTATGTGCAATAGTCCTTGAAGCAATCTAACAGCTCAGATACAAGAAGATGAGACTCACATCAGATAGGTACAGGATCTACCATGGCCTAAAACCTGCTAATCCATAGGATCCATAGTTTCCAAGTTCCCTGCAGATGTGTGCCCAGATATGAGTCCCAATTCTTAAAGACACTCAAAGCATAGCTTCCCTATCAAGTATTTATAGTCCATTCATAACCCTTCTAGTCCAGATGCAATTTGCCAAAGATCATTTTTAGCACAAGCAATCCTGCCTAGAAACATAGTTGACATTCTGTCATTGTCAAGTTACCAGGGGAACTAAATTAGCAAATCATAGGTCAAATTCTCATTCCGAAAGCGAAAGAGTTTTGTTAACCACTTATCTAAAGAGTTAACAAATTCTCATTCGGAAAGCAAAAGAGTTTTGTTAACCACTTATCTAAAAAGTTAACAAAGGAAACATCCTCAGAAAACATACAGGGATCCCTACAGAGATAAAGGGGCCCCATAGTTCAGATGGATACATTGGCAAAGAAATTATGTAGAAAACAAATACAAGCATAACCAGTTTCTACTTGGAAGAGTAGGACTGTTTCAGTGATGGGATCAGGGTTCTCCTGTTTGCGGTGCCATGCATAGACTGCCCCACTGCTGAAGTATAGATATAGCTGTCATCACTAGACATGCTTAACCAAAGAAAACAAAGGACCGATATTTTTTTTTTTTTAAAGGACCGATATTTTTATACCAATTTATCAACCCTTTTTATAAAAGCTGAATTGAAGCCCAGAGAGATATCTTTTGTTTGGTTGGCTTTGTTTGTTTTCCGAAAAATCATGGAAATAGGTATAAGAAGGTGTCCCCTTCTGGCATCTGTGCCAATTGGACCCAGACTGACATAGCCAAGGCTGATTTCCACATATACAGTGCAATATCCAAGGATCCCCCATAGTGTTCCTCTAGTGTGTGTCTGTATGTGTGTGTGTATGCAGTATGCATGTGTACTTGCACACACATAACAGTGAAAAGAAGCCCACCAATATCTCGACTTTCCCAGTTTAGCAAGAAACTAAGAACAATGTGTATTGGGCTTTCTTGGAAATACAGTGGCATTGAAAGCTATCATTTAGTTATTAAATTGTCGCAAAATGTGGCAGAAAATCTGAGTTGTCCAACATATTATGGGTAGCAATACTAAGTGCTGCCAACACCTACAGCTACCTCACAGCATAAATATCATATTCATCTAAATTAACATTACCAACATCAAGTCATAAATGTTGGTCATATTGCCATAATTACCTCCAAATCCCATCGTCATTAAGCACCCTATACCTTGAACCACAAGACCACTATTATTTAAACTATAGTTAATATAATCTAGAACCACAAAACTACTAATGCCTAAAACTATATAGTCACTATCACCAGAAACATATGTCCAGTAATACATAAGTTAGCGATTTTCACAATAATGTTATTTAACAAATGAACTCAAAATGAAATTACTTTAAAGAAAAAGAAAAAAAATAAAGTGACTTTAAAAGGTAACAATATACTTTTGCTCATGATTCCACAGATGGATGAGACAGTTCTTTTGGTGTAGCCTAGGTTTGACTGATCTCAACCCAACTTGTTCGTTGGCTGCAATCAGCTGGTAGGTTAAGTAGGAGCTGGCTGGTTGAGGATGACTCAGCTCTACCAAAAATGATTTGCTACTTTCCTGCAGGCTAGCCCAGGCTTGCTCATATTAAAGGAAGGGGGATACCAACATGAACAGTAATACATTGGGCTTCTTGAGGTCTAGGCTTAGAAATAATATAACATTATTTCAGTCCTGTTCTGCTCACCAAAGCAAGTGGGAAGGTGAACTCAGATTCAAAAAGGGAGTGGAACACACTCTACTCTTAATGGCATGAAAGTTATTGCAAAGTCCCACTGTAAAGGATATGGGTCTAGGGATGTATAGAGAATCAAGGCCATTTTTGTAACCAACCTGCTGAAGATAACTTGAAACAGTACCACATATACTTGGAAATACAAGTGACACCAACAGTTAAAGGTACAAGACCCATCCAGTGCCACTGTCTTTTGGTCACAAATATAAAACACCATAAGCATGTCACCATCACATGCTTAATATCACCCAGAAACAATTACATCTTAACCCAGCACCTTCATCAACTACCTCCTATGTAGCACAATGTTACAGATTAAGACACCTAAATCCTAGTCTCCTCTCTCATTAGGCTCTGGTAAATAAGTCATATAGTGTCAGGTTATCTCTGTTCCCCATTAAGTTATAACCTGTGCAAAGAAACTGATAGTCTATTTCAATTGTGTTTATTTTTTCCAATTCTCCCAAAAGTAAAAGAACATTTTTAATACCACATCCTGACAAAGTGATCCCTTAGAATTTATGCTAAAAAATATAAATTAACTTCTTTTGTTGTTCTCCAAATTTTTAAATATTTAAGTGTGGTTTTTGGAATGGTCATCCTAACAGATAACGTGTCAACTTCCGTCCTGTGAAAGAATCAAATATATTTCATTGGGAAATCTTCCATGAGTACATTTCCCAGAATCATGTGTTTATTTTCTTGATAAATAAATGTACTACTTTGGCTAAGGTTCCTGGGAAGAAGGAGAAAATTAGCAAGGTTGAATAATTACTGGTCATTACTGAAAGAATCAGAAATTATTTACAAACCCACATAAAGTGAAATATGTTATACCTAGTGAAATAATAAACTAGGCAGAAACTCAAGCTTAATGTGTTCTAGGACATGATTTTAGAAGAGCCAATAATTTCCTGTGAGCATTCACACGATCAGGAGGTCTAGTCTTAAAGGGACCTACTTGTCCATACTCAAAGATGGACTCTTGGAGAAGCGAAGATATGAGGGCCTTCTCAAAGACCTCTGTATGGAAGGCCGGCAGCTCCAAACAAGCCAAATATCCTTCTGCATCTAACAGATGGGATCACCAAGAGCCAGTCCTATCTGTACCTCCAAAACTGGTGTGACACTGCCACAGTTAAGTACCAACTGATTGGGCCAAAGAAGCTATTCCTCAGAAATAAGTTCATATTCTCAAAAAAAAAAAAAAAAAGTTCATATTCTCACAGGTCAAATAATACAGATAGCAGTGGAAGATGGTAGCATATTTTGCTTAATTTTAATTTTGTTTGTCCAGCAATGCTGCTGTAATCTATATTGGTGTCCATTTAGATTTCACTGTGTGGCATTTGCTGCCTCTTCTTGGGGGCAGGAGGAATATAATGTGTATTGTTGGGGCATCAGTGAGTGGCCCTTCAAACTATGAGTAAAAGTCACAGAGGTAGGAGACTAATTTTTTTAATATTTTATTTTATTATTCACGAGACATAGAAAGAAAGGCAGAGACATAGGCAGAGGGAGAATCAGGCTCCCTGCAGAGAACCTGATGCAGGACTTTGATCCAGGACCCTAGAATCATGACCTGAGCCAAAGGCAGATGCTCAACCACTGAACCACCCAGGAGCCCTGGAGACTAATTTTTTAAAACTGTTTCCACAACTATGATTTCAGACCCACACTACACCCAGTCATGTTCTATTAAACTCCAATTATAAAAATTCAGTCAATGTATGAGTATTGCACACATACTTAATACCTGGAATTGTGCTAGGCACTGTGGATACTGCAGCGTAAAACAGGCAAAGCTCCTACTCTAATATATATTCAAACAAAGAAGTCAGGTAACAAGTGGGAAACACATAAATGATGAAAGAAATTACAGCTTGTATAAGTGTTAAGAAAGAATGGGGACACCTGGGTGACTCAGTCCATCAAGTGTCTGACTCTATTTCAGCTCAGGTCATGATCTCGGGGTTGTGAGATGGAGCTCTGTCAGGCTCTGCCCTCAGTGGGAAGTCTGTCTGCTTGAAGATTCTCTCCCTCTGCCCCTCCCCCCATATTCTTGCTCTCTCTCTCTCTCTCTAAAATGAATAAGTCTTAAAAAAGAAAAAGTTAAGAAAGAATGAACAGAGAATGAGGATGGAGAATAATGAGAGGCAGGAGGGCAGGCCAACCTATATTCAGTAGTGGTCAGGAAATAAATCTAGAAGATGACATTAGAGCCAAATTCCAAAGGATGAGAAGGACTCAGGCATGCAAAAACCTGGAAACCTGGAAGAACAAAAGAAATCAGAAGTGTGAAGTACCTAAGGAAGAAAAGAAGCTACTCTACAATGTGTCAGAAGGCAAATGTGGCCACGGCTGCAGATTTGTGGGGACATAAGCATGAGATGGCATCAGAAAGGGACATCACAACCAGATGATGCAGAGCCACAGAAGAGACTGCACAGTTTATTCTCAAAGCAGAAAGAAGCCACTGAAAAGCTTTGAACCAGGGAGTGGCATAATCTCACTTGCATTCTTTTAAAGATCCATCTGGTTGCTGGGTAAAGAGCGTATTATGTCTATATTATTATATTCATTTATATGTTCTGAAAAGTACCAGTATATCAACATAAATGCCCCAGAGTGGTATTAATCTGAGCAAAAGACCTACAGATCACCTCACCTCCATATAATAAATATTGCCTGAAATCATTGCCAAAGGCAGCATGCACCACACTTAATCAGATGTGTTAATTTTTAATTTGATGCTTGAGCTCCTCCTTGTGGCTGTATGGTTGCAAGCTCCATGGTAATACTAGTTTCCATATAGTGATTAATGACTGGCAATCTTTTCTTTTTTCAAAATCTACCTTTATTAATAAAAAATGCAATATCTAAAATGTGAGCTTGAAATTTAATTAGTTCATTTTTAAGAATGAGCTTATTATCAGCTTGCAGTCGGTACTTGTATAATATGTACTATATGGTATAGGGTATGATATAGTTACATTCTCATTGAAACCTGTTTTCTGTAACATTCTTGCCAACATCTGGTACAAATTAGAGTAAGATATAAGGTATTTTCCTTCCCTCAAAAATAATTCCATCAAATAACAGGATGTCTTTAACAAATCCGCAGCAACAGAACAAAAGGAATAAATCTTGACGTTCCATTCTCAGAGTAAAAAATGAAGTGGGACATATTTATCTACTATGGAAGATGTGAATAAAAATAATCATTCTCTTCATTCATCACCATATATAGTTGGTGACTGACAACTTGAATTAAAGAGAACCCCAACCACTTGGGCATTAGGGACTTCCTAACTGTTGAATCCCTTACTAAATAAGAATTACAGCTTTGGAAAATTGCTCTCAGAAGGCACATCCGTTCCAAAAAAATCTCATTTTCAACCCATTTTGATGTGTAGAAAGCTTTCATGCCATGAGATATCCCATGCAGATGTGAACCAGAGGGAGAAGAAAACCTGCTCAGCCCTGGAGAGCTGGATGTTTTACCTGAGGACGAAGTTAAACCTTTACTGCCTTAATTCTCTGTATCTCTTCTTAGCTCTACTTATTATTCTCAATGTATTTCCAGTGTGTTTAGAATTTCCAAGTAGAAGCACCTGGGCTGGTGTATAATGAAGAACACTGGGAACTACATGGGGCCAGTCAGCCAGAAGGTAACCATAGTAATGGCACCATCCCTTGGACAGGCAGGAATATTGTGATAGATCATGTCTGAAACCTAAAAAATGTGCTCAAAGCATGAATGACACTCAGTGACTAGTCAAGGTGGAAAACACATTAAACTTCGATGAATGTCACACTCCTTACATGCAGCTGACATAATCCACTGGACTACCCTGAGTGTGATCCTTACAGAAAATTGTACTTAACACAAAGACCTGCTTTGAAATAGCAATAAAGCAAACTGCTACAGAATTCTGTTCCTGGTCCCAACTCATAAGGGTGGGAGCAACCTAAAGAAAAAATAGAAGTGCCTGCAATTTCTTGCAAATGAGTAACTATAATTATTAGAAATGCAGATAAGTATTTCATGATGCAACATTGCTTGATGATGTATGAAATGTAGAACATTTCGTCATAGCCATCACATCTTTTTGCTGTTAGTGTCAAAGAGTAAAAGCTCACTAAAAGAAATGGAATCAATTTTGTATAGAGTTAGTTTACATAACAAATTTTAAAAATGCAAAAACATTTGCAACAAAAATAAAATGACTGAACACAGAAATATTCAAGAGTTAAAATGAATGTGCTTCATCTAAAATGCATAATAATTTAAACTTATCGGAAATATAAAATTAAGATGCGAGTGATTGCAGATAACTTGACTAGAAAACATAAATGCTCTGAATAATAATATATAAAAGAATACAAAAATTCAAAGAAGGGGTTTAAAACTATAGTATCACATGTAGGCTGTTACACACATGATCTCCAACATAGTTTAAATCAGGATCCTTTTGGTGTAAATGATAGGAACTCAACATAAACTAGTGAAACTATTTTTTTCATACCTAAGAAAGACAAGGATACAAGGATGAAGAGTCACAGAGAAATAGAAGTTGTTCTCTTGCTCTTTCTCATTTCTCTCTCTCTTCTGCTCTGCCACTTTCTTAATTTCGTCCATCACTTTCTTCTGCTACAGACACCTTACTGTTTGTGGCATGGTTTGGGGGTAGAAGAAACACAGATATTCCTTGTTTGGGAAACCCACAGACAGAGTTTTTCTCTCACAATGCCTTATATTAAATCTACGGAGAAGACTTCAAGGTGCCCAGTTCAGGGCACATACTCACCCCTGCACCAATCCTCAAAGCCTGGGTGATAAAATAGTTCGCCAATTCTGGATCCTTGGTAGCTTGGTTTGGGGTGAGGGTGGGGCAAGAGGCAGGGAACTAGGTATGGCGACTTGGAATTCTTCAACACACAGAGTACTCAAAGGAAGGTGCTACTGCCAGAAAAAGTGGGCAGAGAGGGGAAGAAGAGGAGTAGCTTAGAAGAAAAAAAGATATCTACCATAGTGTCACTATGTGAATTGATTACCAGCTTTAGAAAATTGATTATAGGGTATAAGCCAATGGCAGAGGTAGGGAGGAGTGGGAGGCAGAGGATAGGAGGAACAATAGGGAGGCAGAGTTCATCTCAAATACATAAGAACTTCCTAACAATTTGAAGATAACAAAGATGCATAAAGTAGTAAGCCACATACTTCCAGAAATAATTCAATTCTCAGCTGGAAGACAATTCAGCAGAGATGCTGCAGGGGGAATGTAAGTTTCAAATGAGTTGAAGATGAACCCAAACAACAGTAACCTTGAACATTTATGATTCTGCAAATTATGATATATTGAGATTTATCCTCAGAGACCTCGTTGGCTATTAGACATTTTGGTTCTTAGGGTCAATTTTCTGGTGGAGAACAACTAGTAGTCCATGAGTCATACCTGGCCCACCTAGTATTTGTTAAATATTTAAATAATTACCAACACTCCAAACTCTTGGAAAATTCATATAAAGCTTTGATTTTATAGCCTCTCTTGGAAAAACTAGACGTGTATTAGCTGTAAACATGATTGACTACACCCTTAGCACAAAGTTCCTGTTCTCCCAATTTCTAGTTCAACTCATTTATTTACACTGCCTCTCTTTCTCTGATTTATATTTCATTTTGCAATCCCTGTATAAACCAAAATTAACACTATTCTCTACTCTGACTACCACAGCTTTATCCTCTTTTTCTGTTAGACTGATCTAGATTCCACTGACCACAATCATACACTTTAACAATTATTGCAAAAAAATAACAATAATAACAAACATAAGAAGTATAGGGTAACACTTACCGAGGGTTCATTCTGTGCACTGTACTAATGCTGTAATATACTATGTTAATCAGTATAGACAAGGCTTCCACTGCTGCAACAATTCCCAATCTCAATGACTTAACACAGAAAGGTTCATTTCTTGCACGCATTTCACATCTAATAGGGATTAGCACAGTATTTTAATCCACATAATACTCAGGTACCCATCTGACCAAGGCTCTACTATTCTGTGGTTTCTTTTTTGATTCTCTCAAATATTTAGTAGACTTTCTCTTTGATTGCCAGAAATTCCATGGACCAACATCTGCATCAATAGTTCTTTGTGAAGCATGCTTTCAGAAAATATTCTATTTTCCAGGCTTTCCCCTAGAACTCAAAGTTCATTAGAATTTGATCTCCTCAAGTTCTATCAGATGTCAGTACTGCCAAACATTTTGCCACTACATAACATGGATTGCCACTCTTCTGACCTCTGAGATCACTATCCTTAATGCCTTTTGTCCAACCCTTAGGCTAATATTTAAAACATAAATATTTTATGCTTTTATTACAACAGCATCCTACTTCCTGTAAGATCTGTATTATTTACAATAGCTTAAGCTTATGCTGCAGTAACAAGTCATCCAAATTTTTAGTGGCTTGACATTGGAAAAGTTTATTTCTCATTTTTGCAACCTATCTGATCATAGTAGCCAGGACTCTGCTCCACACTATCACTCAGGGACCCAGGCTGACTAAAGCTCTACCATCTTGTAGCTTTGCCACCTATAATATGCTACCTTCTCAGCTGTCACAGCAAGGGAAGACAAAGACTAGTGGATTAGTCATCAACTTTTTAATGCCTCACTCCAGAAGTGACGCACAGTACTTTCACATTTCATCAGCCAGGAAATGACACCTAACTGCAAGTGTTGGTGGGAAATCTGAGAATAGATAGAAACGTTAGTGAGTACCAGTCTCTTTGCCTCATTATCCCACTTAATTCTTCTTCCACAATTCTTTCAAGTATCATTATCCCAGTCTACAGATGAAGAGACTGAGACATGAAGAAGTTGAATGAATTATCTAAAGACAAGGCTAGTAAATGGAAGATGCAGGGTAAGATTCCAAAATGAGAAACCAGGTAGAGGAATCGTAACCTAAACACACTATCTACATCTTTTAGGTACTTCTAAATTTATTCATTTACCAAAAATTCATTGATTTACCTCACAGAAGTCCAGATTTCACCACCATAGTGTGATTTTGCACAACTCATGACTTCAGTCTCACAGGACTTATTAATGTGAGAATAAAAAATACCCACAGAACTTCAGTTTACTTTCCTGTGATTAAAGAAAGTGGACTAGGGGATCCCTGGGTGGCGCAGCAGTTTAGCGCCTGCCTTTGGCCCAGGGCACGATCCTGGAGACCCAGGATTGAATCCCACGTCCGGCTCCCGGTGCATGGAGCCTGCTTCTCCCTCTGCCTATGTCTCTGCCTCTCTCTCTCTCTCTCTCTGTGACTATCATAAATAAATAAATTTTTTTTAAAAAAGTGGACTAGTAATTCTCAATGCTCCATCCACCTCAGGTACTAGTGATTCAATTCTTAGGCCAGTGTGAAATTAATTCAGAACTCAGGTATCAGCCCTCCAACTGTGCTACTTCATTACCCACAGAATCTTGGTGGCCTGGGTGACATGATGTGCAAAAGGTGATCAGCATTATCAGTGCTTCTTCATACTTACAAAAAAATTTGAAATGTTTTATTTCTCCTTCTTTTATGGGGTTAGGCAATTGATATTACTTTCAAGTGGCATCCCCTAGATAAGAAAAGTTAAATTTCCATTGTTTTAGCCCATTTTAAAACTGAACATAAGAAGAGAGGGCAAAGAATTTTTTCTCTCCCAAGTCCTCACTACGTGCTTATGAGGACTTCGGTGGTGAGGGTGTAGAGGGGGTCAGGCATTTGGGTTCCATATGTAGATCACAAGATAAATATCTAGTCCTCCCCCTGTTGTACTTACTCATGTCATCCCCAGTCAATAAACATCAAACCCTTTTTAAATTTAAATGGAAGTCAGCTGTATCAATAGGACTAGTATTACCAATAGAACAACTAGGACTAAGATCATCTGGGTACATTTGGAAATTGGTGAACTGTGCCCACCAGAGGTCTGTTGACACAGAGATGCTGATGAATGTTAGGAGAAAGAAGTCTGGAAAAGATGTAGAACAGAGCCAGGGAGTAGGTAAAAGTCTTCTCAACCTTTATATGAATAGAAGAGGAAACCAAGCACTCAAGTCTTCTCCTACTGAAGAAGCTTGAGCTATAGGATGGAAGGGGCAATTCTGAATCTGAGTGACTCAGAGGCATAAATAGCACTACTTGGGGCCCTGTGACAAAGCAGAGCACAAAATCCAGAAGGAAAGTAAGTCATTCTACTTCAGTAATCTACTGCTGCATAACAAACCATTCCAAACTGAAGAGTGCAAAACAGTAAGAATTTTAACATATCTCATGACTCTCAGGCAGAGGAAAGGCTCATCTTCGTATCATGGTATCTGGGCCTCAGCTTGGAAGAGTGAGAGGGATGGGGTGATTCAGACATTTTGGCAATGGAATTATCTGGAGGCTATTTCATTCACATGTCCAACTCATTTTACTCAAAGTTTCCACTTAACCAGGACTGTTGAACAAAGTACCTACACATGGCCTCTCTGTGAGGCTTGGTCTTGCAGCATGCAGCTGGATTCTGAGAGAGAGCATCTCAAGAGGAAACACCTGGAAAGATAATGTTCCAAGAGAGCCAAGTGGCAGTGCATAGCTTTTTATGACCTAACCTCAGAAGCCACATACCATCATTTCTCCATACTCTGTTAGTCACAGCAATGATTGGCCTGCCTATAATCTATGAGGAGGGACACAAACTCAACTTGATTTAAGTAACATCAAAGAATTTGGAGCCACATTTTTAAATCATCATACATTCTTCCCCACTTTGGCTTTGCCATCTCAAGGGTTGTTGGGCCTCACTTGTGGCAGACACATAATTATTGACACAGTGGCACCTAGCATGAGACTGCCTGGTTTGTAGTCACACTAAGATACACATTAGGAACACCTAGAAATCCTTGAGGAATACCTCATAGGAACCTAAGTTCCTGTGCGAATAAGAAAAGCAAAAGCCAGAGGAACCAGCTTATTCTTAATAATGTAGTTCCATGTGTGAGCACAGGCGGGAGAAATCTCAGCAAAGGGTAGGAGGAACATGCTGTATACTTATGAATTGTCAGAGAAAACAGGGCAACTAAAAGGGGAACCCACAGGGACTCTAAAAGACAGGGACTAATGTACCACTTACTACAATGCTACCCAATTCAGGATGGCTGCAGATTGCAAACTAGATGAGCTATTTTGTTCTGTTGAAATAAGGAAACAAGCTGTGCTTTTCAAGCCAACCCTTTAAGCCAACCTTGAGTCTTCTATAAAGAATTGCAAGCATGATGCTCTTCAAAATGCCAACCACGGATGCTCATGGAAATACAAGTTTCATGTGCACAAGTAAGGAAAGGGCTTTATGTTAGAAATTGGCTTTTCAGCCACACACACACACATACATACACCCTGCCCTCACATCTTTAATAATAAAACAAACCACACAAAATTTATTTCCAAGCACTTGATCATTCTGAAAAATCAGAGGGAATTTGAGCCAAAAGGGAGGAAAGTAACCCTTATCCACAAAGGATAAATATCTGCCCCATAATTTATGGAGAATGCAAATCATCCAAGCAGCAGTCTATTGGCATTGACTGTTATTTCATTTAATTAAATGGCTATACAAGCCTCAGAATGCCATGTCTCCTGCCAGCTGACCCTATTGCCACGACCTTCCCTTCACAGAGTTCAGGGGAACATGATACTAAAGAAAGACATTTCATTTTAAACTAGAGAGAAATATGAATTGGTACATAAGGGAGGTCAGGTGGTGAGGACTTTTCCTTTGACTAATTTGTGCCATCGAAGCCTCTGTGACTACTGTGCATGATAAATTTACATTGTCTCGTTTTTTGTTTTGTTTTGTTTTCTTATTTCAGAGGGCAGTCAGCCTTGTCACTTTTGCATTATCATGTAGCTAAATTTTGCATGAAACGTGTCACTGTGTATGATGTTTTTTAAAGATTACAGAAATCAGCATTTCTTATGCTTGCTTTTGCTACTAAAATCTTGATTCTTGAAAGATTCTGGACCTTCTGAGTATTCATTAAGCACTGGAGTTGTGATCCCATGGTTAGGCTGATTAAGTCTTGGAGCACGTGTAGGTGAAGTTCTAAGGAGAAGTTTCATGCTGGCTTATCTCACCTACCCATAGAACTCAAGGTTCATGGGTCTATACTAGATCTACCTGAAATGAACCTGCACAAAGGCATCTGGATGGCTTAGTCATTTAAGTGTCCGATTCTTGATTTTGGCTCAGGTCAAGATTTCAGGGCCATGAGACAGACCTCCATGTCGGGCTCTGAAGCCAGCAGGGGGCCTGTTTGAGATTCTTGTTCTCTGGCTGCTCCTCTCCCTGTGTTCATGTACTTCTCTCTCTCTCAAATAAATTTTAAAAATCTTTTTAAAAAGTGAATCCACACAGTGTCTGATCTCTCTTCTTTTCTCCCATGACCGCCTCCCTCAGTCTTTTTTTATTATTACACTCATGAATTTTTAAAATAAGTATTTTAAAATACTTGGGCAGCCCAGGTGGCTCAGCGGTTTAGCGCTGCCTTCAGCCCAGGGCATGATCCTGGAGACCCAGGATCAAGTCCCACTGCATGAAGCCTGCTTCTCCCTCTGCCTATGTCTCTGCCTCTCCTTCTCTCTCCCTCTGATGAATAAATAAATAAAATCTTTTAAAAAAATAAAATACTTTTATTCCATTGTATTAATTGTAAAAGGGAATACATTTTTATGTAGTATACAGTATTTCCAGCTTTCTAAAAGATTCCTCCATGCCCCCTCCTAGTTAATATCTTCCCCTGAAAGGTAACCACTGCTCTGACTTTAGTCACCATACATTAGTTTTGCCTATTTCTTGAACTTCATATAAATGGAATTACACAATACAGTTTATACACTGTTGTTTCTTTCATTCACCATTATGACTATGAGTCCTCTGTGTTGTTGAATGTAGCAGCATTTCTCCCTTTCTAATATACCATTGTATGAATATACATACAATAATAGTTTATTTGGAGACGTTCTACTGCTAAAGATCCATTTTACTGCTGATGGTGCCCTCAGGCTTTTTCCTCTATTTGTTATCCTCCTCAGATATCAGCTATAATATCAAAAAAGAGTCAGGCCCTTCTCGAAGCCGAGAGCAATTCCAGGCTCCATGAGGTGAGTAGATGAAGGAGATATATTCAAGCCTTTGAGATCCTATCCTGGAGGATATTTTAAGTCCTTTAGAGTCTTCTAAGTGAAACAACCAAAAGAAGACAAAGCAGCAGCAATAGCATTATTTTCTTGCTGATGTTGACCTCTTTCAAAGGTTAACTTATATGTTCAACTATTGGATATTTTTAGCACCTATTGTATGCCAGATATTTGTTAGGTCCTAGGAATGAAGCATCAAATAAGACAGATAAGGATGCTGTTCTTCTGAAGCTAACTTTCAAAGAAGATATCAGATGGTGATGAAATCTATGGTGAAAATTAAAATAGGACAGTGCAATGAAATAGCCAGAAAAAAAAAAAGCCTCTCTAGGAAGACCACAAAATGATAAGAAATAGTCATAGCAAGAGAATCAGAGGGAAGCCATAAGAAGGAAACATATTCTGGGATAGCAGAACAACTAGATTGATGCTAAGTCAAGAATGAACTTGGCCTTCTTAAAGGAAGGCACACTCATAAAGCCAGCATACAGTAGGCAACATGAAAGTAGCAGAAGATTAGATCAGGGAAGTAAGCAGAAAATGGATCATACATGACTTTGTGGTAAAGAGTTAAGAATTTATTCTAAGTATGATGGAACACCATTAGAGGGCATTAAGCAGAAGAGTAACATTGCCCAGGAAATTAAGTGGAAAGTGGCTTAAAAGGAGTCAGGAGTAGAAGCAGAATACCAATGAAGCAGCAACTTCCTCAAAGACAGATAATGGTATCTTGTACTATGGTGGCAGCAAAGGAGGTAAAAACATGAACAGTTCAATATGTTTTGGAGAGAATCAACAGAATATGCCATGGAAAAGAGGTACCATTACACAAAGCAGCAGAGTGTCATTAAAGGTAACACACTCAGTGGCCAACTCTGACTCTATAGAGTTACAGCCACAAGACCCTTCCAACACCATCTCCATGAACCTATTCTCCATCCACATAATTTTGGAATTTCAAAACTGTTACATGTAACCTCTTGATATTGATTTTTTTCACTTAGCACGATTCTCTTCATATCTACCCACAATTGCTGTGTGTATCAATACTTTCTTCCTTTTTTGTCGCTGAATAGTATTTCATGGTATAAATATACCACAGTTTATTTGACCATTCACCCAATAAGAACATGTGGGTTGTTGCAGTTTTTGTTTATTACAAATCAATCTTCTTTGATAATTTGGGCACAGGTTTTTATGTGAATATGTCTTCATTTCCCTGGAATAAATGCCTAGGAGTATAATTGCTGGGTTGTACAGTAAGTACACATGTTTTATATGAACTTGCCAGGCTGCTGTCCAGATTGGCTGTACCATTGGGCATATCCCACTGACAATGTATGAGAGATTGGGTTCTCTGCATCCTTGCCATCATTAATACTATTACTATTTCTAATTCTGTTTAATATATATGTAGTGATATCTCAACCTGCTCTTAATTTCCATTTCCCAAAGGCTAATGTTACTGAACATCTTTCAATAAATTTATTTGCCATATGCATATCGTCTTCACTGAAATGTCTGTTTAAATGTTTTGCCCATTTTAAGTTAGATTATTGTTAATTCTTTTACTATTGATTGTCGAGGGATCTCTACCTATTCTAGAAATAAGTCTTTTTGTCAGATATGTGGTCTATAAGTCTGTTTTATCAATTTGTGGCTTTTCCTTTCATCCTCTTAGCAAAGTCTTTCACAGAATAAATCTTTAATTTTGATGAAAAAAAAGTAAATATGTATCATGCTTAACAAGTTTCTGTCTTCTTATTAGGCCTTATTCAAGACTCCTTTTATACGTTAGGATGGTGGAGAAAAGAATGAAGAACCTCAGGGGGAAAGATGATATTGCCTTACAGTAATCACTTCCACTGGTCCACAACATGCAGAAATTACTCTCATATACACATTATCACTTTATCCTTACAACAATTCTATAAGGGAAGGAAGCAGACATAAAAAGTGAAATTTTACAAATTAAAAAAACTCAGAAATTGAAGGCCATAATGGACTAACACAAGGATTCAATGAGTAAGTAATAATAACAATTAGCAAATTCCAGAGTGCCTGGGTAGCGCAGTCGTTTGAGCATCTGCCTTCATCTCAGGTCCTGGGATTGAGCTCTGGGCCAGGCTCTCTGCTCAGGGGGGAGTCTGCTTCTCCCTCTGCCTCTGCCCCCCCCCCCCCACTTATGCTTGCTCTCTCTTTCTCTCTCTCAAGTAAATAAAATCTTTTTTAAAAAAAAGTAGTCAGTTCCTAATCCAAGACTTGTACCCATCCTTTTGGCATCTGTCCTCGATATTGTTTTCCTGAGATATCTGCTCTAGTGATCATAATAAATCTTAACTTTTATTGAGTGCTTTCTCTATACCAGCCAGACACTGGTAACTCATGACATATATCACCTCTTTTAATCCTATAATGTAAGTACCATTACTGCAGTCCTTATTTTGAAGACCTGTAAACTTAAGGCTAAGAGAATTTAAGTGACCTTTCAAAGCTATCACAGACGCTAAGTGCTAGAACTAGAATTTCAGTCAAGGCAAACTCACTCCAAAGCCCATTTCCCCAGTCATAATACCAAGCTATTATAGATAGAGCAAGTAGAATCTGTTAAAAATCCCATTTGCCACCTCCAGTGTTAAGTATCTTAAAATAATTTCAAATACTAATATTTTCTGAGACTTTTAACAACACCATACTGATAAATTAATATATAAACACTATGGACATTTTCTTTCTCACTCATGATATTCATTGAAAAAATTATTTCTCAGCTTCTCTCCCAGCCTCTGAAAAATTTCCACAGTGGGAGATCTGATGATTTGCCCTTTTACCATTTGATCCCTAGGAACATCTATCTATAGCCACCGGTGTAATTAAAGATGTGTCAAAACATGAGGGCTGTCAGCAAGGCTGACTTTATTATTTGCTCAGAAAATATAAAATATCCATTATAAAGCCAGCATTTCATGATTACAAATATTTCTTAGAAGCATAATTTAATAATAAGTAACACTAATTCACCCAAATTAAAACAACTATTTGTGAGACCTCCTCCAAGACGTCTTCTATTATTGAACTAAACATTACCTTACTTGTTTTTAAAAATACAATTCAGACTGTTTCTCATTAAAATTTTGTTTTGGTTTTGTAAATCTAGCATCTGCTATTTAAATACATTCCATTAAGTTGTATACCATTTAGAGTTAGAAGAGACACCCAGGACTATATAATCTAAAAGTATCAAGTTATAGTTGGAGAAGCATAGTTCCACAAAGTTTCCTGTGACCAGGGTCCCCCAGTGAGTTGATGACAAAGCCAGGACTATGTATGGTCCAGAACAACAATATTTTACCATCTCACTTTCTGTGTTACTTTTATTAGCATATTAATAATCTCTCTCTCCAATAAAGAAAGTCTAGAAACTTGGTCTCTAATTATATACATAACCTCATATATAACTATACAGACTTTCATATCCTTTGAATCTGGGAAAACTCCTCCAGATCCAGTTCTGATGAGGCTGCACCAGCTCCCTCAGACAGAATGAGTCATTCTGTCACTGTGTTCCCAGAAAGCAGTGTTCACATTTCAACTATAATAGTTATCACATTTTATTCTAATTTACCCTGTTTAAATGTATGCCTCCTCTACAGGACCCAGTTCATCTAGACAAATCCACCTTGTGAACTCAAACATTTTGCATAAAACATGCATTCAGTAAAAGTTTTTATGAATGAATGTGTTATGGAATCAATCAGTTATTAGAGATTGCCTTGTCCACTCCCTGAGCTCAAAGAGACAGAATAATTGACTTATCGGTATCATACAAAAATACTTTTGTAGAAATCAAACATAAATAAAGCAAAGCAGACCGTTGTAAAGATTATTCAGGGGAGGAAAGGGGAGGAGATTGTATCAGACTGTACAATCTGTACCAGATTGTATCAAATAAAAAATCAGGAAATAGAAACCACACAATGATTAAACAGAAGTTTAATATAAAGCATTATTAAACTCAGGAGAATAACTATAAAGATATAAAGAGAACTCTAATTTTAGTATATGTGCTGCCAAAGCGAGCACTGTAAAGAGAACTCTAAAGGATACCTTGAATCAAGTGTGAATCCAGGGAAGGACAGACTTAGAAAAAAGACAAATTTGGCTCCCTCCCCAAGGCTGAGCTTCAGCCTCATCAAAGAAGATGTATGTGGTTGCTGCTCATGAGATGGTAAAGAAGTTCACTGGGTTGCCTGGATCAGGCCTGGACCTGAGCTGCTATGCAAGCCACAACAACAACCTCCACCCCGAGGTACAAGCGGGCTGTGGCTGGTGAGTAGGCAGGCAGAGGGAGTCAAGTACCACTGCAGCCCAAGGCCTGGAGCACACAGCGTCCACACCAGGAGAGCCACAGGAAGCAAAGTTCAGTGGGAGGGCACACAGAAGGAGCTGGGAAGCCACTGGGGGCACAAGGACTGGAGCATGCAATGCTCCCATGGAGGACCAGAACAAGGTGGCTAAGTCGCTAAGGGACCGCCCCCTCCTCCGGTGGTGCACAGCTGGGGCAGAGCAACGTGCACCCCTGACTGACCGCAGCAGGAGCAGGGTAAAGTAAACAAAGCAGCCAGGGGGTGGAGAGCCCCTTCTTCCCGCAGTGTCCTTCCAGCACCCTCTACTGCAAAGCTCAGCATCACCCCACCGAGAAGAAGAAATGCCCCAAAAAGTCCGATCTAGGGCAGCCCCTGTGGCCCTGCGGCTTAGTGCCGCCTTCGGCCCAGGGCGTGACCTGGGATCGAGTCCCACGTAGGGGCTCCCTGCATGGAGCCTGCTCTGCCTCTCTCTGTGTGTCTGTAATGAATAAAAAAAAAAAAAGTCCAATCTCACACCGGAAATGCTGAAGAACAAAAGACAAGAAACTGGTAAGTGGGATCTGATACTCAATAAATAAAAGACGCTTAGCTCAAGTTATAATGTCCTCAGTCTCTGCAGCTGTAAAATGAAGAGAGTAATAGGATCTACCTCCTCATATGCAGCATAAAAGCAAGATAATATGCCCACTTGCTCGGTGACAGCATATGTGCTGATCATAGAACAGTGCCCAGCACGTAAGAATTCAGTCAATGTTGGCTATCATCACTTTCACTGAAAAGCACGACTGGAATCAGACGACACCAGTTCCATTCCCAGCGCGGCTGTTACTGCCTGAGTGCACAGCAAGCCCCCTGCACCGGGCCTCAGTTTCTACCGCTGAAAAGTGGCTTTTTTTCCCACTTTTTTTTTTCTTTTTAAAGAAACTGCTTATTTTCCATCAGCTTTATTGCCATTTTGTGCGTAAGTCTGTGAAAGAACAGCGTAAGGCCCCCGGGTGAGGGTTCGCAGGCACGCGGGCCAGTCCCGGGAGCGCGCGGTGCGCGAGGCCTCCAGGGCAGCAGCGCCCTCAGCTCCGCCTGCCGCCCCACGGGAAGTGTCCGTGCTTTCGGGAGCCGCGGCAGCCCACTCACCCTGAAATTCCTTCTCCGTCGTGGCCCGCGGCAGCAGCCTGCTCTTCCTGTTCCATCCCTTCAGGATCTCTGCAGGAGAGACCCGCGCGGCCTCCTTCCCCGAGTGGGCCTCGGGAGGGGCTGCACATGCGCAGAGGCTCTGGGCCAGCGCCCCCCTGCGGCCTGGGCTGGAAATGTCCACGTGGCCCCGAGGAGCATCCGTGTGACACAGGTGACCGCACCTGTGCGGGGCCGCTGCTGGTCAGCAGCGGGACTAGTGACGGCGGGAGTCGCGGCCCTCGGAGGACTGCCTGGGCTGGCTTGGCGAAGGTCCAAGGATGGGGCGGCCGGCAACAGAGGTGGCTCTGGTGGCGGCAGCAACTTCCAGCACATCTTGCCGGCCAGGATTCCTGGAGGATACGACACTGACCTTGGCTGGGTTTTCAAGGGCTTGAGCTATCAGCACAAGCGTCTTCGATGTGTGATGCAGGCGCCATCACCGCCATCACCGTTGCTTCTGAGGATGCGCTGTCCCATTCGGAAGTCAAGGTGGGCGCCGTATCAATGGGTTCCTGCTGCAAGATGTGAGGACGTCTTCCTTGGTAGGACATCAAGGACTCTGCACAAGGTGAAGGTATGCCTTAAAGTTTTGATGGGACCCGAAAACGATGCCATATGGGCCCCTCTCTGGGGAGTATGGAAAGGCCCTTTCTCACTTTGAACATCGCATTTTTTTCCCATCTCACATGCCAACATCCACACCTTCTGCTCCACACCGGGGAAACTCATTGTGGGGTTTATAGAGAGCCTAACCCTCAAAACTATAGCTAGAAGATAAAAAGTAAGGGCTTTGGGCCGCATTGGGAGATGCTGAAGACATTTATAAGACAAAAATAATCCGGTGTGACACTATGTCAAAGTCTCGTCTGGAAAATGATAGCACATTTCAACTACTATCGAGCATTAATTTCTTAGAAAGTTTAACAAGTGGATAGTAAAGCCCCAAACAAATAATGCACAGAGAAACTAGGTTTTAAAGACACATTCAAAGGGAATGGAGGATTCTGTCTGGGAAGGCTGAGGTGGGATGGGATAGAAATGATACAGTGGTACTTCTCAAACTGTAATGTGACTGAATCACCTAGAGATCTCATTATAATGCAGGTTCGCATTCAGCAGGTCGGGGGTGGGACCTGAGATTCTGCATTTCTAATGAGCTCTGGTCCACAGACCACACTCTCAGTCATACCATGGAAACCAGCAGTCCAGGTATCCAGGACTTCTATACCCATGGATGTGATGCAAAAAAAGAAGATTTTTCAACTCAAATTTTTTTCTTGGAGTCAACGAAGTCATTGCAGGCATCTGACTTCCGAAATATCATCCAGAAGAATGAGCTTCAGAAATGCCAATCTCTGACCTATCAGTGCACTGAACTATCAGGGGCAACATTTTTAAATAACATCAAAAACACATGACAGGCCGGGGATCCCCAGGTGGCTCAGCGGTTTGGCACCTGCCTTTGGCCCAGGGCATGATTCTGGAGTCCTGGGATCGAGTTCCGCATCGCACTCCCTGCATGGAGCCTGCTTCTCCTCTGTCTGTGTCTGCGCCTCTCTCTCTATGTCTCTCACGAATAAATAAATAAAATTTTAAAAAAACACATGACAGGCCAACATAAACAGATCTTGAATAAACATAAAAGGTCAATAATTATGTAAATGATCATCAGATTATACCAGAGGTTCACAAAATTTCTATCTTTGGAGGGATCCTTAGTGACTCTGTGACTTCCTCAGCATGCCCAGATCAAAGAAAATAACCAACTGTTTTATTTACAAAGTAGTTAGAACCCTACTTGGTAAAGTATTTTGTTTTTCTGTTTGTCTGTTGTTTGGTTTTGGTCCTAACAACTTAGTAGCCATTTTTTTTAAAACAACGATACTCATGAACTGAAGGAAAGTATGTTTTTATTCCATCTGTAAATAACCACACGTACTTACTAATTGGATGTGTGCATCTACTGGGCACTGCACAACTTCTCAAACTTTGAAATCAGATTGGTCACTGCCATCCTCATCCACCATTGCTTTTCATGTGGTAATTGTTATTTATCACAGCAACTGTCAAAAACCAAGCTTTGCAAATATATAATACCGCTGAAAGGAATGTAGTAGTAGAATCTTATTGAAGAAACTGAAAACTTTCCTGAGCTAGGAGCTAATTTGCAATCCAAGAAATATTGAATATTGCTATACTGTCCTCAAACTGAAAACTTTCTGAGGCTCAGTTTAGGAACTGCAGGATCATACCCTTTACAAAATACTAATCATGACCAAAGGCAAAGTAAGAATTCTAAAAGAAGATAGAAATTTTTGCAAGGACCACCAAGAGCAATACAACAAAATTTCACTTAGCTATTAAAGAGAAATCAATTATTCTCTGTCTTGTTAGAACAAAAGCATATTCTTAAATTAACATTAGGATTCTTACGACAAAATGTTTTGGTCTTTTGAAGGAAATGATCTTCCTAATATTTTCTCAATAACCACATATCACTTTCCCATCAGCAAAAAAGCCTTTGCATATAAATATCATTGTCCTTTTATTTTCTTACATTTACCCTCTATTCTTTGACATTCTATTTCAAATTAAACCTAAGGAACAATTTTGAACATTCAAGCTTACAAAAAAAAAAAAAAAAGAGCCTTGATTGATTCAAAGTTATACTTTATGTACCTACAATTTCCCAGTAGTCCTATTTCTCAATCAGAATTTGAATAATCTTTACAACTTGTATTCCCCCAAACTCAGATTTAATGACTCAGTAGGTTCAGAAAGAGAAATAACAGCTGCAGCTCATCCCGCGGTGCTATTCAGTAATGACAATGTTATACCACATTAGCAATTGTGACATTAATAAAAAGAAGCCCATAGGATTAACCAAAGACAGCTGACTTTAGTCAAATGTAGGTCAGGCTTTGTTTGCTCAGAAGCTGGTAATAAATTCCCAGGTAAGTGCTCTCATGTGTCACACATATATGTCAGGAGCATAATTTCAGCCCCACTAAATGATTCACATTTTTAAGTTTCTGTAAGCCATTTTTGAATTATTGTTAAGCATTTAATTTCACTGCCAGGCCTATAGGCTCCTTAAAATTATTAACTTATGTGACATTATAGCATGTTTTTCCTTCAGGTACCACTTAAGAACACCTTAGAGAATTTCATGTTAACCTTCCAGATACTGAAGTTCTTATGAGAGAGGCTCAGGGGTCACCCCTAATTTATAGCATAATTATGGGGAAAATGGTGTTGATGGCTAAGCTAGCCATCTATAATCACAAAGTCCTCACTGTCACAGGAAATGTCATTGTAAGCCCAATGTGAATAGTGCATTCGTAATCAAGTCTTGTGGTCAGTTTTATATAAACAAGAAGTCCGGAACCATACAATCCTAAAATACATTTTAAAAATATAAATACTTTGGAAAACATTTTGCAGTTTCTTAAAAGTTTAGACATATTCCTACCATATGATACAACCATTGCACCCCTAGGTATTCATCTAAGAAATGGAGCCACATGTCCACAAAAATATTTGTAGCAACTCTATTCATAATGGCCCTAAACTGAAAATAACCCAAACCAACAAGCAGATCACTAAAGAAATGGAGGTATTTCATTATGCTGGAACACTACTCAACAATAAAAAGGAAAGAACCACAGACCTATGCAACAATTGTGGAGAAATCTCTAAAACACTATGTTAAGTAAAAGTAGCTAAACACAAAACAGTACATGATGCATGATTCCATTTTTGTGCAATTCTAGGATGGTCAAACCAATCTATGGTGATAAATCAGAACAGTGGTCGTGGGGTAGGAATGGTGCAGGACTGTCTGGGAGAAGCACAAGAGCACTTTGTGAGTAATGATAAGTTCCATATCTCGATGGGATGAGTGAGGTATTGTTCACATACACATTTGCCACATTCATCAAACTCTACATTTATGATCTATACATTAAGATATGTATAAAATAATGCTCAACATCACTCATTGTCAGGGAAATACAAATCAAAACCACAATGAGCTACTATTCACACTGGTCAGAATGACTAAAATTAACAATTGGGGAAACAATAGACATTGGCAAGGATGCAGAGAAAGGGGAGCCCTCTTACACTATTGGTGGGAATGCAAACTGGTGTAGCCACTCTGGAAAACAGTACGGAGATTCCTCAAAAAGTTAAAAATAGAACTACCCTAGGACCCAGCAATCCCACTACTAGGTATTGATCCAAAGGATACAAAAATGGTGATTTGAAGGGGCACATGCACCCCAGTGTTTATAGCAGCAATGTCCGCAATAGCCAAACTATGGAAAGTTCCCAATGTCCATAAACTGATGAATAGATAAAGAAGATGTGAGAGATAGATAGATAGATAGATAGATAGATAGATAGATAGATAGAGATATATAATGGAATACTACTCAGCCATCAAAAAGAATGAAATCTTGTCATTCCCAAGGATGTAGATAGAACTAGAGAGTTTTACGCTAAGTGAAATAAAGTCATTGAGAGAAAGACAATACCATATGATTTCACTCATGTGTGAAATTTATGAAACAAAACCAATGAACATAGGGGAAGGGAATGAAAAATTAAAAAGATAAAAATAGAGATGGAGGCAAACCATAAAAGACTCAACTATAGAGAATAAATTGGGGGTTGCTCAATTTTAGGGGCAGTAGGTGGGGAGGCAGAGTAACTGGGTGATGGGCATTAAGGAGGGCACTTGATGTAATGATCACTGAGTGTCATATGCAACTGATAAATCACTAAATTCTACTCCTGAACCTAATAATCATTTTAAAAGATGTGTATGAAATATACCTCAATAAATAAAATCTATGGTATTCTATAAGCTCTTTAATTTTATATTTAAACTTTATTAAGTCAAACACCTTTATTAAATATTTATGTAAATGTAATGAAGTCTTTTAGATATAATCAAAAAGAGATGCTACCCGAAAGAATTACTAATCTAGTATTACCCAATTAAGGATAAGAAACAGCATAGTTAACAAAATAGATAATTTCAATTTATTGACATCTAAATTCCTTCTAATGCAAATACCATAACTTGAGAGATCTGTGTTTATAAATTGAAAAATCAGAAAAATATCAACTGGTATAAATGCAATTAAGTACTTAAAACTAGTTTATATTAATGTGGAGCAGTTTCAAGATGAGGCCAAAATAGTAAATGATGCAAAAATCATTTGAATTTCTAATACTAAGCAGAATTCAGTTGACTATTCCAATACAAGCCTTGCCCCAGCCACCATTCTAATTCGGGCCACCATTCTGATTCAGGCCCTCATTTTGTTTTGTTTTTTTAAGTGGAGCAGATTCCTAACTGGCTTTCCTAACTTTAATGTCATCCTCCTTTGATCCATTTAAAATCATATTAAGCCTTTAGTGCAGCCTGCAAGAGCATATCCACTATACATCACAATTTATGATCAAGGTCAGCTCCCTAGCTCATTATTCAAAAACTGGTGGTCTGACCACAGTCTCCCTGCCATTGTATCTAACCTCATAGCCACTTTTTTCCCCTGGCCTCCCATCCCTTCACAGACCTCTGCACTGAAGAGTCAGGATGATGCTCCTATTTCTGCCACTGGACCTTTGTTTATGCCACCTGTCCATCTGAATTTTATATCATTTGGTCCCCACCTCATCATCCATATTCATCCCAGTTTTCAAGACACACTTTAGCTATCACTTCCTTTTTAAGGAAGTTCCTCATTTTTCTCACCCAGAGTAACCTTTCTTTCTAATAAACCGTCATCACATTGTTTGCCCAGTTCTGCTATCATAATCA
Organism: Canis lupus baileyi; assembly: GCF_048164855.1. Classification (NCBI taxonomy): domain Eukaryota; kingdom Metazoa; phylum Chordata; class Mammalia; order Carnivora; family Canidae; genus Canis; species Canis lupus. The sequence continues at coordinate 213,489 of NW_027326430.1, read as the reverse complement.
TCATCTGCCTTATATTGTGAAATGGTTTGGACTCAAGCTCCAGAGAGAAATACACAGCTTACAAACTGAGCTCCTCAGCGGTCAGAACTTAGGGCATTTACTTCATCTCTCTATGCTTCTGTTTTTTCACCTATTAAAAAATAAAATAAAACAATAGTATCTTTCTTATTTAATTGTTGCGAACAGGAAATTAGATAATGTACATATAGTTCTTGGTCGGGCACACATTTTAAGTGTTCAGTAATATTTACTCCAAAACCTGCTCACTAAAAGAGAATAAATTCTCTAAGCAGAAAACTATATTCAAAGAACTGGAAGAACTCACAAATGGAGAATTTTGAGGACTACCAAGTTATACCAGAAGGTTGGAGGATGACTTTTGCTGTGATTTCCAAAATAGGGCATGTTAGGCTTCAGAAACTGCAGAATGGTGACATTAATTCTAGGCAGGAAAAGTCTGGTGAAAAAGAAAACAAAAAACAAAAACAAAAAAACAAAAACAAAAAAAAGGAGAAGTAGTCCAGGTACTAAACAGAAATGTAAACACATGTCTACACCAAGACGCATACATGAATATTCAAAGCAGCTTCATCCATAATAGCCAAAAACTAGAAACAAATGTCCACCAACAGAGAAGTGGATAAACAAAATGTGTTATATCCCTACAACAGAGTATCATTCAGCACTAAAAATGAACACCCTACCGAAAGAATGGATGAATCTCAAATCTGTACATTGAGTAAAAGAAGCCAAATATAGAAAAGTGCCTACTGTATAATTCTATTTATACGAAATTCTAGAAAGTGTAAGTAAGCTATCATGACAGAAAGATCAGTGGTTGCCTGAAAACTTGGGATGGAGGGAAGGGGGAACTGCAAAGAGGCATGAGGAAACCTTGAAAGATGGTGGAAATGTTGTGTGTCTCAGTTCTGGAGGTGGTTTCAAGGGACTATACATAATTCTGCCAAAATTCATCAAATTCTATGCTTCAAACAGGTGTAATTTATTTTACATCAATTATACCTCCATCAAACTAATATTTTAAAACATAACCAAAAAGTGAAAAGGTTTCTTTAAGTCAAAGAGACCCTGGAAGAGCACTAGAGTTGATTGGGACACAGTATATTTTCATTAAGAAAATGTCACATTTGTCTAGCAGTTTTTCCTTCTTCAACAGGGCTACTGGGTTGCACTATCTGGGAGACATAGCAAATGCAAAGTCCTGAACCTCAGCAAGATATTTGAAGAGATTTTTCATGATATGCTGTGAGATCAAGTGAAATTTTATGGGATAAGTGCAAGGACAATTGAAGAATTGAGTGACGATTTCTGTGTTACCCTAAAAGATGTCTAATGTCAGATCGCATGGTTCTATATTTGGTCTGTTTAATATTTTTACCAATTACTTGCCTGAACATGTAAGGGCATAACCATCAACTTCATGTTGACTGAACATTGCTATGTTCAACAAAAGATAAGAATCTACATTATCTTAACAGGCAAGAGAAGTAGTTTAGATCTAACAAGGTGAAACTTCACAAGGACAGCTCTTAAATAACTGAATTGAGTCTAAAATCTAGCTTTCCAAGTACAAGATAAAAGTGCCATGTCATACCAACAAGACATTAGGAAAAGAAGCCTTAGGGGCATAATCAGTAATAAATTCAGTGTCAGTTAACAATGAAATGTCACTCGTATAGAAGTTAACATGACCTTGAGTTGCATTAAGAAAGATATAAGCTTTAATAAAAACGAGGTGAAAACCTTGTTCTATTCTCCACAATAGGCTTACACTAAAACATTGCATTAGTGAGAAAGCAATAACGGCTTTTTAGCCTAGAGAAGGGTGAAGGGGTAGGGACAGGGGTGGAGCAAGGAGATGGCTGCAAAATCTTTGTCAATTCTCTCCATCAACAAGTGGAGTTATGTATCCCAACATTGGGATCTGGGCTGCTCTGTGACCACTTTGACCAAGAGAATCAAGGGACAGTGATACTGTGCCAGTTTCAGGCCCAGTCTCAAAGAAGCCTGGCAGCTTCTGTTTCCTCTCTCTTAGAACCCAGTCACAGTGTATTAAGAAATCTCAAGCAGCTTCATGTAGCATAATTGAGGCACCAAGTCAATAGCCCCAGACAAGCTCCCTGCCAGCTCATAATAGTGAGCCACTTAGAATTAGATCTTTGCCTCACCAAGCTACCCTAGCTGATGCTTCATGGAGCAAAAATGATCTTTTTCCACTGAGTTTTGCCAAATTGAGAAACCACTAGCAGAAAACTTATCTTTCTGTTGAGTCAGTGTTCGGATAGTTTGTTATACAGCAAGAGAAAACTGAAACAGGAGCATCTTCAAATATATGAAGAGCTATCATATGCTTGGCCACATGGGCTAGAATTAGAACCAATATGCATAACTTGGAGAGACTCGCTGAGAGGCAAGCTGGAACTCCAAAGATAAGACTTAGAGAAATCCAGAAGAACAAAGCATCAGAGTTGTGGGACTCATCTGGTGTTAGGACTGGCCTTGAGGAAATAAACAAAGAATCTAGATTAGAACGCTCCAAGATGTATGGCTAGCCCAAGCTCAATTTCAGAAGGCATCAGGTCCTATCGGTTTCCTCTGCAGTGGCAGAGATGAATTCCAGGTGGAAGGCCATTCCGGTTGAATCCCATTTATCCAGTGGCTGGGGATAGACCTATGGGAACGCCTGGAAGGTCGTCAAGATCCCAGTTAAAAGTCAGAGTGGGGGACACCTGGGTGGCTCAGCATGAGTGTCGGCCTTCGGCTCAGGGCGTGATCCCAGAGTACTGAGATCGAGTCCCACATCGGGCTCCCTGCATGGAGTCTGCTTCTCCCTCTGCCTGTATTTCTGCTCTCTCTCTCTCTCTCTCTCTCTCTCTGTGTGTGTCTCTCATGAATAAAAAAATCTGAAAAAAAAAAAGTCAGAGTGGGATGTCAATCCCTGAGGGACCATTAGAGTAACCACCCCAAAACAGAAAAACAAAGGCACAATGCTAGGCACTGCTGGGCACCCTGTAAGAGCTTAAATAGTGTTGCTTGGAATGGGGACACACCTTAGACTTATCAGACATCAGATATTGTTCTTGATCCCATTCTCTGATAGGAGTGCAAATCCTAATGTTCCATCAGGCTAGATTAAGATTAGCTCAGGGACACCTTGGGTGGCTCAGTCAGTTAAGCATCTGCTTTGGCTCAGGTCATCATCCCAGGGTCCTGGGATCAAGTCCCTCATCAGGATCCCTGCTCAGTGGGGAGCCTACTTCTTCCTCAGCCTACTGATCCTGCTGCTTGTGCTTGCTCTCTCGCTCTGATAAGTAAATAAATTCTAAAAAAACAAACAAACAAATATATATATATATGACAGCTAATATATATATTAGCTCAGAAACCAGCCAAATGAAGAATCAGCTCAGGAACTAAGATGGCCAAATAGAGAGCAGCTCATCAGCATCTTTAGCTGTGAGAGGCTCAGAAAAGAGGTTTCTGAAGGGAGCTACAAAAAAATAGGTTTTAGTTTAACACAAGAAAACTTTTTTCAGTCAGAGAGGTATGTTCCAATGCTGACAGAAGCCTAAATTGTCACCTGCCCACAGATCTACAGAGAAGATACATCCATCAAATAACTTTTAAATTCCCTTGCAACTTAAGATTCCCTGACATCAAAATACACAAGAAGGCAAATCATTTGCACAGAATACACAAGTGCTCAACGAGGAGTGGATGGGTGAACAGATAGACACACATATGAATGACCAAATGGATGAACGGAAATGGATGGATGGATAGATGACTAATGCAGTCTGACATTCTCAAATACTCAGCACCACCTGTCCACAAATATACTAGTTGTATCAAGTAAACTGGACTCAAGAGAAAAGAAATCCAAATGTATTTGTGCCTCGAAGAGTTGGCCAAATACTTACCTTGAAGTATCCAAGTATATGCTGCATTTTTATGCTTATGAAAGCAATTTGCTAAGAAAATTAGAATTTCATTTGAAAATCTCTTCATTTGTTCTGACTGGCTCAGTCTGAGCAGGCATCACTGTGACCCTGCCTAACACGAAAGCAGATCCGTCCTGTGACAGTCAGGAATCCCTGGCTCCAGGGCAAAAGAGAGATTGGAGCAGCTCTTCTGTGACAGTCAGGAATCCCTGGCTCCAGGGCAAAAGAGAGATTGGAGCAACAGAGAAGCACTGACTGGAGTCCAACAAAAGTTCTGCTGCCTTGTCTCCCAGGTGATTCTTCATCTTTCGTTTGTTTTTACATGACTTGCATCTATTTTCAACCACTGCTCCTGTCACACACTCCCTGATATGGATGTCTCTGCAACCTTCTGACACAGTTTGTACTGTCCCCTCAATAACAGGGCTTTTCGTGGCAAGGGTTTTATTTAAATAAATTTGCTAACACCTTCATGCACAATGAATAGCTCTCTCTCTTTGAGGCAGCGAATGAAGCTCAGAGTTCTAGGGAGTGGTTTATAAAATGTTTTAACCCCAACCCAGAGTCGGAAAAGCATTTTGTATCACAACCTAGTACACAGAACACACATAAAATAATAGTTAACCTAACTCTGTGCCATGCTTTCTATATTTTCTACTCTATTTCATTTTTTAAGCCACAGGTCAGAACTAACTAATTTGATTTTATGACACACTAATGCATAGGGACTGGTGGTCTGAAAAGCACTACTTAAGGACTAATTATCAATTAGAATTTACAGAGTGTGGCAGTGGACCAAGTGCCCAAAAACTGTGTTATCAACATTAGAGGCAAAGCCCAGATCCACCCAAACCTATAAATAATATAACATTTTCTACGAATGGAATTAATAAGAGTTAATACATAATGGATGAGATTAGCTAAATGTAGAAATTAATTCAAGAAAATATAGGGCTGCAGGGATTTGAAAGTCCAATCAAGGTGTCCAGGATGTGCAGTGTGACAGAAGTCTTACTGGATTATAGTTCTAATATAAAAATTTGAGACCACAGTTTTAATTTGCCTTGTCTGAGGAAATCCTGTTGATGGCAAGAACTGACTATTTTGGGGTCTTAGAAGTGGGAAGTCAAGGTACAAGAACTTTTTAATGGTTCCCCCATCCAGGGCCCCTGAACACAAATATCCAGTCTGCTTGGAAGCTTAGGGACTAGCTCACAGCTCAATGACACCTATCCCCTTTCTCTTTATTTGGATCCACTACACAACTAGTGATTTAAACATTAGTTTCCCAAACATGTTTTCCTAAAGTGGTAAGAACACACTTTTTTTCATTGTAAATTAATAGACCAGGATCTTGGTGAATATGTATCAGTCTCATGGCTCCAGTTATATGATCCTTTCTGTGCTGAATGAAATATCAAGGTTGTACAAACCAAATCTAGCACAGAGCAGCCCTGCTGGGATGATGGCATTCAGGAGCCTAAGTAGCCAGCCAGCCTCTCTCAAAGAAATATCTCTTTCTGTCCTATCACTCTACCTATAACAAGTTATTCAGAGGTTGATAAATGGCAAACCAAATAATAACATATTGGTTTTGTAAACACAGGCATTGACTTAGCATTCCTTTAGCCAGCTGGAGCAAAGGAATATTATTGAAACTCCGTCAGATTTGCTTTCCCATACCAGGGCTGTGTGTGGCCCAAATTTCCACAAACTAATGTTATATTTTTAAAAGAAGACTAAACAATTTGTGTCATGAGTTCTGGTGGCCAATATCACGCTTTAGTATTTGAAATCAGCTGCTGGATCTGGCTTTTCTATGCTCCTCAGTGCCATTCATTCATTCCACACACATTTTGTGAGCACCCAGAGTAGAGGTTACTAGAGAGATAAGGACTCGCCCTCAAGGAAGTCAAAGACTGGAACAGAATAATAACAAATCAGTATGAGAAATCGTGTTATATGCACTACAGAGTCATGGCATCATGTAGAATCAACTCAAGAGAGGAAAGTGAAAGATTCCACAGGGAGATGTTAGAGGCGAATTGTGAGGGAGAAGTGGAGATAAAGAGGCAGACCAATGGTGAATCTAGAGAGAGAGAACGTGCACAGGAGTTTGGACTGGCTTGATTATAAGGCTCTCATGAGTTTAAAGAGGACAGTTTTGCTGTTGCAGATTTGCTTTATTTTTAAGGAGAAAGTGTAGCCATCAGACTCACTTTTTAGACAACTCTGGCAGAAATAGAGTGTTGATTGGAATAGGTGGCAAAAGTAGACACAAAGTCTAATTAGCTTACTTAGTACCTAGAACATTAAATCTGTGTGTGTGTGGGGGGGTGCTATTTAGAAACTAACCCATAGGACTTTCTTCAGAGAGTTAGAACAAATTATTTTAAGATTTGTGTGGAATCAGAAAAGACCCCGAATAGCCAGGGGAATTTTAAAAAAGAAAACCATAGCTGGGGGCATCACAATGCCAGATTTCAGGTTGTACTACAAAGCTGTGGTCATCAAGACAGTGTGGTACTGGCACAAAAACAGACACATAGATCAATGGAACAGAATAGAGAACCCAGAAGTGGACCCTGAACTTTATGGTCAACTAATATTCGATAAAGGATAAAGATTATCCATTGGAAGAAAGATAGTCTCTTCAATAAATGGTGCTGGGAAAATTGGACATCCACATGCAGAAGAATGAAACTAGACCACTCTCTTGCACCATACACAAAGATAAACTCTAAATGGATGAAAGATCTGAATGTGAGACAAGATTCCATCAAAATCCTAGAGGAGAACACAGGCAACACCCTTTTTGAACTCAGCCAGAGTAACTTCTTGCAAGATACATCCACGAAAACAAAATAAACAAAAGCAAAAATGAACTATTGGGACTTCATCAAGGTAAGAAGCTTTTGCACAGCAAAGGATACAGTCAACAAAACTAAGAGACAACCTACAGAATGGGAGAAGATATTTGCAAATGACATATCAGATAAAGGGCTAGTTTCCAAGATCTATAAAGAACTTATTAAACTCAACACCAAAGAAACAAACCATCCAATCATGAAATGGGCAAAAGACATGAACAGAAATCTCACAGAGGAAGACATAGACATGGCCAACATGCACATGAGAAAATGCTCTGCATCACTGGCCATCAGGGAAATACAAATCAAAACCACAATGAGATACCACCTCACACCAGTGAGAATGGGGAAAATTAACAAGGCAGAAAACCACAAATGTTGGAGAGGATGCGGAGAAAAGGGAACCTTCTTAACTGTTGGTGGGAATGTGAATTGGTGCAGCCACTCTGGAAAACTGTGTGGAGGTTCCTCAAAGATTAAAAATAGATCTGCCCTACAACCCAGCAATTGCACTGCTGGGGATTTACCCCAAAGATACAGATGCAATGAAACACCGGGACACCTGCACCCCGACGTTTATAGCAGCAATGTCCACAATAGCCAAACTATTGGCTATTGAAAGATGAGTGGATAAAGAAGATGTGGTTTATGTATACAATGGAATATTACTCAGCCATTAGAAATAACAAATACCCACCATTTGCTTAGAAATGGATGGAACTGGAGGGTATTATGCTGAGTGAAGTAAGTCAATCGGAGAAGGACAAACATTATATGTTCTCATTCATTTGGGGAATATAAATAATAGTGAAAGGGAATATAAGGGAAGGGAGAAGAAACGTGTGGGAAATATCAGAAAGGGAGACAGAACATGAGAGACTCCTAACTCTGGGAAACGAACTAGGGGTGGTGGAAGGGGAGGAGGGCGGGGGGTGGGGGTGAATGGGTGATGGGCACTGAGGGGGGCACTTGACGGGATGAGCACTGGGCGTTATTCTGTATGTTGGTAAATTGAACACCAATAAAAAATAAATTTATTAAAAAATAAAAAAAAGAAACTAACCCATAACACAAAAGACTATTATGCTAGTTTTGGGTTTTTTTCTTACAAAAAAAATGGAATTAAAGCTAATGTGAACCCTTGCCACAAGAAATATAGTTTTCATGATGATCTGTATTGTTTTCCTTCTTTTTCCAAAGCCATCCAAACTGATAGGAGAATCTTTTTAGTAGGAAAGCACTACCACTTTGAGCTAATTTTTCAAACATATTATTTCTCTCTTTTTATTTAATCTTAAAATGTATGATTGTGTGAGATGACACTTCATAGAAGTGGCAATGCCTGGCAACTTTCTACTATTTCCTAAATTATCATGACTAGGAGGACCAGTCTCTACAAATATCCAATTCCCTTTTCTGGTTGAGTGAGCTTTTAGAGAGCTGAGGGCCCAGCCAGCAGAGATGGGAGTTGCCAGGTTCCCAGGACTAGCCTCAGGTATCAGTGGTGAGCAATGGAGATGTCAGGAAGAGCTGTGTACAGGACTGGATGGCTGTCGAGTCCAAAACATACGCCAGAGAGAAGGGTCCAGGAGTACAGGCAATAGGATGGAGGCAAGTAGAATGGTTCAAAGCCAACCCTGTGAGGAAAGATCCCAGATGAGTTCTCTACCAAACAATGAATAGTGACAGCGACTCTTTCTCCCAGTTTTTTTGAGACATAGTTAGTATATACCACTCTATAAGCTTAAGGTATGACACACCATCTTCCTAAACTACAGAGTAAAGAAGTAGTATTGCCACATTTAAAATATATTTAAATAAAAATATTTATAGTTAAAAATAAAAATATGTATATAAAATGTATTTTAAATGTATTTTAAAATAATAAGGCAGCCACCTAACATAATACTTTCAGTGAACCACTCCATGTAACTTCACGAAGTATTATCTTTCCATTTATACATTCAGAATGAAAACCATATGGTGTAAAAGTTCGAAGTTGGAGGATTTCATTTATGTACTTAAAAGCCAGAAAAATCAATACAGACAAAAGACCTCTCCAGCAGTTCCCTGATTACTACTTTACATAGGAGTAAACTCAGGAAATATAAATTTCCTTGTTTTCCAGGAGTTTTAAATGAATATGATACTGCTAATAGGTATTATAAGTTGTTTTTCATTTCAGTTTCATGTTTTTCCTTCTACTCTGTAATTCCTACTATTCCATGCCTGTGTCACCACACATCCAATTAGCAACTAAGCATGTACTGTTAGCATGACAGTATTACAGCCAGCTTAGGCTTCTGTGAATGACTGGATGATAGTGCTCTCTCCAGTTTCACTCACAGAAGGGGCTTCAAGTGCTCTATAAATTCAAAATAATGATGAAAAGAAATGGATGAGCTTTAGAAAACACAAATAATAAGGCTGTGCATATTCTCATGTATGAGGCTATTTGAAAACCTATAAACACATTTTATTCAAGATTGTACTGATGTTTTAATATAAAAAACCTCCTCTCTATTTTTAATTCGTCAAAAAAGTAGAGATATTGAGATTTCATTTTTAAGTGCTGATACTATTATAATATTACAATGATTATTTTTAGTGTATGACTTACATAAGAAGGAAACACTTACAAATACTTCCCCTATACCAAGATTTCTAAAAGCTGTTTGAGATCACTGTAACCAGATTAGTGAGGTAATGGTCAGTTAATTATCACAAGGTTGAGGAGCAGATGCATGTTCTTTAAGAAATAAAAGATTTTAAGTAAAAGATCTGTTCTCTAGCACAAAAAAATCTAGTACATTTAAGAAACATTAATAGTGTTAAAGTTTCAGGTCACCAGTCCTTGTATATATTAAAGAAAAATTCTCAAGATTACAGGAAATATTTTGCCATTCTTGCTAAACCTATTTTCAACAGAAGCTCAGGTTTATTATGATAAGATAAAGAATAACCATAAGATTAACTTAAATATTATGATAAATGACATATAAATATTTTCTACTCTTTCTTATCCTCTCTCAATAAAGGACAATGACTTAAATCAGTGTTGTGAATTTTCCAAAGTTCTCATATTAATGGTTTCTTTACTTCAAACTTTTATTAAGTGACATTGAAATTATTGCAACTCTAATTTTAAACTGAGCAGAATGAAAGAACATAGAACTTATAATAATTTAGTTCTGCATTAGCAAAGATTTTTTTCTTTAGTCATAAAAATTCAATTGAAAGGGGCATAGTAAAACAGCCATTCTTATCTATTTTTGATGAGTGAATAAATTTGTATAACCTTTTGAAAGGCAATTTGAATACATCAAGAGCCGTATATTAGTTATCTATTGTTACATTAAAAATTATCCAAAAAACAACAGACATTTTTATCTTACAGATTCTGTGAGTTAGGGATTCAGAAGTAGCTTACCTTGGTAGCTCCAGCTGGGTCTTTCATGAGGTTGGAGTCAATATGTTGGCTAGGGCTGCATTCTTGTGCAGGCTTGTCTGAGCTACAAGATTAATTTCCACAATGACTCCCTTGCCTGTAGGAATGGAGAGCCTGGAGCAGCCTGTAGGCATGGACCTCTCCACAGAATTAGTTGACCACCATCCTCACATGTCATCAGCTTCCCCAGGGACAAGTGAGCCAAGAGAAAGCAAGGAAGAAGTCCCTGGCCTATTATGACCTAGTGTCCAAAGTCACACCCATCACTTCTGCCCTAAGCTATTCAGTAGAAGTGAGTCACTAAGTGTTCAGCTCAAACTCAAGAGGAGGGGAATTAAGAGCCATCTCTTGAAGAAATGAGTCATCAAAGAAACCTCAGACATATTTTTAAGTGACAACAATCTCTAAAATATTTTGGAAAATCATTCAACACACACACACACACACACACACACACACACACTTTTTTAATTTAAATTCAATTTACCAACATATAACACCCAGTGCTCATCCCATCAAGTCCCCTCCTTAGTGCCCGTCACTCAGTTGCCCCATCCCCCCACCTCAACCCTTTGTTTGTTTCCCAGAGTTAGGAGTCTCTCATGGTTTATCTCCCTCTCTAATTTTTCCCCACTCGGTTCCCCTCCTTTCCCTTATAATCCCTTTCACTATTTCTTATATTCCACGTATGAGTGAAACCATATGATGATTTTCCTTCTCTGATTGACTTACTTCACTCAGCATAGTACCCTCTAGTTCCATCCATGTCGAAGCAAATGGTAGATATTCGTCCTTTCTGAGGGATGAGTAATATTCCATTGTATATATAGGCCACATCTTCTTTATCCATTTACCTGTCGAAGGACATTGTGGCTCCTTCCATAGTTTGGCTATTATGGACATTGTTGCTATGAGCATTGGGGTGCAGGCGTCCTGGCATTTCACTACCTCAGTATCTTTGGGGTAAATCCCCAGCAGTGCAATTGCTGGGTAATAGGGTAGCTCTATTTTTAACTTCTTGAGGAACCTCCACACTGTTTTCCAGAGTGGCTGTACCAGCTCACATTCCCACCAACAGTACAAGAGGGTTCCCCTTTCTCCACATCCTCTCCAACAACATTTGTTGTTTCCTGCCTTGTTGATTTTCGCCATTCTCACTTGTGTGAAATGGTATCTCTTTGTGCCTTTGATTTGTATTTCCCTGATGGCAAGTGATATGGAGCATTTATGCACGTGCTTTTTGGCCACATGTACGTCTTATTTGGAGAAATTTCTGTTCATGTCTTCTGCCCATTTCATGACTGGATTGTTTGTTTCTTCTTTATAGATCTTGGATACTAGCCCTTTATCTGATATGTCATTTGCGAATATCTTCTCCCATCCTGTAGGTTGTCTTTTAGTTTTGTTGATTATTTCCTTCAGTATACAGAAGTTTTTTTATCTTGATGAAATCCCAATAGTTCATTTTTGCTTTTGTTTCCCTTGCCTTCATAGATGTGTCTAGCAAGAAGGTGCTGTGGCCAAGTTCAAAAAGGTTGTTGCCTGTGTTCTCTAGTATTTTGATGGATTCTTGTCTCACATTTAGATCTCTGAACCATTTTGAGTTTATCTTTGTGTATGGTGTAAGAGATTTGTCCAGTTTCATTCTTCTACATGTGGCTGTCCAATTTTCCCAACACCACTTATTGAAAGGACTGTCCTTTTTCCAGTGAATATTCTTTCCTGCTTTGTCAAATATTAGTTGACCATAGAGTTGAGGATCCATTTCTGGGTTCTCTATTCCTTTCCATTGATCTAGGCACACACATATTTTTATGATATCATTCATTGCAGTGGTATTTACAAAAAAGAATTATAAAAAACTTTCGGTCCAATAGTCAGGAAAATGTTGAAAAAAGCAAGATGTGTATGTACACATTGTGTAGTTAACTCCAAATAATGTTTTCCAAGAATATTCAATAGCATATACAAGGCCTTCTATTATAACATTAAATGGGAAAAGCATTATGTGAAAAATACAAATGGAAAAATATTAAAAGAAATAAATCAAAATGTTAAAACCAGTTGCCTTTGGGTGTTAGAATTGAATGTTAGCATTCTCTATTTTTCAATATTTCCACATAATGAAGCATCCAGTTTCCACAATTCCCAGTTTACAGCATACCTACATGCAGTCTGTATACAATGTTCCTTTAAAACTTACTAGTATGTTGGGGGCGCCTGGGTGGTTCATTCAGTTGTCTACCTTTAGCTAAGGTTGTAATCTCCGAGTCCTGGGATTAAGCGCCATGCACAGCTCTCTGCTCAGCAGGGAGTCTGCTTCTCCCTCTCCTTCTCTCCCTTCCTCTTCTCTCTCTTTCTCTCTCAAATAAATAAAGAAAATCTTTTTTAAAAAAAAGTTACAAGTGTGTTTATTAAACAATTTCCTAACTTTTAACAGGAAAATTTCTTCAGTCCTTTTAAAATTATCAAATTAATGGGAATCCCTGGGTGGCTTAGAGGTTTAGTGCCCGCCTTCAGCCCAAGGCGTGATCCTGGAGACCCGGGATCGAGTCCCACATCACACTCCCTGCATGGACCTGCTTCTTCCTCTGCCTGTGTCTCTGCCTCTCTCTCTCTCTCTCTCTCTCTCTCTCTGTCTCTCATGAATAAATAAATAGAATTTTTAAAAATAAATAAATAAAATTATCAAATTAGTGGTTTTCTTCATTATAAAACTCACTCTGAAAGACACAGCAATATAGACATTCCTGTTCATTCCTAATGGAGAATGCCTACATCTCCCTCCACAAGAGATCTTGTTATGTTCAGGAGAGGCTTGGAGCAGTCCTAGGAGGAGACAAGAAATGTACAATGAAGGGCATTTGGAGTCCAGGCCTCAGTACAAACCAGGTGGATAGGTGACCCCAGACAGTGATTTCTGGACCCACAGTTTGGAAGCAGGCCTCTACCAACACAGCACATATGAGCACACATTGTAACTCATATATAGCCTTCTCTTAGCTACTCACCTGAGAATTTTCCACAAAACAGATCTGTAAGGGGCCTCTCTTATGAATGGGATTCAGATCAGACCCATCCTCCCTTCTTCTGTTCCTTACACTCAGCCTCCACACACCCCATTCCATCCATATCCAATTGTAACAATACTGTATCCACTCCACTCTGATCTCCTGGAATCCTCCTTACCACTCTGAGCATCCATCCCCCAGCCTCTGGGAGGTTTTCCAAAAGCTGGTGCCTGCATCTTTCTTCAGTGATTTCTTTTGAGCTACTGGACTGCCCTGGCTGCCAACACAGGCAATTGAAAATGCTTGGGAGTTCATATATGATCCACTCGTATCAAATACTTGTGCCTGACATACATGTGTACACGCACATACACACACAGAGCAGTCCTTAGCCAATGACTGATAGAAGTAGGAATATGAATACCCAGCTCCCTGTCTCAAGCCAGGACAACCTTAAGGTAAAATTTATGCTTAGAGCTTCTCTGGAGATCAAACTGAGGCTGGAATTTGGTCTGAAATATCACTGTATTGGTGTCTTTCTTTCCCTACCCTACTTCCCCCATACTCTTTCCACTTTTCCTGGGAAGCCTTTCTTAATAAACCCCTTGCATAAATTCCTCTTTTCAGGGTCATTTTGTGGAAGAACTGCCTTGCCCAAAATGGCCATAGCACCCTGACCAAGGAACAGGGAAAGAGAGAGAACTCAGTTCAGACCAAATCCAGACAAAGTCCAACATTTAGATTTGGTTCAAGAGGAGGAGTCAATTGATGATATAGAAAAGGAATAGCCAGAGAAAGGGGGGAAAAAAAACCAGGAGAGTGGGAAACCAAGAAAGCTAAGCATTCCAAAAACAAGGAGGTGTCAAAAGTTGGGTGCTACTAAGGTCATACAAGGCAAGAATGGAAAACTAGCCACTGATCTTGCTCCATGGAAGTCATGGATGCCCCGACAACTGTAATGTTTAAGGGGGCTGTGAAGGTGGGGTCCGAGTAAGGACTGAGTGGTGCAAAAGATGAGAAAGCTGGCGTGTTTGGCCATGAATAGGTGTGGAATAATGGGAGGGTGGTTTGAAGGAATTTGAGACAAGGGGACACTTTGTAAGAATATGTTTATATAGTGATAGGAAAGATTCAATAGAGAAGGAGCAAAAGATGGTGAATGAGAAAAAGAGAAAACAGAAAGAACAGAGTGTGAATGAGTAAGAATGAATGGATAGAATCTCCCAAAATGTGTTTACCCTTACCCATTTACCCTAATGCTTGCTTTTCTGCCCAGCAGCCCACCTCTAACCCATTCCAGGATAAAGAAAAAGCATTATTTTTTCATAATGATTCACTCTCCTCAAACAACAGATTGAAAGACTCCCTACTAAAGCTCACATAAAAACTATAATAAACTTCCTTGCATTTATTTGGTTCTCACTCCGTAGTATGTGGTCTTGAATAATGGTCAGGGCAGGTAGGGGAAGAAATTCGATTTTTGAAAGGCAAAAATTCTCCCTTGCCTCCTATGGTTTTCTGTGATCTCTGTGGAAGTACACACTTCAAATCTTTCAAGAGAGAACTTGCTGCAAGGAATGTGGTTAGTTGGCCACCTTTAGCTATATCTCTGAGATCTGTCCCAGCATTCACACTGAGGCCAGGCCCTTCCCAGGTTGCTCCCAGCCAATGACTGAGCACCACAGGACCACTAGAGCCAGGGCTTCCTGGCCAACACAAGCTTCCTCTCCCTGGCAATCTTTGCTCTGAAGTTTCCCACCAGCCTGATCTAGACCTTCTCAGAGCTACATTGCAATCCCAGGTTTTTTCTCCAGATCCTTCTTCCTCCACCTTCTCCTTCTACAAGTGTCACACGTGCAGCATGATCTGAAGATTCTAACTGGTCCTATGACCTCTGTCCCTTATCTTCCATAGATATTTCCTACATGGAACCTCATGCATTTCTAATTCTGTCTTGGTATCTACTTGCTACAGGGCCCAAACTGACACATATTCCTCCCCAGGATTAGGAGCGTGTTTTGCTCACCGTTTTGATGATTTTTCATATATTGCATTTCAACCAAAGACTTGCATCTGTAGAAATATTAAATCAAATCTTGTACTTTTGAGAAATAGATAATTAATAAATTGTTGTTATTATTGATAGCTATGCTAGTTTTATAAATGATTATTATAACCGCCAAAGGACCTGGCACCAACTCATATTTGTGTGTTCCCTATTGAGTAAGCATAGTTCAATAGATTGTTATTCTTGTTTGCTCTTTTCCAACAAAGAAATCACAGTGTTCAGTTGCCAAATGAATAGAGCGGAATAATGTCATGATACAAATAGAGCAAAGAATGCCACCCAGGCATTCTGTACCCATAAGGTTCCTGACTACAAGCAAAAACTAACTTAAGCAATAGGGAATTTATCAACATGATATAAGGTAGTGGGAAGGAGAATGACAGGGTACCAGAGACCAGGGCATCAGGCTTGGGAATGGATTGAAAGAACCAAGGGAGCTCTGAGAGTCAAGATGCTGGGAAGAAAACTTAGCAATCATTTCATGGTGGAAAATCCTAGACAGTACTGTGCTAGCATTTTGGTCAGTGCTACAACAAATCACCTGCAACCACCTCTGATACCCATGTGTCCAACTGGTTGGATTCAAGTCAAACAGCTGCCATTTGGCTGCATCACAAAAGGGAGAGAAGAGATCCAGGAAGTTCACTTTGATCAGAGGGAGACAGGCACTGTTTCTACCAGGGCTATGAACAAGTGGGAGAAGAAATTCCTTCCAAGGAAATTAAGGTGGTATTATGAATGTGCTAAGTGCTAAAAAGATGAAAATTAAAAAGACAAATTCCACCACACACTCCTAGGTCCCAAACCAGTCCTTTTCCATCATCTGAAGGCATGGGAAGTTTATTCAAAGAAAATATTAGAGCAGTGGTTCTCAACTATGCCTGATGAAAGAATCATCTGGGGAGCTTTTATGAATCCTAATGCTCAGTTCAAAACTCAAACCAATTAAATAAGAATTTGGGGGTGGGACCCACGCATCAGTACCTTGTAAAACTCCCCAGATGATTCTAACATGCAGCCAAGGTTGAGAACAACCCTATTAGTGGAAAGCCCAATACACAAAACAGACAAAGCAGCCCTGCTCCATTGGGTGGGGAGATTGGCATTGCTCCCATCCCACTGGTCCCTGAGGCACCTCTGAGGAAACCTTTCATACTAGCACTTATGATAGGTTATAATTGTACATTTGTTGACTCCCTTACTTTCCCACACCCAAATCCATTCTGTCAGTTTGGCTTAAGCTCCAAAAGAGAATCAGAATCTGACTACCTCCCCCACTGCCATTCTGGCCCAAGCCAGCATCCTCTCCTGCTTGGATGTCATGAGAGCTTCCTAGTGGGTCTCCCTGCTTCTACCCTCAATCTGCTTTCAATATAGCAATATGAATGATTCTTGTATAAGATAAACCAGAACGTGGTCCTCCTTTGCCCACAACCCAGAGATGGGTCCCATTTCATTCAGAGTAAAAGCCAAAATCTCTGAGCTGCTACATCAGGGGTCAGCAATTTTTTAGTAAATATTTCAGGCTGTGTAGGCCATATGGTCTCTGTCACAACTATTCAACTCTGCAGTGGTAGCCAGAAAGCAGCCTTAGATGATGTGTAAATGAACAAGCATGGCCATTTGCCAATAAGATGATGTACAAAAACAAGCAGAGGGGCTAGATTTGGTCTGCATGCTGATATATGCTAACCCCTGCTGTACAAATCAGACCCCCGATGCAGTTTTAGCCTGATATCTTCCTGTACTCCTCCTCTCTCTCCTTTCCAGTCACACTGGCTCCCTGAAGTTGCTGGAATGCTCCGGGCACTCTCCTGCTTTAGGGAGTGGGTTCTATGTCCCTTCTGCCCTCCAAGCTTTTCCTTTGGCTACCCCCTCACCTTGTTCAAGCCTTTGTACAAATCTTACCTTCTCAATAAGGTTCACTGGGATGCCCTATTTAATAGAGCACCTGCCTCCTTACCCCCACCCCCACGGTACCCTATATCACCCTTACTCTTTCCCTCTCCAGTTCCCTTCTCTGATTTTCTTTCCATAGTACCTTTCACTCTTAAGCATACTTTACAATTTATTTATTAAGCCATTTACTGTCTACCCAGAATGTAAAGTGAACAAGTACAGAGTATCTGTCAGGGTTCAATCAGAGCAGCAGAACCACTACAAGAAATAGAGAATGGGATTTATTCTAGGGATTTGTTGTTAGGCAGTTGTGAAAGCAAGTGGGGCAACTGTGTAAGCTACTGCCTCTCCTTCTGGTTGGAGCCTGGAGTCACCACGAGTCACTGATTCAGGAGAAAATCCTGGATGTGCATGAGAACGGGGGCAACGTGGAATTCACAAGGAGGCAAATACATGCAAACTGAACCTACATCTGTCACTCACTGACTCAAACTCAGTGCTGTAGGAATCTGCAGGAGAAGTGGGCCCACTTGCCATAAGTTGCACCACATTGGGCTCAGGCCACAGAGAAGCAGGAGGAGGATACCCAGCAGGACCCAGAGGTCGTCCACTAGCACGCTAGGAAGGTGATGCAGCAGATGAGCTCCAACATGCATGAGCTATAGCAGTGCCTGGAGCCCTGCAATGTCCTTCAGAGGTTAATGACTGCAGCTTCACTCCTGCTTTTCAGATCTTATGCATATTTCTCCTATGCCCATGCCTAACCCAGAGAAAATTCTGGGAAATGTAGTTCTGGCCTAGATAGGTTGGCACATATGAGTGAAACCATATGATGATTGTCCTCTGATTGATGTATTTCACTCAGCATAATACCCTCCAGTTCCATCCATGTCGAAGCAAATGGTAGATATTTGCCCTTTCTGAGGAATGAGTAATATTCCATTGTATATATAGACCACATCTTCTTTATTCATTCATCTGTCGAAGGACATCGTGGCTCCTTCCACAGTTTGGAAGGACAACTGCTGCTATGTGGACATTGCTGCTATGAACATTGGGATGTAGGTGTCCTGGCATTTCACTACATCAGTATCTTTGGGGTAAATACTTAGTAGTGCAATTGCTGGGTCATAGGGTAGCTCTATTTTTAACTTCTTGAGGAATCTCCACACTGTTTTCCAGTGTCTGCACCAGTTTACATTCCCACCAACAGTGCAAGAGGGTTCCCCCTTCTCCACATCCTCTCCAACATGTGTTGTTTCCTGTCTTGTTAATTTTCGCTATTCTCATTGATGTGAGGTGGTATCTCATTGTGGTTTTGATTTGTATAGTCCATTGGAGAAGGAAAATCATCATAGGGTTTCACTCATACGTGGAATATAAGAAATAGTGAAAGGGAAATAAGGGAAAGGAGGGAAACTGAGCGGGAAAAATTAAAGGGAGATAAACCATGAGAGATTCCTAACTCTGGGAAACAAACAAAGGGTTGCGGAGGGGGAATGGGGTAACTGAGTGATGGGCACTGAGGGGACTTGATGGGATGAGCACTGGGTGTTATAATATATGTTGGCAAATCGAACTTCAATAAAAACCAAAAAAAAAATTTTTAATGTTAAAAAAGAAAAGCAAAACAAAACAGCAACAACAAAAAACTAAAACTCTCCCCAAATAAATAGTTTTCTATTCAAGGCCAAAAAAAAAAAAAAAAAAAAAAAGATAGGTTGGCACATTATAAAGCCACCACATGCAGGAATAGTATTGTCTTGTTTCTTGTTTTACTGATGAATCAGAATCCCAAGGACCTAAAACAGCCTGGAACATTGTATAGGTGCTTTAAAAAAATAGTTGATGGGGGTGCCTGGGTGGCTCAGGTGGTTAAGCATCTGCCTTCAGCTCAGGTCATGATCCCCAGAGTCCTGGGATTGAGCCTCTTGTCAGACTCCCTGCTCAGTGGGGAGTCTGCTTCTCCCTCTCTCCCCTGCTCATGCTCTCTCTTGCCATCTCTCTCACTATCTCTCTCTCTCTCTCTCTCTCTCAAATAAAAAAATAGAATCTTTTTTAAAAATAATAATTGATAAATGAATGAATGAATGATATTTGATGGATATTGATTCATGCCAGCTCCTCTGCTAGTATGTAAGTTCATGAGAGCAGAGAGCATGTGCTTTATGGCCACCATTGTATCATCAGCATCTAGCACACACATTCACTCTCTGTGCAAGCTCTTGTTCCAGGAAACCCTTCCCAGTAGCCAAAAATAGATATCTAATGGTATCTCTACAAGAATGCCAAAGGGTAGCCAACACAGACCCATAGCAACATTTCCTAAAATCCTTTCTCCAAACTCCAAAGCTGCCCCCAAATATTGATTCTTCTCTCTCTTACCTTTCTATGAAAATCTCCTTATCCCCTACACCCCATCCACCACCAAGCACCCTAACACACATCAGAAGACTGCAGTGAGCTGGCAAATTCAATCTCCCTTAAATTATATATGTGTGTGAGTGTGTATGTGTGTGTCTGTATTCATATATATAATTTTATTTTCTCCCTCCTACTGAATGAATGAACAAAGAAACAGACAAAACAAGTGAATGAATGAATTTGAAAACTAGTGACCTAAACTACCATTCTTCCTTTAGCAACCCTGCAATTACAGGAGCTCTTTACTAACAGTAGGACTGGGAACACATGACAAATTAAGACTTTTGGATTTTTTTTTTAAGATTTATTTGTTTATTCATGAGAGACAGAGAGAAGTAGAGACATAGGCAGAAGGAGAAATGGGCTCCTCGCAGGGGGCGCAATGTGGGACTCGATCCTAGGACCCTGGGATCACACCCTACTTTCGGCTCAGCAACCGCTGAGCCACCCAGGTGTCCCAAGTCTTTTGGATATTATGTGATAGAATCAAATCAAGTGATTTTTCAAATATATATGTATATATATATATACATATATAGTACCTGAACACATATGTGGGTGGAAATATTCTGCAAACTACTGGGTCATTACGATCCACGATTATTGAGAAAATTACACAGATGCTAGGAGATAAGAAATCATGATTATTGAGAAAATTACACAGATGCTAGGAGATAAGAGTTTGTCATTTAAAATATTTTTAAAAGATGATTTTGTTTCCTGCCTTTGTTTCTATTAAGTAATAGTAATAAAGTCAAGATTATTGACTTCATAAAGGCACTGACAATAAAGAAATAGGTAATATAAAAATATGGAATTTAGCTTTGAAACACTATATATGTATATACATATGCATGTATGCATATATAAAAACACACTTGCAACGTATACATAACATTTATATTCAGGAAAAGTGTTGTAAAATTTACCCCCTGATAACTCACAAAGTCAATAATCTTCAGGCAAAAATAATCCAGCCTTAGCCTTCTTCAAACAGAGAGTTAAATGTTCTCTGGATATAATAGAGAATAGAAAACAAAGAACAGGGTTGTACATCTCTGGCACATCTCAAGCAAAGCAAAGAAATTCCCAGGAAATCCCCAACCCACTGCCACATTCATTCTGGACCAAGCTCCAATTCAGGAGGCAGGTGAATTGTACACCCTCCTGAAGCTTCTTTCCTAGAACAAAGATAATGACTTTCCCTAGACTTCACCCTCAAATCAGGGAACAACTTCATATTATCTGAAAGATGATCCAATATGTGTGAATAATAATAAACCCAAAGGTAAAAAAAATCCTTCAGCCACTGGGGTTTGTGACCAAATGATTCTGAAATCAGTCATCTCCAGAAAAAATTTTCCTGTCTTCCCTGGGACAAACTATACACATAGTCCTCACTAATTTTTCCGTCACTCTGCAGCGGCTGGACTCAAACAATTTTGGAGTTGTTTATAAACACAAACCACTATCAATTGTTGGATAAAGTCCCCATAACCTCAAAGTGAACTGTTTCTACGAAGAAATAGCACTGCTCAGCAATGAGTGAGCTAGAGATACAGACACCTATAAAAGCCAACTTTGTGACTCATTGTTAAGTGGTTGCCTTAAAAGAATTATGGTTGTGAATCAATCTGCAATCAATTCTCTACAAATGAAAGCTCTAGCTAACTTAGTTCAGTGAATCATATAAATCCAGAGGAACAATGTGAAAAATTTCCTGGCTGACAGCGAGAAACCCAGGAAGACACATTTTTAATGTCTGATCTTATTTGTTAAACTTAGAAAATCTCATCCTTGACTGGACTCAGACTTAGAGGTAGAAGTTCTCAGAGCGGACAGCCTCCACCTCTCAGCCATCTGTTCCTGGTATTTTTCTTTAGCTTCCTTCATTCTCAAGGCCAAACGTTTAGCCTACTCTGCAGCCTCTTATTTTCCGTAGTACGCTGTTTCTTCAGAGCCATACGCCGATGTTTGTGTTGGAAGATGTATGGAGTAACAAGATGCCGAGTCTTGGCTGCTTTGGTTCTAGGTTACTCACCTTCTTTATTTAGGGGCTTGCTCACAACATACTGGTGGGCATCATCCTTAGAGAGACTGAAGAGTTTGTGGATTCTCCTAGCTCTTTTGGACTCCCCGTGAGAAGGCGTAGTAGTATCAGTAAGCCAGGAAGGTCCTTCTCCCCTTTTTCACAATGACCAAGTTGAGAGCACTGAGACTGGCATCCACAAGGCAACCCTGAACAGCTCTGCACTTTCTTTCTCCGGTCCTCCCTGGTCTGTAGCAGGAGCACCCCTCACTCAGCAGCAGGTGGACACAGCTGTGGGTCTGGACCGCCTGCTTCATGGGGAAGCCTACCCTGTCATCGCCACCACTGATTCAGGCCATGTAACCCTTCCATTCTTCACCCAGAGCAGCAGCAGCAGCGTCTGTGGCCATATGCTTCTCATAACAGGTATGAGGTTTGTATCCATCGTCCACTTCAATGAGTTTCTGGCAGCCAATAGCTGGGAAAGAGATGTTCACCTTCATCTTGAAGCAGCCTCCTCCCCGCCGAGACAGCACTGTTTTTATATGGCAAGAGGTACCTGTCTGCTCTGAGAGTGCTCTACACTTCCTAAATGCATGACCTCAGTTATTCATTCAGAGAATGTGACCAAGCCCCTTTGAGCTTACAATATTAATCACTTGGAAATAATGAACTTGACTTTCACTTTGAAAGAACAAGGCATAAAAGGAACAGAAAGTTCCACCACTTACCCTCCTGCATTTTCTGCTTTACGCAGGGGAAAGAGGAAATGACTCAGCTTCCTCCAACTCCTGGCCATCCTCATTTCTCCAACTTATTTCTGCATACATGGTAAAAATCCTATATTCGTTCAGCAAATGCTTATAGAGAATGTACTATGTGTCAAGTACTTTGGACAAACATACATAACCTCTCCTGCCAAATTTATTATTAAATGTATTTTTTCCAATTGTGCTTCTGATATTTTTCTTTGGTTTAGAACGATATTTGCAACAGTTCTTTAAATTTAACTTGTGGATCTCTTGTGTTTAGAGCAAACCATTTTGTACAAGAATTTTCCCATTACTGAGTTTCCTATCTTTAGACCAGCTAGAGTCATTTTTTTTTTTTTTTTTTTTTTTTTTAGGGAACCTTCTTTGGTAACTACTGAGCTTACCTTTTCAGAAATGGAACTATATATATAATAATAATAAAATTATTGTACCCTGTACCAAATCTTTGCCCATATCTCCCTATAATCTATGCTCTTCTAAACTTTAATACTATAGAGAGTATACCAGAGTAAAATAGGATTTGCTTCCTTTGCAGGCCACCTGATTTTCTCCCTGGATGCTTTGGAAGAATTTAAAATTTTTAAAAATTACCAAGGTGTGCCTAGGTAAGTTTTCATTAATATAGGCAGATGCTGCATGAGTGATTTCCAAATACATAATCAGGGCTCCCACAGATCAGGCAAGTTTTCCTCTTTTATGTATCTGAATGTCACTCTCAGTCTTTTGCTCTAATCTCCTTTTTTTAGAAACCTCAATTATCTCTGTTTAATCACTACCTTCTGATTCTTAGCTATTCATTTGTCATTAAATTCTTTGTCCTTTTTCTCTCCATCCTGAAAAGTGAGTTCTCCATTTTTCTCTTCAATATTGGCTCTTCTGGTTTTTCCCTGCTTACTCAGCCCAAAGGTAAGGCTTTCTCTAGCCTGGTGTTTCCCCTACAAACTGAAAGGATGGGTTTACTTATTTCTCCTGACTGTCCTTGGCATTCTTCTGTCAGATAATGATGCAGAGGGCCGATTGATGTCAATGTCTATTTCCTATTCAGCCTCAAGTAAATGGTATGCAGCAGAAGCCAAGGGCATTTCCAGTAGAGAAATGTCTCTACACAGCTTCTTCCCAACTATTGGTGAAGCTGCAAAACCTCCAGCATTCTGCTTATGGCTTGCTCTTCGCCAGGCCTCCATGCCAGGTAACAGCGGTGCCTCTGCCCAGTCCCTTCTTGGTCCTGCTGCCAGCCAAATCAGGCACAAGCCACCCTGCTGGATGTGTTCCCTGTGGCTGCTGCATGAAAACAGCTGCCTCCTACTGCTGTTAACTCTAGTTCCCTGGGCTGCTGGAGTGGAATAGAAACCCAACAGTGTGTTCTCTAGGACCCCAAGACCAGCCCCACACATTTCCACCCTGTACTCAACAGAAGTGGGGATGTTCAATGGAACAGAATAGAGAATCCAGAAGCAGACCCTCAAATTTATGGTCAGCTATTATTCAACAAAGGAGGAAAGTCTATCCACTGGAAAAAAAGACAGTCTCTTCAATAAATGGTGCTGGGAAAATTGGACATCCACATGCAGAAGAATGAAACTAGACCACTCTCTTGCACCATACACAGAGATAAACTCAAAATGGATGAAAGATCTAAATGCGAGACAAGGTTCCATCAAAATCCTAGAGGAGAACACAGGCAACACCCTTTTTGAACTCGGCCACAGTAACTTCTTGCAAGATACATCCATGAAGGCAAGAGAAACAAAAGCAAAAATGAACTATTGGGACTTCATCAAGATAACAAGCTTTTGCACAGCAAAGGATACAGTCAACAAAACTAAAAGACAACCTACAGAATGGGAGAAGATATTTGCAAATGACATATCAGATAAAGGGCTAGTTTCCAAGATCTATAAAGGACGTATTAAACTCAACAGCAAAGAAACAAACAATCCAATCATGAAATGGGCAAAAGACATGAACAGAAATCTCACAGAGGAAGACATAGACATGGCCAACACGCACGTGAGAAAATGCTCCGCATCACTTGCCATCAGGGAACTACACTTCAAAACCACAATGAGATACCACCTCACACCAGTGAGAATGGGGAAAATTAACAAGGCAGGAAACCACAAATGTTGGAGAGGATGCAGAGAAAAGGGAACCCTCTTGCACTGTTGGTGGGAATGTGAACTGGTGCAGCCACTCTGGAAAACCGTGTGGAGGTTCCTCAAAGAGTTAAAAATAGACCTGCCCTACGACCCAGCAATTGCACTCCTGGGGATTTACCCCAAAGATACAGATGCAATGAAACGCCGGGACACCTGCACCCCGATGTTTATAGCAACAATGTCCACAATAGCCAAACTGTGGAAGGAGCCTTGGTGTCCATCGAAAGATGAATGGATAAAGAAGATGCCTTTTATGTATACAATGGAATATTACTCAGCCATTAGAAACGACAAATACCCACCATTTGCTTAGAAATGGATGGAACTGGAGGGTATTATGCTGAGTGGAATAAGTCAATCGGAGAAGGACAAAGGGCTCATTCATTTGGGGAATATAAAAAAATAGTGAAAGGGAATAAAGGGGAAAGGAGAAAAAAATGAGTGGGAAATATCAGAAAGGGAGACAGAACATGAGAGACTCCTAACTTTGGGAAACGAACTAGGGGTGGTAGAAGAGGAGGTGGGTGGGTGTGGGAGTGACTGGGTGACGGGCACTGAAGGGGGGGCACTTGATGGGATGAGCACTGGGTGTTATTCTATATGTTGGCAATTTGAACACCAATAAAAAATAAATTTATATATAAAAAAAAGAAATGGGGATGTTAAACTCAATCAGGTTCTCTCCTCCCTGATGGCATCTGAGTGCAACTCCCCGTCATGCTGTCCTGCTCAGAATAATGACAGCATTCACAAACCCTGGACATTCTCTTTGCCATTAACCAAGGTTGAATTGAGCTACAAGATAAAATCCACCATATGCATTTTAAATCCTGTATCCAGTTCATAATATGCCACATATTATTACCTAGAAACCACAACACTGAAGCATTATTTTGCAATAGTTTTGATTCTTCTCTTGGTACATTTGAATATCCTCCCCCAAAAACACATGAGAAAGCTGGAAAGTTATCTCCTCTCTTTCTTTGCTAAAACTATCTTCTTACTTTTCTCCGAGTTCTAAACCTAACTGAGGTGTCCTAGGTCAGCAATCTATGGCCAAGGCTGCTGCCAGAGAAACACAGATGCACAGATTGTTTGACCTTGGGTGTACAAACACAGACAACCCTTTGTAACAACATTCTCACCTCAGAGTTTGCAAAGTGCTTGCACATGAGCTATTTCTCTTACTCTTCATGAGATCTATGCAAGAGCGAAAACATGACTATCTCTTTCTCACAGATCATGGGAATGTGCTCAGCATCCTTCCCAGCTCTGCCCACCAGTACTTTTGCCCTGGACATCCTCTGATAAGTCCCCATTACCTAAGTCTCCCCAGATTCTGGCAATCTCCCCAGGCTGCCTGCCAAACTTGCTTGCTCCGTTTTGCAGGTTCTCTGTTGCTGTTCCTTTACTTTGGGCCACTGGACTAGGAGTGGGCATTTCAGACATCCCCTTGCTCCCTGCCTGGCCCTCCCATGGCCTGCAGCTCTGGTCCAGTCACGCTTTGCTCCATGCCCTCAGCTGTGAGCCAGCCCCACTCATTCCCACACCATGTCTGGAAACTCTGTCTGGGCTGCACCCTGGACTCCCCAGTCACCTAGAAGAGGAAGACAAATATAGATGTGTAAATTAGGACCAGAGGAGGCAGAGTATATGGTGAATATGTGATCCAGGCAGTCCAAGTTAGAAATGCAACCAAGTCATCTACTAAGAGTGTGACTGTGAACAAATGTCTTAACCTTTTAAAGTCTCTGTTTCTCACCTATTAAGAAAATATGACAATACATCTTCCTCTCCCAAAGACTTTTTGGAAATATCAAATGAGATGGGTATAAGTTAAGTGTTAAGCATATTGCTTGGGCCCTGGTAAGCTGTCATAATATCAACTGTCATTATTACTATTATTATTAATAAGGTTAAAGAATGAGTAATTGTATCCTTCTCTATCTCTTCATTTCACTTTTAATAGCACATAATTATAGAAAATTAGCAAGTGATGGTAGACAGAAATGGTCACTTAGCTGCTTTTGACTAAATGTGGAGAAGCTTGATTATTTTAAGAGCTTTCTAGAAGTCAGAAAAATATTACTTGCCCTAGATAAATATTACTTAGCAGTTTGTATTATTTTACTAGACTCTCTGACAGGGAGCTCAAAAGAAAATATCACTTCTGGCAGGTGAATTGAAACACATTTTCTTGGCCCTTGTTGTAAGCAAATATGTGTTATTAAATCCAATAAGCTTTCCTCGTGGCCTCGTGATAACACACAGCTAAAGGATTCTGGGTGGAATTCCTGTCTCTTGCAGGTAAGCTTTGGAATTACTTTGCATAGTCACTTGTGCAATTAACATATGCAATTTTGCAGTAGCTTCCTTGGAAGCTGAACATGGCCTAAAGAGGCAGGAGAATTTTTGATGGCCATCGACATAAGGGTTACTTCAGAATCTTTCCTAAAGTAATAATATCCTTTAGAGCGCATAGTCCAGAGACAGGCTTTCAAAGCAGCCCACAATACATGTGTCAAGACCAGTCAGGTAATAAATTATGTGTGTTCCAGTGGAACCGTATTAGCACTTCCAGTTTTCCTCAATAGCATGTCTGTAGTAGGTTTTTAATTTTATTTGATGGACAAATTGGCCAAGTGTTTATCATGAGCCACAGTCTTTATGGATTTTGACAGATTATCTTTTGGTAGTTTATAGCAGGGGCTGCTACAGGAGAGGCGATGTGTTCTTGTTCAGATGATACACTGATCTCACATTTGCAAGCTTTTAAGGCATGCTTCCAGATTTCCTGGCAAGGAAAAAAATTCTGGGGCAGCTAGAGCTCTAAATGGATCCAGATAATCTCTCTATATAAAATGCTTAGCTATGGTTCCTCGGGGTTTACCAGCACAGTGGTTCGTACTCTGTAGTCCCAAGTTTCAGCAGAGTGTGATTTTATTCTGACAATGACCCCAGAAAGATGTAAAACCCATGGCAAATTGAACATTAGGCAAGCAAACCTAGTCTAGATGAGAGAATAACTACTCTGGGCCAGGGACTATAATAAACATTTCACATTCATGAGCTCATTTGATTCTCATTACAATGCTGTCATGTGGGTACAATTATTAAGTCCATTTGAAGATGAGGAAACTAAAATTCAAAAGGGTTAAGGAACTTGCTTGAGACTAAACTGCAAGCAAGACAAGGAGGAGGACTTAACCAAACTGCCTGATTCTAGAACCCCAGCTGTCTTTTAACCAGGGCCCAGTCATACTTGCTCTCCTTTTTCTGATTCTAGAATATGCCAAAACAAATCCTACACTAGTCTTTGCCAGCCTAGTGCCTCAGCTGTGAGTACTCTTCTCACTGATGGCTTCTTGTTGTCATTCACAGCTCAGTGTAAATGTTCCCTACTTGGAGAGGGCTTCTCTGTCACATAGGATGCTCAGAGTTGTCTCAAGCAAGAGACAAAGCTGGGGAAGTCATCCATCATCTCTCATCCACTGGTTGAGGGCTGCTCCTAGGGGCTCTCTGGCTTGCCCTGTGCATAAACAGAAGCTGTGACCTCTACAGAAATGATGAGTGCTGAAGATCAGGCTTTCAAAATGGGCTGGCTTAGAGGTTCACTAATGTCCTCAAGAACCAGATAATTTCCTTCTCTACACTCAGCTATGCTGAGGGTCAGATTTCCTCTCAGGAGTATTTCCTTCATGGCTGTAGGCCACCTGCCAAGAATAACTGTCTGCTTACTTCCTCATTCACATCTAGTAAAAGAGACAGACCATCTTTTCCCATTAAGAGCAGAAAACATCCCAGACATTTCCAGAAAACTCCCCTGCACTTCTCACTGCCTCAAAATGGATCAGGTGCCCATTCCTGAACAGATCTCTAGTGACAGGAAAATACTATATCCTGATTGGCTTAGGCTCAGATTCTTAGACCAATTACTGGCAAGGGAATGATGTTACTGTGACTGGGTGCTATTAATCAGGACCAACCACTGAAGCTAGTTCACTCAGCTTTCCCCGAGACAAATGAACACTTGGAAAGTGGTTTGTTTTGGAAAGAACAGGAGAAAATGGATACCAATAGGCTATCAGGTATGGACCACAGTTAATAAACTTGGGGCTATTTTAAGATGTTCCTAAGCCTTTGACAGTCTCATTTGTGTAGACAAACTACTACATCTTCTAAGTACTCCCCACCCTACCCCAGTCAGTACCACATGTCCTGGTCTTATTTACATCATAACACTTACCACCTTCTAATATATGTTTGTTAGATTGTTTATTCACTTAGTCTGTTTTCTCTACTAAGAAATAAACTCTAGAAAATAAGGATCTTGTCTGTCTCATATATTGCTATAGCCCTCACCCATAAAGTAATGCCTGGAACACAATAGATGTCAAATAAGAAATAATAAATGCTTACTAAATAAATGCATGAACTAATAAATAAGTGAATCCATGAATAATGGCTCTTACTACACAAAGCTGGGAGGTAGAATAGAAGTATGTTGAGGCCACTGATGGGGAATCCATTAATCTATGACAGTGTTAGGTGAGAGTGAGACACTGGGAAAGGGCAAAGGGAAGAAGTCTCTATTGCCCGGGTCTCCTGGGTCCCAGGCTGGGGTTTGGGCAAGATACAACCAGACTGTCTCACCTCTGCAGAATATCCCTGGCAGGGAGCAGCTAGGAAGTAGGACAAGGCAAGGCAAGGGTGATTTCCCCTTCTTTAGAAGAGGAGGAAGCTATTTAAGACATGCCAGTGGAACAATCTTGGGCCAGTGGGAACCCATGTCCTAAAGTGGCATGCGGGAGCTCCATGCACATATCCAAAGCCCAGCCACATATGTTCTCAGTCCTCTTTGCCTCCTAAACATACTAGAGTTCATCTAGACCTAGAAGAGATACCAGAGAAAAGAAGAAGGAAGGAAGGAAGGAAGGAAGGAAGGAAGGAAGGAAGGAAGGAAGGAAGGAAGGAAGGAAGGAAGAAGGAAGGAAGGAAGGAAGGAAGGAAGGAAGGAAGGAAGGAAGGAAGGAAGGAAGGAAGGAAGGAAGGAGAAGGAGGAAGGAGGAGGAGGAGGAGGAGGAGAAGAAGAAGAAGAAGAAGAAGAAGAAG
Source organism: Canis lupus baileyi (assembly GCF_048164855.1). Classification (NCBI taxonomy): domain Eukaryota; kingdom Metazoa; phylum Chordata; class Mammalia; order Carnivora; family Canidae; genus Canis; species Canis lupus. The sequence continues at coordinate 183,734 of NW_027326430.1, read as the reverse complement.
AAGAAGAAGAAGAAGAAAGAAGAAGAAGAAGAAGAAGAAGAAGAAGAAGAAGAAGAAGAAGAAGAAGAAGAAGAAGAAGAAGAAGAAAAGAAGAAGAAAAAGAAAGAAAGAAAGAAAGAAAAGAAAGAAAGAAAGAAAGAAAGAAAGAAAGAAAGAAAGAAAGAAAGAAAGAAAGAAAGAAAGAAAAAGAGAAAGAGCACAGACCTCTCATTAACCTGGACAAACTGACCATTGTAGACATCCTGAAGATCTAACAGATTAACCACACGCAGCACACTAAAGGGTTTCAGACATACCAGCCACTCTGGACAGAATGATCATGTTTCAAATATGAACCTGCTGAGATTTGTGAACTGGCAGATGCCTGATGCCTCCCCACTCGCTGGTGCTTTGAACAACAGCAGCAGCTTCCAAATCTCTGTTAGAGGTAGAGACCTGGGCAGGAAGGAAGGCTAGAAAAATTGTCATGAAACGTAGTGGGCACACCATTTTTACGTAGATGATATGTAATGTGAGGTGCCAGATCTGCCACTATTGCACTGACCATTCTAGAATTCTAACTGCTCTACATTCATGTCAAGCTTTATTCCAAGTATACTTCCTGTTCACTGTTCTTGCTCTGGACATAATGCTCTACTTGCAGGAACTCTATTCCCCAAACAAATAAGCCATGGCCGGCCCCTTGCACTCTAGCCCCAGGACACTGCTTTCTAGATTTAGATGTAAAAGCATTGGTGTTACTGGGAGAGGGGCAACAGAGGACTGTGCCTTAGAGAACATTACCCATGCAGTAGAAGACCTGTATGGGATACTGATTAGTACAGTGCTTGCATTCAAGGAGACAGATGAGTGGCTCATATGGAGCTTCTCCTTCTTAACTTTCTGGGCATATGCACTCCATTTCTGTTGGCATGGCTCAGGTGGACTAATCCATTGCATTTTTAAAACTAATCCATTATCTTTGTAGTTTGCTGAAATCACTCCAAGATTATGACAAAAGGTTGAATTATAGCCCCAGCTTTTAATTCTAATTTCCTCTTTACTTCATAGGAATGATAGAGAGCCACCAGCATGGACTACGTGATAATCTACTGGCTCCCAAAGCAGAGCTCTTTGATGCAAGCACATACATTCTAAAATGTTCACATCTTTTCATTTTCAAAGGCTCACTCTCACTATCAATCTTCAAAGAAATAGTCCTTGTCCTTTTCCTTTTGATATGCCTTGTGTTGGAGTTTCTTTTTCTTTTCTTTTTCTCTATTTTTATTGTTAATGGAGGTATAACTTAAATATAGTAATTGTACTCAGCCTAAAAGTTGGGCTCATTGAATTTTATCAGATGGATAACCACCACCTAGATCAAGATATGGAATGCTTCTACCACTGGAGAAGCCTCTTTTGCATCCCTCCCATCTTCTCCTTCAAAGATAACCGTTACTTTAACTTCTATCACCATGGATGAATCTTGATCCAAATGAGTTTCTTAAAATCTTTTTAGGGACAAGTTGCCTCAGCTGTCAGGGCACTGCAATGTGCTCCCCATTGACTTCCTGTCATAAAAAAAAAAAAAGAAAAGAGACAAAAGAGAGGTAGGACAGAGAAGCTGGAGGCTCTAGCTAAGCTAGTCATCTATATCATGATTCTCAACCTGAACTATTTCCTCCCTGAAGGAACTTGACAATGTTTGGAGACATTTTTGATTATCACAACCAGGGGTCAGGACGCGCTATTAGCATCCAGTGGGTAGAGACCAGAATGCTGCTGAGCCATTCACATTATACAGAACAGTCCCCCACAACAGAGAATTGTCTGGTCCCAAATGTCAATAGGGCCAAAGTTGGGAAATCCTGATTGAGGGGATGTCTGCCTTTACAAAGAGGTTAGCTCAATAATATCTCTTCCTATCAACCTTGAGCTTCTTTATTCTATTCTGATATAAAAAGTGGATGGATGTGTCACTGCCTCTCTTTCTGTGTCTCTTATGAATAAATAAATAAAATCTTTTTAAAAATTGGATGGGTGGTGCATAATCCAAAAACAAGAATCTCAATTCTGCTCCACTGATGATAGCAGAAATTTCATGTGAAGTTTGATTCACTGCCTTTCCTTTTGTTTCCTCCTCTGCTGCAGTTCAGTATTCTCTATGCATCTTTCCAGGGCACTGTACCAGAAGCTGGGAGAAAGGGTGTCAGATACAGCTAGCTGGCTACCATGATTACCCAGAAGCACCTACTTATAAGTTTCATATTAAAAATACAATCAAAGGGCACCTGGGTGACTCAGTGGTTCAGCGTCTGTCTTGGGCTCAGGTCGTGATCCCTGGGTCCTGAGATAGAGTCCTGCATCAAGGTACCTGCTCAGTGGGGAGCCTACTTCTCCCTCTGCCTATGTCTCTGCCTCTCTGCGTCCCTCATGAACAAATAAATAAAATCTTTTTTAAAAATAAAATAAAAAATGCAATCAACACCAACATTATTACTTTAAGGGAAATGCTTCTGTGACTATGAAACAGGGAGCAATTTTACCTGCTGGGAATTCCAAGAGAGTAGATGAAATTGAACAAATTGTTTCCTGGACTGTCAACCTTAGCTTTTTCTAAGGAAAGGCTGTTAGCAAGGTCCTCTTTCAACAGCGTGTTATTGATCAGTTTCGCAGGGAAATTTGCTAGCTCTGCAATGTAGGTCAGAATCACAATTTATAAGTGACCACTGATGTTTTTTCCCTTTAAAATAGCAAATGCTGCAATCAAGGGGAATGCATTCTAATTTCCCCTCCTGGATTTTAAAAGCATCTCTTGAGCCTCATTTTCATTAAGATATAAATTGTCCAAGTGTGTGAGAAACACAATTAGAAAGAAAAGGCCAATAACAGTCTTTTATTTTAATTTCCATTTAATTTAATCAGATGATAAGAATTTTACAGGAAAATATCCATATTGTCTCCCCAGCCCTACCCTCAATAGCAAACTTTTTTTTAAAGATTTTATTTATTTATTCATGAGAAAGAGAGAGAGGTAGAGACACAGGAGAGAGAAAGAGAGAGAGAAACAGAGACACAAGCAGAGGGAGAGACAGGCTCCATACAGAGAGTCTGACTTGGGACTCGACCCTGGGTCTCCAGGATCAGGCCCTGAGCTGAAGGCGGTGCTAAACCGCTGAGCCACTGGGCCTGCCCAGTAACTTTTTATAAAATAGATTTTATGTGTCAGGTATTATTGAGGAATTAAGTATTTCATGTAAGCAAACTTTTCAGTTAAGTGAAATGTAACCTTTTAAGCAGAAAAACTGTTGTTCATTTTTTTAGAGTGGGGAATTTTCTATTTCCATCCATAAAAATTCTACTCACTTTTTAAAGCCCCTTCCTCTCCTTCATGAGAAGTTTCCCTTATTGACCTAATCAAAAAGAATCACTTCTACTTAGAATTCTCGATGTATTTTGTGTTTCCATATATTGTGCCCTTATTGAGGGCCACTCCAAGAATGCATAACTAAAATAAATGCTCCCTCAAAGAGATGATGAGCTGTCAAACAAATACATGATGGACAAAGATGGAGATAGAGAAAGACACTTTAAAGAGGATTAAATGAGTCAATGTATTTAAAGCACTTGGAACTGTGCCTAGCATATCATAAGCCCTAAATAAACACTACTACTATAATTATTGATTTTATTATTAGGATTAAAAAACATGGATTGCTCCTAGAGAATAATGCTTGATTGTAATGAAATATAATGTACCCATCAGATAGGTCCATCCTTGTGAGCTCAGAGAAGAGAGAACAGCAGAGGTAAATATCGGCTGGGCCCCTCCCAGCAGTGTCCAAAAGAGAGGATGTCTCTGCCTAGGAAACATTTCTCTGACCAGAGGCAGGTATATCCCACATTGTGGAAATGGTGATTCCCATTACCACCTCCACTCTCTCTCCTCTTTCTCATTAAATGCTCAATGATCAAGATTATAAATTGGTTTTCCAAGTTGAAGGGCTTCACATAGCACATGCTAAATGGACTGCCTTGTGCATATATTTTCTAAAAACTGGGTTAGCTGACATTTGAATGATAATTTGGCTCTCTGTGTGGAGTATCCATGGACAGAAGGTGACAGTTGGAGAGCCTGTCTGAAACCTTTGGCACTCCTTATCTTCCTGTACATTAATAAATTGGTTTATTACTTCAGACTCTGAAGTTTGTTTATTGTGAATCTATTCCTGAAAAATGAGTTCACTCAGTGGGCCAACAAATTGAGTTTCTGAGCCTACCCTTTTGGCCGGGAAGAATTCACTAAGGGCATCTTAAAGATAACATCCTTTTTCTCATCATCAAGCATTTTAGCTATGGTTTCCACAAGTTCAACTACTTTTAATGCATTATTTTTGTTGCCTTGTTATGACTATTTTTATACTTGATCACATTGGATATAAATTTCACAAGAGCAATAATTATTCATTTTACCATCTCCTGTGGTGTTTAATATACAAAGTGTTGATGAGAGCATAGAAATGAATTTTTTATGCATTCTTGGCGAGCATGCCAATTGGAAAAAAATATTTGTAGAGAAGAACTAGACAGTTTTAATCAAACTTTTATATATGCATACCCTTTGACCAATTCCACCTCTCAAAATCTACTTTAGAGAAAAACTTCTAAGTGTGTACAAGGATATATGGATAGGCTGTGGCTTAGCATTGCTTATAATCATAAAAAATTGAAACAATCTACATAACCACTAAGAGAATATAAAAATAGGGGTCCCGGGGTGGTTCAGTCAATTGAGCAACAGGCTCTTGATTTCAGCTCAGGTCATGATCTGGGGGCCTCAAGATTGAGCCCTGTGACAGGCTCCACCCTCAGCAGGGAGCCAGCATGAGGATTTTCTCCCTCTCCCTTTGCCCCTCCCCCACTCATGTTCTCTGACAAATAAATAGATAAACCTAAATAAAGAGAGAGAGAATGTATAAATAATCCATAGTACATCCATTCTACTGGTCAACAACACAAATCAACAATTTAAAAGAATAAGGGAATTCTAATATTCTAGTATGCAAAAGGTTCTAAGTCAGCCATATTATTAGGAGAGAAAAATGAAAAGCAGAACACATACACACAAATGTAGATTACATGTTACAGTTCATATAAACCAAAAAATACTACAGCATGATACCATACTTATGTTTCTGGGTACATTTACACATATGTAGATGCATACAAAAGTTTGAAGGGGTACACGTCAATTGATAACTTTGAATAGCCCTATGGAGGGAAAAGTGATATATCTGAATACAAAATTACAATTTATTAGTTTTCATTGTTTAACAGGAATGTATTCATATTTTAACCATGTGATCATAATTTAGTTTTAAAAAGAAAAAGTTACTAAATGGCACAAGAGAAGACTTAAATAAATGGAGAGACATTATAGATAAACCTGGATTAAAAAGATCTTTTAAACTGTCAATTCCTCCCAAACTCATTTAAAATAAAAGTAATCAAAATTAAAATCTTACTTATTTGGGAGGAATTTACAAAATAATTATATGGTGAAACAATTAAAATTGTTTTAACAAAAGAATCACAAGAGTAACATGATTGTCCATAATTAAAATGTACTGTCCCTCTAGCCACCAGAGGGGAAGAGGGTGGGGATGGGGAAAGTAGATGATAGGGATTCAGGAGTGCCCTTGTGATGAGTATCGAGTAATGTATGGAAGTGTTGAATCACTATATTGTACACCTGAAACTAATATTACACTGTATGTTAACTTTAAAAACACTATATGTTAACTTTAAGAACTTTTTAAAAAATGTATTGTAAAACTGGCAGAATTTTAAAGGCATTAAAAAGGAACAAAACTACAAAGACAATCTTTTTTAAAAAATCACAAAAATAATGGACAAAAAGTACTTTATGGGATAGCATATATCAAAAAATTTCTTAGTGTGAGAGTTTTTTAAATAAATTTTGCTTTAATGATTCTGTTTAAGTTCAAATCAATGCTACAATTAAAATCAAAAGGACTTAAAATGAATGTTTTTCTAAGTTTAATACCTACTTGTCTTTTACTTTCTACTGAATTTTAATATTTATATACGAAGATGTGTAGATCATAAGTGTACAGCTCATGAAATGAATACATCCAGGTCAAGAAGCAAAATATAACACCACCCAGAAAATTCCCTTCTGCCCCTTTTCTATCACTAGCCTCTTTACTCTCCAAATTAACCACTATCCTCACTTCTAACATCACAGCTTAATTTTGTCTATAACTTTGTAAAAATAGAGATTGTACAGTACATTTCACCTGTGTCTTGCTTTATTCATTTATCATTATGCCCTTGAGATTCAAGCAGATCGTACCTGAACTTTATAGTCTGTTTTCCTTGCTGTATAGTACTCCACTTTGTACATCCCACCACTTAGTCATTCATTTTGCTGTCAATGAACGTGGGTTGTCATCAGTTCTACCTATTAAATTAAGACAGAGCAACAGATACTTTCTAACAGTATTAAGAGGTTTAACCACTTACAGAAATGGAATGGCCCTATCTACCAAAATCAAACATAGCATTCCTCATTATCCAACAATTTTGCCCCAGGTATATACCCAATACAAATGCATGTCCTTGCTTACCAAAATAAAAGTATAAAAGCATTTCTAGCAGCATCATTTTGATTTTATTTTTATTATGATAAACATAGCAATTACTATGCTTGTCATATGAGTTTGAGATAAACAGGGCAAACCTAGTAGATATATTTACATTATTTAGAAACACTTCCTTAGATGCCATGAAACAGTGTTTTATATCCTATGTCACTTAGCTAAATAAAATCGTGACTAAACATGAACCTAAATATTAAAGTTCAGCTTGCTGGAAATAATTCCATGTGCAGGACTGTCATCTGTCAACCTTGCTACCGTGCTGCTCCATTAAAATTACTACCCATCAACCAGCTCACAGTCTGCATAGCACTTGGACATAAGATTTTATTTCTTTATGAGCTTGAGTATTACAGTGAGTTTTCCATTTAATAATTAGCTTCACTAATGATTTAATTGTCATCTTAAATTACTGTTAACTGAACCTGAAACCCACTTCATTAACTTTAAAAATATAAGGCCACTGCTAAATTGAATTTAAAATGTCAGCAGCTAAAATAACAAAGAAGAAAGATATTCACCCTGTGATTTGCAAACCTCTTGTTCCACAGAAGATTGTTTTAAAAACAGAAATAACTCCATATGTTATATGTTCTGAAATAACTTAGCATCTTCATTTGAAAGATCTTTTTAATCAATTCTCAAATTGAGCACCAAGAAAAAAATCTGAGCATAGAGAAATTATTTCTCAATATTTGAAATATTATTGAAATGCAGACATTCCTTATTAAATAACTTAAAATTTTAAGTATATACCAAAAGCTAGTTTCACAAATTGGTGTTTAATAGCAAAACAACCTAAATTATTTGGTGATGGCAATTTATTAAAATAAAAACCATGATGCAGGTTATCCTGGTTTTATTTAAACACTTTGAAAATTAATGTTAAACAAAGATTTACCAAAAACCCAGTATTTCCACTCCTTCCAAAAGAAATCTTTACCCACGAGAAATGAAAACACATCTCTACACAAAGATTTGTAAAGGAATATCTAAAGCAGCTTTTACTTTTAATAGTCAAGAGTGGAAATAACCCATCCATCAGCGGATGAATAATAAGATGTAGTATATCCATATAATGGAGAATTATTCACCAACAAAAAGCAATGAGGTATTGATACATACTAAAACATGGATGAACCTCAAAAGCATTATGCTAAGTGAAGGAAGCCAGACATGAGAGATCACATACTGTATGATTTCATTCATAAGAAATGTTCAGAAAAGGGAAGTTTAGAGACAGAAAGTAGATTCATGAATGCCTAGGGCTGTGACTGATAACGGGCACAAAGTTTCTTATTGGGGTGATGAGAATGTTCTAAAATGATAATGTGGTGATGTCTGCACAATCCTGTAAATACACTGAAAATTATTGAATTATTCACTTAAACTGGGTGACATTTATGGTATGTAAATTGTGCCTCAACAAAGCTGTTTTTTTAAAAAATGATTGAATTTTAGGAAATGAGCCAGGATATTATGAATTAGTTGCAGTTTGACATTTGTGCCTGCTATGCCTTTCTGTTCATCTTCTCAAAAGTTCTAATGTTACATCATCTTCATTTTCATGAATTAAATCTCACTGTGCTGAAAATAACAAAACATAATAAAAATATAAAGATATTCTATTTGCCAATATAACAAAGACTCAAACATTCATGGAGGTAATTTATAAACTACTATAACTTTAAAATATTTATATCCAGAGGAAACAGAATTAACAAACTGTTCGTGAGGAATTTTTTTTTTTTTTCATGAACTCTCTTCACCATTCAGGATCTAGAGCAAATTGCTTAAAGTGTAATCAGGTCACATCATTGCACTGTTAAAAGTCTCCAGCAATAAAAACAATCTTTATATCACTCTTTCCCCAGAAGGAGAACAAGGCCTTCTATGCTCTCCCCTTTACCTACTTCTCTGAAGTCAACTCATATTGTGTTCCTCATCCTTAAATATACACCAGCCACACTGATTTCCTTACTGTCCATCCAAAAACTTCAGGTTTGTCCCAGCCTCAGGGTTTTTGCACTGGCTACACCTGGAAAGGCAGCAAGGCGTAGTAGATAAACGTACAGACTAGCTGCATGTTGCCTGGCTTTTTGCCTGTGTTTAGAAAGGTGTATGCCTTTGGTTGAGTTATTCACTTTCTCTGTGCCTCATTTCTGCATCTGCATAAGGGGAATAACAACTACACATATATCATAGGATTATTAGAGGATTACATGAAATAATTTTTGAAAAATGCTTAGAAAAGCTTTTATATAAAAATCTTTTTATGTATCTGCATGAAATAATCTTTCCCCACATCTTTTCAGAGAAGGTCTTTTATTCAAAACTCAGCTAAAATGTCACTAAGTAGTTCCCAGCCCCATTTACTCAATACACATTTATTAAATGCTTGCTTTATGCCAGGCACCATTTTGAGTACTGGTCATATGCCATGAAGAAAACAAAATCCCCACCTAGCAGAGTTTACTTCTAGTAGGGTGAGACAGATGATAAATAACAACCCACAGCACATATGGCATGTCAGAAGCAACATGTACTAAAGAAGAAAAATGGAATAAAGGAGTTGGGCAGTGAAAAAGTAGAAGTGGAGAGGAACAGTTTACCACTTTACTTGGTGGGAGGTGGTTAGAGACACCAAGAAGTGACCTATAAGCAAGGTGATCCATAAACTAATGGAGTTTACCAGCGGTTGTGTGCAGGAAGGAAGATATGATGGTATGAGTGTGTACTAGAGTGTGAGGTCATGAGAAGCAGTCATATTTTCTCTTTCTCATAGAGCTTCTATCTAAAATTTTCATAGATTTTTACTTATTGTTATGTCCTCTTCCTTTGCCAAATCCAATCATAAAAGAAAATCCTATAATGACAAATACCCTGCCCATCATTTTAATCACTACAACTAAAGCACACAGTGGGTACTAAATGAGTGTCTATGGAATGAGTGAATGGAAGAAGAATAAGTGAGTAAATGAAATGAATTGATATGGGGTGCCTGAGTGGCTCAGTCGGTTAAGCTGCCTTCAGCTCAGGTCATGATACCAGAGTCCTGGGATCGAACCTCCTGGGCTTCCTGCTCAGTGGGGAGTCTGCTTCTCCCTCTTCCTCTGCCACTCTTCCTGCTCATTCTCTCTCTCACTCTCTCTCTTTCAAATAATAAAATCTTAAAAAATAAAGAAATGAATTCATGAGTTAAATCCACTTTCTATTCTGGACAACTACATTATTTCACTTACATGTGGAATCTGAAAAAAAAAAATGAACAAGCAAACCAAAAAGACAGAAACAGACTCATAAATACAGAGAATAAACTGGTGGTTGCCACAGACAGGGTTGGGCAAAATGGGTGAAGGGGAGTGGGAGATACAGGCTTTCAGTTATGGAATGAGTAAGTCATAGGGATAAAAGGCACAGCATAGGGAAATAGTCAATGATACTGTAATAATGTTGTATGATGACTGATGGTAGCTACACATAGCATAACATGCAGACTACTTTAATCACTATGCTGTACACCTGAAACTATGTAGCATTACATGGCAACTATATCTTAATTTTTAAAATCCGCTTTCTATCATTTATGTACTATACATCTGATTTTCATACATAAGTAAGACATTTCAGGTTACTGGAAAGGACTTTGAAAGCTGTTGCTGAGATAGCTAACAATTTAGAATAAAAATTAACTAGATTCTTAGCTTATACTATACACTAAAATAGATGGCAGATGGTTCAAAGAGTTTAATATAAAAAAGAAATCCTCTAAGAACAAAAAGAAAATATAACTTAATTATTTCAAGGTAGAAAAGGACTCTCCAAAAGCAGAAACTACTAAAAAAAAGATTGATAGCTTTGATAACACAAAAAAACCTTAACTTCTGTACAGCAAAATCATTGTAAACAAAATATAAAACCCAGTAACAAACTAAGACAAGCATACAAAAAGTTACTACATATAGGATCATGGGATAGTATCCTTCACACAGAAATGACACACACACACACACACACACACACATATATATGAAAGAATATATATATTCTATATAGAGTTCTCTCTCTCTGTGTCTCTCATGAATAAATGAATAAAATCTTTAAAAAAAAAAGAAAGCAAGAATTCCCCTATGGCTGAATTATAGGAATAAAGAATTTATAAGAAAGATATAGAAATGTTTAATAAGCATGAAAAATATTCAACTTTACTAGGATCACATATATCCAAATTGGTATACAATAAAATAACACTTTCACCTATCAAATAAGTATTTCTTTTCAAAAAAAAATATTTATTTTTCGAGAGAGTGGGCATGCACACAAGCAAGGAGAGGAACAGAGTGAGAGGGATAAGCAGACTCTGCTGGAGCATGGAATGCAACTTGGGGCTCGATTCCATGACCCTGAGATCATGACTTGAGCCAAAATCCAAGTCGGATGCTCAACTGACTGAGCCACTCAGGCACCCCAAGTATTGATTTCTTTTAATGCTAAAACCTATGTTGGCCAAGTCACTGGTTAATGGCCTCATCATTCATTTTGGCTCACATGAGTTTAAACCGATATATTTCAAGAGGTAATTCAGTAGTATGCAGCGAATACTTTTAAAATGTTCATAGCCATTAACTACGCAGTTCTATTTACTATAAAAAATTATCCAAAATGCACACAAATGTGTGTCTATACAATGGAAAACCAGACAGACAAAAATGTTGTCATTATAGGAGAGATATTAATTGTTATGAAAAATATTCTCAGTGTAGTGTGTTGTTAAATGGAGAAAAGAGTTATAAAGTAGATAATACACAATGACCTCAATTTTTAAATATGCATATACAATTTTTATTGTGGTGGTGATTACATGAAAATATACATGTGATAAAATGATAGAACCATACATACACATTTACCAACATCAAATCCCTGGATTTTGATATTGTTTGTTTTCAAGCCCCCCAGTGGAGCAGGACTTGACCTCACAACCCTGAGATCAATACCTGAGCTGAAACCAAGAGACTGATGTTTAACTGAGTGAGCACCCAGGCAACCCCCTATCTAGGTTTTGATATTGTACTATAATTATGTAAGATGTAACCATTGAGTGTAACTGCGTAAGTGTCCATAGGACAGCTCTGCACTATTTTTCTAACTTCTTATAAACCTATTCTCTTAAAACAGAAGGTTTTTTCTGTACATATATATTTTAGAACACAAGGAAATATGAAAAACTGCTAATAGTGGTTTCCACTGTTTATAAGATTTAGGTGATCTTTATTTTCATCATGCTTTTAAACTTGTCTTCAATTAGCAAAGATTATTTTTACAATCAGAAAATGTTATTACTGTATGTTGTTTTAAATAATGTAAAATTTTAAAGATGTCCCAAGACTTAAAAGCTGTTTTTGAATACCAACAGTATTTCTCACAGAATTAGAACAATCCTAAAATTTGTATGGAACCACAAAAGACCTCAAATAGCCAAAGCAACCTTGAAAAAGAAAAAAACAAAGCTGGAAGCATCACACTTCTGGGCTTCAAATTATATTACAAAGCTGTAGTAATCAAAACAGTATGGTACTGGCAAAGAAATAGACACATGGGTCAATAGAACAGAATAGAAAAGCCAGAAATGAACCCATAACTATAAGGTCAATTCATCTTTGGCAGGCAGGAAGGAATATGCAATGGGAAAAAGATAATCTCTTCAGCAAATGATATTGGGAAAACTGGACAATAACATGCAAAAGAATGGAATTGGACCACTTTCTTACACCATACACAGGAATAAATTCAAAATGGATTAAAGACCTAAATGTGAGAGATGAAATCATCAAAATCCTAGAGGAGAACATAGTAACCTCTTTAACATTGGCCATAGCAACTTCTTAATAGATACGTCTCCCGAGGCAAGGAAAACAAAAACAAAAATAAACTACTGGGAAATTCATCAAAATAAAGAGCTTCTACAGAGTAAAGCAATCAACAAAATTAAAAGGCACCCTATGGAGTGGGAGAAGATATTTGCAAATGACACATATGATATAGAGTTAGTATCCAAAATATATAAAGAACTTGTAACAATCAATACCCATATAAATGAATAATCCATTTTATATATGGGCAAAAGATATGAATACACACTTTTCCAAAGAAGACATACAGGTGGCCAACAGACACGTGAAAAGAAGCTCAACATCACTCATCATCAGGGAAGTACAAATCAAAACTACAATGAGATATCACCTCACATCCATCAAAATGACTAAAATCAACACTAGAAACAACAGGTTTTGGTGAGGATGTGGAGAAAGGGGCACGGCACACTCCTGCATTGTTGGTGGGAAGGCAAACTGGTGAGGTCACTCTAAAAAACAGTATGGAGGTTCCTCAAACTGTTAAAAATAGAACTACCCTACTAGTTAGCAATTGCACTACTAGATATTTACCCAAAGAACACAAAAACACCAATTCAAAGGGATACATGACCCCAATGGTTATAGCATCATTATCTATAATAGCCTAACTAGTCCAAATGTCCATCAACTGAAGAATGGATGAAGAAATTATATATATATATATATATATATATATGATATATGTTATGTATAACATATATATTCAGCCATAAATAAGAATGAAATCTTGCCATTTGCAACAACGTGGATAGAGCTAGAGAGTATTATGCTAAGCAAAATAGAGAAAGACAAATACCATAAGATTTCACTCCTATGTGGAATTTAAGAAACAAAACAGATGAGCAAAGGAAAAAAGAGAGTGGCAAACCAAAAAATAGACTAACTATAGAGAACAAACTGATAGTTGGTGGGGTTGTTGGGTGCAGTAGGTGATGGAGATTAAGGAGTTCATTTGTTGGGGATCCCTGGGTGGCGCAGTGGTTTGGCGCCTGCCTTTGGCCCAGGGGGAGATCCTGGAGACTCGGGATCGAATCCCACGTCGGGCTCTCGGTGCATGGAGCCTGCTTCTCCCTCTGCCTATGTTTCTGCCTCTCTCCCTCTCTCTCTCTCTGTGACTATCATAAATAAATAAAAATTAAAAAAAATACAAATAAAAAAAAAGGAGTTCATTTGTTGTGATGAGCACGTGGTGACTTATGGAAATGTTGAATCACTAGATTGTACACCTGAAACTAATGTTACAACATGTTTACTCACTGGAATTTAAATAAAAACATAAAAAAAGGAAAAAAAACTTTTTTGAGTGTGCACATATGTGGATATATATATATATATATATATATATATATATGCTATACAAATGAGGAAAGCTGGATGAATGGATGATTGTTGGATGGATGGATGGATGGCTAGATGGATGGATAGATATGGCCGTTATAAAAATCATCAGATATTAGAACAAATTATCATAAAAAATGTTTCTGATAATGTAAAGAGCACAGACACAGCTTTCCTATTATTAGTTGTTAGTAACCATGCTGTTAAATAAATTCAATTAATAATCAGTTCTTTACATTTGTGTAACTTTACATTAGAGGTTATATTGTGATCAAATACAAATGCAGGTGTGAACTGACCAAATGTCAATTACAAATGTCATAAAACAGTCTTGCATCTTCTCCTCTATCCCCACCAAATGCAATGTCCTTTACCTGTTTCCTTTCGTTGCCCTCAACTGCTATGGTGAAAACAGTTTAAAGGGGAAGAAACCACAATTTGCATTCATGAGCAAATCTTATCCTTGCTGAGTTTCAGTTAACTCTTCTGTAACATAAAAATACTAATACTCACTTATAGAGTGTTTGGGAGAATAAACTGAGAAGTGATGTGCAAAATAAGCGAACTAGTAAGTTCTCAATAGGCATAAGTACCTTATTTTCTCTTTCTCCATTTACTGCTCATTTCTTGCTCCGTATTGCCAACTCTTGGAAGTCCTCAAATGCTGAAAAAAACAGGTAAATTAAAAGAAAAAAACTTAAAAAAAAAAGAAAAAGAAATAGAAAAAGAAAACTTCAGAGACTAGGGCACTAATTTTCTCGGCAAGCTTCCATTTTAAGAATTAAACATCACTGGGGACACCTGGCGTGGGACTCTTGGTTTTGCCTCAGGTCATGATCTCAGGCTGCTGAGATGGAGTCTTGTGTTGGGCTCTGCACTAAATGGAGCTTCCGCTTGGGGTTCTCCCTCCCTCTCCTTCTGCCCTCCCACTCATGCTCTCTTGCACTCTCTCTCTCTCAAAATAAGCACTTTTAAAAGAAGAAAGAAAGAAAGAAACATCACTAAAACACTCCTTCTTTTGGGGGGATGGGGTGGAGGAAGGGAATGGAGAAGGACAGCGACTAACATATTTTGTCACCACTAAAAGTCAGTCCAGTGCTATATGGAGGACAACTTCTCCCAGTTAGAACAGTTGTTGGAGATCCAGTTTTACTTAGTCGACCAAGAAAGTATTCTCTGGAAGAACTCCTCAGTACTCTAAAGAAAGCTAAGAGAAATTCTATTCTCGAAGCACTATTTCTTCTCCATGTCGTTTCTAATGCTGCCGAATGCCATTATGCAATGATTTCAGTAGAAGACAGCTTTCAAAATGGCATATTTTCTCACCTATCCTCAAGAATTCATCTATATTTCAAATGGCCTAGTTTCAAGCTGTTCTATCAGTCAGACTAACACATGGTCTCAGACTTAGCAATTTAGAGAAGGGGAATGGGGGGAATGAAAGGACTTCATTTGCTACTCTGATATAGCACTGCCTTAAATCTTAAGATTCTTCACATCCTGGCTTCCTCTGCTTTTCCACATGGCCACAACTCCGACTTCCAAGTCATGCAGGCCTGCTTCCAGCTGACTTCCACAAGCATCCCTCAGGGACAGCCCACTGTGGCTATTCCTGTCACCCAAAGAGATAACAATAAGGTGTTCACTTCATAAATAGCAGTAAGTAAGAAATGAAGACCTGCCTGTCTTATGCCTGACTCACAAGGCAGCAGCTGAGGGATCTTTAGTCACCTGGTCTCGTTATATAATAACCCCTCTGGTTCAGAGCTGCAGGAATTATTTCCATTTATGTCAGTGTCTGACTTGTTCCTCTTTTACCATTTTGACAACCAGCTCATATCCATTCTCTTTTGATTCTAACCTAAGAAAATGAATAGATTCTGTAGATTAAGCAGATAGGTACACATATTGAGATAGAAATTTCTAGTGTTTCACCATAGTCATTGGTTTTTCACATTCTGAGCCTGGTTGGCCTATCTTTCCCTCTACCCTGGGAGCTGCCAATGTTTCCAGTAAATTCCTTCTCTGTGAAATTTAGCCAGAATCAGTTTCTGTTGTTTGCAAACAAGAACTCTGAGTGATAGAATCTTCAAGACAGCATGATACATTCTCATAATTATAAGATAATAGTAATAAAAATATCTGGAAAACTTTAGAGAACGTGAATACTAACAAAATGAATACTTGAAAACGTTAATGAAATAATGTTGGGGAAAAAGCTATTTTTAAAACAGTAGGTACAATATGGTTCCATTTGCAAAAGAAAAACATGTATGTACATGTCAGATTTGACTAGAAGGAGATGTACCCAAATGTTAGTAGAGTGATCTTCAAGAGAAGGACGTGCCTGCATTATTTGATTCTTTAAGCATTTCCATATTTACTATAATTTCTACAATGAATACGTATTCCTTTTGTAATGTGAAAAAAATGATAAATGTTATTTTAAGCAAAGCATGCTCAAGGATGAACTTACAGAATAATTAGGGGTTAGTTGCTGATTGAAAACTACGTGGGTAATTAATGAAATGTTATTCCAAAGACTCGCCTTTGTAAGAGCTCTTGAATCTTAATGATACCACTGGAGTATATCACCTATTGTTACCCAATCCTCAAAAACTCAACATGTACAAATAGGTCATGTTGTTAATCATGACTCACAAAGATGAATCATGGCATATAACTCATGCTACCAAAAGATTGTAGTCAAACATACTATCAATCTACATATAAAATTATCTCCTCTATTTTGAGAATCCAATTATCTTTTGTAAATGATTACTACATTGGCTTGGTATCTGAGCAGCTACCTCTTTCTCATAGCAGTTAAAACAACACATTATAACTGTTGGCACATATAATAAAGAAAAATATTAATAAAGAAAATAACAATGTATTAGTTAATGTAGCTAGATTGCAATTTCTAAAATAAAAATAGAACTTTTTTTAGAAGCTTTTAAAGTTCCCTAAACTTAAACTTTTTCCACATTCTTAAAGACTATGCCATTACACAGGCACGAAAATTTATTCACATCACATCAACTCCTCTCCTGCTAGAATTCTTTAGAAACATTTGTCTAGGTTTTTTTTTTTTTCCTGTTTGTTCATTATTTCGTATTGTGTCTGGTTTCGCTTAAAAGGTTTGAGGCAAAACTTCTAAGTGCTCTAAAAATTTATTTATTCTCCTTCAAAAGCATTGGAAGCAAGCATCCATAAAGATCCGATATGTTAAATGCTAGTTGACAATTAGAAAGAAATTCAACAAATCTTGGCTGTACCATTTCCTAAGGATTTAGTCCAGTCTTTCTTCTTGTACATTATTGGTTCTCAAACTTTTTGATCTTAGGATCTCTTTACACTTTAAAAATTATCAAGTACTTCTAAAAGCTTTTTGTTCACATGGGTGGTATTTTTCAATGTTTACCATATTTGAACATAAAAGAGAAAAATTTTAAATACTGATTTACTCAGGGGTGCCTGGATGGCTCAATCGGTTAAGTGTCTGACTTCAGCTCAGCTCATGTTCTCAGGTTCTGGGATCATCCCCAGAGTTGGGCTCCCTCTGCCTTTCTCCCAATCGTGCTTTCTCTCTTAAATAAATAGATAAAAATATTTTTTTTTTAAATTACCAATTTGTTCATTTAGAAAAAAGCAATAACAAAAACAGAAAAAGAAGAAATAATAATGAACTTTTATGTACTATATACTCTAAATAGCATATTTTATTTAAAAAACTATATTTTCCCCAAATCAAAACTAAATAGTGAGAGAATAACATTGTTTTACATTTTTGCAAATCTCTTCAATGTTTGGCTTAATAGATGACAACTGTTTTATCCCAACTGCTTCTGCATTTACTCTGTTGCAATATCATATATCATTTAGTCTTTAGAAAAACTCCACTGCATACCTACAAAAAAATAAGAATGAAAAAGGCAAATAACATCTTAATATTATTATGAAAATAGTTTTGAAAAAAAAAAGAAAATAGTTTTGATTTCCTAGACCCTCCGAAAGGATCTCAGAGAGCCCACTCCCCTAGACTCCCCCAGCCACCAGACACATCAATGATTTGATGTCATTTCATGGTTATGCAGGAGCTAAATCAGAATCTAACTCATGGCACTAAATGTTTTCTGGGTCCAGGAATACTTTCCTGATGGCAGCTGTTTGCCTTCTAAGCCATAACAATGGATAAAAGTCCCCTTGGGTCTTTCACTGAGATGCAAAGAAGATTGTCTCATCTCTCCAGTTTCCGGGTAGGACAAGAATCAGGGCTACAAGCAACTTATTCTAGTTTATTCCATTTTTACGAAGGTATTCCCTGCCCTGAATCTACATCCCAGATGTCTGTTAATGTTCTTTTATCAAGCAAAAAGTTCTTTTATCATCGTCTTCTCCTGTTTTTCCCCTGATGCTCAAAGGACTGGCTCTTTCCCTTCCTTTAAACACCAGATTAAATACTGCCTTCTGAGAGAGGCAACCCTCCAGCCTATCTAAGTAACCCCCACCTCTACCCTAGTATTCTGTGCCACACCATTCTGATATGCGTGCTTCCTTCTGAGCACTTATCAATAATGTCTAATTAATTTTATTCATTTATTTGCTAAGTGTTTGTTTTTCCTCTAGAATGAAAGCTGCCATGAAAGCTGGAAGCATTTTTGTTGTTGTTGTTCACAAACATATATCCAGAGCTCTGCACAGTGCCTGACATATACCAGGTGTTTAATGAACATTTATTGAATGATATAATAAATGAACAAATTAATGATTTTGCTGTTAAGAAATAGTCACTTGTAATTCTTCAGTTAATACACTGTCAGAGTTTTTCCTATGTGAGCACATTTATATTTTCCTTTACAAAAAGTAGGATCATACCATGCATACTGGTTTTTTATCTATTTTTTCACCTAAAATGTCTCATAAACATCTTTCTTTGGCATACTCTACTGATCTTCATCTTCATTCAAATGCAACAGAGATTTCCAATATGTGGAAGCTAACAACTTCCTTATATTTGAACATTTGGAATGATTTTTTTTTTTCTGAATGTAAAAGAAGCATTGTCTTTCTCCTTTAAGACTACTCATTCATTAACTAAAGTAATTTTCTCTTTTTATATGTCATCTAAGAACTCTGGTTTTCTGTTCCTTTGTACTTTCAAAAATTATACATTCTATTTTAGCATAGCTCTTCCCTGTCTTATGTTATATCTCATATTATTTCAACACAGAAGAAAACAATGGTCACTTTTCCTCTCAAACTGCAAGAGTTTTCCACTCAAACTGTAACATTTTCTATTCAAATAGCGTCATTTTTGTTGACATTTATTCTACATGCCTCTTTTCATTCTGTATTAATCATTTCATTTTCTTTTGTTGCATTTCAACATTGTTTTATTCTCATAGAGTGTTCTCTCTTGCCTGGCTCATCACAAGTATACTATAAATATTTATAACAATTGTTCTTCTCATTGTTTTAGTCATATTATTATTTTTCCCAGTGTACCCAACTTTTTTTATTTCATGCTCTATCAATTGATCAATTGTCATTTAAGTGAATATCTCCAGGTCCCAGGTAAGTGTTTCACGAATTTTCTTAGATACTCAATTAAACTGCAATGCCTCTTTGCTCTCAACTCTTGTTTGTGACCATGTTCTCTACTTCATAGATACTTTTAGTTTTTCTTATGTTACTTCTATAATTAGAAAGAGTACAAGGGCTACAAACTGTGACCTTAAAACATTCAAAGGGCAAAAGCAGACATTCCACGAGAGCCAAAAAGAAACTGCAGCAGCACCAAAAAAAAAAAAAAAAAAAAAAAAAAAAAAAAAAAAAGGAGCCATGACTTACCCACATTAGATCCCTCAGGAAATTACCTAAACTACTGTGACTGTGTTTTACAGGAAAATAGGATATCAGTAGAAAGCAAGAAAGAAATAAAGACAGATATTCTGCTATAGTTTTCCTTGTGATTAAATAGGTGGAGAAATATAAACAACCAGATGATATTTATCAATATCAAGAGATGTCATTATCCCCCAAAGGATGAACTGACAAATATTGAAATGTAAAATGCATTTTACATAATGCATGTAAATGCATTTTGACCATAAGGCAATATGAATACTGTCTTATTGGAAAAGAACTTTTTTGAGCTAGGAAAAGGTGAGTGATACCACATACCCAAGGTTGATTGAAAAGTTACCAGCTATGGAACCATGAAAATAGTAAATCCAGCACCATCCAAATGGTGAAGCAAGGACTGCTCACTTCACCGAAACTCTCTATTCAGGGAATAAAGGGGAAAGGAGAGAAAGTGAGTGAAAATATCAGTGAGGGTGACAGAACATGAGAGACATCTAACTCTGGGAAATGAACAAGGGGTAGTGGAAAGGGAGGTGGGTGCGGGATTGGGGTGACTGAGTGATGGGCACTGAGGGGGGCACTTGATGAGATAAGCAATGGGTGTTATGCTATATGTTAGCAAACTGAACTCCAATAAAAAAAAATTAAAAAAAAGAAAGCCTCATTTTATTTTTTTTTTTAATTTTTATTTATTTATGATAGTCAGAGAGAGAGAGAGAGGCGCAGAGACACAGGCAGAGGGAGAAGCAGGCTCCATGCACCGGGAGCCCGACGTGGGATTCGATCCCGGGTCTCCAGGATCAGCCCTGGGCCAAAGGCAGGCGCCAAACCGCTGCGCCACCCAGGGATCCCAAGAAAGCCTCATTTTAAATTACTCAGAGGAAACTCAATCTTTTCTGTAATTTCTCCATTTTGTTTTTTTTTTAATTTTTCCATTTTGACCAAACCAAGACATACACCTATTCTCTTGCTCTTTTTTTCCAGCCTATCCTGACTTATTGATTTTCCTTCCAAATATCTAATTTATTGATTTTTAAATTTGTAGTATTATATGTGGGAGGATTTTAGCTATCAAAATAGCTACCATTTTTTCAGCTCTTAGTTTGTACCAGGCAATTGTAAGCATCTATCTACTGTATTTTTCTTGTCCACAGAACAAATATATGAAGCAGGCATTACACTGATTTTACAGAGGAGGAGATTGAGGCATAGGTGAAATAACTGTGCCAAGATCTCCCAGCTAGTAAGAAAAGAGGAAGACTCGGAACTCAGTTCTGACTTCCAGCATATCCATGCTTGCCACATTCTCAGCCTTATCTCAGAGAATAATATGACATCACACAGCAAGGCATTTATTCATCCGTTGACATGGAAAAGTAGGTTTAATTCATTTTGTAATCATTGAACCAGTTCAGAACAATTACACACAGCCTAACTAAATTGCAAGGGAAATATAAAATGTCTTTAAAAAGTGGTTCTACCTTTGAAATGCACAGGATACTGACAACAGTCCACTGTTACTTGCCTTTTAAACTTTACCATTTTTCTGTCTAAAATATTTAAGGACAAACCAATTTGAACTACATTTTATTGAAAAAAAAAAGGCAATAACTTCATGTATGTCCACTAACCCCTAAGGCAGCCAGAATTTTTCTTTCCAATTGATCCACTGCAGATTTTTAAAATCATGTTCTCTACTACCATATGAAACTAAATTGGGCCATGTCCAGTGGTGAAGTGCTCTCTAGCATGTTTGCACATATGCGCCCACGTGGAAGTAAATGGAATTCCCGTTTGTGGTACTTGCAGAGGTACTCCCTCATCTGGAGCTAGTTTAATGTCAAGAGTGCTAGGCCAAATCCTACCCCTAGAATTGTCTCTTTTTCACAATAGGAAAAATCTTTATTAACCAGTCAGATTATTATACCACCCACTGGAAATTCTTCAGTAAAATTGCCCCTCTTGGTGATAACAAGAACTGGAGCTATTTCCGATCTTCCAAAATGGTAGCCACAATAATTCAATTCAAAAATTACTACACAAAATTTGCTTTTATTAAATAATGCAAAAGAAAAAATAATTAAAATTAAGCCATTGGTAATTTCCTATTATAACCATTCACAGAAATATTCACAATGAATATCTTCACACTACTTAAATTTGCAAGATCCTCTTTTCTACTTAGGACAGCTAAAATGTTCTTAAATAAACATTGAACTTATATTAGAAGAGTAAACTATTTAAAAATCAAGTAACAGCCATACTCAGACATACTAAATATGACACTTATGAAAAAAATCAATTGCCTAGTATTTTCTATCCTACTCAAATGAAAACTGGGATTATTATCCTTTTATATTTTACTTTTTTTTTTCAAAGAACACTTAATATGGTTCAGTAAAGGATCATGGGAAGGGGAAATACATTAATGTATATGAAATAGTTGTAAAAAATTCCATTTTGCCCTTCTCTGACATAAAATTAATAGCAGAAACTACAACTTTATTTGTGCATACTTGATTATATCATACTCCAACTATGGCTAATGTCAACATGTACTATGAGTCTTGGCATTAGAAACTACTACTCAGTTTTACAAACTGCTATGTGTGAGAAGTGAACTATGCTAGGCACAGCAAGGCATACAAAGATAAAACATTTTACCTGCCACCAAGGTGTGTATTAAAGAGAACAATTCTTGAAGCATGTGCACCAAAAAATTATTAAGCACGTGAAAGGCACAAAGAAAAAATGAAATATTTAGTTCAGATGAAGAAAATCAACCAAATAATAATGAAAAAGTTCATGTTTGAACCTCCTCCAGGAGTTCAGAAAGGGACTTCAAAGGGGGGAGAGGAGGACAGAAGAACGTGAGTACATAGGAAAACAGGAAAGAAAAAGACAGATCAGCCAAAGCCTTGGGTTACAAAAGACACAGACTTGGGGAGACTGTGTGCAAACCTAAACATGGTCAGCTTACTCAACTCAATAAAAAATGTTGAAGCTTCTCACTTCTCTTTGAAACCTTTGAGTCAGAAGAACACACCCTGACTTGTCCTCAGAGAGGTCAGTGCACAAAGGGCCAAGGTAAATAATTTGGAGAGAAGACAGATTGTCAAGGAGTCACTTGCAATTGAAGAAAACAAAAGTCTAAGAGACAAATTAGGACAGTAAGCAAAGCACTTAATCATATAAGCCATTTAATCTCATGTTTTGGTTTGCCAATAATATCTTCCATCCCACAGCTGTATCCTCAATTGAAACATTAGCAATAAAAAGAAAAGACCATTAAATAGACATCTCAGCAAAGAAGATATACATGTGGTAAATAAGTAGATGAAAGGATGCTCCACAGTGGATGTTGTTAGGAAAATTCAAATTAGAGCAATGAGACACTACTCCACACCTATTAGAATGACCAGAATCTGGAGCACTGACATCACTAAATGCTGGAAGGACGTGGAGCAACCATTCATTGCTGGTGGGAAATGCAAAATGGTACAGTTATTTTGGAAAGCAGTTTGGTAGTTTTTTACAAAACTAAGCATTTTCTTACCATACAATCCTCCAATCCCACTCCTTGGTATTCAAGCAAAGGAGTTTAAAACATAGCCACACAAAAACCTGTACACAGATGTTTACAGCAGCTTCATTCATAGTTGCCAAAACTTGGAAGCAACCAAGATGACCTTCAGTAGGTGAGTGGATAAATAAACCATGGTGAATAAGTTTGTACCAGGCAATAAAAGAAACAAAACAAAAACAAAAAACAAAAAACTGTAGTACATCCAGGCAATGGAATATCATTCAATACCAAAATGAAATGGGCTGTCGAGACATAAAAAGACATGAAAGAACATTAAATGTATATCCCTAATGGCAAGAAGCCCATCTGAAAAGGCTACATATTGTATGACTCCAACTATTTGACATTCTAGAAAAGGCAAAACTATGGAGACAGTAAAAAGATCAGTTGTTGTGGGGGTTAAGGGGAAGGAGAGATGAATAGGCAATGCACAGAGGACTTTTAGGGCAATGATAGGATATGCCCTATGTATGATATTATAGTGGGAAATTTGTCATTATAAGTTTTTCCAAACCCAATGAATGTGCAACACCAACAGTGAACCATAATGTAAAATATGGACTCTGGGTGATTAAGATGTGTCAGTGTAGGTTCATGAATAGTAACAAATGTGCCACTCTGGTGGGGGCTATTGATAATGGGGGAGGCTGTGCATGTGTGGGGGTGAAAGGCATATGGGAACTCTCTGTACCTTCTGCTCAATTTTGCTGTGAATGTAGAAGTGTTCTAAAAACTAAAGTCTGTTAAAAAAAAAACCATTAACTAAATTCAGAAATTCATAACAATGCATACAAAATTTAGGTGTGTTGCAGAAAATGTAACTGCTCAGAAATTTCATTTGAGGTATCTATAAATATTTTGTAACATTAATGATTTCTGCAATGATGCTATGCTCATTTTGAAACTGAATTAGAGGTGCTTTTTTAAAGCTATGTGTTTAGTGTACTTAAATTCTCTAGAGTTAATGTTTAGTATTCATCTTATTGCAGTAAAAATTGTTCACATTTAGCAAGAGCTTTGAAAAATCTAGGGCTATTCAATCTGCACACAGTTTTTATTTAGCATTGGTGTTGCTGTATTGAAAATGTATGTATGTGGAGTTTTTATTTTTATAGATAATTAATTTATATATGTGGATGTCTTTCCTCATAAGGTTATAGTGGGATGCCACTAATGTTTGGTAAGATTTAAAGTATAAATACTAAAGTACTGTATGGTCTTCTTACTTAAGTAAAAGCCCATTATACTTTTATGAATTAACAGCTACGGTATGTGATATCTAACTATAGATTGATGTGAAATCGTTGGTTCAGTTACCATGAGCACAAATATTAGAAGAAAAAATTGAAATGCTTTGCAAAGTAGTTTATAATGAATTTGAGTTTAAATGTGCTAGTGATTCTTCAAAACTTGAATAGGAATAATTCTCTCTCCCTCACTTTTCATAACAAGAATAAAAATTCCATTATAGCAATGACAACTTATTTCTAATATAAAATTTACACAAGATGTGTGAAGATATTTTACCAAGACAGTAAAAGATTTAAGTAAATATATAGTGACCATATATCTAGGATTAGAAGACTCAAAATTGAAAAGACATCAATTCTCTACAAAATAATATGTAAATATAATATAATTCCATATAAAAGCCTAAGACACTTTTGGAATAGAGAAGCCTTGAAAAAAATTCCTAGTTTGCTTAAAAGAATAAACATGAAAATTGAATATCCAGAAATTTTCTGAAAAAGAATACAGAGGAGATGAAACTTATTCTACCATATTTTAAACATATTTAAAGTTACAAAAATTAAGGCTAGACAAAAGAATCAGAATAGACCTACAAATCACTGAAACAGAATAAATAAGTGGCTAATATGACAAAGGAAGACCTTCAAACGAGTGGGGAAATGGTAAGTATTGTTGCGAAAGTGGGAGAAAAATCTGCTTAAAGAAGAAGTGAGGGATGCATGCGTGGCCCGGCGGCTAATCGTCTGCCTTCAACTCAGGGCCGGATCCTGGAGACCAGGGATGGAGTCCCACATCAGGCTTCCTGCATGGAGCCTGCTTCTCCCTCTGCCTGTGTCTCTGTCTCTCTCTGTGTGTCTCTCGTGAATAAATAAATAAAATCTTTAAAAAGAAGAAGAAAAGAAAATTTTATCCCTAAATCATATCTTCAGAATAAAATCCAGATAAACTAAAGATATAAATATTAAAATGTAATTATACACAAAAAAAGAAGGAAATCCAGGTGGGTATTTGCACAATCAGTGTGGGAAAGAATTTTCTAAACACGACATAACAAGGAAAAAGTCAACAAATCTGACTGCATAAAGCTATTTAACACTGAACTGCAAAAAGGCTGCAAAGTTAAATAACAGACTTGAAGGGAAATTGTAACATATGAAGCAAAAAAAAAAAATACCGTAAATATGAGATACTATTGTTCACATCTATTAGGATCCTGGCAAAAAACGGAACACACTCAAGCAGAGTGATTAGGAGACTTAACATCAGGGGGCTTCTTACAAAAGCATGGACAGTGTCAGGGGAAACCAATCAGGGATGGTGAAGCACCCAGGGCTGACAATAGCCCAGACCCTTTCTAGGTCAGAAAGAGTAAGGAAGGAGCCGTTCCTGGCACACAAAATGAGTGGAGACCACCAGACTGGAGCTGTGAGGTTTGGTAAGGAAACAGCCCATCCGCCATCAACCTGACAGAGAGGAAGCAAAAGAACAAATGCCTTGACCTTGCTGTGCTCCCGCCTGCCCACCTCCTGCCCATGGCTTCACTGGCTGACCCAGAGGGAACCAGAGGGCACGGGGCCCACTGATGCTCCAAAGAGCCGAGTGGAAAAGGATAGAGAATGAATCTGGAGGTGGAAATGGAAAGCTTGCCATTGGAAAATATTTTTAAATTATTTAATACTGGTGCTGTAGAGAGTATGGAGAACTGGGGTTCAAATATATGTTTGTTGGGACACCTGGATGGCTCAGCAGTTGAGTGTCTGCCTTTGGCTCAGGGCGTGATCCCAGAATGCCGGGATCGAGTCCCACCACGGGCTCCCTGCATGGAGCCTGCTTCTCCCTCTGCCTGTGTCTCTGCCTCTCTCTCTCTGTGTCTCTCATGAGTAAATAAATAAAATCTAAAAAAACACACACACAGGGCAGCCCCGGTGGCCCAGCGGTTTAGCGCCGCCTGCAGCCCGGGGTGTGATCCCGGAGACCCGGGATCGAGTCCCACGTCGGGTTCCCTGCATGGAGCCTGCTTCTCCCACTGCCTGTGTCTCTGCCTCTCTCTCTCTCTCTCTGTCTCTATGAATAAATAAATAAAATGTTTAAAAACACACACACGCACATATACACACAAATATATGTTTGTTGTTGTGTAATATATGTTTATTGTTGTTTCTGGTGGTCAAGTTGACAATATGAAATGTTTATATCCTGTAACCCAGATATTCTGCTTCAAAGGATCTATCCTTCAGAAAGAATCAAAGAGCCAGTGTGTGTATGTGTCTGTGTGTGTATACACACACACATATATGAAGTCATCATAGCATTATCACAATTAAGATTTTATAGCAACTTTAATTCTATCAATAGGAAATTGGTTAAACATATTACTCTATTCAAAAGATGGAATATATGCATATATTAAAATTGATTATTTAGTCTTATATTTCTTTTTAATTCTTTATTTCAGCTTTATTGATGTATAAAGTATATTGACAAATAACTGGCTTTTATTTTTTGGCTTATATTCTTTAATAAGGGAATATGATCATAAAAAACCATTAAGTTATGCAATTATTACAATAAATAGTGAGCATGTATATATAAACTAAGAGGAAAATGGTGATATTATAAGTGATTTTTATTTATTCTTTTTATTTCTGGTTATGTGTGTTTTCCAATGTTTCAAACAATAAACTTTATATTGTAGTTGGGTTTTTACTTTAAGAAAAAAAGGAGAAATCTGAATGTAAAATTAACTCTAAAATTAGATATTTGGGGCACTTTTCAACTTGGTTTCTTACTGGTTTCAAAAGAACAATGTATGTCCTTTATTAACAACAACAAAAAATAAGATAGAGCAGTGCATCAGGGTAAGTGAAGGCCTCTGTAATAAAAAGCTTAGGGAATGGAGGACTATAAATATTTATGAGAGAATTGTATTTTGGTGAGAGAAGGAGATGTTTTTAATGATACAAAAAGGTATATTATGGAGTTGTTTCAGCCACAAAAGTGACAGTATCACTAGTCATCAAGCTCATCTTTTTCTCTAGCTTCTAAAATACAGTGTCAACTTCACAGTCCATTATAAATTGCAGCCCTAATTTTACATTAATTCCAAAAAATAAGACTACCAAAATTTAACTGTCAAGCAGCATATTACACACAGTATTATTTATGTCTAATAGATAAACCAAAGTTTTTCTTTTAATCCTTCAATTTCAATTAGATTAACTAGTGGTTCTGAGGTATTAGGGAAAGGCAATTTATTCATAATCAGAAAATTAGTTTATGAAAAAATTATGTCCTATTCTGAGAGCTGCATTAAAATTTTTTCTGACTTCAATTTAAAAATGACAGATTGACCAAAGACATTTCTCTCTGTTCCTCCTAAGAATTCATTAATGAGAGTGATGGAATAATATACACCTACTATAAACAGGAGGGAATCTGCTGGCAGATTTCAAGAAAATGCTGAAAGATGAAAAGGATGGGGAGTTGGGGAAAAGGCATAGCATAATGTATACATAGAGGCAGATATGGAAATAAGCACACAGCACACAAAGTTAGCTGACTTCTCCACAGAACCCCAGAGGGACTTCGAACTGGAAACTAATCTACACCACAAAGTAAGAACAAGGGGTCAAACTAAAGACAGGATGATGAATTGGAAGTGAGTTTGATAGCTGTTTCCCAAAAGGCCCTCCAATGACCCTTACCTCTTGATATGCAATTGCTTCGTCCCCTCCCATATTAAATTAAATAATGAATGGCTTTATAAGACTAATAGAATACAGCAAAAGTGACAAGGAATTATTTTGGAAGGTAAGTCTTCAAAGGCTTTCCAGCTTCCACATTGTTCTCTCAAACTGCTCACTCTGGAGAAGCCAGCTGCCATGCTGGGAGGACAATCCTTGGAGAGGTCCATGTTGAGATGCAAGCACTGGCACCAATTCTCCAAACACCTGAATGAGTCACCTTGGAAATGGGTCTTCTAGTTCCAGTCAAGCCTTCAGATGACTGAAGTCCCAATTTATGAGCAATCCCAAATCCAAACCACCAATCAGAATGATCAGCCACTTTCTGAGCTACAGAAATCTTCAGGGTTAAAAAACTATTATTGTTGTTTGAAACCACCATGCTTGGGAGAAATTTGTTATACAGGTGTAATAGCTGGAACAGTCAACATATGGATGAGTCAAGCACCACACAACTTCACACAGAATGTTTCACACGGGGATCAGCTTTTTCCCTTAAACAAGATAATCTCCATATTCTCATATTTGGGATACCCTGAGTCCCAAAGCAGGTTTGCTCCTTGCTTAATCACTCCACAGCCAAAGGTACTGATCAACAAGCCTCAACCTGGCAAGAGAACTTCCAATCAACTTTTAGAAGCTATTTTAAAGTATAAATCAAGGATCACCAGACATTAGTAAAAAGTCTTCCATGTAAAAGAGAAAGGCCAGCATGAACAAAGAGAGGTTCACTAAAAAACAAAACAAAACAAAAAACAAAACTGGAAGAACAGTGCTAGAAATAAAAGAGAGCTTCAAAACTTTGTAAGTGGTAGCATTGGAGAAAATTAACAAAATATTGAATTTATTTTTAAAAATACAAGATGATATAAATAAGTAAAGTTCTCTAAAATTTAAATATGATTGCCAAGAATAAAAACTCAGTAGAAGAATTTGAAAATAGAACTGAGGAAGCTCCCTAAAGAGTAGGATTCAAAGATGAAAAATATCAGAGAAAACAAGTCAACATAGAGGATCAGTCCAAGAGTCCACTGAGGATCAGATCAGTTGAATAGTTAGGATTTGTTTTTTCATAGAGAATGGATATCAGGGAAATTTGTCAAAGAAATGAATCAGGAAATTTCTCTAGAGTTGATAAATTGAAAGGATGTACTGACCAAAATTGTAAAGGAAAAGAGAAAAAGACCTACATCAAGACACATTATGAATGTAGAACACTCACTACAATTTTTTTAAGATCTTTATTTATTTATTCATGAGATACACAGTGAGAGAGAGAGAGAATGAGAAAGAGGCAGAGACACAGGCCAAGGAAGGAGCAGGCTCCCCACAAGGAGCCTGATATGGGACTCAGTCCCAGATCCTGGGATCATGCCCTGGGCCAAAGGCAGACACTCAACCACTGAGCCACTCAGGCATCCCTTGCTACAAATTTAAGAACCAAAAAGCTTCCAGAGAGAGGAAGGGAGAAAAAGAGGGAGGAAGGGAGGGAAGGAGAAAACTAGACAGGACACAAAGCAATAGTAATATGAGACTATAGAATACAGACTGAATTGAATTTTCTCAAGAGCAGCAGTGCTAGATAGTAGACACAATGGAGGAGTGACTGGACAATAAGAGACAGCACAGTGTGGTGGTTATGAGCCTGGACCCTAGTGTCAGATTGCTTGAGTTTGAATTCCTTGTGTGTCCACTTACTAGCTGCCCAACCTTATTGGCTAGAGGCAGTCAGATCCACAATAAACAAAACAGAAAAAAGAATAGGGACTTCTGGGTTGGGTTAGACAATCCAGTTAATGGGAATAAGTCCTGACTTAGTGCTAGGCAACAGCACAAGTGACAGACACCAGGATAAAGAACTAGGTCCTCAATCCACAGCTGATGTAGAGGGCTGACCTCAAGGAAAAGGAACCCAAAGCCTATTTTGTGGGACAGTGACCAAGAGGATTCAAGACATTGGGAGATCTTTAGTCCCCTTCCCACGAGAAAACTAGCAGAGAAATCAGACAACATAGATGGGACAGAACTAGTTTGGCAGAGTGATTCCATGGGGTGAGAGTTAGATTTACAAAGCTGAATCACCACAAGACCCAGACACTGGGGCACCAGACAAAGACCGCATCTACGCCTTGCTTCTTGGAAGGAAAGGCAGGATTGTTACTTCCAGCACAAGGTCAACTTATCCAGGAAGGTCCATAAATAAGCCTTGATGTATTTATTAAACCATAATGAATGTCTCCACCTTAAACTATGAGTGCTCTGGGAATAGAGATTACATCTCATTCCTCTTTATTCCCTGTACTAAGTACTTAGTCAGTACTCAATAAATAAAGGAGAGAATTATGCATGATTCTATGCACGAAAGGTGCTTTTTAGGGGCCACTGAATCCAAAACTACAGGCTTAGAACAGATATCCAGACTCAGAATTAATTTCTTACCCAACTGTAGCCTCTCCTTAAAGGCTATTGACCCTGCCATCCTTGTTTCTGTCCTTGAAATGTGTATACTCCCTCTAGTCATCTCCAGACCACACTCTGAAGCCAGCAGTACCCTAAAAGATGCCTGTCTCCTGGCAAGGGCATAAATGGGTAATCATCCACTCTGATCCAGCTAATCAGGATGGCTAAGCCCACCCAAAGTTCCCCTACCTCCTTTCCTCAGGCATGAGGATCTGTTCTACTTGAGGAGAATCTCCTCAAACTCCAACTTTCTTGATTTTTCCCTGACTGACTGTCCTCTCGGACATCCTTGTCTTTTCCACTTTTAGGGACAAAACTTACCACCCAGTAACTACAGGGAAAAGCTTGCTCAGTCATATACAGACAAGGAAACTAAGTCTCAGACAATGAATAACTTATCCCTAGTCATGGAGTTAACAGATGTTGAGGATAACATTAAAATGATGCTATTTCAGACTTAACAGTTTGTGCACTCCATCGAAACCCTGAAACTCTTTAATCTTCCACAAGCAGGTTCCCTGACCTACTCAGCAGCCCTACCTTATATCCAGGATTGTACCCCTGACCTCCATTTGCCCTTTCCTTCCGGAGGGAGGAAACATTCTGTCAGAATTTTCATGCCCTATAAATCCTGGACTACACTTTGTTTCATAAAGGTCACATCCAAATGCAGGTCTTAGAACAGTTGAGTTTTTTTTTTTTTTAATTTTTTTCAATTTTTAATTTTTATTTATTTATGATAGTCACAGAGAGAGAGAGAAGGAGAGACATAGGCAGAGGGAGAAGCAGGCTCCATGCACCAGGAGCCCGATGTGGGATTCGATCCCGGGTCTCCAGGATCGCGCCGTGGGCCAAAGGCAGGCGCCAAACCGCTGCGCCACCCAGGGATCCCTTCAGTTGAGTTTTTGCATCTATCCTGAAACTATGGCCTCTAGCTTCAAAGGAAAAAAGCAAAATATCATAAATTTGGAATAAATTTAAGAGGCAAGCCTGTCTGAAATAGGGAGAAGTAGTGTAATGATGTACAATTTTCTTTTTTTTTCAGATTTTATTTATTTATTCATGAGAGACACACACACACAGAGAGAGAGAGAGAGAGAGAGGCAGAGACACCGGCAGAGGGAGAAGCAGGCTCCATGCAGGAGCCCGATGTGGGACTCGATCCCGGGACTCTAGAACCACGCCCTGGGCCGAAGGCAGGCACTAAACCACTGAGCCATCCAGGAATCCCCAATTTTCAGGGAAATGAGGCTTTGCCATGGCCATGTTCATGTACTAACTGGAGCTGGACATACTGCTCATACTTGGAAGAAGACCATAATTGAATGAATAGTTAAGAATTATTTGAACTGGCAAATTAGGGCATCAGTCCAAGCAGCTACAAGACCCAGTTTACAGTGCCATTTCACTTTGTCCAGGTAAGTACAATTACTGAAGTTCTTTATTCTCCAGAGTGGATAAATAATTGTTCCTGTACACTATTCCTTACTTAGCAATATCCTTTCTTTCTTGACAAAGAGAAATCGTGGTTAAAACCCTTCCCGAATTATCACAAATTTTAAACTAATAATGCCAAGAGTAAAGAAATTTTAATGCAATACCTGAATTATCTGTAGATTTTAAAAATAAAGTTAATGTAAAATAATATAAATCTTAGAAACTATAATAATAAAGTTATCTTGATTTATAAGTGGTACTTTCCACCACCACGGGACATTAACAACCATATATTTGTTAAAAATTAAAAATACCGGGGTGCCTGCGTGGCTCAATGGTTTAGCGCCTGCCTTTGGCTCAAGGCATGATCCTGGAGTCCCGGGATCCAGTCCCACATCGGGTTCCCTGCATGGAGCTTGCTTCTCCTTCTGCCTGTGTCTCTGCCTCTTTCTCTCTGTGTATCTCTCAGGAATAAATAAATAAAATCTTTTTTTAAAAAAATTTTTAAAGTTAAGAATACCCCAAAATGTTAGTGCTCATTTATTTCTATTCTTCTCAATTAGTATGTGATTTAGAATTTAAAATTATTTTGATCATCTTTCCTAAAGAAGCTGTAATTTTTTCCTGTATTTTATTTTCTAAAGAGGTTATTCTCAATGTTACTTGAGTTCTAATATCTCATTGTTGATCATTTGATTTGTTATCAGTGTCCCTTTTAAAAGTGTTTGATAGCCATAATACTGGTCATGGCCAAGAACTGTAAAATTTATAGCCCAAATGGGAGCATTTCCAAGATCAAAAGGGGCACTATTAATAAATACACCAGGCATAAACTATCTCTGTCCTAGGTAAACCAAGAAGTATGATCATCCCAGCCTAGTGATTCCCACCCTGGAAATGTACCCTGTAGTAGACGTTTTCAAAGGATAAAGCTACATCACAAAGATTGTCTTTGCTATAGAATATATACTAGTGAAAAATGAGAAGCAACC
Organism: Canis lupus baileyi; assembly: GCF_048164855.1. Lineage (NCBI taxonomy): Eukaryota > Metazoa > Chordata > Mammalia > Carnivora > Canidae > Canis > Canis lupus. Next base: position 150,485 of record NW_027326430.1, on the reverse strand, counting down.
TAAATGGGAAAAATTAAGCTAAGGTATAAGAATGTTAGTTTAATTATAGATAAGATTATTTAAATATTATATACTCATTAAAACTAATCACCAGGAAAATGGTGAAATGGCACAATGTCATGAAAAAATACTTATGAAAAAAAAATACTTATGATATAATTTTGTAAAAAAAAAAAAAAAAAGAACAGAACTTCAAATCATCACTGGACTCCAAACTATGTAAAATTATATGCAGATATATATATCTGGAGAAAGAGAGAGAGAGAGAAAGACATGATGAGCTACATAATTTGTAGGGCCTTTCTTAATGTGAGAATCCTCCACCACTGCAAATCACACACTCTTGAAGCCTGGAGACAGACTAAGCTAGAAAAAAAATGAAAACAAGTAAGTTATTTGTAGGGATCATAGGATTTGTTTATTTTATATTCATTATTGCTATTGTAATATCATTTTTTATACATTAAATTAAAATGTTTAAAAATTGGTAACATATCTTTAGGTCAACATATAGTGAAATAAACTTTTGTTTTCATAATGTGACTGCTTTCTGACACCCTAAAAATAAACATATTCAATGGCTCTAGTTCTTTTTTTTTTTTTTTTTAATGGCTCTAGTTCTTAATTCTGCATAAGCACCAGCATTACATGTTCCGGCAGCTTTATACATTCCAAATGTCTACTCTTCACTCAGAGATATTGATATAGCAGGTCTGAAACAGTCAAAACCTAGCTATATAGAACTCTGGGCTGGCTTTTCTAACAGAAGTATTTCAAGTGTTGGTTTTGGCCTTTGGGATCTATTCTCTTTCAAAAATAACAAATTTTTCATAACTTAATCATGACTACAAGTCATGTGGGGAAAGGAGTATTGGTTTGTGGTTTTTACTTTTATGTTCTGTTTTTGGTTTGTTTTGCCTGTTTTTATTCACTAAACCTGGATATTCTCACCCATGGGCTAGCTTTCAAAATAATAAACATACAAGCTACATAATTCTTTGGTTAAATAATATATTTATAAGAAGACTAAGAAGAGATGTTAGATACAAAAAATCTGCTTAGAGAATTGTTGAGATTTTTCTCTATAATGTCTTCACGAAAGGCTCTAGTATAGCTTTATGTGGGGGTTATTGGGACAAACTATAAATCTTATGAATTAGAAAGTATTCCAGACAACAGGTAATCAACCAAAGATACATGGAACAAATCTTCATCCAGGTAAATGGTACATCCACCATATAATCCTCAGCACAAGGCATTATCTCCTAGCAATGTCTCTCATGGATAGTGGCAGGATCAGAATTAGGGCAAGGTAGCAGAGGTGGGGTATGAAATTTAAGGAGGAATCACTCCTTAAAAGAATAAAAAAAAAAAGAACAGAACTTCAAATCATCACTGGACTCCAAACTATGTAAAATTATATGCAGATATATATATCTATATATACCCAAAAGCAGGTGCCTCCTTAAATTTCATGCGTTAGGTATCTGCTTGCAAAACTCTGGGCACAAGAGTAGAGATTTATAACACATGTGTTGTATGTCTGTCTTCTTGACTCTAGAACCAAATAACAATTTTTCCTCCAATAGAATTTTAGAGAAAGTTTAGAGAAAGTTCTCAATCATCAGTAAGTAATTATTCAAATTGAATGTTATCTTCAGAAAATCTGGCTTTCGAGTATCCATTAACAATAAGTCAGATTATGCCTAATTAAATCCTCTGATGACATAAATAGAATCTCTGTACAATTTACTCTGTACCTTTAAGACCTAAAATGACCTTTAGAGAAAATGTGACCCAGAGTTTTCCCATTCTAGAGAAGATAAGAATCAGTAACCCCCTGCAGACAAGCTAGCTCCACCTTAGTAGGCTGATTTTCATTAACCTGAGAAGTAAAAAAGAATGATGAAAAAATAATCCTTATGGGGGGAAAGAAAGATGGGCTTATTATTGTTCACTTCTGGCTGTCCACATCTCAGCTCAAGGCACTAATGTTTTCAACCCATGGCCCACGAAGTTAGGTACTCCGTCTGTTGCTACTCAGAATTTGTGGAGCAAACTGTGCCACAGCAGCAACAGCATCACCTAAAAACTTCTTGGAAATGCAGCGTCTCAGGTCACATCCCAGACCTGCTGCATAAATACCTGACATTTCAGCCCAGGTGGCTCAGCAGTTTAGCACCACTTCAGCCCAGGGCCTGATCCTGGAGACCCAGGATCAAGTCCCATGTCGGGCTCCCTGCTGGGAGCCTGCTTCTCCCTCTGCCTGTGTCTCTGCCTCTTTCTGTGTGTTTCATGAATAAATAAATAAAATCTTAAAAAAAAAAAAAAAGAATTCAGCTACTGTGCAGATCAAGGGAAAAGTTGACTTTGTTTTGATCTGAATTTTGCTAAAAATTGTTCATGAATTTCCAAAGATTTACATGAATAATGGCAACACTATTCCTGGCAATTCAATCGCTAATTCAACACACCTCTGTCAGATTATGTGTGTAGCTTTCTCTTTACCCGTGCAACAGTCTTCATTATGTCTTCTTGGACCAAAATGCATTCCATGTACCAACAGCATTGACATCACCAGAAAGCTTGTAAGAAATATGGAATCTCAGAATCCACCCAGCACATAATGAACTGGAATCTGCTTTTTAACAAGATCCCAAGAGATTTATACGCAAAGTCAAGTTTGGGAAGTGCTGTTCTAGTGTATTTGGGGAAGCACAGTTCCAATGTGGTTGTGCACAAGCATTATGTATTAAATAAATATTATTAGTTAACTTTTTTATTTCTTTTCTATTTTATAATTAGAGCACGCAGGTTTTTTTTTTAATTAAGCTTATACAAAAACCTGAAATAGATCCATAAATACAGAGAACAAAAAGATGGTTGCCAACAGGAAGAGTGGTGGCTAGATAGACAAAATGAGTGAAGGGGAGTAGGAGGTACAGACTTCCAATTATGAAATGAGTAAGTCACTGGGATGAGAGGTACGGCATATTATGATATCACCATTGACTGAAATGCCTGTTGCCACCAACCTCTAACCAAATGGATCCCTTTGGATAACCACATCAAACCAAATCAAGGCCAAATCCCAGGGTTCTTTGGGATAGAAACTTTTCCCTAGCAGGCCATCTTTTTTCTCTGATAATCAGAACTGTTGACAAATTAACCCCACCCTGCTATAAAATTTTCCATTACTAATGTAAGTTTTTCAAATTCTAATATGTTCTGCAAGTGATCCCACCAGAGTTATAAAGAAGGTATAGATACGATCTAGTGGCATTCAGTCTTGAGGATTCTATATGAAATTTTCTGAGATTCCAGAATGTTGCATGCTCCCATATCCAGCTGCATTTTAAAAATACATTTCCAAAGCAAAAGTAAATAATTTGGCAGGATGAGAGGGGTTAGTGCTCACACTTGTATTATATGTTGTCTTTCCTTTTTATGACACAAATACTCAAAATAATTGTTCATTTCAATTAAATGATGTGATCTTTGTATGAATTATGGCACTGTAAAGAGAATTAGGAACTGAATCATCCAAGTTTCAGCTTCACAAATTATCTAGGAAATCTAATCATTTTTCAAATATAGGTTTCTCCCACTACCCAAAAATAGAGCATTCCTGTAAAATCTGTCATAAGCCAAAATGGTGTAAAGTGAAGAGTATCCCCTGCTTTCTGAAAGTTCATGTTAGACCACTTTGCTTTTAGGTAAGACTTAACATTAGTAGCTGTTTTCTGTAACTGAAAGGAAATCCAAAGATGATTTTTGCTTTACAAAAACAAACCTGTTACCATACTAGTGTAAGTCTTCTGTAAAAGTGAAGTAGCACAAATTTTGAGAAAGCAGAGGATACATGTTTAGTAATATCTTACGTGTGTATATGAAGCATGCTAGAATTACCACTTGAAAAAAACTTTTTGAGGTTAAGGTATGAATATATTTGTAATATAATAATTACTGTACCTTTTGATGCAGTTCCGAGCAATGAAAACAGAAGTATCCACTTTACCAGTAATATTCCTGGGTAGGGGTTCAGTATAAATCATTTGTACTGATAATATTATGCAAATTTTTCTTCATTATGTACTTGAAATATTTTTTCCCACCATTCTACCCTGAATCATCATCTTCAATCTTGTAGCATAGCTAATAGCATGATTTACTCCATTGCATAGTCTGTAGACCCTTACTTAAGATAGTTCAGAGAGGAAGCAGAAAAGAACACTTTTAAAAGTCAGAAAACTAGGCTTAACTATTGTTTTGCCAGTTATCAGGACTGTGATTTCAGGCAATATATCAAACTCCACGAATCACAGTTTCCACATCTACAAAAGAAGATAGAGAACCAAATGGTCTATAACTTTCTTTCCAGCTTTAATGTGTTGTGATTATATCCAAAGAACAAACATGTAAATGTATTCTTTAAACTCTACAGCAATTTTCTAACATTTCTGAATTCATTCTTGATATTAAGTCACTTGGTGCTCTTTCACAGGGTTTTAACTGACAATACTTGGTTATATATGTTCATGAAAAGAAACAATATCATTCTTGATACAAAAATCAGGTATAATTCACTTATGAAAGTAGTATTTTAACTCTTTTACCCCTCCTAAGTAAATGGAGTTGAAAAAGACGATCAAAAGAAGATGTGAGTCACAAACTCCAGGGCAAAGGAGGGATGCAGATAGCAAGGCATTGAAATCTGGGGGGGCTGGGGAGGCAGGGAACAGTTCATATATATGCAAATAACAACCCTAGTGACTTAAATTTGATCAGTTTGAAGGAATGATTTATGCAGGTTAAAATCTAACTTTTTCATAAAAGCTCTCTCATATTTTTGCTATAATGTAAAACAGATTGTAGGTGTTTACTAAACAGTCTTCACAACTCAGCAAAATCTGCCAAAATGTATAATGCGTATGACCTTTGATTCAACAGCTCTATTTCTTAAACTCTGTTCAACAGAAATATTGGCACACGTAAAGAGAGGTACGTGTACAAGGGTGTTCACTGCAGGACTGCTTGTCCAGCAGAAAAATGGGAGACAACCTACATAAATGACCCACAGCAAGGCAGCAGTCATGTACACTGCACATGCATTGCATCCTGAAATAATTTCAGACTTACAGAAAAGTTATAAAAACAGTAGAATGAATTCCCCAAATGTCAACATTTTATCACAATTGTTTTATCCTCCCTCCCTCCTCCTCACGCCCCCTCCTCCTACACACACACACACACACACACACACACACACACACACTGGTTGTTTACAGCAAAATTTAAAAATCCTAATTCTTTTCGGTTCAAGGCCAGGTATTGCATTTACTTGTCAGGTATTTTGAGTCTCCTTTAATCTGGAATAGTTCTTTGGTCTTCCTTTATCTTTCACAACTTTGACATATTTAAAAAGAATAAGCCAGCTCTTTTGTAGAATATCCTCAATCTGAGTATGACTGATGTATCCATGTGATTAGATTATGTGACCATTTTTTCATTTTAATAAATATATTTTTAATGAAATGGTAGACCTCAGAACATTCTGTTAATGAAAAGGGGACCATGTTGTCATGGTCACAACAGGAAACAGATGGTCCACTCAAAAGATTTAACTAAAAAAATTTTTTTTAAATATTTTATTTATATATTCATGAGAGACACAGAGAGAGAGGCAGAGACACAGGCAGAGGGAGAAGCAGGCTCCATGCAGGGAGTCCAGTGTGGGACTTGATCCCAGAACCCAGGGATCATGACCTGAGCCTAAGGCAGATGCTCAACTGCTGAGCCACTCAGTCTTTCCTTAACTAATTTTTTTTTTTTAATGAAGGGGCTCTTTTCAGAGGTGTTGACAGGGTTCAAGGAACAAGAAAGGGTTAAGGGAAGCAGCACAGGATGGTAATACACTCTGGTATGAGCAAAAGTGGGAAACTTTACCAGCCTTGAGCCAAAGGAGCAAGAGGGCTAAGAAAGAATGGCATCTAGGCAGGCACTTCAGCCACAGAGAAATGTGTTGGGAGAGAGGGCCAAGGTTATAAATATTACAACTTCCTTCTTTACCAGTCTCCAATCTCTTACCAGTGTTTCTTTTAGCCAAAACCAACCAGAAGTAAGAGGACAAGGGAGCCAAAGTAATGTAATCAATAGAAGTTGGTTTTCAGGGCACCTGGGTGGCTCAGTTGGTTAAGTGTTCAGCACAGGTTGTGATTTCAGGGTCCTGGGTTGGAGCCCCGGGTCAGACTCTCTGCTCAGCAGGGAGCCTGCTTTTCCCTCTCCCTCTGCCCCTCCCCCCAGCTTGTTCTCTCTCTCTCTCTCTCTCTCTCTCTCTCTCTCAAATAAATAAATCTTAAAAAAAAAAAAAAAAGTCAGCTTTCCAGGGCATACTGCAGGACAGCTAAAGGTGGAGAACAGATTGTGGGCCGAGGGACAAATACAGAACCAACACAGGGAGCAAGGTCTTAGTATATATATAAGGATATGAAACAAGATGTCAACTTGGATTTTTCTCACAGTGCAAAATTGCGCCTAAGGGTCAGGGCTGAAAATAGAAGGCACTAAGCACTTCATGTTTTATGTGCCCAGAGCAGCCAAAACTGGGGTCACCCTCCCTCCCACAGACCTTACAGGGAGAAACAAAAATGTACAACAAGTCCTACCACCACCCACCACCACCACATGACCCTCTTCCAGTCTACATAAAAAGAGAACTGAGAGGGGATAAGGTCACCAGGCTTAGAATAGCAGTTCATGAAAAGAGCATATTCCCTCACCTCCCATTGAGAGAGAGAGAGAGAGAGAGAGAGAGAGAGAGAGAGAGAGAGAGAGAGAGAGAGAACATTGCTTCCCCTTCTCCACAACAAGGTAGACAATTTCTAGTAAGGCTCCAGGAGAATTACTTGTAAAGATTGAGGGTGACTGCAAGGAGAAAAGTTTGGCATTTCATTCCTTATCTGCCTATCTGGCTGGCCAGCAGACCTAATGATCTGCTCCGTGCTCCCAGCATAAAAGAGAACTGGAGAGAGATGGCAAGTGGCCAGGGGCAGAGAGCACCAGGTAGAAAGAAAATCAGAACTGCTCCCATCCCCATCAAGTTCTTGATTTCTGATAGAGATGGAAGAGGGGATCCCACATGTGTCTGTCAGCCTTAGAGATAGTTTTGGCAAGCAGTTGAGACTGGAAGAACTCTTCTTAGAACCGCCATAGTTGAGTATTGCATGGGGACAGAGATGTGCCCTATTAAAGAATGAGAAAGGATGCCATCCTTGGCTGGAAGAGATATCCAAATAGGACAAAGGACTACTGACACCCACCAATGCTGAATGGAAGCAAGCCTCTCTTGCAAGGAGCATATTGATACTTAATGCCTTCATTGAGCTCATAAAGACTAGAATAGCAGATACAGCCAACTAAGAAAAGGCCACAGGCAATTTCCCTATCCCCATCCCCACACACCTACAGCTGGAGCCCATATAGATCTGGCCTTCACCGGGGTTCCGGTGAGGAAATTCTCTCTGAATTGCATTTAAGACTAAAGTCTTTAAAAAATATAGAATCATCAATATTGAAATCATTCTACTAACTGAAAGTAACAGGAAAGGTATGAAAAAGGACTGAAATTTCTTTAAGGAGCCTGTATACCACCCAACAGGAAAGAGAAGTTTAAAATAATCACACTTGGGTGAAAGTCATTTTTTAAAAATTAAATCATTTTATATATGTTCAATGATTTCGTGCTCCTCTACAATTATCTTCATATTTAAAAAGTCATATGCATATGTGCAAATAAAAAAAATTGGGCCACACATCAAATTGTTAATGGCAATTACATACATGAAAGAAAGTGAGATCATGGAAAGTGTGAGGAGTGAAGATAATTTATCCTGTCTACCTTCTTTGGTGTTTGAAACTTATAATAAGCATGTATTATATATGGAATTATTACAAGGGGGTAGAAAAGCTTTCTTACATGTTCCCTATGAGGCATTGTCAACTTCTCAAGTGTTAGTAATATATTGTGAGGGTCACAGGGGTCGACACATGCAAAGACTTTATCATAAGGCCTAGCACACGAGATATTCAGTTTCCTCTTCTCGGCCCTCCCACCACACCCTTATCATTAGCAAGTTACACTAAGTGTGATAGCTCAAACGTCATTTTATGTTTAAAAGGAAAATGCTATACCTACTGCAGATACAATTATTAACTTATGCTTCATTTTCTTTTTAAAAAACTAGTATTAAATGTGTCCTTTCTAAGTGAGTTTAGCTTTTTTTTCAGTTTTCAATAGCTTTATATTTAATTCTTCTCAGGTTCCTTTTGCAGTCCTTAAAAATGTGCTTCCACTTACCATGAACACAGTTGTGACTCAACTTACTCACTTTCATCCTATATCCAGGTCCACCTCTCCTTCAGAGGTGCCTCTCAGAAAAACACAAGTGTGGCACTCGGGTGGTTCAGTCAGTTAAGCATCCGACTCTTAACTCAGGTTTCGGCTCAGATTATGATCTCAGGGTCCTGGGATAGAGTCCCATGTCAGACTCCAAGCTCAGTGGGGTATCTGCTTTGAGATTCTCTCTCTCCCTCTGCCATTCCCCTTGTTCATTCTCTCTCTCTCGCTCTCGCTCTCAAATAAATAACTCTTTATTTAAAAAAAGAAAAGAAAAGCTCCTGTGTAACCCTCAAGGTAAGAACGCACCAGAAATCCTAAGCAATGTCTCCCTGTACTACTTTCTCCTATTACCTGTTTGGCTTCCACCTGGTCCTGTCCCTGGCTCTTATCTGGATATCACATCTAGAACTTGCCCGGCTGAGCTGGCAATGTCAATGACAACCCCTAGCTTACCATCGTTTGTTCAGTCTACAAACATTTACAAGGGCTTACTATGTAACAGAGCTATATCTGGGGTTGGAGGATAACAGTGAATAAAATACAGCCCTGCTGGCCACACACCAAAGCCACAACCTTCCCGCTGTTTACCATTCCCAGGTCAGCCAAGTCTTCTATTTCAAGCCTAGCGTGAATATCATCCCTGTAATTCTTTATAATTTCAAAAGTGACTATTATGATGATGTTTGCTGTTAATATTATACTTTAAGTTGATTGACAAAAAAAAAAAATCTAAGCTATAGTTCATTTTCTTTCACATTTTCTGTCTGTGATAACCTACCTCTCTGGGTTATAAAATGTTAACAGAGTAACCTTAATTTTATGCGCAGTGAAAGCTGTTAATAGTGTAATTTTTAAAAGATGTTTATTTAATGTAACAAAACCAGACTGAACAAGACTGTGGTAAGGGCTTAAGTCTACTTTGCAGGTGAACTTCTCCAGGGTAGATAAAGATCCTCATGGGCTGTGAATGCAACACAAGCTTTACCTTTCTATTACTGTACTACTTGTAACTCTAACCTCCCTGGAAGACTGCAAAACAGGTTAGGGACTATAGTTTGGAATTCTTGATTTACTGAGATTGTCCCAATGCTCTGCTTGTTTGTGGTTTTGAATGAAAACTAATTTAGCAATTCAGTTACACGTCATCTTTAATCAACTTTTCATTAATTCTTCTCAAAATGAAGCTTTTGATAGAATTGGTTCTCTACTTTCAGTTTCTTGTATTTGAGAAAAAAAAAGAAAAAAATTTCAATGAAAACATAATTTAGAGGCTAGAAAATAAGGGAAATTAATAAACCTGCAGCATGTGAAACTCATCTCTCAACCTGGCTGTCAGGATCAACTCAAACACTGAGTCTGCCAGGAGAATATTGTAGGTTGTCTTTAGAATCGTGTTGGAATAAATTCAACACTCGAAATCAATATTTCAAAATCTTGAATAGTAGGTTTCCTGGTGTTTTTTTTTAAGAGAAATTAACCACCAAAGATAAAAAGAACATAGTCTGCTATCATGTTGACTTACACTAAAACTGAAAAGCCTATGCTTAGGTAGGATGTTATGGCAAGTGAATTTGATTTGTTGTCTTAAAACCACTGCTTCTTTTGAATCTTCAAAACCTGTTCCCTCCATTCCCTGCTCAGCTTGAAGCTGACTCCTTATCCCCCCTCTTCTCCCTCCCAATCAAGTCACATTCCTTTTAAGTATGAACTCACTCAACTCTTATCCCTCAAGCAACTTCACACCAAACTATTCTTTAACAATATTTCAATCCAACCAGAACTAAATTTCAAGAGAAGGAATGTGACTTCAAGCCAGAACCTTGTCTTTTTATAGAACAGAGTGGAATCCATGGCTATTTGACTGGTACTGTATCTAGTGCGTAGCCAATGTCATGTGCATGAGAGCTTAATAAGACAATTTGATGATGAAATACCCTCCCTGGGCAAGAAAGCCACAAGGAAATTCCAGAGAAAGGAGCAGGGCCAAATCCTGCAACAAATTTAATTTAGCTTGCCAAATCATAACATGTAATTGATGATAGCAGCGAACAAAAAAAAATTTTTAAAAAGCACAAAAGTTAATCCTTAGGCACTATACTCATGATACTCAATTATAGCACAGAAAATACATATAATAAAATATACCAAAAGAGCCTTTTCAACACCTATTGCACTTATGCTAATATGCCTGGTAAGGCATCAAATTAGGACCCTGTTTGTTTATAGTTTAAATTACAAACATAACGTCCTGCAGAATTATGCATTAACAAATACGATGGCCATTTTGATAGTTGAATAGATGAAATACACAAGCTATTGCTTCTTTTGGCCCCTATAAAAATATTCCCTTGGTGTGGAAATACCACTTATTGACTACATCCCTGATTAATAACTTTTGTTTTAAGATTTTATTTATTTACTCATGAGAGACACAGAGAGAAAGGCAGAGACACAGGCAGAGGGAGAAGGAGAAGCAGGCTTCTCACAGGGAGCCCGATGTGGGACTCGATCTTGGGGCCCCAGGATCACACCCTGGGATGATCTGAGCCAAAGGGAGATGCTCAACCACTGAACCACCCAGGCGTCCCCCTGATTAATAGCTTTTAAAGAAATTATAGAAAACAAGAGAAGTCCCAAAAAAACAAAAGGAGATGGGAAACTACCAGGTATGGTTCTAAACTTTCTAATGGGATAAGGATTGGATTCCACAAACTCTAGGCAAGTGCTGTCCAATGGAAATATTATAGCCAGACTTAAAAATGTTAAAAGAACTAGATGAAATTAGTGTTAGCAGTACATTTTATTTAACTCCATACATCAAAAATATTATCATTTCTTTAGGTAATAAATATTACAAAATTATTGAGATATTTTCTCTTTTTTGTATATTTTCAAAATCTGAGTGTGTGTTTCACACTTATATCACATTTTAATTAGGACCAGCCACATTTCAAGTGCTCTATAGCCACATGTGGCTCTTGGCTAATATTGGGTTATGCAGCTACTGACCTATAAGCCACTGACCCCAGCACAATTTGGAAACTGGTTGTACCTTGGCAAAGCCTGGGGCAAAAGCTTATGTACTTTATTAAAAGTGCAATCCCATGAAGTAGAAAGAGGCAAAGGGGGAGTATGGCAAAAAAGGCAGGCCACTGAATTGGCCACTGTTTGAAAACAAGGACAATTGTTCCATTCCACACAATCAACTGTTGAGACACATAACCTAGTGTGTCTCAGCAGGAGAAGGAAGGGTTTATCAGCTAGCTTCCATTTCTCTTTGACTAAAGTTCACTTCATAGGACTTGAACTCCCCCACACTTTCAGGTTATATGTAACGTGATGCCAGTTCAGCATCTCACACCTCACAGGCTTTGGGGGAAAGCCCAGAGGAGCAAGCCAGTAATGCACAGCAGGGGCAGGAAGCAGAACACTGTTGGGTTGTGCCCTTATGAAGCCAACTGCTGCAGCAGCTGGGGAAAACAAGTGGCCAAGGACTCTGGGGACAGCAGCGTTGTGAGGATGTGACATGGTGGATAAGAAATGCCTGACGCAACTAAAAAAATAATGTAGAAATGACTAAGAGTCACCACTGGTGCACCCAGACTGAGTCACATCAAACTACATTTATACTCTGCTTTGTTTAAGACACCAGATGTGTAGATCATGTTATGACTTGCCTGGATCTCCACGTTGTCCATCTAATCTTCAAATCTGATGTAGCTTAATTACTTCCTACAAACCAAACTCTGCTCTGGGCACTCCCCAAAGTTAAGTTTTATAAGGAAGGATTTTAAAGGCCAGCAGCCCAATAACCTATGTGCCAAGAGCCTTGGGACTCTTCTCTGATCCTAGGGGACCAGTTCTGGTGACTGGATCCCTGCCCTGTTACTTAGTTCTGACCCATTTTCCTTCTACTTTCTTCCTCTTTCCCATGGTGCTGGAAACCAGTGTCACCAGGTTCCATCAGCCTAAGGCTGCCTCCTCCCCATCATTGCTTTGTATTTCCAAATCTTTGTTTCCCAGGGCATTGATTTGCCTGGGAAGCCAGATGACTGGCCTTATTGGGTCTTCCTAGCATAGATGCCCCCCCTGGTGGGTCCCTGTCACCCTCATCTCCACGAATTGCCTTCCTCTACCATTGCTGGATTTCCCACACCACCCACAACTTGATATATCCCCCAACTCCACCCTCCCTACATTGTACCTCTCAAATATTCATGTTACATTAAAAGGACATCTGTCCTCCACAGTTCAAAAATTGGTCTTTGATCTTTCCCAGGTAGGGCCTTCTCATGGAGTTTCTGTAATTTGCATACCCCTTCCTCTGGACAGACACTACCCTGTGCCAGGGTTCATGGCATGCTGAGCAGAAACTCCCTTGGGCAAGTTACCAACTGCCCAACTTCACATTTGGCTTCACTTTTGCTGCCTGGAGCACATTTCCCCCAAACTCTTCCAAAAACTTTCTTCTTCTTCTAGTCTCTGCTTAAATGTTCTCCCTCAGAAAGGCTCTCTAGCCATCCATTCTAAAGTAGGCCCTTATTATCATCTCACCTTACCCTCAAAGCACTTGGCAAAATTTATATATGTCCATTTGCTTATTTACTTATTTGTCTTCGTCTTCAGACTATCAGCTTCATTGAAGCTGAAATGACCGATGTGTACCCAGCCCCCCTCACAGAGCCAAAATAAATATTTGTTGAATGAAAGAATAAATGAGTGATCTATTTATCTAGCAATTGAGCTCCTTATATTAAAAATCGAGGAAATGGCACAGACCAGGGATCAGGATCACACAAAAAAAAGACAGACAGGCAACATAATACATAACCCACTGGTTTACAACACTAAAAAGTGGCAGGGTTTGGGACAAACAACAAAAAGTCCATAATCTTCAAAGACACTGAAATTCAACTTTCAAAAATACCCTACCAGCACAACAGAACTCACCCTGGACTCAGCATCTTGTCCATCATTGCTAGACTTCTTTCCAACTCCCACAGCCTGATGGCCAGCTGGTAGACCAAGAATTCAGAACCCAGTGGATACAGTTCTCTCTTTAATCTCTTATAATCACCTGCTTGGCCAATTAATCTGGAGTTTTACTCCCAGGACATAGCGTATAGTCTTCCCTCAATTCCTTTCACATCTCTCTTTTCCACCTGCACTTTGCTAATTCCCATTCACCCCTTCTGCAAGGAGCCTTGCATGACCATGCCCACCCCTCCCTGTCCTGGGTGCTCCCATGATGCCCTGCACTCCTGCACATCTGTTTGTCTCCCCATCAGACTTCCCTTCAGGGAAAGGTCTGAGGCTTGTGCCCTGTTGTGTCCTTGGCCCCTGGCACAGTGCTTGTCACAAATTTGAATTGAAAACATTTTCCAAATGAACACATGACTCTGCCATAGGGATTCCTAGATGGTTGAATCACACTCCTACAAAAAGCTAAAGAATGGATCCAGATATGGATGAAGGCTCCATCCTATTCAAGATCCTTTGTGAATAACTCTGCTCAAGACAAGCTCTGCTCTGACGAAGCATGCAAAGCCGGGAAAGAGATTCAGTGTATTGGGAAATGGCCAAAGGAGAGGAGATAAGAGATTGTGGCTGTAATGAGTGTGGGTTGAGGCCTCAATTTTGTAAACCAACTTGAAATATTTTTGTGAGGGTTGGTGTGTAGGATTTGTGGAAAAGTGTGGGGGAGGAGGTGTGGTTCAAGGTAGGAATGTGCATCTGCTTATTGGATTCACTGACTGGTGGTTTTACAAGCCTGAGGCTGGAGCAGGTCCAGCTGTTTCACTTTTCCTTTGCCAGAGAGCCTATAAGTGCTATTTTAAAAGTAGCATTGCTGACAGGATTCTATAAATTAATCTGTGTGTACCTTTCTCACCCAAGTTCTCAATTTATAACACCCTCGGTTAGAACACGGCCTCCTCTCTTTCCTCAACATATGCATATAAATACAACTGGTTCATTCTCCTCTTTAAACACTATTTACTTCATTCTTGAATTTGATATCAGAATTGCTAAATGTCTGCTGAAGTTTAGGAAAGTAAAGTGGATAATAAATGGGGTCAAGAAACCCACATATTTTAGATGATGGCCAAACTTCTAATGCAGTTTCTAAAATCTACCCAATCACGTTAGTATTCTTCCCTAGTTTATTGTCTCATGAATGCTTCTCTCCAGGAATCAAACCTGTTAGTCACTAGTAAAATCCCTCATGAATGCTTGCTCTCAGAAATTATAAAATTTGGGGTGCTATATGTGTATAACCTTATTTAATTCTCACAGCAACCTACTGAGATAGGGGTATTGCAGCCTACCATGGAGGTACACCGCATATCTACTATACTCACATTGTCCATTCTCTGGAGAGGAAAGGACACTGGAAATGGAGTTTATCATTGATCTTGCCTACATGATGAAGGCTCCATTAAAATCCCTGAAGGGGGGGTTCAGAGAACTTCCTGGCTGGAAGTTCTACCTACATATCTATCTCCTGGAAAGGGTGACACATCCCAACTCCACAAAGACAAAAGCTCCTGCACTCAGAATCTTTCCACACCTCACCCCATGTATCTCTTCATCTGACTGTTCATAGGTATCCTTTATCATATCCTTCATTATATAATAAACTGGTGAATGTAATTGTTTCCCTGAGTTCTGTGAGCTATTCTGGCAAATGATCAACTCCAAGGAGGGGGCTGTGGGAACTTCTTTTGTAACCAAATCATACAGAAGTTGTGGGTAACCTGGGAACTTACTACTCACTATTGGTATTTGAAGTTGAGAGCAGTCTTGTGGATTTAGCCCTTAACGTACGGGATCTGCACTAACTCTAGCAAGTCAGAATTAAATTGAATTAAAGTGTAGGACATCCAGCTGATGTCACAGAGAATTGCCTTGGTGTGTGGGGGAAACAAGACCCATGTATGTAGTGTCATAAGTATTATGTGTGTGAGTAAAGCAAGAGAGTTTCTCCTGTATACTCCTAATGATTTTCACCTACTAAATTCACACCTTTGTTTAAATTTCTCTTCTTGAGCGTGGGTTAAACTTATGCACTCACTTCTACCACATAGAACACAGCAGAAGTGATGGGATGTCACCTTCAAGATGAGATTAGAAAAGGCTATGGCTTCCATTATGGATGCTTTTCTCACTTGCTCTCTCACTGTCTCCTGTACCTTGTGTCACACACTGAAATGTGTCTCTCCCAAAGTCTGTATGTTGAAGTCCTAACCCTTAATGTGATGGTATTTGGAGATGGGACCTCTAGAGAAGTAATTAAGGTCAAATGAGGACATAAAGGCTGGTGTCCTTATAAAAAGAAGATGAGACATCAGAAATCTCTCTCTCCATACATGCACAGAATAAGGCCATGTAAGGACATGGTGAGAAGGCCACTGTCTAAAAGCCAGGAAGAGCACTCTCACCAGAAGCTAAAATTGTCAAGACCTTGACTATGGACGTCTAGCCTTCATAACTGTGAGAAAATAAGCGTCTGGCATTTAAGCTACCCGGGCTGCAGTATTTTGTTATGGCAGCCCAAGTAGACTAATACACATGTCATGAGGCAGTCCTGTGGAGAGAACTGTATGGCCAGGAACCAAAGCTTTTCAACAACTACATGAGTGAATTTGGAAGCAGATCTCCCTCAATCAAACCTTCAAATGAGACCACACTTCTAGCTGACAGTTTAACTGTCAACTTAAGCCAGAGGCACTCAGCTAAGCTGCACCCAGATTCCTGACCTGCAGAAACTGTAAGATAACAAATGTTTATTATCATAAGCTACTAAGATTTGTAGTAATTTGTTATGCAACAATAGATAACTAATATATGGAAGTAATGCTCAGTGTCAAGAGATTAGGTAGATAAGGTGACTAACCAGAGAGTCAGCCCCAAATGCATTGCCAAAAATCAAAAATTTTTTAAAAAAGGAAGGAAAGAGTCAGAGCAGGGAACTGGGAATTCTAGTCTGCAGTCAAATAAAATATAGATAAGGAGGCAAAAGCAAGGAACAGACAACTGGCCAGGCAAATGAGAAGCCACCTTTGTAAATTCCAGAATGAGAGGGCCCCAACCTGAGATTGGATGCTCCAGGCCATAAGGTTTACTAGGTTTACTTCCAATATCCATAACAAATAGGTAAGGTGGTGTCTTAGTTTGAGTTATCCCAGAAACATATTTTGAAATAAAGATTCAAGGAAAAGTAGTTCATTCGGAGGTGATCCAAAAAAAAAAAAAAAATACCACTAATGGAGAAAGGAAGTAAAACAGGAAAGAGAAGAAAGTGAATGGCATATTCTGTTCGGGCTGCTGTAATAAAATACCATAAACTGGGTGGCTCATAAACAACAAATATATTCCTCATAGTTCTGGAGACTAGTCCAAGATCAAGACCCAGGCAAATTCAGTCTGGTGAGAGCACTTTTTCAGGTTCCTAGATAGTGCCTTCTAGCTATTCTTCACATCGCAGAAGGAGCTCTATGGGGTGTCTTTTATAGAGGACTTCACTCTCATGATCTAAGTGCCTTCCAAAAGTCCCACCTCCTAATACCATTACATTGGGCATTGAGTTTCAACATATGGATTTTGGGGTGGGAGGGAAGGTACACATATACATTTGGCATATAGAAGACAATAATGAACACGTCAAGGGAGGGGGAGGGCATGAATTCCCAGTACCTGTTGCCTATAAAGACATACATGTGCTAGTAATGGGAGGTTAGCTGTGTGCCTGGACATAATAAGCGCCAAGGGGATAAGAATGAGACACTGGGAGCATCTGCTACATATAGGCCCTCTGAAGAAGCCTATAATTGTCTAGGTAACAACTACATACAGTCTTTCTAAATGAAACCATTAAAAATTACTATCATGAAAACCTGTCAAAATGAACATGATTGTTATGCTTTTTTAAAGAGATTTGAAAGAGTAAATTCAAATGAACTCAATCTCATTCTTGCACTAAATCTTGACTTGGGTCAGAGACCTTTGAAAAGTTACTAACTTCTCTGAGCCTTAGTTTTCTCGCCTGTAAAATGGACGCAATAATTCCTACTATAGTTGATAATTATGAGATAAAGTATGTCAAATATGGAGAAAATTCAATTTTTTTAAGTTTAAAACTGCTACAATAATTTAGTGATGGCAAATGTGCCAAAGGATTGCTTAAACAAAATTAGTAACACTACATAAAGTCAATATTAGTATATACTATAGATTGGATGTTTGTCCCCCAAAATTCATATGTAAAGTACTAACACCCAATGTGATGGTATTAGAAGGCAGGGCCTCTGGGAATTGACTGGATCATGAGGATGGAGACCTTATATAAAAGAATCCAGAGAGTTCCCTTGTCCCTTTCACCATATGAGAACATGACAAGAAGATAATTGTTTATGAACTAGGAAGTACGTTCTCAACAGGCACCAAATCTGCTAGCACCTTGACCTTAAACTTCCAAGTATCCAGAACTATGAGAAATAAATTTCTATTGTTTATAAGCCACCTGGTGTGTTGCGTTCTGTTAAAGCAGCCCAAACAGACTAAAATAGTGTCCTTGGAATAACAGGGTCAACAATGCTTATCAGTATCAAAATACTTAATCAATGAGCCATTGTACAGACAAGTATTTCTTACCACTTTCTTTCACATTCCAATGCTAAAATAACATAAAAAAGCCTAATGTTGTTTTCAGGCATATCCAATCAAAAATTTGTTATTTCTTTATTAAGGCTATTGTATAAAAAAGAAATATCCTATCAAAATGGTGAAAATTCATCTAAATAAGTTGGCATCCTTAGGGGAAAATGAGCTTTGCATGTGAAAAAACAAAATAACAGAGAAAATGGAGGAATAGCTCTCCAAAATTATAATTTCTTAAATTGTAAAACTGCACTGCATTGACAAAATTTGTCAGTATATAAACTAAAGGAAGGAAGCACCCTTTTTTTTTTTTTTTTTTTTTTTTTTTTGAGTTTGCTTCTGGAAAACTCAGAGCTGGAGATGAAATTTAAATTCATGAAGAATTGCCAAACAAGTAAAGCAGGGCTAACTGGCCAAAAATAAATAAACTAACTCCATATATGTGAGAAATGAATAGAAACACTATACATTCCTGTAAGTATCCCAGGGTTCATAAAAATAGTTCAAAAACCTCTGAAAATCTCTGATAAATAGACACAAATATTTAAGACACTTTAAAATTGGCAACACTATCACATGGTAGTGTGATACCAATGTGTGACAAACTAAATAGGAGGTTGTTACAAAGAGTTTGGGGTTTTGTGTTTTTTTAAGATTTTATTTATTTATTTGAGAAAGAGAACATGAGCAGTGGGAGAAGCAAAGGGAGAAAGACAAGCAGACTCCCTGCTGAGTGTAGAGCCTGATGTGGGCTCCATCCCAGGACCCTGAGATCAGGTCCTGAGTTGAAATTAGACCGAGCCACCCAAGCCACCCCCATGCGTTGGGGTTTTTTTATGCAAGTAAGAAAGAGGTACATATTGCATCAAATTAATAAGGTATAGGAGGTCCAGAAGCAGTGCTTGGAACAGGCAGACAAAATGGAATGGCTCAGAAGTTCCATCTGTAAATGCTGAGCAACTATTGAGGCATTCATTCTTTTTTTACTAAACCAGGCAAAAACCAGAGATAAATCCTTACTGAGCTCAGAAAAGACTGGCCAAAGTGTGCCAGAGCCTCTGATCTCTAACTCATGTGTAACCCCCTGCAATGGAAAAGGATGACTCCACGGTCCAACACAACTCAGTGAAAATATGCCTTTATGAAAACTCAAGTGCTTTTACATGCATTTTGTATTCACCAGACTTCATTAATTTTTCCCAAAGATTTTATCACTAAGAATGATATACATCGACCAGTGAACATAACATTCTGCTCTTAATGGCCCCAATATCCAAAAATGTACAACCTGCCTTCCAGTTTGCTACCCACTCACTGAGTCTGACCACAGCTGGGAGGGGCACCTTGGTGGCTCAGTGGTTGAGCGGCTGCCTTTGGCTCAGGGCGTGACCCTGGGGCCCTGAGAACGAGTCCTGCATCAGGTTCCCCACAGGGAGCCTGCTTCTCCCTCTGCTTATGTCTCTGCAGCTCTCTGTGTGTCTCTTATGAATAATTAAAATCTTTTTAAAAAGTCACTGAGAATCCATCTTTAAAGATATAAGACACAAATCACTCTGCTTCAAGTGTCCTCCTCCATGGCTCAAACCCCAATCTCAGCCTGAAACAACTTGCCAGCCTCACATTCCTACAAACATACTCTATGCTTGGATGTCAATGGTTACCGCCAAACTCTCTGAATCCATTAATCAAATTCTTTTCACATGGTTAAAGGCAATTCTGTTTGGGGAGTTGCTAGGCAGCTTTGTCTCCTTCCTGGAGCTCCATGATTAGTTGTTAAATGTCTTAGTCTTGTTGGCTCCTCTGTTGCTGAGGTGGTGAGCTAGTCATTGTTAGGCAGTAGGGTGATAGTTCTACCTCAGACAACAGCTGTACCACCTCTATCTGAGAAAGCCTATTGCCAAGGTCTTTGGAGAGACGTAGGGGGAGGGGTACTGTTAATTTGGCTCAGTGTCTCTCTTGGCCAGAATGAGGTTTTTTTTAAAGATTTTACTTATTTATTTGAGAGAGAGAGAGAGAGAGAGAGAGACCACGAGTGGGGAGGCAGGGAAAAGGGAGAGGGAGAAGCCGATATCCTGCTGAGCAGAGAGCCCGATGTGGGGCTAAATCTCAGGACCCTGGGATCATGACCTGAGCCCAAGGCAGATGCCCAACTGACTGAGCCTCCCAGGTGACCCAGCCAGAATGATTTTATTTGGAAATCTATGTGATCTAGATTTAGAGAAGGTCTCTGCCTTCGTAAAGAACCAACTATGACTTTATCCCAGGGGCTCCACACCATCAGGTTAGAACTTGTAGAAGAGCACTAAGGGTTTGCCTGTCTTCAAGTAAATAGATTTAACTCTTGGTTGATTCAGATTGTGTTTACCTGATGGAATCCAACAAAGTCAGCAGAATGGCTAGCTGTGATTGTTTTGTTGATGATGAAAAAAAGTTTCTAGTCATAATGCATGACTTGTTGGGGCACCTGGCTGGCTCAGTCAGTTACCCTCTGCCTTCAGGTCAGGTCATGGTCTCGGGGTCCTGGGTCTAGCCGTATGTCAGGCTCCCTGATCAGCAGAGTTTGCTTCTCCCTCTGCTCCTCTCCCCCCCCGCCCATGCTCTCACTCTCTTTCTATCTCTCTCAAATAGATAAAATCTTTTTTAAAAAAAATGTATGACCTGTGACCAAAATATTCCTATGATCTTGGTTCTGACTCAGCATGAATGAATAATCAAAAATATAAAAACGGCCCAAGCCTTCAGGACCAGATCTTACTCTAAAACAGGGTGTTAACCTACCACACCAAACTTCCTTGTACACAATACCATCTTGTATGCATAAAGTCAAATTAACAGGCTGACTCTACACTTCTCACTACACATCCCATGGCTTGGGAATTGGACAGATTCTATTAAGCCCAGATCCACCCCCTACAATCCCTGAGACATTGAGCAAGTCACCAATCCTTCTGAGCTTCAGTTTTCTTTCCTTAAATTTGAGACAATAAAATTAACTAATATAGCGATTGAGTTCCTAATATATACCAGTCATTCTTTTAGGTACTATGGATACATAAGTGAAAAAGAAAATAAATAAAAAGTTCAGCCATTATGAAGTTTAGGTTTTTCTATTCCTGAAGACTGTTCAGAGGAGTAGAAAAGAGAACAAAACAAATATAATGTTATCAACACGTAGTAAGTTCTTAATGTTAGGTCCCCCACAATCCCCTCACTTAGTTTTGTTTCACAATGATAAGTGCTATGGAGAAGGTAGGAGAAAGTATAGTGTGTTATTTCTGAACTGTGTTTAGAAATTTAAGGTACAAACCCCACTTAAGCCAATATTCTTTTTCAAGCTTCAGATTCTGCTATACTAGCATTTTTTCTAAATGAAAAATATGGAATAAAATGGCAAAGAAAGAAATGGAATGGAAATGGAAATAAGGATTAAGTATTGATTCCCAAAGGTTTTGTTCCAAGCATGTGTGCGCGCATGTATGCGTGTGTACTGGCTCAGGATGTGAAATGCGTTTCTGACTATAGGTCAAAAAAAATTTCAAAAAATTTTGAAAATTACTGAACTATATATAATTTTAAAATAAAGAGAAATTTTCTTTTATCTTTTGTTATCATCCTCAACTACCTAACTTAACTCCTTACCTAGTATTTATCGTGGTGACTACTGTAGAAATGTACACCAAGATAAAGTAGTTTTTTGAGAAAAAGGAAAGACCATTCTCTAAAATTAAAATCATTTTGTAAGTCATTTTCTATAGTCCTTTGTATTCTACTTATTTCCCAGGATGTCCAGAAGTGAAACAGACAGAATGGGGACAGAGAATGGGGTATACTTGCTCCCTCTAAGAGTATTTTCCAAAAGTGACACTTTCTCAAAAATATCTAAATTAGTATGTTTACATGGTGTTGTTTAAAATTATCATGAAAAAAATTGAAGGGAAATATAAAAACAAGATTGCACAGCGGGAAAAGA
The DNA here is from genome assembly GCF_048164855.1 of Canis lupus baileyi. Classification (NCBI taxonomy): domain Eukaryota; kingdom Metazoa; phylum Chordata; class Mammalia; order Carnivora; family Canidae; genus Canis; species Canis lupus. Next base: position 128,460 of record NW_027326430.1, on the reverse strand, counting down.
AAGTAGAGGAATGCCATCCTCCTCCTCTCCACCCAATGGGCCAGGTCTTGCACAACCTCTCAGAACTTAGCTATGCCATATCTGCAGAGATATTGCCTCTGATTTTCAAAATTTGCCATGGTGCTGGCCAGCTTAGAATCACCCAAACTGCATGGTGGATAATGGTGTTAATTCCTTACCACATTTTTCCCATTGACTTTATTCTTGCACCACCTGTCCACTTTGTTGGGAACTAACCTAAATCAATTCAGTCGTAAATAACTAGGCTTTTTTTTTTTTTTTTTTTTTTTTTTTTGGTAAATAACAATTGCCTTAAAAAAGCAGAAATTCTGCATCATTGTTGTGTCTCCTCAGAATAACATGTTAAATGTATAAGACAAAAAGCATAGGAATTAAAAAGAAAACAAACTACATTGAAATACAGTTGTTGAAATATTGTTAAATACCTGTGATATAAAAATACATAGAATTCTCTATTAATAAATTAAAAATAGACCTACTAGTGGATCTGCTATCACTATAATTGCAAGGTAAAGGTGAGATGAAATGGCACATTGGGATATCTGCAATAAAAGTTATATGTGATGAAAATAAATGTGATTTCTATTAGTGACAAAGGAAGTTAGTAACACAAGGATGTGTTGCCTACACTTATAACTGAAGGAAAGTCTTATTTCAGTTAGAGTTAGTAAGGAAAAACCCTAATCCATTTTCATATCCAACACCATGGACATCTTGAATTTTACCTATGCAAAGTGTACTACAGGTTGAAAGCTCCTCATTAGAGGCAAAAGATGGTTCCAGATCTCTCTACAATCTTGTTACAAAGTAGCAAAGAAGGCAAATGTCTGATGGAATCCTGCCATTTAATTAGCAGGCAGTCCCAAGACAATCATGTATCCTGTTCTTTAAACAGGATGAAATCCCAACTCTCTGTCTTTTTAGAAAATCTGACAGCACCTTGTGGGAGAGGCTTACCCAAGCCAAATGTGCCAAAAATCAAACACCAGGACTCAACTAACCCTCAAGTAGAGTCAGACAACCAAGAATCTTTCTAATCAATGACTTAATATAAGACTGCCTAGGAATCATAACCTAAAGCCCTTTTCAGGGCTGCTGCATACAGTTGTGTTGATTGACCACTGTGTAACCCTATAACCAAATGCAGTGACTGTGCCATTTCTAAGGGTACTGACTGCTGGGCTCTCTCACTCTATTATTATTATTATTATTTTATTATTATTATTATTATTATTATTATTATTATTATTTTATAAGGATAGAAAGAGAGCATATGAGTGGGAGGGAGGGGCAGAGAGAGAGAAAGCTAATCTTAAATGGGCTCCACTTCCAGCACCCCTGGTGTCTCTCATTCATATCCTTGTTCCAAGAAGCAATGCTCAAACTACTATCTAATATCAAAACAAAACAGGGGAGGGAACCTGGGTGGCTCAGTTGGTTAAAGATTTGACTCTTGGTTCCAGCTCACATCATGATCTCAGGCTGGTGAGATCAAGTCCTGCATCTAGCTCCACACTCAGCCCCAAGTCTACTTGAGATTCTTTCCCCCTCCCTCTCCCTCTTCCTGTGCTTCTTCCTCTGCTCTCTGGCTCTCTCAAGAATAAATAAATAAATAAATAAATAAATAAATAAATAAATAAATAAATAAAATCTTTTAAAAAAATGCTACAGGGTGCTCTCAGTTGAGTGTCATGATCTCAGAGTCTGGGATCAAGCCCTGTGTTGGGCTCCACAGTCAGCAGGGAGTCTGCTTGGGGATTCTCTCTCCCTCTCTCTCTGTCCTTCACCTCCTTACGTCTCTCCTTCTCTCTCTCTCAAATATTTATTTATTTAATCTTTAAAAAATAAGCATTTACCCCATCAGAATGGGTGTTGATTAAAAACAACTAGCACAGGCATAACAGTATGTCTTACATGAATTTTAGCCTTGCCCTATTCATGCATGGATAGAGAGTATCTTCTAGATAATCCCTACATCTTGACCACTAAGTTTACCAATGAAAGTCCATTTCTAACTTATACTCATTAACAAAGCCTGTTGTATTGATCAGAAATCTGCATAGTAAAATACTTAGAGTAACCATTTCTGCAGTGTGGCCTCTGGATTAAATGCTGGCTAACCATTTCTGGAGGGTGTGATCCAGCAACTATCTTTGGTGAATGGATTAAAATGAACACAAATATGTATATATAATATATTATGCTGAAATTATTTCCGAAGTATCATAGGCCAATTACCCAATTATCACTATTTTGGTAAAAAATAACCTGTTAATTTATTAACCTGCCAAACTGTTTTGGAAACAAGAAATATCTCTTGTACCTACCAGTGAAAAGAAGTTTTTAAAACTTTATCTTTGAGTCAAGATGCTTCAGTTATCCTCTATTAAATGATACTTTGCAAGGTTTGGGATTTCCCAAAGCATCATGTAGTTTTAAGGAAACTAAATCCAGCAGAGAGATTCTGTGGTGCATGAAGGGATGCAGTTAAACAAACCTATCTAGAGACTAAAAGGGATCAGAGATCAGAACATAGAAAAATCATGACAAAAACAGAGCTATAGAAAAGAATGAAGCTGCTGCTCTTTAAAAGCAATGAGTTGAAACTGTATGTGAGAGAAGACATTAGTACAGGACAATTGAAGAAGCATTGAGGAAGTCTTAAAAGGAAGGCATTTGAGGTAGACAGAAGGGCAGATTTCTACCTTCCTGCTCTGATCAAAACAATCTCAAGTGCTCAGACAGCAGTGCACTTTCTACTAGGCTACCCCTAATGGAATATAGGTAAAACAAACAAAAAAAGTCAGGATCATGTGAAGAAAATTAGGAAGTTAAATACTCATCTAACCCAGGAGTCAAAAAAAATCACCTGAACAAAATTCAGTGTAAAAGCTAGAAAGACAAAATGGCAACTATAAAAAAGGAGAACTGTAAACTAAACTAGTTCTGATCCAAAAATAATTTCAAGTAAAGAATGATATTTCTTTTTTTAAGATTTTATTTATTCTTGAGAGACACACAGAGAGAGTGGCAGAGACATAGGCAGAGGGAGAAGCAGGCTCCATGCAGGGACCCCAATGCAGGACTTGATCCCTGGACCCTGGGACCACGACCTGAGCCAAAGACAGACGCTTAACCACTGAGCCACCCAGATGCCCCAAGAATGATATTTCTAATAGCAGATACACTGAATCATAATCAAAACAAAGCCAACTAGAGTAACCAGGTCTCAAAAGAGAGTTGTGATTATACAAGAAACACCATTCTCTTTTCTTCTGGGACAAAGCTACATCATATTTCCCAGCATCCTTGATAGTACTGTGAACCCTAAAATTAGTTCTGACCAGTCAGTCAACTGTGGATGGAAGTGAAAAACCTCACTTCAGATTTGGCCCACATAAGCCATTCATGCACACTTTCACACTTTCTTTGGATTCTGGAAATTTTGCATGGAGTAAAAGTAGTGTGCAAAAATGTGGTTATCCGTGAATAGGGTAACCACGAAGAAAATTTTTTTGGCTTCTTTCCAATTTCTTGTACTGCTCAAAATTTGCACAATAACTAAATATCTTAAAGTATTTCTGTTTTATGATAGAATACATTATCAAATAAATATATGTATTAGCTTTTTAAAACTAAACTATCCTCACTTTCTTTGACTACTCCAGATGGCATGGATTTTGGTGTGCTTATTCACTACATCCAGGAATAATATCTGCCCTTAATAAATGTAGTTTGAAAGAACCCAGCATTTCTGATGTCCTCAGCATTTTGCCTGTTTGTCAATGCTCCTCTTAAAATGGGACAACCTCAACTAAGTAAAAAACTTGAGATTAAAGACAAAACATTTTACCCATCCTCTCCATAATGTGAAGTACCCTGTGACTATTATGTAGCTTACTATACATCCAGGCCTATGTTTCTACAAATGTAGCCCAAGATTACATTTGAGAAGTTTTGGTTTTGTTTTTAGGACATCACACTGTTGGCTCATATTGATCTTATAATCAACTAAAACCCTTAAGTCTTTTTCACATAATTTGCTGTCAAGCCTCATTTCCTTCATTCTGCACTTGCACAATTGATTTTTTTTTACCCCCAAATGCTGGACTTTAGATTGATCTTTGTTAAGTTTTATCTTATTTGTTTTAGTCCATTATTGGAGTCCACTGAAATGTCCTTAATCCTTGATTCTACAATCTTGTATATTACCTCTCTCGGTATATGTCTCTGATAACTTTATTAAGTTCTAAGTCTCTAAAGTTGAAGATAAAACTATTAAATGGATAAGGAGCAAGAGGAGAATTTTCCCGAACACCATTAGAAATCTCATCCAGGCATCCATACTCTTGGGAGTATTCAAGTATTGTATAATGTTAAATTTGGAAGGAGTCATCAATCTCATTTAGTCCAACTTCTAAGATTTGCCCCAAGCCCCATAACCTACTGGTTATTCAACACTTTCATGATCCTATCTTTACAGATGTGCTCATTATTTCCCTTCTACCTTTATTCTACTTTCTTAGAGAAAAGTTTCTTCTTAGAGAACCTACTTTACCCCATCTCTGGAGGAAATAATCCTGTTTATTTACATTTGACTTCATCCCCTTCACCTTGGCTGATTGGAAAAAGAAGGGACACCTAACAAAGTAAGACACATCTAGAAATTAGGATTCATTTATTTATTCAACAGATACTTACTGAGCAACTATTATGTACCAAGAACTGTTCTAGGCCCTTGCAATATATCAATGATCAAGATAGACAAAGATTTCTGCCCTTTGGAACTTATATTATAGCAGGGGAGAAAAACCAAGATATTAAATATAATACATAAGTAAATTACATACTATGACAGAAGATAAATCCTATGAAAAAAAAAGGAAAAGTAGAATGGGATAAGGGTTTTGGGAGTGAGAAGTGAAATTTTAAGTAGATTCACTAGGTCCTTTTGAAAAGATGACATTTGAGCAGAGACTTGGAGGTCAGCCATGCAAATTTCTGAGAAAGGGACATTTGTGCAGAAAACAGAACCCATGCAAAAACACTAAGACAAAAGGCAAATGGCTTGTTCGAGAAACAAGAAAATCAATGTGGCTGCAGTAGAGTAAATGATTTGAAGAAAAGACTGAGAAATGAGATCAGAGATGTAAGTGGGTCATCATGAGGATTTTAATTCATATGTTGAATGAATTACTGCATGGCTTTAAAAAGAGTGACATGATCTGATTTACATTTTAAGAGGATAACTTTGGCTGCTGTATCTAAAAGGAATAAGTAATATCTGTTAGGATGTTATTGTGGTAATCTCAGTGAAAGATGGTGACGCAGACCTAGGCAGTCAGTAGTAGTGAGAAATGGCAGTGGTAAAACTGGTCAAATTCCACATTTATTTTGAAAATGAAGTCCACGATATTTGCTGATAAATTGCACATGGTTAAGAAAAAGAGAAAAGAGTTATGCCAAGGTTTTTGGCCTGAGACACAGGATACTTGGAGTTGTTGTCATCAACTGTGATCAGGGAAGGCCAGAGATGGAGGAAGTTTGGGATGCGGGAGGAAAATCAGAAAGTCTATTTTAGACAGATTGGAAATACAAGTCTGCAGTTTGGGAGAAAGGTCCAATCTAGAAATATATTGGAACTTGTTGGTATATAAATAGTTTTTAAATCCATGAGACTCAATGAGCTCAAAAAGGATGAAAGTAAATCAAGGGACTTAGCCCTGGGGCCCTGTAACATTAAAAAGAGAAAGAGAAAGAACCAGAGAAGAGGATTAAAATAAAGCAATTGCTAAGGTAGAGAAAAAGGCAAGATAATGTAGAGGCCTGGAAACCAAATGAACAAAGTGCTAGAAAGAGCTTTCAACTAGGTCAGATGACACTATTGGATCAAATAAAATAGATACTGAGAATTGACCATTCAATGTAGCCATGTAGAAGTCATTGCTTATATCGACAAGAGTGGCTTCAGTGATGTCATGAGGCCAAAAACCTGACTAGAGTGGTTTAAGGAAATGTAAGAAGAATTGGAGTCAATAAGCTCAAATCATATTAGAGGACCTTTGCTCCAAAGGGAAGCAAAGAAGTGGGGTACCAAGTGTTGGTGAATGTGTCATCAAGAAGAGAGTTTTGTTTTGTTTATAATATAGTTGACACACAATGTTACAATGGTTTTGGGTATATAACATAGTGATTCAACTTCTGTATACATTATGCTCTGCTCACCACAAGTGTAGCTCCCATCTGTCACCACACAACACTATGACAATACCATTGACTATATACACTGTGCTATGCCCTTTATTCCCATGACTTACTCATCCTATAACTGGATGCCTGTATCTCCGACTCCCCTTCACCCATTTTTCCCACCCTTCCACCCTCCAAGAAGAGGGTTTTTATAATTGAGAAACAACAAATGAGAACAATCCCATAGAGAGAGGAAATATTGATGATATTGGCAAGAGAAGAAGGAACTGCTGAGTGATGCTGGAGCAAAAGGATATGGAATCACGTACTCAAGTGGAGAGAAGAGCTGAGATAGGCAAAGGGAAAGTATAGGACATGAATTCAGATGTTGGTAAGTAGATAGAGGTGGTGGTAGAGTCAGTGGCAGTTCTCTTCTGAGTGCTTTCACGTTTTTAGTGAGGCCAAAAGCAAAATCATCACCATAGACCAAAAATGGAGGAGGAGATGTTGGAGCTTTAAGGAGACAGAGATGGTGACATAATCATCTAGAAGAGTAGGAGAATAATGGATAAGGAATTTATGTTTGCCTGAAAGCATTAAAGGCCTATTTGTGATTTCTAATCATGAATTTATAATGAGGCTAGCCAATGTGGTTGTGAATTTTTTTTCTAGCCATGTTCAGCTAGACATGGGCATAAGTTTGGAGTAATGAAAAAGACAAAATTCACCAGGGTTATATTTTTTTTACCAAGATACAGGCAAAGGAGATGAAGATGTATGCAAAGGAGTGATTATAAAGAATGTATAATTTTTACCCTGATAAGGAGGAGAAAAAGGACATCAAGGAATTGAGCAAGAGAAGAAAAATAATATGTTCAATGCATTGGAGTTTTGTGGTAGAGTGGGAGGTCTTGGAAACCCTTTTAAATTGGGCTATTAGAGGAAATGAACTGGAAAATTTTCAAGATGGTAGTGAGAGAGGAAAGGCATGAAGTTGAGAGTATGAAAGACTTATGGTTATTAATTAAAACAAGGTCTAGAATATGATAATGAGAAATAATGGCTGAGGTAGAATGGAAGACAAGATTTTTTGGAAGAGATAAAATCAAGGAAATAAAAGATCAGAAAGTTGAAAGAATCAGCTATATATTAAATATATATGAATCATTAGGGCATAAGAATCATATTAGAGGGCAGCCCGGGTGGCTCAGCGGTTTAGTGCCACCTTCAGCCCAGGGCCTGATCTGGAGACCTGGGATTGAGTCCCACGTCAGGTTCCCTGCATGGAGCCTGCTTCTCCCTCTGCCTGTGTCTCTGCCTCTCTCTCTGCCTCTCTCTCTCCCTGTGTCTCTCATGAATGAATAAATAAATAAAAATCTTATAAAAAAAGAATCATATTAGAGAGAGGGATAGTTGACAAGAATCTAAAATCATAAAGAAATTTGGAGAACTACCTCATGATCTAAACTCAGTGAATGAGAGATAGTGGTTGATATAGTTTGATGATATTGGATTCAGAGTGGAAGAAAAAGGAGAGGAGGAGGAAAATGGTCTAAAAGCATCAATAAAAGGCAAAGAGGACACCTATCCAATCCCTCAGGCCTAGAAGTGAGAAAGTAGTAGGACAAAAGCAGCCATTACTTGAGAAGGCTACAGTAAACACAGCATCCTCAGAGACAACCAAATTTCCATTAAGATAAAATGGCAAAAAATGAAAAGATAAAAGATATATGGGATTTTACTGATGATAGATCATTAAATCCAGAGTATGTGGTAAAGGGTTTCAAGATATGTGGAAGCATAGTAGAGGAAAACAGATTAGAGGATGTTCATGGTCCTTGGAGCATTAGAGTGGGGGAGATGAGAGTTGCCCTGTATGTCAAAAGGTTTTTGAAGTGATGTGTATAAGCACAGATAAATACAAAATAAGATTGGTCCTTATGGATTCAAGGAACCAGTGGCAAGTCTGTGAATGTTCAGTGGTAGAAAGAGGGGTATTTCAGGAGCTCCTTTTTCATCCTTGATGATGACGGTTAAGAAGGTTTGGAAAGGCAAGGTCTTAACCCCAGCGAATGAGTCTCCTTTGATTCTGAAAGGTGGGAATAGAAGCTTTAGAAAAGGTGTGGTCTTAGTCCCACTTGATAGATTAATTCTTGATCAATAAGAATACAAGTACTCCCATCTTAACCCCTCTTATGAGTTAAATATGGATGTTTTGTCAATGGGCCATAAAATGTGTGCTCTAGAATTTTTACTAGGGACAGGTACTTGACATGTGAAGGAATGTAGACTCAGAATCTGAGGATACCCCCCCTTCACTTGGTGACAGCTATGATGTGTCATGCAGGAAGAGCAGAGGGAACAGCAGCTGTTCTTTGCAAAAGAAAGATAGAGGAACAAATCAGAGCAGAGAGAGAAGTAGATAGAGGAGTAAATGGAAAGAGGTTGAAAGAGTGATAAAGCTCCTTTGGTTTCTAAGGACTTACTTGCCATTTATTGCCCTTGGATTATACCAACACATTTCTTTCTAAGCACTAAGAACCATCTGATTAAAAATGTATTCTCAATTTTTTCTGTGAAAAGCCTTTAATTTCATATGTCTTTAATTATTGAAATCTGGATTTTGCCCTTTTGGAAAATGATATGATTGACTATCTCCTGCATCTCTCAGGTTCATCAAAGATTATCCATCAAGATTAAATAATCCCATTTGAGAAGTCTGCCAGAATCCTAGAGTGATTTACCTGAACCTCAGAGAATTTTCATTTAAATACTTAGGTGCCCTCTTATTACTACTCATCACCCATCCCAGGCATCAATTCCCTCTTAACCACATTTGACGATTATTTGACTTAATAGGGAAGCCAGAAGTATACATGGAATTGAGCAGTCCTGCTTTCTCTCTATCATCTGTGAATATTGCTCCATATGCCCTGGCAGCTGTCCTCTTTATCCTTTGTTTGGTAGTCACATAGTTGATCGTCATCCTTTGTGTTTTATAAGGCCCAGCTGTCATCACTGGAGTAAGCTTGGTCAAGAGGTATCCTATGAACTCAGAGTGAGAAAGAAAGGAAACCAGTTCCATGACAGGAGACCTGGCCTGGCAGCAGGGCTGGCCCTTGAATGGGAGTATGTAGTAATACAACACTGAATATCCAAAGGGTTGTGTCAAAGGCATACTTAACTAGAGTATTCAAGAATTTCTGGAGATCCCTGGGTGGTGCAGCAGTTTGGCGCCTGCCTTTGGCCCAGGGCACGATCCTGGTAGACCCGGGATCGAATCCCACGTCAGGCTCCGGGTGCATGGAGCCTGCTTCTCCCTCTGCCTATGTCTCTGCGCCTCTCTCTCTCTCTGTGACTATCATAAATAAATAAATAAATAAATAAATAAATAAATAAATAAATAAATAAATAAAAGAATTTCTGAGCCCAGGGTGTTTGCTTAGCAGCTGAATACTCAAAGCCAGATGGAGCTCCCTCTTCATTGGTACTGATGAGGGAAGACCATTAAGGGGAGGCAAGGTCTCGGGGAAGCCCGGGTGGCTCAGCGGTTTAGTGCTGCCTTCAGCCCAGGGCATGATCCTGGAGACCCAGGATCAGGTCCCATGTCGGGCTCCCTGCATGGAGCCTGCTTCTCCGTGTGTGTGTGTGTGTGTGTGTGTGACAAATTAATTAAAAAGAAAAGGGGGAGGCAAGGTCTCAGTCTCAGGGAGTGAAATTCCTAGATGATGGTGATATAGGTTAAATACAGGTGTGGTCCTAGTTTTAGGACACAGATTCACCCTTGATTCTTGAGAGAAGGCTGCTGAGATCATAGTTCGGATGATCCTTTCAGGCAGATATCCAGAACTGCACAGTATTTAGGAGACATCTGGTGCCAAAGAAGACAGTCCCTAAGGCAACAGTGAGAATACGGCCCAAGGGAAAGTAGAAATGTTACATTAAAAAGCCAAGATGGCGGCCCTTTTGTGAGGACTGGATCTGTATGGCAGAATTAAGGATTCAGATGGCACCCTGGACTGAAGCACATTAGCTAATTAGCCATCAGCCACACAGTCCACACTGTATGCCACCACCCGCTGGTGGGATGGAAGCTCTAAATCCACTTCCTGCATAAATAGGAAAGACTCAAGAATGAGCTTCCTACGTGAAAAGTTTATGTTTGCATCAACAAGTGCTTTCCCCATTTCCCCTCCAAATCATTATTAAGATTTTTTTAAGCTACTCCACCCTTGATCTGGATATCCTTTTATGTTTTCTGGTTGTGGAATCATCACAATCAACTCTCTAAAAAGTTGAAATCGATATTCATGTGGGGAGGGGAGATCACGGGTCCCTCCCATCATGTTCTATCCTGCTCTTCTGTGCGCTCTAAGCTGAAACAGCCATGTCTTCTTGAAGCTATTGACACTCTGTGCTCCCTGCCAGCTCTTCCCTATGGACTAGGGTAGAGTAGTTTCCTTTCATGCTTTCTCTTCCCCATGGCAAAATAAAGTCAGCAAAGTCAAGAATTTGTGAGAAATTCCACATTGCAGGAAAAAATTCCAAGGTCTGTCTGAATAATTAACATCTCATTTTATTTCCATCTCTTATTTCTTTATCATTTTGGAAATTTCTTCCAATAGGGCTCACTCAAATCCCCCTATTTTGTCTGGGCATCTATATCATACTCCAATATCCCAGGAATGGAGGACCTCACCAGATGAGCTGGTAGCAAAGTGGAAGAAGATGTTTACTGCACATGTACCACCAGTATAACATAAAATACTATTTACAGTATAAAACGGAGGGTGACCAACCACTCCGGTTTGCCTGGGACTTGAAGGGACTTTCAGGATGTGGGACTTCAGCGTTAGAAGTGGGAAAGTCCCAGGCAAACCAAGATGAATCAATCACTCTGAAATAGTAAACAAGCATTTCACCTACATCGAAAATTACCAAAAGTTTCCTCTAAGTTCCTCTTTGCTGGGTTTCAAACAGAATTGTATTCCTGTGATTTTTCCTTAAAACTGCTACCACCAGCAGCATGCAGGCCCCATATAAATGAAGCAAGATGAGCATCTTTGAATGCTTCCTTTAAATCTGCCTAGTACTCTTCCACCCCTCTCCCTCAATCTCTGCTAAGATGTTTGCAATTAAGACTGACTAATTCTTAAAATTTTTATCAAATCCACCTACTTTCTGTCTCCGCAAGCATCACCCTTGTTCAAGGTATTACCAATAAACACTTACCTGGATTATCGCACTAATCTACACAGCGTTTTCTCAAGCTGTTTGTGACGAAGGGAGAGTTGTTTGCATTTTTTGTTTTATTTTGTGCTTCATTTCCAATCCATTATGAACCAACACTTTCATAACATACAGTAAAAATGAATTACTAGGATAGTGATCACACACTTTGGTCTGGAAATAACATCAAGTTCTCTGTAAGAGCTTCTAAACGCTTCCTCTCAATTTCTGTGCTTACTTTGTCATGGGCCGGTAACAAAGTCATAATAGCAGGCTCTAGGTAACACTTTGAGAAACATTGTTCTAATAGACCTTACCATTTCCATGATTTTGCCCATTCTTTCTTCCAGAAAATCTAGAATGACTTTTCAAAATGTAAATTAGGGCAGCCCTGGTGGCTCATGCCACCTTCAGCCCAGGGCCTGATCCTGGAGACCCCGGATTGAGTCCCACTCACTGCATGGAGCCTGCTTGTGTCTCTGCCTCTCTCTCTCTCTCTCGCTCTCTCAGGAATAAATAAATAAAATATTTTCAAAAAATGTAAATTAGATCATGTCAGCCCTCCACCCATAAAATGGCTGAAGAAGCAGGGAGAACATGGACTCTGGGCATCTATCTCTGCTCATCATTTACTAGACTTATTTGATGCTGGGAAAACCACCTAAATTCTGTGTGCCCCCAATTCCTCACCTAAAAATTAAGGTAATAATAGCATCTACTTTATAGGGTTGCTGTGAGAATTATATACATTAATTTTTGTAAAGTGCTCAGAACAATGTCTAAAGTATAAGTGCATATGCAGCTTCTACTGTTATTATTTATTATTAGCCTGATACAACATCCTGCCTTTGTAAATGTTATATGCTATTATCAGTAATGTTAGTATTATTACTATTATTAATGTGGCCAAGTCCCTTATCATCTCTCCAGCCCCATCAAACTACCAGATCACCAAGCCAACCTCCTACCACACAATAAAAGAGCAATACATTGAAGATTTTACGCAGACCATTTATGATATTAGATCATCATTCGGCAAATATTCAGTACTTTCTCTCTAAGGGAGAACTATACACCTACTCCCTCTCCCCCCTTGACTTTGCACATGAATTGATTTGGCTAACAGGATATTAGCAAACATGATGTAAGCAGAGGCTAGTGCAGTTAGTTGAGTTATGCCTTTGGGTTTCTGGCATCACTATAAGAAGAATGGGTCCTGAGCAGCCAGCAGGCCCCAGAAATTTGACCACTACAAGGGTGAAACCTGAATGGAAACTGCAGCCTGGAGCCAAACCCATGCCACCCCCGCTGAGCTCAGCAGAGCATCCCTGGCCAATCACTGTGTCACCAGAAATTTCATCTTTATTAGACAGCAAAATCTACTATTCACACTATCCCACCTCTTTTTTCTTTATTTTAAATTCTGCTTCTCAGGATTTTGTCCCATTTCATGGCCAGGTGGCCCTGCTCCTTCCTGTACACTATGGTGCATTCTGGAGAAATAATACCTTAGTAAAACAGCACAACACATATAGGCCCTAGCCCATTCCATGGTCTCAGAATTTGGTCTCATGAAGTTTTATTTTCATGTGTTGGGCACTCAAAATGACCATTTGTTAGAAATTATATATGTAAATGTGTATATTATGTATATGTGTGTGTAATTTTATACACAGCTCTCTTGACTAAGCACAGAATTTAGAGGTGGTTTCCCGTCATCTGAATATAACAAGCTCAGACTTATAACCTGAGTATAAGATAAGTGAAAAATACAAGAAATAGAAGGCCTATGCCAGGAGACCACTCATTCACAAGTGCAAAAGGAAGAACTAAAGTTATTTTTGTTCCTTTCCTCCTGGACAATAGAAAATAGAAGCTAAATGACCCCAGAGATCTTAGATCAAATTTAAAATTCATTCTCACACAATGCCACTGATATTCTAAAGACGCCCACTAATTTGCAATCAAATTAATGTTTGCTGTGATATTCAAACATTTATTTTATTTTTGATGTTTAAGAATTTTTCTTATAAATATGTGCTCTGGACCATATCTCAGACCTGGGGCACATTTTGGTCTTCCTTTTCCAAAAAGGATATAGGAAAATGGTGACAGTAATGGTTTCCCAGGCCCCTACAGACTATTCCCTTGGATGTATGCAAACTTGGGTCTGGTCTATTGCAGTGTATTGTTAGTTAGCCAGTTAACATCTCTCATGAATGTTATTTTACATTAACTTACTGCTGTGATAGATTTGGCTTACTCTAAAACTTAGGCTACCACTTCAAATTTTACTCCCATGTGCCAAATACATAACCATTTGAGAAAACATTTTGAAGTTATGAACTGATGGAGAAGCTAATGATGGAACAGGTCAATACAGACCTTGTTATTATTTTTTAACATAGAAATATCCTGTTACTTTATCCCTTCCTTTCTACCTTGTGAAAATAATGGCATTTTACCAAGCACTTGCCTTTTGTGTGTGTGGATGAGGGGGAGAGCGGGGATATTTGAAGTTAATACCCCTCACTTTTATAATTCATTGACCTATATGAAATAAATTTTGTGATGGGTTTTTAATCTAGATTTCAAAGGTGTTCTCAGTTTGGCTTTGGCCATGACTAAAGTTCATTGCATTTATATTTGCTTTGCAAAATCTACAAAAATTCCTACATGAAGGTCAACACCAGGCTAGTGTCATAACAACTATATTGCAACCTGTTCAACAATCCAGAGCTAAAAGACAGAACTCAATTTACCTTCCCTCTGAATGAGCATGTCAATTCTCCCCCTCCAAATCCGCATAAACAACAGAGCGGAGGCTTGGCTTCAAAACCCACTGGTGAAAGTACATTAAATTTAGAAGCCACTGGTGACCCTACATGAAAGGTTACCCCCCAAATAAAGCTCTGGGGATCCAAACATCACAGATCTTTTAGTCTAGCAAACAATCCAATTGATTCTGCAGATCAGCTTCTACAGCAAGTGAGTTTCCTTGAGTTTTGATGCCTGTATTAGCTGAAAAAGAAGAGCTGAGAGAAACAGTTTCCAAGAAGTCTGCATCTAACTCTCCATAAAACATTGAAAAGCTTGTATCATCCATCTTGCCTCCTCTAAGCATAATTTAGAGATGAATAAGGCAATTATGGAGGAGTTATATAGCTACAATGGAATTTATGTATTCTTAAAGACAAATTCTGTCAGAAAAAAAATGTGATGGAAGTCTCCTTTTCACAAATAAAACACATAAGGTCAAAATGGCTGATTTAAGACACATGTGACAAGGCTTGCTAGCATGTAGTATAAAATTATCAATCAAACTGAAAGCTGCAATAGCTGTTAAGATCAACTCTTACCAAAATATATATATTATATATATACACAAATTCTATATATCTATATACACATATATACTTATATACAATGATTCATCCTTAGGAAAATCATCCTTATATCTGGCACAGGGACTATGGTGATTGACAGTTCTAAAACAGATGTTTTGTGGGGCACCTGGGTGGCTCAGTGGTTGAGTGTCTGTCTTTGGCTCAGGCCATGATCCTGAGGTCCTGGGATCAAGTCCTGCATCAGGCTCCCTGTGAGGAGCCTGCTTCTCCCTCTACCTATGTCTCTGCCTCCCTCTGTGTCTCTCATGAATAAATAAATAAAATCTTAATAAGTTAATTAATAAGACGTTTTATTAAGCACTAATGTGGTAAGAAAGATGAGCCACAGGTCCATCATTAGTAGCTGGTAGACTGTCAACAGATCAAGACAACTTGTATTCATTGGTGTTCCACTCTTCACTAAGCACTTTTACCCACATCACTGTGATGAACTGTACTCTTGTTCAAAATACTTGCTGCCCCTCTCTGAAGGCAACCCCTTCCCTCAGAAAAGATCCATAGTTTCTGCTCTTTGGACATCAGACCTAGCCTGTGACTTCCAAGCTGAAGCTTTAAGAGCCAGACTTTGCCAGGCCATGATCTCTTTACCCTACATCAACCCACAATGTCCCAAGTGGGCCGCTCCATTCTCCCTGGTCCTACAGTGAAACTTCCTCAAGGGGAGCCATGCCTGACCCAGCATGGACATAGAGCATAAGCAAGAAATAAATCCCAGTGGTAAATCACTAACATTTGGGGATAATTTGTTACAATTTAAGATTTAACTGAAACCTATAGAAGTTATATTTTACATGTTTAAGGTGACCCAGTTGAAAAAGATTATTCTTTTCCCCTTCCTGAACTGTCAGTGATTTTACATACTGGGACCTACAGTTCCTCATCTACATATTGAAACTGTTGGAATAAATAATCTCTCAAGTTCTTTCCAACTCTAACATTCTATGTTCATTGGACTCCTCTTTTCATAGACTCTGGAGCCTTGTAAGAGTTGCTTGGATGATGTTTGCTACTGTGAGTAGTTAGGTTTTGGATGAGATCCAAAATATTTGCATATTATAAAAATTCCACAGCTATAACTGCAAAGTTCTAGGACATATTGACTTGTACTCCTTGATACTTTACTCTGTAAATATGTTACTCAGGTTTATATATATTTTCATACCACCTTTCTGATTAAATTGCAAGCTTCATTGTAAGTTTTTTCTTTTTCCATACTACTTATCATGCCTCAGCATGTTTTAATAAGTACTTAATAAACTTGCCCCTTAACAGATGAACCTTTTTTTTTATTCAAAAAGTTGGGAGGAGGGGGTGCTTGGGTGGCTCAGTTGGTTAAGCATCCAACTCTTGGTTTCTACTTGGGTCATGGTCTCGGGGTCCTGGGATCCTGCCCACAATAAGCTCCCTGCTCAGCAGGGAGTCAGCTTGTCTCCCTCTCTCTGCCCTTCCCCCACCAAATGAGTGGATAAATCTTTTTTAAAAAGCAGAGGGACAGGGGAGGCACCTAGGTGGTTCAGTTGGTTAAGTGTCTGCCTTTGGCTCAGGTCTTAATCCCCAGCCTGCTTCTCCCTCATCCTCTGTCCTTCCCCCTCCATGCTCGCTGGCTCTCTCTCTCTCTCTCTCTCTCTCTCTCATGCATACATTCAGGTGCTTTCTCTCAAATAAATAAATAAAATTTTTTTGATTTTTTAAAAAGATGAAAACCAGACTTGACAAAAAAGGTAAAGCACTTATTGTAAAGATTTTAAAGACAACAAGTTTTTTGTTAGCCTTCTCATCAAGAAATGGGGTCTAGTTACTCTCTGGTTGAATGTGAACCAATCTTAGTCGCTCACTTGTAGCCAAGATAATGTCATAGAAGTAAAAATGCATGACTTCTGAGCTAGGTTAGAAAAAGTCATGCAGCTTTCATCTTGTTGACTGGAACACTCCCTCATGGAGCCCAGAATGTAAGAAGCACAGCAACACTAAGGCTGCCATGCTCTGAGGAAGCCCACACCACATGGCAGGCATTCCAGGAGGCAGACTCAGCAGAGCCCAATTTTCAACTCACCCTAGCCCATTAATCAGACCTGTGATTGAAGAAGCATCCAGATAGTTCCAGTCCCCAGCTAATAATGTGACTTCCGGATGTTTGAATATTTCTAGCAGAAGCCCCAGACCTCACAGAGTAGAGACATGCAAACTTCATTCTTCCCTGTTTAAATCCCTGACCTGTAAAATCCACGAGTGTAATGAAATAGTTGTTGTTTTATGCCATTAAATTTGGGGGTGGTTTGTTATGCAGCAATAGATAACTGGAACATATGGTATCTGTGAAAGTCAGCCTGAGCCAGTGTCAGCCCAGACAAGTGTCACACAAAGAAGTATATGCAACTACATGTTTTCCTGCTTTGTTTATTTTTATTAGGGTGTAGCAACTCTCTGGAGTAAATATCTCCCCAGTAAGAGCAATCTGAAAGACAGGAGTATTAAAACATCAGGCAGAGATACAATCGAATTATTATCAAGCATTTGCAACATGAAAAGAGTAAGCACTGATAGAATCTCAAAGCCTATTACTTTACTGTGCAATTGCAACATAACAAAAACACCAGTCAGAGATGTAATCACAAAGACAAGTGGAATCAATACTGACTCTAAAATACATTACAGGCCATTTTTAAATAAATATGTAAAATCTGCTTTAAATTGATTCTAGCTCAGCATGAAGCAAACTGCTGTAACAATTTTTGCATACAAAGCCCAGAGGAAAGAACAGGGAGGAACCACCTGGAGCATTCACAGCTTGGGGTGAGGAGATGTTCTTCCACTTTGGCTTTGTGACATGTGGCCATCCTGTGTACTCACAACAGATCTCGCCTTATGGATCTCAAAAGCTCTGCTCTGAAAAGAAAAACCAAAGGGTTCAAACTATAATGGCTAGAGAGTTAAAAAGAAAGCCAAGTGTCTTTATTGTCAGTTCAGCTTCCCAAAGAATCTGTCAGAGAGGCAATAAAAAGCGTTAGGTTTCTTTTTTTGTTGCATTGCTTGGGTTGGTTTGTTTGCTTGTTAGAGCCAGATACTCTATTAGTTTATATGCGCTTAACATAGGTTTAATGACATCTCTGCACGTGGCACCATTTTAGGCACAGTGAACATAAAAGATAAGAAAGGCATAATCAAAAAAAAAAAAAAAGCATAATCCCTGACCTCAGAGAGTTTATAGATTAGTCAGGAAGAGAGAGGTGTGTCTAAAGGTAACAATTATACAACATGATAAGTCCTAAGAGCGGAAAACAAGAACTATTTGCTGAATACAGGCCTGTATTAAAAAGTTTTAATTTAATCTAATTAGGACATTAAATAGTCCAGATCATACCCTGATATTTTATTTTATTTTATTTTTTTAATATTGTATGCTAACTTTATTTATTCATGAGAAAACACAGAGAGGAGAGAAAAAGAGAGGCAGAGACACAGGCAGAGGGAGAAGCAGGCCCCATGCAGGGAGCCTGATGTGGGACTCCATCCCGGGTCTCCAGGTCACGCCCTGAGCTGTAGGCAGCGCTAAACCGCTGAGCCACCGGGGCTGCCCTACCCTGATATTTTAAATCCATGACTGTAAATTCATCCTCAACCTTCATCCTACTCTTCCATGATGGCAGCCTCCTAAGACAAAAGAACTTGGATTACATACTTTTTAAGTCTCTCATCGTATCCTTCAGGTATTGCTACATAGCAGTGCTTACTAAATATCTAAGAGATTAGTGAGTACAGTATAGGTGCCCAAAAGAATTTGGTTTTGGGTGTCCTACCTAGGCTCCCTTGCTTCCTTCTTTGGTGTCTATAGCTCTTATTCTCATCTTTTCACTTTAAAAAGCTGCCAATATGGCTCCAGTGAAGCTTGAAGTACTACCTGAAGGATTTTTTGTATTTTGAGCTTTATCATTAATTGTGCAGTAAAAGACTTGGTCCCCTGGATAAGAAAACAGCCCTTCTCTGTATAATTGAAATCACACCATGGTTAGATGACCATTTATATTTCAACTATAAATGACAAAATCCCTGGCAGCCCAGGTGGCTCAGTGGTTTAGCGTAGTCTTCAGCCCAGGGCGTGATCCTGGAGACCCAGGATCGAGACCCATGTCGGGCTCTCTGCGTGGAGCCTGCTTCTCCCTCTGCCTGTGTCTCTGTGCCTATCCCTCTCTCTCCCTCTCTCTTTCTGTGTGTCTCTTATGAATAAATAAATAAAATCTTAAGAAAAAAAAAAAAACAAAATCCCATTTTGTTCATTATCTTCATTATCTTCATTATCCTACCTCCAGCTAGAAAATAGCCCCATTTTCAAGCAGCCCAGGGTCTACCAGCTTCACAAGGGATTTTGAAATGTTTGAAACCTGACAGAAGATTTATTTATTCCAAAATATGAAAGCAACCTGTAAAATCAAAGTGAAAAACTGGTTAACACAATGTCTTCAAAACATAAGTTTGTATTACCAATATGACTGCACTTCTAGGGATCCCTGGGTGGCGCAGTGGTTTAGCGCCTGCCTTTGGCCCAGGGCGCGATCCTGGAGACCCGGGATCGAATCCCACGTCAGGCTCCCGGTGCATGGAGCCTGCTTCTCCCTCTGCCTGTGTCTCTGCCTCTCTCTCTCTCTCTGTGACTATCATAAATAAATAAAAATTAAAAAAAAAAATGACTGCACTTCTATTTTTACATAGTTATAGAGAAATTATATTTAATGCAGCTATGAATACCTTTTAACGTATTTGAAAGGACATGGACTGTCAGAATACAGTGGAAACTATTATTGGCCTCAAGTCTTGCTTCTCTCCATCCTGTTTTTCCTAACAAGGCTCTGATTTTGTTCAGATACACACCCAGCAACCCTGTGCCTCGAGGAAACTGACCCCAGTTCCAGAAATAAACCTTCTTGGTCTAATGGTGATATCATTCCCTTTGGCAGGGGTTGGCTCAGAAGTTGGCCCACAACCCAGCTCTGACCAGAAAGATATGAAAAGAATGCCCCTGGGAAAGGGGTGTTCTGGAGAAAGTTTCTTCCCTTCTAAGAGAGGCAGTTGGTCCCTTACGTCTAAAGCTTTTCTGCCTGAACCTGATACCTGGAACTACTCCAGGCATGTTACTGGAACCTAAGGAAAAATCTATGCCGAGGGTGGCAGAGTGAAGGGATAAAAGTTCTTGGTTCCTACAGAACATAGTCAAACTGCCGAATTACCCTATCCTGCAGCCACCCTACCTCTGAACTTCTTGCTATATGAGATTAAAATGCCTTCTCTGGGATGCCTGGGTGGCTCAGAGGTTGAACGTCTGCCTTCAGCCCAGGGCGTGATCCCAGGGTCCTGGGATCGAGTCCCACATCGGGCTCCCCACAAGGAGTCTGCTTCTCCCTCTGCCTGCGTCTCTACCTCTCTCTGTGTGTGTCTCTCATGAATAAGTAAATAAAATCTTTAAAAATAAAATAATCTTCTCCGTTTAATCCAGTTTCAGACAGTGTATCCTCACTGATTGGTAGGCACCCTGTCATCCTCACCAAAGAGAAGACATCCCATTTCCTGCTTCTCTGTTATTGTCTGCTTCAGTCATAGTCAAAGAACAACAAAATGCTTTTTCTATCACTAGCTATAAGCTACCCAGGACAAGGATCATATTACACTGGTTCCAAGTCAGTTAGTGGTACCATTTGAATAGGAGATCTTCTTCCTCACATCCATACAACACACTCATTCATGACAATGGCTAAATACAGCCGTATGGCTGGGTTCAATAAATAGTTGCCCACTGAATATAACCTGAAGACCATTGGGAAGTCCCATGGACAAAAATATCTCTACTAGATTTCTATCATTAAAGACAAAGCCTTGTAACATAGTAACCAAGATATTGATCGCTCTTATCTCAGTAATCCTTTGTGAGCCCACATGGATTTTTGATCTACAGAACTGTGTGATAATAAGTGAGTGTTCTTGTAGGTCATTAAATCCATAATAATTTGTTGTACAGTGTCAGGAAAGAATTAGAGTGTAAGATAAATGATGCCAAAATTTTTTAAACACACGAAATTGTTAATATACAGTAAAGGTCAGCAAACTGCAGCCCACAGACTAAATCAAGCTCGTAACCTGTCTTTGTATAACCCATAAGCTGAGAATAATTTTTACATTTTTAAAGCCTTGTAAAAATTGAGAAGAATATATGACAGAGGCTGTATGAGGCCCACAAAACCTAAAATGCTTCCTATCTGATCTTTTACAGAAAAAGTTTGCTGACCCTTACTATATACTATTCATTATATTGTTATATACAGGGACAAGTATAAATAATAGTTTCAGGATACATACTGAGCTAGATGTCTTATATTTGCCCTTCTGGGTCCATATTCCAATTCTTTCCTTGCCATGAGAGACTGGTCTGTATGGACCCCACTGGGGCCTCTTGCTCCTGGATGGCTGTGACTAATAAGGGCACTGGCTAGCAATCAGAGGGCAGAAGGAAAATGAGATTAGGGTGTTCATTTGCTCCTCCATCCCTACAGGGCTGCCTTAGGCAGGTCTTGTCCCTCAACCAAAGGGCAAAACACCTATCAAGATTGTGTGGAATTGGAATGTGGAAACACAATTCTCTCCTCCAGAATCGAATAAATGTCCCCCCCCCTCCCCATTCTTTAGACCTACAGGTTTTGGCACCCTGATATCCATTTTGATTTCCCTACATTATTCTGCCTAGACCTGCATAGATGGTTTCGTCATCAAACATATGACAGATTATTCATCTTGAATGTGATGTCTGTTTCTCACCAGGACCCTGACAAATGCGCCCACAAATTATAGTGATGACCTTATAGGTGAGCAAGGGAAAAAGGAACAAGGGATGAGAAACAGAATACTTCAACTTTGATCTTTAGTATTATCTCCTTTTATTTATAAAAGGACTTGAAACAAATATGACAAACTCTTAATAATGGCTGATTCTGCGTGACAAAAGCACAAACCCATATAAATTTTTTTCTAGTATTGGCATACCGTTTAATATCTTGAAATTAAAAAACTTTACCAGCCACACTGATTGTTTATTAAAACTGTCAAAATCAGGGGCAGCTGGGTGGTTCAGTCCATTAGGCATCTGCATTTGGCTCAAGTCCTGATCCCAGTGTCCAGGGATCAAGTCCCTGTTCAGCGGGGAGTCTGCTTCTCCCTCCCCCTCCTCCTTTCCTCACCCTGCTGGTGCTCTCTCTCCTACTCCACCCCAAATAAATAAATAAAATCTAAAAAAAAAAAAAAAGACTGTCAAAATCATCTATCTGAATTCAAATCATCATCTTCATGACTGGTCCCAGCCTCCAGCCTTTCCTGATTGACAGCTGTATCGCCTAACTAGTTACTTCAACACTACTGGCAGCACCAAAATCCCCACTGCCTACTCTGCTCATCACCACCCAAGGCACGAAGCCGAAGCCACGAAGGCAGCACAGCCTGGGACTGACTCAGCACCAGGACAGTCAACACTTCCAGATTCCCGCAGCTCTTCTCCCGAGACCTCCGCAGTGGCTCTCTGTGCTGTTTGGGAAATGAAGTAATAAACCCTCACTGCCAGTACTTATAAAATGTTCTGGCTTTATAGGACAGCATCTCCTGCTGCTTTGGGCACAAGTCCAGCTTATGCAAAGAATCTAAAAGAAGAGCAAAATGACAATTTTATAACCATTGCACTGAGGAGAGAGGAAAAGAAAAATTAGATTCATGGTGAAAAATCTCATCTCTGAGCAACCACACACAAAAAATAGGACTACTAGTTTGGATCGGTCTAGATGAAGTTATAAACATGAAATTCTTTGATTAATCATGAAAGAAAGCTTCACTTCTATTGGAAGACACTGTCCCTGGCACAAACACCCACAAAAGGATTTGCCATCGCCCACCACTCAGTGCTATGAAATACTTGATCATCACTTCCCAGTCATCTTACTTCATATAGTCTAGCCCCCTCATCTGAATTCTGAGTTTTAGGGAAGTGCCTTGTGTGAGTTGTGGATGCCCGGTGGTTTCCTGTGCACTTCATTTTTTACCGGCTGTGACAAGATTTTTAATCTTTATACAAGAGAAACCAAACCTGTGCAAGAACAACCTGTCAGGAATACTTACAGCCTTGCAGTTAAGTCTCTCTCTCGAGTGTGATTTAATCAGCAAGGTGTTGCTGACAATGTGTAATAGAACATTGTAAAAGCAACAGGTTAACACCTCTGGGGGTGCCCAAGGAGACACCATAAAGGGTATGGTGGTGAGATGAAAAATGATTATTATTTAGCATTTATTAATCCTAGGTGGTATGCTAAGTTCTAAAGAACATAGCACAGACAAAAGCAGATTACCTCTAAATGTCCAAGCTTTCCTTAACAAAAATGGAAAAGCCTTTTACAACACTGTCTCTGAGTGAGATTATGAAGTGGAAATACCTTGACTCCATGAACAAAGGCAGAAAAATACTGAAATAAAAGCCAAAGGGACTTTTGATGCTTGCATCCTTCATCGCTCATCTGCTTTCATATGCACAATGTTGTACAGCTAGGTCGTGGGTTAGCAAATGACAGCCTATGGGTCTCTTGCCTGTTTTTGTAAATAAAGTTTCATTGGAACTCAGCCACATCCAATTGTTTACATCTTGTCTATGGCTGCTATTGTACAACAACATCAGAGATGAGTGCTTATGGCAGAGACTGTATGGCCAGAGCCAGAGAGTCCTTTAGAGAAAAGTTTATTCACCCCTGATCTAGATTGACTTGGGGAAAACATGATCCAGATTTATGATAGTCTTAACACTTATTTATTAATGTGTGGTTTCATATGTATTCATGCAAGATAAAATTCAATTTAACTTATTTATCCATTAAGCATGTATAAAATTCCTATTTTGGGCAGCCCGGGTGGCTCAGCAGTTTAGCATCACCTTCAGCCCAGGGCATGATCCTGGAGAACCAGGATCGAGTCCCATGTCAGGCTCCCTGATGGAGACTGCTTCTCCCTCTGCCTGTGTCTCTGCCTTTCTCTGTGTGTGTGTGTGTGTGTGTGTGTGTCTCACAAATGAATAAATTAAAATCTTAACAAAAAATAAAAATAAAAATAAATAAAATAAAATTCCTATTTTTTGGCCTCAGAGAAGAATATACACACCATTAGGAAGGCTAATGCATCATTCCTCTAGAGCAAACGCACTCTGCCCTGATGCAACTGTAGGATTTTCCTATAGAGAAAAACTAGTTTCTCTCAATAAAGGCTTAGAAAGGGCCCAAGATCCAGATAGATAGTTGAATGGAATCAAAGTTGAACAGAAAATTGAATATAAATAAGATTATATAAGACTTCATCTACATAGGACAATGGTTCATTGTTTGACTTCTAGAAATACTCTAAATAAGATTTGAAAACTATTTGGAGCATCAAGGGATTTATTGGTTTTATTTCAAAGCCCAAGAGCTCTTGGGGGAAAAAAAAAACACTCAAAATCCACTGCCTGATTCTGTAGTTACGGTACATTCGAGCCACACTGTCAACAGTATGATAAAATCAAATGGCACTTGTTTATTTGGAGACCACAAATGGCTTTCTTGATATGAAAGTAAACAGTGTATGAGAAGTTCTAGCCTGAAGGACTGCTTTTGAAGTCTTCCTGGAAGAATCACTTTTCGGGCTCCAACAAAAGCTGCTGCCATTCTTTCATCTGAATAAACTAATAAGGGTGTTTAAATCTCCCAGCCACACAGAAAGAACATAACTAGAAGTTTCTTAGCACAGAGGTACTGTTTCAAATGAATACTATATTTTCTTCTACAAGAATTGTATTCTGTGCCTTAAACTCACCTGCTTAACCTCCAAGATCTGTTTTAGGTTTTTGGCAGCTAACATGCTTTCCCATGGCAACTGCATAATAACATCATATAGTTTGAAGATAGAAAGAACTCAAAATATTTCAGACTCAATTACTTCATGAAACTGCTTTACAAGTGCCTTTTTATTTCACAACAATTTTAAAGAATATATTTGACCAGTGTATATTTCTCCACCTGTAATTCTGAACAAAAACACATTTTTCACAAAGAAATACACAGAAAACAGCCAGCCTTATTCAAGGAAGTGATAATGGGTATTCTTAAGCAAAGCAAAACTAGCACTAAACGGACATGTCAGGTTTTAAGTTCTCACTTTGGCTGGGTTGGCTAACCAGAAGAATGACCTTGACAAGCTACTTTCTTCTCTGAGTTTTAGTTTCAGCATCTGTAAAAGCAGGTGATTTAAATCAACCTCCCAGAGTATTTCCAGCCCTAAATACAATGATGACTAAAGCTTGGCATTTATTGTAGTTCTCAATATAATTACTTCTAACCTTCTTCTAACCTCATTCTTATGCATGACAGAATGCCAGAGGAAAAAAAAAAAAAACCCCACAGTAAACCAAACATGAATTTGATTCTCCCCTTCTATCTGGAAGGGGTCATTGCTGAGGCACAGAGAAATAATATTTCTCCTGCCTCTCTTCTAGCACTTCATGCAAAATTAGATAGAAGTTCATTCTTACTTTCTCTGACTATATTATTTAAAAGAGTAGAAACAAAGAATTATCTTTTTTTTTTTTTTTTTTTTTTTCAGAAAAGAACTTAGGACCGTGTAAAGTCTTAGGGGTTCAACATATTGACACAATGTAGAAAGAGCTTTACCCAAAGCAGGATGCCCAGGCAGCTTTATAACCAGTCCTTGAAAAAACGTGTGAAGTTACTAGAACATTCAGGCATTGCTGATGGAAGGAATATATGGTCCTACTTTGGAAAGATGTTTGGCAGTTTCTTACAAAGTTAAATAAAAACATAGCTATCCTATGATCCAGATAGAATATAACTATCAGAATCACAATGTTTTGCAAAAACATAGTATGATAGAAAATTACAGTATAGCTCTTCAAATAAAATGCCTAGCACAAAGATTCTGAAAGTTTTTTTGAAGTAGTATTAAGTGTCAAATGATGATAGGGTCACAAACTGAAATATGTAGACTCTTTGAAAAAGAACACAGTGAAAAAATAATCTTTTGGAACCATAATTAGGAATACTTAATAATAGGAGAAAAGGGACTTATAAACTAAATTTTTAATAGAACCAGGTTGGTAAATTTGAGATGACTTAAAACATTCAACATTTTCTCATATCAGTAAAGACTACCCAAGCAAAAAGAAAACAATTAAGCAGACCTATCTTTTATATGATGAAAAACCCTCCAGGAGGGAAAGAGTCCCAGAGAGGAGCCAATGGTATAAGAAATAATTAAAAGCAACCAAGTACAAACTGCATACCAGCTATTATCTAGGAACTTTTTTCCTTTACCTTAGAGCATTAAAGGAAACATAAAATGGTAATATCCCTGAGCAACAGCCAGTCCTTACTTTTCAGTCATCTTATGCAAAATAACAAATCCAGGGAGAGGGGAAGCTTCAGTCAGAGTTTAAAAAGAGGAAGTTGTTTGACAACTTCTTAGATCTGCCAACAACAGCAATGAAATGTGAAAAACCGAAGCAACATGCTTACAACACCCATCACTACCTGGTTTTGGTTCACTTCTTGGCCTCACCCTTGTGCCAGACTCCTCCCCTCTACTATGTCCCAGCATGTTCCTACAATTCTCTCCTCCAGGTTTCGCCTTGTTCTCCACCTGCACTGTCCTTCCCCACATCACATCTCGGAGTGATGCTTGGCCTTTCAGCTCCCATCTTCACAGTCTTCTTCCTGGGATGGCCCTCTCTGGTCATCCAATCTAAAGAAGTCCTCTCTATACCTATGAGGGAGTCTTAACATATTTATTTTTTCGCGTTTGTCTTTGTGTTCTTCTGGGTGGAATTGTGAAGTTTTTTGGCTTCTTTTCTCTCTATACCAAGTAAAAGTTGAACTCCATGATAGCTACTAACTTACCTGTTTTATGCCTGACACTGTAAAGAAAAAACTAATTTGACGCTTGTTAAAATGGTAAGGAAGCCTTTTTATTCAAGACCATTATGGGGCACCTGTCTGGTGCAGTCAGTAGAGCATGTGACTCTTGATCTCAGGGTTAAGAGTTCAAGTTCTATATGGGGTGTCTCCCATGTAATAAATTTTTTTAAAAAGACTATTACAATAGGAGTAATACAATAGGGAAGATAGATGGAGCTTAACTCTGAATATAGCAAAGGCAGCTGGGGATTTATGGCCAAAGAGCCTGTTAAAGGTGAAGAACGGTAGAAAAATTACTAAGAGGAGATGTCAAGGATGGGAGGGGTGGATTCTTGCTAAACTGACCTAACAGGATCCTTGCTGTGGGCAGGCCAGGGTGATCAGGTATCAAGGGAATAAGTGTTGACTTAGCAGGATTCTCGGCTAAGTTTGGGCTGTGTACACCAAAGACAGAAATGGGGACCAAGATTGAGGCCTAGTCCTTAGTCAAGGATAGAGTTTTTGTCAGCACATAGTAGCTATCAAAAATTATTGACTGACCAGATGGATGAATGAATGAATGAATTCTCATCCTCAAAATTAAGTGATAGATTTGCTGTTTAAATTTCTTAACTGCTTCACTTTTCCATTTCACCTCATTAGCATAAACACTGGTAATAATAGGTATAAACAAGGAAATAAAGCCTAAGAATAAAATTCCTACTCCCTTGCAAAGGAAAAAGAATAAATCTTCATAATTAATGGTTCCTTTTGTTCATTTATTCTGCAAATATTTATTGAGAGCTAACCACAATGTACTAGTTACTTTTCCAGGCATAGACAGACAAATCCAAAGAAAACACCCCAGACTTCAAGTTCATTGTCACTATCTACTGAGTGACAAATATGTGAATAGAATGAGGTATGGCAAAGGGAATAGCTGAGATGGGTAAAGGGCAAAAAGGGACCCCTGGTGGGCAATGAGGCAGTCAGAGAACGACTCAGGAGAAGAAAGTGTGATGACAATTTCTCAAATGAAATGCCCTGTAATATAACTTCTGCAAGAAATCCTGCCCATCTTCCACAAATTACAAAACACAGGATATGCTTGGTGTGATTCAGTTTCTCATGGAAGTCAGCAAAGAGGCCATATTGAGTCAAAAAATTGTGTGGGACTCAGACTCAGCCAAGCAAACAAAGGGACAGCTGCACTTCTGGGTTATGTTAATAAATTGGAAACGCACAATTATAAGTAAGAAAAACATATTGCCTATTCCAGGGCTGATATCAAAAGGGGAAAGATGGCATGGATATTCCACGAGGATATCATTGCTATTCCTGATTAATTTAGAGGGGTGAGGAAGAAAAATATGCCCCATATGAGTGAACTTCTGCTACACAAAGGCCAATGCTGTGCATTGCAATCTCAGTGGCTCTCTGCAAGAGGACAAGCCAAGAGAAGAGACGCTAAAACTTGCAGTGCTCTTGCCGGACACTTTTTCTGAGCACACTCCCAACATCACTTGCTCTTTCAGTGGTATGCAGGGTTAACTATGAAACTGAAAATGTTTGATAATACCTGCATATTGTTAAATTTTAACATAACCAATATCTGAAGTTACCACAATATTTCCCAATAAATAAGAAAAAAAGATTTTCCAGTTTTAAAATTTTATCTCAGGAGTATCATAACCCAAAGCTAAGTAGGTGATCCAAATAGTAGAAGCAGAGAGGTTGATAAAGAGAAGACTAGATCAGTGTAAGAGAGGTGATATATGTTGGCAATGATTTCCAACACATGTTCATTAAAAAATTGTGCTAATTGGAAGCTTTCCTTCTTCCATGTGAAAACAACTAATAAGAAGTTGATGACAGCACAATCAGGCACTAGAACCCCACAAGGAAATTACAGATGTAATAGATACCTCTGGGTGCATACAAGACTTTTAAATCTAAATTGAATCTTTATTTAGAAATCAATTTATGTGGGTAGACTCTCTGCCCAAGGGTATTTGTTTGCTCTTTTATGAATGTTTCAAGCTAGCAATTTTTTTTCTTAGGGTTATAAATGACTCTAACTAAATAAAATATGAGGATAGATTTGTGTAATAAATACATCTCTGACATTATTTATTTGTTCATTGAAATGTGCAGACTTAATCTAAAACAGTTATCTAACTATCATATTTTTTGTTTTATGACATAGAATTGTCCATAAATGACCTATTTCCCCTAATGTTCTCCAAAGGAGCTAAAATAGTGACACTTGAACTTGTTCCAAAGATTATAAGGTCAATCTGACCCCAGTTCCAAATAAGTAAAGGCAACTTAGATTTATTTAACCTCTATTACACATAGTAAAATATCACATAATTTATTTTAAAGAAGAAGTTCTCTCTAAACTTTACCAGTTGTTTCATATCCCAGGGGAGAAAAGGGGGTTATGACTCAGGCAGAATCAGCTCTAGACATAGGTTGGTGGGGAAAGCAATGCTCCCTGAGTCAGAGGGAACAAGACAGGAATTGTCTCAGCTAGGGGTGAGCGCTAATACTGATGATCAGCAGGTCTATACTACATCTCATAAGAATAGAATGATTTTGACGTGGCTGGCATGGATTCACAAGGAGCCTACAGGCAATATCACTTCTCAGTGACTTGGGAAGTCAAAGAGTGACAATAACATGGACCTCTGTGGTCCATTTGCCTTGTGAAAATATTCCAGCTAACCACAGGGAGCATGGAGAACAAGGTTCACATATCAACAAAAATGATTTGTCAATGGCTGGGATTTAGGGCAAGATTAAGTTCTAATAGGGACACCTGAGTGGCTCGGCAGTTGAGCGTCTGCCTTCAGCTAAGGGCGTGATCCTGGTATCCAGATCGGGTTCCCCAGCATGGAGCCTGCTTCTCCATCTGCCTGTGTCTCTGCCTCTATGTGTCTCTCATGAATATATAAATAAATCTTAAAAAAAAAAAAAAAGATTAAATCCTAATAATTTTCTGGGTATGCATAAGCTCCACAACCTCTCAATTGTGCACAGCCAGTGCTGAGGCCTGGGCCCTAACTCTAGTCCCTATGCAACTGCAAAGGATTATTTAATCATGCCTCGTAGATACCTGGAGATAGAGCAACAGGTAGACCTTGCAAAATAAGTTGAGAAAAATGCAATTCTCCAAGGTAAAAATAATATGGAAATAAGCAAGGCAATGGCTACATCAAGTAATAAGAAAAATATCTTTTACTAAAATCACCACAGATTTGAAGTGATGTGATGCTTTCTTCCTCTCCTCCTGTGTCAGGGTTTGCAAGCCACTTACAAGTCCTAGTTTCTCATGATCGTTGAGTTTCATATTCAACATTTTCTTTTCCAGCAAAATCTCCTGCTGTGCTTGAGAATTTCTTAATTATATTTCCAAGTTTTCTGCTCTCATAGCAGAATTACTACACAAAATAATCATGGAGCTAATAAAGATGATGTAAACCTTTTCTCCCCCGAAAAGCACACAACAATGCAAAATTATAAACACAGACGTAAATGATTTGCTCCAATTTGTCTCAGCAAATTAAAATACCATTGACCCTTTATGAAGAAAATGTAGATGGTAAAAATAGGGCATGGTGAAGTAAAGAAGCCTGGAGACTGAATTTCAATCCAAAATCTCCATGGGATTAATTAAAAGCTAAAATTTGACAAATCTAAGTAATTTCCAAAACTCCTTGTTTTTTTATGAATAGAACTATGAATAAACAAATGCTTTGTTTATGGTTGAAATTTTGGAAAACATAGAGAGATACTAAGAGGAATGAAAAAGAAACACCCAAAAACCTAATATTCAAAATTAGACAAAATAAACATCTGAGTATACATTCCAGTCTTTTTTTCTAGGCATATATATGCATTTTTTTTAATTTAGGAATTGTAGTATACTTAATACTTTTACAAATTGTTTTTTTTCTTGAACATAAGTTGTAAAAATTTATGTCATTGAATATTCTTTTTCTTAAAGATTTTTTTTTATTTATTTGACAGCACAAGTAGGCAGAGTGGCGGGTAGAGGGAGAGGGAGAAGCAGGCTCTCTGCTGAGCAAGGGCCCAAAACGGGGCTTTATCCCAGGACCCTGAGATCATGACCTGAGCCAAAGGTAGACACTTAACCCCCTGAGCCACCCAAGTGCCCCTGAATATTCTTTTATAGTATTGTTTTTATTGATCACAGGGTATTTCATTATAAAAATATATTGTACTAATATACTTATTAGTATTATATTTGTAGTAATATATTACTAATATATATTAGTATTATAAATTTATTTCATTTCTTGTTTATTAAGAATCTATTTTACTAATCTCCCATTTTTAGATACACAGTTTCCATCGTTTCCTTACTGTGCACAACATTTTAATAAATTTCCTTTTACTTATATCAATTCCTTAATTATATTCTTGAAAATAACAACATTGCATTAAAGGATATACAAATTTAAACCTTTTGCTACATGTTGCCAAATTACTTTCAACTTACACTTGTCTTCTTCCTCTTTAACACAAATAAGAGTTTGTGTCCCAGTGCCACTGATAACGGTGGCCTTATTACTTCTAATTATTGCCAGATTGATAAAGAGAAGAAACGGTATCCGTTTTATTTTCACTTTTCCAACTACTAGTCATTATATTTCTTCATACTTGCTGACCATAATGAATTTTTTGTCTTGCAAACTGCTTATCTATTTTTATACTGGAATGTTCAAATTTTTTTATTTTTTATTTTTTTTATTTTTTTTTTAATTTTTTATTTATTTATGATAGTCACACAGAGAGACAGAGAGAGAGAGAGAGGCAGAGACAAAGGCAGAGGGAGAAGCAGGCTCCATGCACCGGGAGCCCGACGTGGGATTCGATCCCAGGTCTCCAGGATCGCGCCCTGGGCCAAAGGCAGGCGCCAAACCGCTGCGCCACCCAGGGATCCCTCAAATTTTTTTATTATAAGAACATCTATATTATTAAGCCTTTTGAAATAATTACAGATGCATTTAGTCACTTTATCACTTTTAATTATCTTTCTGGTGCTTTTTGACATGCAGATTTTCTCCTTTTTTAGATAGTTAAATCTATAAATATTTTCTTTTTATAATTTTTTACTTTATGTGCTCAGGTGCTTTTTCTACCCCAAAGAGTATATAAATGCTTACCTACATTCTCTTCTTTAAGTTCTTTAATGAGTTCATTTTTTACATTTAGTTCATAACCCATTTGGAGTATATGATAGCATTATAAAATCTTAACTTCATTCCTTTTCATATAACTGGCCATTTGATCAAATATCTTCCATTTCTGCAGTTTTTAGAACTCCAATTTAAGATAGTGGAAAGCTTTTCCCAAATAAACTCTTATATGAGAAGCCATTGCATGTATCACAAATAAAAGTGGAGCTGTGTTATTTGCCAGAGGTGGGGAGAGACGAGGAAGGGATTTTCTTCACCAGCCAGCAAGATCTCACAGAGCACCATTTGCTAATCATTTTGCCCAACAGATTTGAAATGTCACTATTATGTTGTATTATTCACCTGATTTGAGACTGTCCTAATCTTTCTGTTCTATTCCAGTCATCTGGTCATGTAGGCTTCACCAGCAACTTGCTATTTTAAGTATTAGAACTCAAAATGTACTTTCATATCTACACTTAACTTCACACACACACACTCACAATCATATCCACTCTCATTATTTCTCAAAATTTTCTTGAATACTTGGGTCTATTTATTTTTTCCACATGAACTTTTTAATGAATCTGTTAGTTCTATTCCCCCCTGGAGCCCAATAATATTTCAAGAAGATTATATCAAAATTGTAAATTCATCTGGAGTTGACATCCTAATACTGAGCCTTTTTAAAATATTTTTATTTATTTATGAGAGACAGAGAGAGAGAGAGAGTTAGAGACAGAGGCAGAGGGAGAAGCAGGCTCCATGCAGGGAGCCCAACGTGGGACTCCATCCCAGGTCCCCAGGATCATGCCTCGGGCCAAAAGCAGACGCTAAACCTCTGAGCCACCCGGGCTGTCCAATACTGAGTCTTTTGATCAAAACTCATACTTGCCCATATTCCAACTTGATTTTTTCCTTTAACAAAGTTTACATGAGTTTTACACATTCCTTTTTTTTTTTTTTTTAATTTTATTTATTTGAGAGACAAAAAGAGAGAACATGAGCAGGGGGGAGGGCAGAGGGAAAGGCACAAGCAGACTCCGCTGACCCCTGCTGAGATCATGACCTGAGCTGAAGGCAGACACTTAACCAACTAAGCCACCTAGGTGCCCCTCTTATTATATTTTTAATTAACTATTTTATAGATTTTAATATTGTAATTAGAGTCATTACATTTTTTTATCTGGTTATTATCAATTTGTGGGAAAACTATTGATATTTTTATGATTCTCTTGATTTTTAAAAAATTGTTGGTTGATTCTTTGGGGTTAGTAATCAAATCATTGTCAAAGAATAATCTGACCTATGCTTCTTATTTCTTTTTCAAATCTAACAGCATTGGCTAAATATTCTAGAAGAATGTTAAAAGAAGTGTTAGTGAGGATCCTTTTTTTTTTTTTTTAATTACTCATTCATGAGAGACACAGAGAAAGAGGCAGAGATACAGGCAAAGGGAGAAGCAGGCTCCCTGCAGGGGGCCTGATGCAAGACTCAATCCCAGGTCCCTGGGATCACACCCTGAGCCAAAGGCAGAGGATCAACCATGGAGCCACTCAGGATCCCTCTTTTTACTCTGACTTTGACAGCAATGCCTCATGTGGTAGCCATTAAATATCATACAAGCCAATAGTTTAAAATAAGCATTCTGAGATGTGAATATATACACAGCGTTCTATCCCAAATTTGATAAAAAGTCTTTAAAAAAAATGAACGTTGAGTTTTATCAAGTCCTTTTCAGCATCTGATTGTTTTTCTTCTTCCAACTACTAATATGATTAATTCCATTGATATACTTTCTCATATCAAGTAATCTCTGAATTTCTGGAAATTATTGACTAGTGATATATTGTTATTTTAATATAATGCTGTATTTGATTTGCTACTATTTTATTTAAAAATTCTACATCTTGTTTATAGGAGAAATTAGCCCATGGTGTTTGAGTTTTAATACTTTATTAGGTTTTGGTATTACTGTTACATTAGTTTCATAAAATGATTTAGGAAGTTAAATCTAATATCATGATTTTAATAAAGCACGTGCTCCCAGGGTAAATTGCAAACACAGTTCATAATCAGCAAATGATGAAATATTCCATTTACATCAATGAAACACAGTTTCCCCAGGAAGGTTAAGCAATAAGAGCTCTTACAAATGTTGGTAAAGACTTTGAGTATAACCCATATAGCAACCAACAGGTGAATTCTATCACTAAAAATGAGTATTGAGGGGCACCTGGGTGGCTCAGTGGTTGAGTGTGTCTGCCTTCGGCTCAGGGCATGATCCTGGGGTCCTGGGATCAAGTCCTGTACCAGGCTCCTCATAGGGAGCCTGCTTCTCCCTCTGCCTAGGTCTCTGCCTCTCTCTCTGTGTCTCTCATGAATAAATAAAATCGTTTTAAAAAGAGTATTGAATTCCAGTATTCAATGCTCAAGTTGATACAGTTTTCAGGGCTAGCATGCTTAAAAGAGTCATAGTGGTATGACCCTTTAAAACAGGGGCACGTGGGTGGCTCAGTCAGTTAAGCATCTGCCTTCAGCTCAAGTCATGATCCTAGAGTCTGGGGATCAAGCCCGGAGTCAGGCTCCCTACTCAGCTGGAAGCCTGCTTCTCCCTCTCTCACTCCCTCTGCTTGTGTGCTTTCTCTGTCAAATAAAAAAATAAAATCTTTAAAACAGACAAATAGAGTTCACTGAAAATATAAAAGCACAAGTCACCATAAAGCAAAATAACAAAAAGGAAATAAGCAAGTTAAATTCCACTCAGCAAATATTTATTGAGTACAGTTGTTTTACTAGACACTCTCCTAAATGCTATAGGATATTCTCAAAATCCCACTTAGGATGTTTGTTAAAAGTATAATTCCTGAGCCCCACCCCCAGACTTACTGAACCAAAATTATAGAAGAGGCATAAAACCCGTTTGTTTTTTAATAAGCATCCAGGTCATTCTTATTAGGAAAGCTTAGGAAACCCTTGCTGTAGGAGATGCAGAAATCAGCAGATGTTTCCAGTGGCCCCATTAATTGTGCTGCTAAGCCTCAGTCCCTGGGATGTGCAGTGAGCACCTAAAATATAGAGACTAGAAAGTCTCAGCCTCCATATAGACCTGAGGGGACATCCCTAACCACACACAGGTCAGTAGCAGCTCCCAAATTTCTAAAAGAACTTAGGGATGCAATCTAGTTATTAGTTGGGACGAAAGAGTATGTCTTCAGGGCACCTGGGTGGCTCAGTCAGGAAAGCGTCAACCTTCCGATCAGGTCATGATCCCAGGGTTAAAAAGAGTATTGAATTCCAGTATTCAATCGAGCCCCAAGTCCAGCTCCCTGCTCAGAAGGGAGTCTGTTTCTTACTCTCCCCTTTTTGTGCTCTCTTGCACTCTCTCTCTCTCTCTCAAATAAAAAATCTTTTTAAAAAAGAATGTCTTCAAACCTAATTACATAGCAAACTATGTACTTGACTGTATTTTTAAATGGGCAACTTTAGGAGATTGATGGAAATTAACAAAAAAGCTAAAGCCATCCTAAGCCATCATTTGGCACCCTCACTGCTAGAGGAATTGGACTTGTCTCCCGAAATAGATTTAGACGAAAATAGTCAAATTCTTTGCTGTCATGAAAAAAAAGAAAAGAAAAAGTAAGCCT
This sequence comes from Canis lupus baileyi, assembly GCF_048164855.1. Classification (NCBI taxonomy): domain Eukaryota; kingdom Metazoa; phylum Chordata; class Mammalia; order Carnivora; family Canidae; genus Canis; species Canis lupus. The sequence goes on along the minus strand of NW_027326430.1, from coordinate 92,812 downwards.
TCCCCCATGGGACAATTTTGATGGAAACAGGAAGATGCAAATGAAAGCACTAGCTTGAGAGGTTCACAAGGAACCTGGTTGTTTTGGGTGGGAGGGTTGAATGTGTGCCTAGGTAGAGGAGGGGGTAAGAGAGGCAAGTCTAGAGAGAGCAAATGTTTGAAGCTATGAGGGGGGAGAAGGAATATAAGGTTGAGAAGAGGAACCAGGAAAACGGTGAAAGTAGCCATTGTTAGGAGCAGGGGTAGGTGAGACCTAGCAAGACAGTAGGCTTGAGACGTGAAGATGGTCAAGCTGCTCTGACCCTTCTCAGCAACTTGCTGACTTTTCTTTTTCTTCTCTTGCTCACTTTTCTGCCAACCACCTGAACTAATCCCAACTGAGAGTGGAGGAGTATTAACAACCTTAGATCCAATCCGATTGCCTAGAGCTGCTCCTCTGGATGTGTCCTGCTCGGCAGTATGACCAGTGTGAATACCAGATATCCAAATGACCACCAGGCTGTAACCTGCCATTAACAAGACTCACTAATCGGTTTCACTAACCAGACTCAGTAACACAGTTTGAGGCTGAGAATTTTGAGGGAGGAATCTTGCCAGGAATATACAGGGTCCAGGGGAACTGAACTGACCCTGCTGATGAAGGCATGAGACAGGTAAGGGTATTCTTGCTTTACTGTGGAGAGTGAGAGCACTGCTTCCTTCAGAGGAGGGAACAGAGCCAGGGAATAGGAATGGGGTGATCAGGGCCAAGTGAGTCAGTGGGATACAGGAGTGATTACCTCAAGATGATACCCCAAAAGGCCAGAGAAAGGACGACCCAGGAACAGTCTGGCCTTCCTATAGGACAGTGGTTCTCAAACTTCAGTGTACATCAAAATCACCTGAAGGCTTTGTTAACACCACATTGCTCTGACTCCCCTCCTCCAGCAGATTTCCTAATTTGGTATTTCTGGGATAAGGTCAAATATTTGCATTTCTAACAAGTCCGCAGGTATGTTGGTGCTACCGATGCCCACATGCCCATGGACAAAACCCTGGGAAGCACTTCCCAGTTCTAAGTCTGTTCTTGAGGATGAGGCCACATGGAGAGCAGCTGAAACCTCCAGAAAAGGTGGTTGGTTATCCCTCTCCTCCCCCAATCAAGTTCACTGCCCTCAAGGGCAGAGCACCTGAAAGCAATTGCCAACCCTGATCTGGTGGAGCTGTGGCTCTAGCCCCTTGCTTGGCCAGATCTATAGTTTCCTAGGAGAGAGAAAAGATGTAAACAGCTGCTTACTCATTTGGAGGAGCCAGGATGAGTATGAAACCAGTTGGCGATTGGATCTAAGGTTGTTAAAAAATTTTCACTGTAACTAGCAATGTTAATTTTATTATGCCTTTATTCTTTCATCCCGAAGACTCTAGTGCCCATATAGACCGACAAACCCCATTTTCTGACACTACTTTCCATCACTCCCAACTCCTGACAACACCTCTGTGAGACCCTCTGGAATGCATGATTTATCCATAGCAAAATCCCCTGAAACCCCAGTCTCCTTCTCAACATTTGCTTCACCTTATTGTGCAATTGAAGGCTCTAACCGTAGGATTCTTAGGTGGTGACACACATACCACCAGCCGGAAACTGAAGTAGGTGTCTGTCATGCTCCTCATTGCCACTTCCAGCCCATTCTCCCGCCTTCCTCTTGAAAACTCCCAGCTTTGGGTCTCCTCGCACAACAGCGTTCACTTCCTCTCCATGTCATAGTCACCTACCGCCTCCAAGTTACTCCTACCCACTCCTTGAAGATTGTAGCTTTTTTTTTCGCAGCCCACTGTTCTAGTTCTTCAGGACTGCCATATATGTGTGATCTTTTCAATAACCTCATCTCTCGGTTCCTTGACCTCTTTTCCTCCAATGCTCTTTTCACCCACCTTACACTGACCACTCACTTCATATCCTAGATCTTGTTATTAGCAACAACTTCTCCCCACTGTGATCTCAGCTCCATGTATCCCACTCTGCTCACCTTTAGTCTATCTTTCCAAAGCTCACTTTTAGTCCAGTTCAAACAGTGCTTTGATCCCATCAGCACACCATCTACCTCATAATGTCACTCCTTAACCAGTCCAAGAGTCATGGTCTATCATCTTAATCACTCCCTTGAACTCATCACCTTAGCTCTCTGGTCCCTCTCACCTTGGGCTTGTGGCAGGGGGTGAGGAAAACTGCAATACTGTTTAAATCCAGCTCTCTGTACTCATGCTAACTAATCTCACAAGAAATACCTGGTCTCTCAATGCTCCCCGTAAATTATATTGTATGTCTCCTGTCTCTTCTCTCTCCCACCGTCCTGTGAAACTTTCACACTTTATTATCACTCTTCAAAGCCCCAGCACTGTTGCCCTCATCTTCACTCTCAATAACATTGCTTCCCATTTCATTGAAAAACAGAAGCAGTCAGAAGAGAATCCCCCCTTTTTAAAGATTTTATTTATTTACTTGACAGAATGAGAGAAAGCAAGAAAACATAAGCAGGGGAAGCGAGAGCAAGAGGGAGAAGCAGGCTCCCCACTGAGCAAAGAATTCAATGCAGGGCTTGATCCCAGGACCCAGGGATCATGACTTAGAACCAAAGGCAGATGCTTAACCTACTAAGCCACTCATGTGCCCCAGAAGAGAATTTCTATAGGCCGCCCCACCACCACCACCACCACCACCACATCTGCTTGCCTTCTTGCATCTGCACTTTCATGTTCTACATTCTCTCACATTGTGACAGACAGGAATTCCTGGTGCTCCCAGGGAAGGTTCATCCCACCACATGCACAGTAGATCCTATCTCCTCTCACTAATCAAGCACAATTTCTTCTCTCTATCCACATTATCAGTTTTTCTCTGTCTCCTGGATTTTTCCCATTAGCATTCCAAAACACTCTCATTTTTTCAAAACTTTCTCTTTACTCACGCTTCTAGCCACTGCTCTATTTCTCTCCTGCTCTTTACAATTAAACTGCTTAGAAGAGTTATCCATACTCATTGTGTCTGATTCTTCTATTCTCTTTTCAACTCAATGGTAGCCATGCTTCTGCCTTGATTGCTCTACTAACACTGCTTTTGTCAAGATCCACATTGATCTATCTACCCTCCTTTTATCCAGCTGGTCAGGCTTTCCTCATTCAAACACTTTCTTCCCTTGGCTCTAGGACATTCTCTCTCTTCAATTTCATTCTACCTCACTGGCATTTCTTTTTTGCCTCTGTTACTAGTTCCCCCCAAGACTCAGTCCATGGCCTGATCTACAAATTCACCCCTAGGTATTTGTCAAATGCCTAGCTAAAGCAGGTCTTTTTCCCACACCATGTCCTTTGATTTTTCAAGTGCAGGCAACCTTCCTCAGTAGATTCTGCATGCAAGTGGTTCCTACAAACTCAGCCCAACCTAATAGGTTAGTCTTTCTCTGGTTTTTTCAGATCCTAAACTACAGAGGTCCCAGAATGCCTGGAGGCTCTTTCACCCATGATATGACAAGAAGAGAGAGGGAATACTGTGCAAGTGTAAAGTGAGGATGTTAACTAAATGTCAAAAAGCCAAGGAAGGTAGAAAACCCACCAACCGCTTACTTGGTTTTTGTAATTATACAGGCAAATTGGCATGTTTCTGGCTTCTTCCATACCTACAGATGAGCCAAAGACACTATCAAACAGTATGCCTACCTCTATATTTCACTGTTCCCGCGATGAGACTGCCAGAACCAGCCTCTCCTCTTCCTCACACCCAGACACAGACCCTAGGAGGGTTTTCTACCCTATGTTTACTCCCCCACTGAATCTGATGGTTGTTCCCCTCTCTCCTGATACCACCTCTCTCTCTCTCTCTCTCTCTTTCTCTCCCCCTCTCTCTCTCTCTCAAATAAATAAATACATCTTAAAAAAAATAAAGTGTATCTTCTTTTTAGTAGTGTATGTTCATTAAGGATTAAGGTTCCAGAGAATTGTTTAAATGCTGTTTGAATTAAGAATCACAGGACCATTTGCCTGGAGGCCAGACTGGAGGACAGGAGTCAGAAAAGGAAGCAAAATGACTGAGGAAATGTCTATCTATAAATATATTTTAAAACTATGTAGCAGTGTAATAGCTATGAAATTGAATCTTCTTCCTTAGGGTAAGTAGGTAACGCAGTATCAGAGGCCTTGGCGGCAGAGTAACCCCCTTTTCCAAAGCAGAAGATATCATGCTTTGATCAAAAAACGTAAGATCCTTTCATTTTCCCCACTACAGTCAGTGTTTCCATTTCAAAGGCCACTTGCTGTTTCTGATCTGTTATCAGTCAGGCAGACTCAACATGCAGAGAAAAAGCCACTTTCGTGTAAGCTGCTGTCTCTTTTATCACAAATGCGACTTAAGGATCCTGTTCTGCTAAAACTGTACGGCTCAAGACGAAAAGTGGAAGTAAGGGCACAGGAAAGCCAGCTTCATGATGGGAAGTTGTAGACTTGAGAGAAGTAGAGGTGTCAAATATAGGTGAAATCTGGCAAGTTACCTATGTGGCTAGATAAATCCCTTCGTTTCTGAGCACTCCTCTAAGATCAGAATTTGCCAAAAGAAAAATACCAGGATGTTGCCAAACAGGTATAAATATGACAGTGCAACTAGAAAAGAAGGTACATTAACCTGTTCAAGTACCTGATACGCACCAGGCACTGCGCTGTCTTTTTAAATACAGCAAACCGCACAGTCTCCTCTGATGAGGAAAGACTCAGAGAAGTTAGACACTTGTCCATCGGTATGCTGGAGTGAAGGAACCATTCTTCAAATCCCTGCCTCTCCTACCATAAAGCCTGAGCTCTTTTCTTTTCTTTTTCTTTTCTTTCTTTCTCCCTTTTCTAAAATTCTCTTTCTGCTATGGCACACTGCCTCCATAGAAACAGAGAGAGGCTCAGATGTGTCGGTCTGTGGACTGGTTTAGCCAGAAGGACAAGCCTGACCACACAAACATTTGTTTTCATTTTGTCCATTCTGTGTACATCATAATTGTGCATCCCTCAAAGAAATTTTTGGTCAAATAAATACAAGACATGTGAAAACATCTCTGCCTCATTCCCACAACATAAATCGTATTTGCCAAAAGTTGTCAAATTTGCTAACTTGGTGGTTCACCATTCCAACCAGTCCGCTGATTCACTCACATGCTTAACTTCAATGAGAACACAATGTAATGTTCTCTGATTTCTTTTATAGGAGCTCTTTATATCACTTATTCATATTATTCATTCAACAATGTTATGTAACAAAAGACAATTGGACAAAGGACAAAAAGGCAAATGACAGCTGGAATGGAATGACAATTGGAATTGAGCCAAATATGAACTACGTCTTCAGCTCCAACTAGTTTTATTTTTTATATATCCACTTCTCTATTTCCTTGCATGTATTTTTTTGTTTCCATCATTACAATATTTTTTTAATTTATTTTTTATTGGTGTTCAATTTACCAACATACAGAATAACACCCAGTGCTCATCCCGTCAAGTGCCCCCCTCAGTGCCCGTCACCCATTCACCCCCACCCCCCACCCTCCTCCCCTTCCACCACCCCTAGCTCGTTTCCCAGAGTTAGGAGTCTTTATGTTCTGTCTCCCTTTCTGATATTTCCCACACATTTCTTCTCCCTTCCCTTATATTCCCTTTCACTATTACTTATATTCCCCAAATGAATGAGACCATATAATGTTTGTCCTTCTCCGACTGACTTACTTCACTCAGCATAATACCCTCCAGTTCCATCCATGTCGAAGCAAATGGTGGGTATTTGTCATTTCTAATGGCTGAGTAATATTCCATTGTATACATAAACCACAGCTTCTTTATCCATTCATCTTTCGATGGACACCGAGGCTCCTTCCACAGTTTGGCTATTGTGGACATTGCTGCTAGAAACATCGGGGTGCAGGTGTCCCGGTGTTTCATTGCATCTGTATCTTTGGGGTAAATCCCCAGCAGTGCAATTGCTGGGTCGTAGGGCAGATCTATTTTTAACTCTTTGAGGAACCTCCACACAGTTTTCCAGAGTGGCTGCACCAGTTCACATTCCCACCAACAGTGTATGAGGGGTCCCTTTTCTCCGCATCCTCTCCAACATTTGTGGTTTCCTGCCTTGTTAATTTTCCCCATTCTCACTGGTGTGAGGTGGTATCTCATTGTGGTTTTGATTTGTATTTCCCTGATGGCCAGTGATGCAGAGCATTTTCTCATGTGCATGTTGGCCATGTCTATGTCTTCCTCTGTGAGATTTCTGTTCATGTCTTTTGCCCATTTCATGATTGGATGGTTTGTTTCTTTGGTGTTGAGTTTAATAAGGTCTTTATAGATCTTGGAAACTAGCCCTTTATCTGATATGTCATTTGCAAATATCTTCTCCCATTCTGTAGGTTGTCTTTTAGTTTTGTTGACTGTATCCTTTGCTGTGCAAAAGCTTCTTATCTTGATGAAGTCCCAATAGTTCATTTTTGCTTTTGTTTCTTTTGCCTTCGTGGATGTATCTTACAAGAAGTTCCTGTGGCTGAGTTCAAAAAGGGTGTTGCCTGTGTTCTCCTCTAGGATTTTGATGGAATCTTGTCTCACATTTAGATCTTTCATCCATTTTGAGTTTATCTTTGTGTATGGTGCAAGAGAGTGGTCTAGCTTCATCCTTCTGCATGTGGATGTCCAATTTTCCCAGCACCATTTATTGAAGAGACTGTCTTTTATCCAGTGGATAATCTTTCCTCCTTTGTCAAATATTAGTTGACCATAAAGTTGAGGGTCTACTTCTGGATTCTCTATTCTGTTCCATTGATCTATGTGTCTGTTTTTGTGCCAGTACCACACTGTCTTGATGACCACAGCTTTGTAGTACAACCTGAAATCTGGCATTGTGATGCCCCCAGATATGGTTTTCTTTTTTAAAATTCCCCTGGCTATTCGGGGTCTTTTCTGATTCCACACAAATCTTAAAATAATTTGTTCTAACTCTCTGAAGAAAGTCCATGGTATTTTGATAGGGATCCTTGCATGTATTTTTGTGACTGAATTCACTTTGGTTTTTTTTTTTTTTAGTCGTAAAAATACAAACTGCAGAAATATATACTAGATTCTCTGTGTTAAATTTGGTGTTCTTTAATACCTTTCTCCATATGCTATATACACATTTATAATTATATAAAAGTTGTTCCTACTTTTTATAAAAATAATATACTATACTCTATAGTTCTATTCAATAGTTTCTATTTTGTAAAAAAATATATATTATACACATCCCTCTAAATTAGTACATTTAGATAGTACTTATTCTTTTAAGTAGTTACATCATTTTTGTTTATACCTATATCAAAATATTATTCTTTTAGAGACAAACATTTAGGATGTTTCCAAGTTTTTGGTTGTTTTTGTTGTTTTCCTATAATAAATAGTTACAACAAACTTCCTTGTGAACATATCCTTATATCTATGTGCTTCTTTTGCAATAAGATGTAGCCTCAAAGAAGAGCAATTAGCTCCAGGGCTATGCACATTTTTTTTTAATCAACAATATAATTGAGATACCGACCTTAAGCGTACAGGTCAATAAATTTTTACAAGTGTGTATATCCATGGAACTGACACCCCATCAAGATACAGAACATTTCCATCATCCTACAAAGCTTCCTTGTGCCCCTTCCTAGTCAAACCTGCCCTCTCTGTGCCAGTAAACCATGATATGATTTCACCTGTTTCATAATTTCCTATAATCAAATCCAAAAGTTTGTACCCTATTGCGTTTGCTTTTTCTTGTTCAGCATAGTAGCTATGCCTTCATTCCATTTACCACATGAATGTACCAAAATGTTCATTTCTTTTCAATTGCCTGATTGTTCCGTAATCAACTATTCTTCTGCTAATGAACATTTAAATTGTTTCTGGTATTTTTTTAAATTACAATAAATGATGTGACAATAAACTTCCTTGCACTCATGACTTTATGAACTGGTCCTTGTTTCATCATAAGATGTAGCCCCCAAATGGAATTTCGTTTAAACTTAAATTTAAAATTTTGTTAGATACTGCCAGATTACCTTCCCATTAGGTAAAAGCAATTCGCACTCCATGTCCTAACACTTCCATCCATCCAAGGAGCTCTCTGGGTATCAGGGCTACTGATCCCTAAATGTTAAACACTCATTCATGGGAGCATGCCCATTAAAATATTTTAAATACACATACTGAGCACAAACTTTATGTTGAGTACTTTGCTGGCCACTGTGACAAAAAGTTAAAGCCTTATTCTTATCCTTGAGTGGCTTACAAATCAAATAAGAGAAGCAGTATGATTAGTGCAAGAATGAGGGTTTTTCCTAAAGTGTAGCAAGAGATTTGGAGAAATCAGATTGGGAGGTCATGTAAAACATGTCTGAGCAAGTGCTTGTAAGTGCTAGTTTAATGAACTAAGAGTCTGTTGAGTAACAAGAGAAAGAGTATTCCAGAAAGACAGACAAGACTGGGAGCAGCTGTAGATGCATAAAAAACTGTCCACATTAAGGAAGACTACAGGGATGTAGCAGTTATATGCAAAGAGTGGTCACAGAGAACAAAACAAAAAGTGCTATAAAAATTGGTGAGATTGTATGTTGTATACTTGAAACTAATGTGACATTGAGTGCCAACTCTACTTCAATACTTTTTTTTAATTGGTGAAATTTGAATGAGGCCTATAGATTAGGTAATAATTTTATTGATGTTAAATTTCTTGAATTTGATAATTGGCCCTATGTTTCTGCAAATGAATGACTTTGTACTTAGGAAATACATACTTGGATAAAAGGATCATAATCTACAATTTACTCTCAGGAGATTCAGAAAACAACACCATGTAGATAGGTAGATTAGGGAAAGAGAGAGAGAGATGATAGAATGCTAGAAAGCAAATGTGTTAAAATGGTAACAGTTGGTGAATCTAGGTAAAGAATATATGGGAGGTTTTTGTCCTAGTCTTGCAATTTTTCTTTTTGAAGCTACTTCAAAATAAAGAGTTTTTTTGTATTAATATTTAAAATACAATAATGCCTCAGTGACCTTCAGTTGGTTCTATGTGACTTGAGTGAATGATATAAAATGTAAAGTGGTGAGCTCTGAGGGCAGAGAGGAAAGCAAAAGCAAATTCTTAAAAGGCTTGGTTCTTGGCCTAGAAATTTTCATTTTATTCTGAAAGCCATATGAAGTAAAGCCATGAAATCCAATTTGCATTTTAAGAGAGTACTCCAGCAGCTTTAGGGAGATGGGGCCACGGTGCGACCAAATGAGGCAGGAAGACCAGCTGTGAGGCCACCATGAATGACTCAGATGAGTCAGAGCCTAGCCGAGACCATGGCTGATGGAATAGAGAGGAGTCACAGCAACCAAACCCATTCAGATTCTGCATGACCTAGAACATGAAGGATGCGGGAAATTCCAGCTTGGGAAACTGGCTAGATAGCGCTAGTCACCAAAATAGAGAATAGAAATATAGAAGAGAGCTTGGGAAGAAAGATGAGGGGTTCTGGGTTGACTATGGCAAGCCTGAAATATGCACGAAAGATTCCAGGGGAGACCTCTTGAGAAATTTGGACACGAGATACCAACTTCAAAGTCATCTTCATGTAGGTAGTTTGGGCTCTTATAAAAGGACTGGTTCATAAAGCCTTTGCCTATTTCACCACTACAAAATTAACATCTTCTGAGGGCATGTTATTTTTAAAAGGAAGCTAAAAGTGTAAGTTGTTATCCTAAAACACCCAGAATGTCTTCTTCCAAATACCTATGAAACAGACCCACTCAAAAAACATATTAACAACTGCTCTAGATTGAAAGATTATGTGTCATCATCTAGAGATACTCCCATTAAATGCGGCAGTGATGAGCTGTTATGCAAAAGACAGTTCTTGGTCGTTGCACCATGCCACGAGAGCATGGTAGCTCTGAAGAAGGGGAAAGATCTGACTCACCTCTACTCTTACCTGTCAGCTCACTCAGGGGTTTCACAGACACAAAATGCAACCAGCCATGCCACCAACAACCTTCACCGCCACCACCAGGCAAAACTGCTTTGGAAAGCAGCCTGTGTTACACTATAGTCTCTGCTGGCAATTAGGAGGGAAAGGGAGAACCTGGGAACTTCCTAGAAAATCAAATTACTGGGCCCCACATCAACCCCACTGAACCAGAAATTGCAGGTGAGCCCAGCATCTGGATTTTAACAAGCCTTCCAGGTGATTCTGGTGCCCAGCAAAGAATGAGAAATCCCCTAACGCCGGGAAGTGAGGAAGATGAGCCCATTATCATGTCAATCCAGTGAGTAATATCCCCTCAAAATTTGGAAATTATGAGCTTCTCAAGGATGCAAGCCCTGTCTTTTGATCTTTTAAGTCCCCGTAGGCCCAACATTGAATGTATTAATTTAATAAACATTTACTGAGTACTAAGTGAGTCTGGCTCCTAATTAATGTTAGGGAAGGAAGGAAGAAAGGAAGGCAGGCAAGGAGGGAGTTTGGTTATACAACATCTGTGATTTCAAAGTTATGCCAAACTTTTAAAAGTCCGCATTTTTCTCTCATTCTTCCAACAGCAGCCAAGGTAAACTACATACATGGGAGTGCACGAAAGCGAGCCAAGATTCTGTGGGTGGTAAAGGAAAAAAGAAAGCGGGCGGGGGTGGGGGGAGTACAAAAAAAGTATTTCTCTGTATTCTCAAGTACATCTCTTTCTTCATATACTTAATTCCTTGTTTTTCTCCCCTCTCATGATCTTCTGTTTCCTGACACATGGAGAAATTTCACTTAAACTGACATGCATTCTCACACTCCCAGAGGTGCACACACACCAACACCCAGACTGAATCCTATTAGATTTTTCTTCCCCCTCCTTTCCCTCGCCAAGGGCAGCCATGGATCTCCATCCACGTGGCTGTCTCTCTCTGCAGCTTCTCCCCATGGGTACTTTCCATTGCTTACCATTTGTGGTTCAAGGCTCTGTTAAGACGATGGAGCCTGGCACCAGGTATATCACAGGCCAGATAAAATCCCATGATTCAGCCTCTAATTTAGGATTCACTCTCTTTCCTTCAAAATCAGCATTTCGAGAAGAAACCAGGTGGCCAGGGCAGCCCTGTTGGCTCAGCGGTTTAGCGCTGCCTTCAGCCCGGAGTGTGATCCTGGAGACCCGGGATCGAGTCCCACGTCAGGCTCCCTGCACGGGGCCTGCTTCTCCCTCTGCCTGTGTCTCTGCCTCTCTCTTTCTATCTGTCTCTAGTCTCTCATGAATAAATAAATAAATAAAAACAAAAGGATGAAAGAAAGAAACCAGGTGGCCAAAGAGAAAATAATAGTTAACATTTATTGAGTAATAACTATTTGCTGGTCTCTGTGTTAAGTGCTTTCATAACATCATCACACTTTTTTTTACAAAAACTCTAGGAAGTACCTGTACCCACTAACTGTGAAATTATGTGCCACATAACTGTGCTTATTTCATAGAGAAATTAAGATTAAAGAAATATTTAAGAAAGCTTAAAGAGATTCAGTGCTTTATCTAAGATCCAACTGTTGTAAGGAAAAAAGCAGTTAATTTCAGAGTTTGTACTCTTAACTAGTATAGAATAAGAAATCTCAATATCGGGCAGCCCCGGTGGTGCAGCGGTTTAGCGCCGCTTGCAGCCCAGGGTGTGATCCTGGAGTCCTGGGATTGAGTCCCATGTTGGGCTCCCTGCATAGAGCCTGCTTCTCCCTCTGCCTGTGTCTCTGCCTCTCTCTCTGAATAAATAAAAAATAAAATCTTGAAAAAAAAAAGAAATCTCAATATCACAGAATATTAAGATTTACGTAATTTATTTATTTATTTAGAGAGAGCAAATGAGTGGGCAGGGGAGGGGCAGAGGGAGAGGGAGAGAATCTCAAGCAGACTCCACTCTGAGCACAGAGCCAACAGGCGGCTCCCTCTCAAAACCCTGAGATCATGACCTGAGCCAAAATCAAGAGTCAGACACTCAGCTAACTGAGCCATCCAGGCACCCCTCAATATACAATATTGAGGGGTGCCTGGGTGGCTCAGTGGTTGAGCATCTTCCCTCTGCTCAGGGCTTGATCCCAGAGTTCTGAGATCCAGTTCCACATCTGGCTCTCTGCATGGAACCTGCTTCTCCCTCTGCCTATGTCTCTGCCTTCTCTGTATCTCTCATGAATAAATAAATAAAATCTTTTAAAATTATTGTGTATATACATAATACACAATATTAAGATAGAGGTATCTTAAAAATCATTTAGGCCAGTGGTTTTCAACCTTGAGTACACATTAGCATCATGGGTAATTTTTTTAAATCCTGAAGACCAGGTCACTCTCTGGACCAATTAAATAATAATCTCTGGGGGATAACCCAGATAGCTGTAGTTTTTTAAGCTTCATGGTGATTCTAGTGTACAGAAAATACTGAGATCCACTGATTCAAGTTCAGTTCTTATATTTTGTTGGTAAGACAGCTAGCAGCAAGAGGATCAGAAATGACAGTAATAGGGAAAGTGCCTGCTACCCTCTGACTCACAGTGAACAAAGGAAGTCTTCCACCCACCATGAGGCAAGTATGGAGTGCATTGCTATTCTCCTACAAAGAATTCATTTTCAAATCATCCATGTCTAAGATTGATAAGAAGAGGTATAATTATTTTCCTTTGAATTTTTAGGCTGGGTGTGATATCTTTAAAAGAACAGGATTCGTGGTCACATGCTCTAGAACCAGCTCTGACACTTATTAATAACAATCTTGGGACACTTACCCTCACTTGAGCCTCAATTCCTCCTCTGCAAAATTAGTGTAATAATACTCCATGCCTTACTGATGTCACAGGTACTTCTAAAAATCAAGGGAGACAATGTATACAATGTTTACCTTTGATGCGGTAAGAGTGATGCAATGTTGTTTTTTAACAGGTAGTGAACTTAAAGTGTACATTGATGGCACACAGAACAGGCTCTGAATCTGCTCTTGTTCATTAACTACTCTTAGGGAAGTAAGATAGGCTCTTTGGAAGACTACTCCCCTATATGATATGTAAAAAGCAAAATCAGTAACATCATGATTGTTTTGAGACTTAATACTTTGTGAAGTATGTGGCACCCAGAAGGTATTCTAGGTGTTACTTTCCCTTTCCCAAAGCCATTTAAATTTCCTATTTATTCTAGCATATATTTTAGATTGAAGCCTACCAGAACAGATTAGAGAGTGCCTAACATCATTATTCAGTTTTATTAGGGAATAGGCTGTCCAACTATGGAAATTAGGGTACAAACAGGATGATAAGATGTCCATAGGTTTTTAGAAACAAAAAGTTGGAGGTTTTTCTTTAAGATTTTATTTATGCATTCATGAGAGACACAGAGAGAAACAGAGACATAGGCAGAGGGAGAAGCATGCTTCCTGTAGAGAGTTCTGATGAGGGACTAGATCCCAAGACCCTGGTATCAGGACCTAAGTTGAAGGCAGATGCTCAATGGTTGAGCCACCCAGGCGCCCCTAGAGACTGTTAACTGAAAAAAGCAATTAACAGGGGCACCTGGGTGGCTCAGTCAGCTAAGCATATGCCATTGGCTCTGGTCATGATCTAAGGTCCTGGGATCAAGCCCCACCCCCACCCCAGCCCCTCTCTCAGCAAGGAGTCTGCTTCTCTCCCTCCCTCTGTCTCTCCCCCCCAGCTCATGCTCACTCCCTTCTTTCTCTCAAATAAATAAATAAAATCTTTGTAAATAAATAAATAGTGTTAGATAACTGGATAACCATTTGGAAAAGAAAGATAAAATTAGATTAATTCCTCAAACTAAACACAAGTATACACTCCAAATATATCTAAGAACTTTTTTTTAAAATTTATTTATGATAGTCACACAGAGAGAGAGGGAGAGGCAGAGACACAGGCAGAGGGAAAAGCAGGCTCCATGCACCAGGAGCCCGATGTGGGATTCGATTCTGGGTCTCCAGGATCGCGCCCTGGGCCAAAGGCAGGTGCTAAACCGCTGCGCCACCCAGGGATCCCCTATATCTAAGAACTTAATATAAGAAATAAAATTACACAAATACTAAAATGAAACAAGTGAATTCCTCTTTAACTTGGGCAGAGGGAGAGGCTCCTATGACTAAAAACAGTAAGTAAATACAGTAAGAGAAGCCTGATAAATTGGACTATATAAAAATAAAGAATGTTTGCATGAATGGCCAGTAAAAAGACAACCATTAATAAAGCCAAAAGACAAATGATAAACTGGGAGAAGACAATTGCCACATATTACATTGATAAGAAGCTAATAAACCTACTATATAAAGAAGGCTTTAAAACTGAGAGGAAAAAGACCATAAATCCTAAAGAAAAATAAAGACACACCTTGAATAAAATTTAAAAAAAAAAAAAAAGAAAAGGAGAGGTCTTGAATAAAATTTAAAAAAAAAAAAAGAAAAATAAAGACACAGACAAAAATGTTTAGGATATCAAAGTGGCCTTTATATAAATAAAAGATATGCAATACTACTCAAAACAAGAAAAATGCAAATTAAAACCATAGTGAGATACTATTTCTCATCTATTAGATTGGCAAACATTAAAAAGCTTGATAACAGACTCCATTGGCTGGTGAGGCTGTGAGGAAGCAAGCATGTTCCTACACAGCTGGTAGAAATGCAAGATGAAAGAGAATTCCCATTTGGAAGTGACTGGCAATATTTCACAAAATTATATATGCACTTCTGGAAATGTATCCTGAAGATTTTACCTCCAATAATATGAAAATATACATGCACAAGTTTAATCATTGCAACATTATTTGTAATTGCAAAATACAAAATATCAGAAACTACATAAATGCCCAAGAATAGAAGATTGGTTTATTATCACAAATGAGTACTATGAAGCTGTAAAAAGAAAGAAAATGATATCTACAAACTGATACAAATTTAGTTCTGGAAGATGGTTAAGTAAAGAAAAAAAATTTCAGTAAGATGAAATAAAGTAGATAGATAGAAAAAGAAAAAAGAAGAGGAAATAAGATAGCATATTGATCTGTTATCTTCACCAAAGAAACACAGGAAGAGTTAAGAGCACAAACAAGGGGAGGAAGGGATGTAGGAGAGTGATGCTTCTTGCTCTATCTTTTCATATAGTTTTGAATTTAGGAAGCATGTTACTGTTTTAGACATTCAAAAAATAAATAAAATTCAATCAACAAAGATGGAAAGGGAAAAATTTTTAAATCTAAAACTGAAAGCAAACTAAAATAATGAATCCAATTATATTTCAAGTGAATACCATATTCATAGTAAATAGGGAAAGAAAAAAATTTAATCTCAGAAACATATGAGCAGAATGTTCGACTTCAATCTATATATTATGCAGTCTGTGGAGCAGGAGCAGAAGTAAAACTGCACACACAACCTAAGTTCTTTTTTTTTTTTTTTTTTTTGTAGCTTTTGTCTTTGTACTGGTATGGGCTATGTACTTCTGAAACAATCTTGGATAAATTATAGTAATGAAATAATAAATGTATCAATATTGTTGGGAGCCAGGTTCTCACTATGAAAGGAGAAACAGAGAATGGAGGAAGGTGAGAAAACACATTTAATGATAGATTGGACTTGAAGGAATGGGTGAACCCATGATTTTTAAAATATGTATGTGCTGGGGCATGTGGGTGGCCAGTTGGTTAAGTGTCTGATTCTTGGTTTGTGATCTCAGGGTCATGAGGTCAAGCCTTGCATCAGGTTCTGCACTCAGCACAGAGTGTGCTTGAGATTCTCTCTCTCTCTCTCCCTCTTCCTTTCCCTCTGCCTCTACTCACTGCCCTCTCCCCACTTGTGCACTCTCTCTCTCTCTCTAAAATAAAATAAATAAAATCTTCTTTAAAAATAAAATCAAATATGTATATGTCTATGCATATATAGATGCATGCTTGTACACATACGTATACACATGTGTGTGCGTATATACACATGTGTTTGTACATGTATACACACATGCAGGTATTTATTAGCATTGTCTACTGAAAAGTCATGAAAACAAAGATACCTCAGCAGCAATGAATACACTAACACCCAGATTTTCCATTTTAAATACCATTCCCCACTACCAGGAAATAAGATTTCTCAGGGTGGGGGAAAAGGCCAATTCTAGGACTGGAAGTATAAACAGAAGATGGGCTTGGAACATAAAATAGGAAATTCTTACAAAAATAAGCCAAGTCATACAGACATGGGAGTCAGTTTGAAGGGGTTCCATTGGCCAAATCTGGGACAATTTAAGCACAAAATGCTTAGTGGCAGTAATGAATTATAAACCATTGAGAGAAAAAAGGAATCCATTAAGTCCTCACCACTAATAAATACTTAAAGAGGGAGAAAGGAGGGATCTTATTTACAGTAGAATGTCAAGTGCCAACTGGTAAATGCGGAATACAGGAGTTTTGCCTATCTTACAACCACCACAGAGAAAATTAATTCAGGCAAGAATTGTCAATGGATGCTAAATCTAGGAGAAAGTTTGATGAATGGTGGAATATGAGCATGGTCTTAATGTTTCCCACAGATTGCTGATTAGTTGTAAGAGAAAAAAAACAGTAGCCATGCAGTGGAGACATAGAGCAACACTCGACTGGGTGTTCAAAATTAACATCACCAATGTGGAGCTGACTAGTATTGTCTGCCTCCAGCTGATAATACCCTAAGAAGATATCCAGTATCACTTACATAATATTCCAGCCAAGAATCCATAACCTGACTCTAAGCCCTAGGAAACATCAAGCAAGCCAAAATGAGCAACTTTTATCATAAAAGACAAAGAACAGCTATAAAAATGTTCAAGATTAAAGGAGACTTAAGAGATATAACCCACAAGATGTCCTATCCTATCCTCGACAGGATTCTGTACTCAGAGCCAGATACTACTGTATAGAAGCCAGTGAGGCAGGGACATTACTAAGTCTATACACAATATAAGAATACAGATTAAATAAAAGTGTATCAAGGGGCACCTGGGTGGCTCAGTCAGTCCTGGGATCAAGCCCCACATTGAGCTCTCTGCTCAGCAGGGAGCCAGCTTCTCCCTCTCCCTCTGCCTGCCACTTCGCCTGCTTGTGCTCTCTCTCTGTCAAACAAAACAATAAAATATTTTTTTAAAGTGTATTAACACATGTACTGAAATTTTAACTGTACTGTGGTTAGGTATTTTTTCTTATTCTTAGAAAATAAACATCGTGTACTTAGGGATAAAGGGGCCATGGTTCAGAAAAAATGTATGTACTTATATTGATATACATACATATACATATACACAGAGAGAAAGAGAGTATGCAAAAACAACAACACAAACTGGATAAAATGTTAACAATAGATGAGCCTGGATAGCAGACATACAGATCTTCCCTGTACCAGTCTTATTCTTTTTTCTAAAGATTTTATTTATTTATTTATTTATTTATTTATTTATTTATTTATTTATTTATTTATGAGAGACACAGAGAGAGAGGCAGAGACATAGGCAGAGGGAGAAGCGGGCTCCCAGCAGGGAGCCTGATACAGGACTCCATCCCAGGATCCCCGGATCATGACCCGAGTCAAAGGCAGATGCTCAACCACTGAGCCACCCAGGTGCCCTGGACCATTCTTTTTCTTAAAGCTTTTAAGTACCCTTTAAATTATTTCCAGATTTAAAAATGTATTTTTTTAGAAGTGTGCTATCAACTTGATTTAAGAAAGTCAGGAAAAAATGGTTTAGGTTAGCACAAAGTAGTATAGGTTAATATAAAAAAACTCAATATTTATTTTAATCCAGATTTGTTTTAATCCAGATCTGAAAAATGTTACAAAAGAATTTTGAGTAAACAACTTCATTATTTATATTTAATATTTATAAGGCCATTTACTGCAATAGTTTTAATGCAATAGCTCAAAAACTACACTACAAACAATACATTTAATGAATAGCAATGAGTTAGCAATCTGCCATTGATTAGCTGGGTATCCTCCTAAGAGCCTTACAAGGGAGACCTACTTAGTGATTAGAAAGATTGGGGGATGTCTTTCTCAGCAGCCTTCATAGTTTTAAAATAAATGGTTGTGTTACTATTAAAATTATATCACATTTTTTTCTTGTTTCAAAATTATGCCTCAAGACTAAACAGTAGTATTTTGTTAATTTCACATTTTTAGTGTTTACCCTTACTTAGGTATCAATATTGTGATTCTGAGGCAAAAGAGTACCAAGTTAAATATTTCGTGACCTGTAAAAATTTAGTGTCCTTTAGCTCACATGGAGATAAAGAGGCTGATATCAAAATATTTTTATTTTAGTATTTGCTTCCTAAGGACTAATGTAAGCAGAATATAATCTATTGCTTTTTCAATCTTCAAACAGCTTATATTTGCAGGCCAGCTATCCCTTTTCTCAATGAGATAAGGCTATTAGACCAGATGGATCCCAGGGGCTGGTTTGTATAGCATGACCTCCTGCCTTGTTTTTCTGCACTTGTTTTGTTTTAAAGGAGACAATTGTGTTATAGATATGAGGTGTTACCACTTTAAAAGCTTCCTGCTAATATACCATAGCAAGAAAGTATAATTTATTTATTCATGATTTATCTCCTACTTATACTGAGATGAGTTCATCGTTTGCTTGTTTACTTAATAGGGTAAATCTAAGCCATTAGTAAACATTAGTAAATAAAATAACTTTTTTTAAGTTTTTTAATTCCACTCTGCATTTCACATGTAGTGGTTTCCTATAAATACTCCTCTGGTTAAGGCACAACTTTAAGAAGTGAACACTGAAGTTCTTGTAATTGCCAGTATAAACAAAAAATTCACAAATATAAATTTTCTGTGGCTGGGAGGGAGGAGGGAGGGAGGGGTCTAGTAGATGTTATTTATTTGGCTCTATTAGCCTGTTTCCCTATTTCAACCGGGAAGGGAGACAAAGGTAAATTCAAAGTACAGAGGGAAGAAAGTAAATCCATGGAGGGAGAAAGAGAATAAAGAGAAAAGAGAGAAGAGGAACCAACAGAGGAAGGAGAAGTAGGAAGTCAGTGAAAAAGCAAATAAAACATATATTAAGGTAAGAAAGTGAAAATGAGAATAAGGCACAAAGGAAAAGCAGGAGATGAAAATCCTTCTCACCTGGAGGGTCATAGAAAAGACTGAATTGGAGCCACCCAATTCACATTTTGGTCAAAGAGAATGCTAAGTCTTCATCAGAGAGAGCAACACTTTCTATTTCACATTGTTTCTGTTTAAATATAAATTCATTTTATGTAAGGTAAAAGCTGGCTTGCACAAGAGTATTCCTTAATATTTATAATATGAGCATGGTCTTAATGTTTCCCACAGAAAATGTAAGCAGTTGTTTTAGAGGTGGATGCTAGCTCTAACTGATCACTGGGCTGAGCAGAGGCTATGCAACATGCCTGGAATTGGTAGGAATTGCCAACTATTAATAAAGCAGTTTTCTTCCAGTTGTCACTGTGTGCCATTCTTTGAAACATTCCCTGAGGAATATTTTTAAACCAGCTTAGATAGAACTTGTCATGGTATCATATAACTGCTATTGAACTGTTCTAAGCTTTGAATCAGCCATGTATCCTTTGTGCGAAAAAGAAAAACAATCTGTCATAAAAGTACATAAAAGTTGACAAGACTTTCTCTGATAGCTATATCCTAGAAATACATATTTATGAAGGTTTTTTCTTTAACACTAGCCTGGTAAACACATACCACAGACTCAAATTGTTTAAAATTGAACCACTGACCTTAGCAATCACTACAACTGACTTTGGAGATAAACCTGCAGTTTTCTGATCATCAAGAGGCCTGTAATGTTTTACATTAAAGAAAGAACCCATGTTTACATTTCTTTTCAGTATTTTAATTTACAATTAAGTGTAGACATCATTCAAAATAACTGTCTGAACTTGTCTTAATGTTTATATGATTTCCTTTCAGTGTTTTAATTTATGATTAGATACAGACATTAGTCAAAATAACTGTCTCAACTTGTCTTAATGTTTATAAAATTTTTCAAACTATATTAATTATTCTCTAATATCCTGTCATTTTATAATGAAATCAATGGGGTTTTTCTTTAAGGCAATAATGGAGCAAAAAAGTCAAGTAATGAGATCATTTTCCCTCTCGTCTAAAAATTATTTTTCTCTTTCAAATCTTACAATTAATCCATATAATTTTTTAAATGAAAATTTGTTCTGGTTTTAAAGACACTGAAGAGTTGAATGACAATACTGCCACAGAGTGACTTATGAATATTCTCAGGATGCATAAACATTTTTAAAGATATTTTATTTATTTATTTATTTACAAGAGACACAAAGAGGCAGAGACATAGGCAGAGGGAGAACCAGGCTCTGTGGGGAGCCTGACGTGGGACTCGATCCTAGGACCCCAAAATCATGACCTGAGCCAAAGGCAGATGCTCCACCACTGAGCCACCCAGGCATCCCAGGATTCATAAAATTTTAAATGAGACAAAATGATGATTCTATCTAGGTTTACAAAGAGCCCTAGAATAAATGGTACTCTTGCTTTTAATTTATGATAGAGTTTGTTTCAGCATTCCACTACAAGCACATACAGGCTTCTAGTAAAACCCCTCCACTATGTTTTACCCTTAGCAAGAGGCAATACAATTCCAAAAATGGTTTTCATTTCAATCATACATGTTGCCATTGCCCTTGTATTATTTCTTTGCATAGCATTCATAACTACATACCCCAGTATTCGTTCTTGGATCTCCAAGTAATATTAACTTCCCCCTATTTTAAAAAAGATTTTTATAAAAAAAATTTATTTATTTATTTATTTATTTATTTATTTATTTATTTGAGTGTTTGATAAGACAGCAACGAAGACAGCATGAGTGGGGAGGAGAGGGAGAAGCAGGCTTTCAAGCAGGGAGCCCAATGCCAGGCTCAATCCCAGGACCCTGGGATCATGACCTGAGCCAAAGGCAGATGCTTAGCTGACTAAGCACCCAGGCACCCCTCTTATCTGCCTTTTATACAGGAGTCATCTGAGGCAAAATGAAACAAAGGTAAGTATCACCACATAAGATTCACTGTAATTCATGAGCTTCTAATTCCTGTACTTAAGACACCAAGATACTATTTCTTCCCTTCTCTGCTTGTGACATTTATCTCAAATGAGAGCTAAATACCAAGATTAGCTTTAAAATTAAGACCAGAGTCAAATGCACTAAAACATAAAGTCCTAGAAAAGAAACTACAGACTTTCGGAGCTGATGAAGATTTTAAAGATAATGTACCCATAATTTTAAAACAAAATGAAATCCAAGGATAAGAAAAGACCTTCCAAATCTTGCAAATCTTCAAGGGGGCATTAAGCTGATGTGGGAACACACAGAAAAGAAGTAAAGTACATTTGGTACATAAGAAAGGGAAAGAGAATAAACAAACTCTTGGCAACATAGGTAACAATATTCCCAAGGGGCCATATGGTTTGGGGAACTCTGCCCAGGAAATACCCTCTCACGTGGCTTTGGGCTGTGAAGCTCATCTGCTGAGGTTATCTGTGAAGCTAATCTCCTTCACCACAAGCAAAAGCCAACAGGCTTTTTACCATCATTTTGTACCTACAGATCTCCTAAAAATACTCCATAAGCAGAACCTGCACTGGACAACTACAGTCCTAAATGTTTTTATTAACAGAAGATACCAGTCCTTAAGTAAATGCATGAAGAACATGTTTTAAATAATGGAGTATATTCTCTGGTATTTTTTCATGAGTCAGGAAGCAGACTGGAGAGGAAGGATGTGTCAGGAACAGCACAACCTATGACTAAGGATAAGAAGGGAAAACCTTCTTGCCCTCAAAGTGAAAATCCCCTCCTAGTTTAAGAAACACTTACTCTAATCTCTCAAATGAGTAATTAGGGTTAGATAATATTCTCTTGGGGCATCTACTTTCCAAAAAATAAGCTTTTAATGCAGCAGTAAGAAAGGAATAAGTATAATCTGACAACTAAGATGGAAAATCAACCATCTCCAAATGCCCAGTCTCTTCTGTTCTCATCAGTGTACAGAACCCGACCCACTATGGCAGGCAACAAAGATCTCAACTTTGTGGAGGTAAAAAGACTCAAACATGAGTTCTTTAGTCCCAGAACTTTATAGGCTGCTTTTCTGTACTATTGGCCTCACAAAGTTTCTATTTCATTTTAACACGTTTCTCAGGAGCAGAGAAGTGGACAATATGATGCCTTGAAAACTTTATCAGCTTCCAGGGTGAAATCATAACTGTGCACTTTAAGTCAGGCTGAGTAGAGAGATATATGAATAGCTGCTGTTTTATTGCTCACCCATTTAAAATGCAAATGATAATACCAAAATTACCAAAGTCTACACTCCAGATGTTCTTATTATTCACTACAGCTTTTTTTTTTTGGCTACACTTAGCCTCTCCTACATATCTCTGAATATATTCTATCACATAACCCTCCTTACAAAAACTCCTACTCATTTCTTAAATAATTTTGTTTTATATATTTAAAGAGTTGGAATCAAAAAATAAACTCTCATTTTCCCAAGTAATGAGAAAACAGATCTTCATTTCCATATCCCAAAAGTCAACTGTATAGAAACAAACTAACAATAACATAAAGTGGCAGACTACCTATTTATGAAGCTCCTTTGATGGCTCCGTGGAAACAAAAGTGACCTAGTTTCCTCCAGCGCAGGAGAGAAGAGGTCTATGGTAAGACCCTGGAGAGAGGGGCGCCTGGGTGGCTCCGTGGTTGAGCGTCTGCCTTTGGTCAGGGAGTGATCCCGCGCTCCTTTCAGGGAGTCTGCTTTTCCCCCTCTCTCTCTCCTTCCCTCCCTCTCTCTCTCTCTCTCTCTCTCTGTGTGTGTGTGTGTGTGTGTGTGTGTGTGTGTGTGTATCTCATGAATAAATTTTTTAAAAAGACCCTGAAGAGAGGAATGAAAGTTGCTTCACTGGTACCCAGTCCCCTTGTAACGAGATTGCTTAATTCAGTTGAACCTGGGGAAAATGCATGCGTGCAAGGGCATAGACACACACACACCCCTGCTCAAGAAAGCCCACTCTCATTCTGCATGAAGGAAAAGCTCTGTTGCAACCACAAATCATAGAATGTGATTCCAAGCAGAGCAGGAGAGAACAAGTCCCTTCTTTCCCCTCCAGCCTCATAGTCTCCCTCTGGTGCCCCTGACTGGCACCACCTGTGTACTCCTGAGTCAGCTATTTAATTTCCTTAATCCTCAATTTCCTTGTCAGCTAAGTGGAACTTCACATTAGTCCTACTTTATGGAGTTTTAGGGAGAAGTCAGTGAAATGATACGTGCAACATAGCAGAGGCGGTAAGCATTTCCCTAGTATTAAAATAAGGAACCTAGGAAAAGAGAGGGAAGTTGGAGTTCTTTATCTTACAGGGAGTTTTTGGTTTTGAATCCTTTTTTCTTTTGAAGGGACAGGATATCTTGCCCCTTGAGTTTGAGTGTCTCCCAGAACAGCTTTATTTAATGTAGAGAAAATTGGAGGTGTAAGTTTGGACTCAGCTGAGAGATCAGAGCTAAAGGAGCAATAGAAAGGTATAGTAAAGCCATTTAATTTGGTCAATATAAGTGTTCCCGGGGCAGCCCCAGTGGCGCAGCGGTTTAGCGCCGCCTGCAGCCCGGGGTGTGATCCTGGAGACCCGGGATCGAATCCCACATCAGGCTCCCTGCATAGTGCCTGCTTCTCCCTCTGCCTGTGTCTCTGCCTCTCTCTCTCTAGCTGTGTCTCTATGAATAAATAAATAAAATCTTTAAAAAAAAATTAAGTGTTCCCAACAGCAGTGATGCAGGGCCATGAGCAAAGACAGGTGTACTCACATAGAAGCTTGTAAATGGACACTAAAGCTGTGGTTCTGAAATTCCAGACTTTACCAGAATCACCTGGAAGGCTTGTTCAAACACAGATTGCTGGGTCCCACCCCAGAACTTTGTTTCAGTAGGCTGGGATGATGGGGCTTGAGAATTTGCTTTTCTACCAAGCTCCCAAGTAATGCTGATGCTACTACTATTCAGTGACCCCACTTTGGGTACAGCTGGTCCAAGAAAGTAAGAACAGGGCTGCAATCACCAGTAAGCATCCATACTAGATTTTTAAAAGAAAAAAATGGTGGGTAGGAACTTAATTCTTGAGTACCTATCATGTGCCAGGAGTTTCACAGGCATAATTTAATTTCGTGGGTCTCAACTATCCTAAAAATAGATGTTATCATTCAATTTTTCAGGTAAGTAAATTGTAACTGAGAGAGATAAGGAGCTTGCCCAAGCAGCACTAGTATCCTGATCTAGATCTGTCCTACTCCAAAACCTATATATTTTTCCCAATGTGTCATGCTCTCAACTCTCACTGCAAGTCAGATCAGGCAGGTAATGGGAGGCTAAACATGAAGGACCTACAGTTCACAATGAGGTTCTAAGTATCATCTCAATGGTAAAAATTCCCGAGTTTATCTTTCTGTGCCAGACCTACCTCCTGAAACCCAGTACTCAGCTGCCTACCCAGCATCTCTAATTTCCTCCTCAGTTGTCCTGCATTGAACTGTTACTATCCCCACAAAACTGAAGGGGTTCAGTTTCCCCTTCCCAGCTGATGATAATTCTATCCTTGCAAAGGCTCAAGGCGAATACTTTCCTCTGTTCTTCTCACAAGCTCCCCCATCAGATCTGTCAGCAAGTACTCA
This sequence comes from Canis lupus baileyi, assembly GCF_048164855.1. NCBI lineage: Eukaryota > Metazoa > Chordata > Mammalia > Carnivora > Canidae > Canis > Canis lupus. Next base: position 68,040 of record NW_027326430.1, on the reverse strand, counting down.
TGGCTTGGTCTTTAGAACAAACCCAGCCACTCTCAACACCTCTCCTGCCCCGACCATCATCCCTGGCATTGATTACATACTCAGTGCTCCACTCTTGCTCCTCTGAAGCTCATTTTCAACTCTGTAGCCAGAGTAATTGCTTTAAAATCAGTCAGATCATGTCCCTTTCTATTGAAACCCTCCAATAAGTCCTCATCTTATTCAGAGTAAAAGCCCAAGTCCCCCATGATACTGATCCCATTACCTTCCCCTTCCACTGCTCACCTTGCCTTACCTCCTACCACTCTCACTTCTTCTGTCTCCACCCTAGCAACAGAGACCTTGGCCATTCCATGAACACTGCCAGGCACACTGTTGCAGAGGGACTTGGTATGGGCTTTTCTCTTTCCTTGGAAGCTTCTCCCCCAAATCTAACAGCTAACTCCCTCCCTCCAGGTCTCTACTCACATTTTACCTTCTCAGTATGATCTATGGAATGCTGCAACCATTCTCACTCCCAGGAAACCTGAACCCCTTACTCTCTTTTTTTCTGCTTTTTCATCTTTTTTCCTCAGGACCCTTTTATGACTATATAATTTACCTGCTTGTAATATTTATTATTCATTGTCTACACACACATGCACACACTATAATATGCAAGCTCTGTGAGAATAGTTTTGTTCACTGATATATCTGAAATGCCCAAAACTGTGCTTATCATATAGTAGGTGCCAATAAATATTTGTGGAATAAATACAGAACTGAGTCCAATGCAAATAAGAAAGAGAGAGGAAAAAAAAAAGAGAGAGAGAGAAGGTAAAGTTAGAACAATGATGTCAGAACTATTTCTGAATTGGAGCTATTGGCATTGGTATGGGCCCTGTGGCAAGGCTGTCCCAGGCACCACATTGGGAGACTGGCAGGAGGGCTGTGGGAAAGAGGGATAGGAAGCAAGGACAAACAGAAAACTCAAGATTCAAAGTAGAAGAGCTTTTCTTATCACTGTCCTTAGAAAAAAAAAATAGAGGGGCCCCTGGGTGGCTCAGTGGTTGAACATCTGCCTTTGGTTCAAGTCATGATCCTGGGTCCTGGGATCAAGTCCCACATCAGGCACCCTGCAGGAAGCCTGCTTCTCCCTCTGCCTATGTCTCAGCCTCTCTCTCTCTCTCTCTGTCTCTCATGAATAAATAAATAAAATCTTTAAAAAGAAGAAGAAGAAAAAGAAGAAGAAGAAATGGAGGGTGAGGGAAAAGTGGAAAATTATTTTCTCTTTTGAAAGTATTCAAAATGTCATAGTAACCTTAAAAATACATATCATGTCTCAAGTCAATATTTCTTTACCTTACGTATCTACCTAAGAAAAAGAGTAAGTGGGATGAGCTTCTGTCCTAATAACTCCTGTCATTTTCCATAGTGTGAGCCTCTATCATGTTCCTGTGTGAACCAGAGGGCATATACAAGAAGTATCTCCTAGACAGCAGTAGGTAAGACTCCATCCACTCCTAGCAGAATTCCAGGGTCTTAGAATGTGAGAAATTTGGGGATAGACAATAACAGAAAATCCATTAAAACTGACTTAATTAAACAAAAGAAATTTATTGACTTTTGGAATATAACAAATCCAGGGTTAACTTGGTTACAGGTCTGGCTTGATCTAGGCATACATACAATGTTATCAGGAATCTGATTTTCTCCATCATTATGCTCTGCTTTCCTCTGACTTGGCATAATTTCCAGGTAGGCTTTTCCCAAACACAGCTTCCAGCATTTCTAGGCTTACATTTTCTCATAGCAACCTCTTTGGGGCACCTGGGTGGCTTAGTCGGTTAAGCATCCAACTCTTGATTTTGGCTCAGGTGATGAACTCAGGATTATGAGATCAAGCCCCATGTCAGGCTCCATGCTTAGTCCAAAATGCTTAAGATTTCCTCTCTCTAATGAAGAAAGAAAGGAAAAAAGAAAGAAAAGAAAGAAAGCCAGCTTTTTTTGACAATCATTCCAAGATAAGAGCCAAGCCTGTATCTTCAAGGCCTGACTTTTGTCCTCTCCCCTAGACACATCACTGTGGCCAGGAGTTGCTATCCTTTTATTGCCTAGTCTCGGGTCTTAGACATGTCCATTTCTGAAAACAAGAGGACAGATCTCACATGGATTAACTACAGAGAAGGATAATTCCCCAAAAGAAAAGGTGGGGCTCTTTTATCAGAAAAAGGGGAGATGGATACTGAGCAGGCTGCAAAAGCATATTGGTGTTTCTTCAGAGTTTTACAGGAAAGATCTTACTGCTTATATAACAATGATCTTAGGCATATGCAAGAACTGAAGGCCAAAACCATTTCTCTTAATTTAGAAAGTCCATACTTTTGCAAGACTAAGTTATTTTCAGTGGCTGCCATGGTTTAGGACAAGTTTATTTGTTTTTTTGAAATAATCCTAGACATTGCTAAGTCCTGTGTCACCTTCTCCCTTAGCAGATGTCTGCTATTTCCCAGATTCAGTGCTAGACACTAGGTAAATACAGACAGAGGCAAAATGTGCCATAGGGCCCACCATGTTCCTGCCTTTCTCTACCTCCCCAACCCTGCTATTTAGGAGCCTCATCAAATGGCAGCTTCTTGAATACTGTTTCTAGGTCTTCCAGCCATCCTGGTCCCAGATTCTCATGGCTGCCTATCATCCTGCCTATTCCTAGTCTACCTTCCCATTGGCAACTGCAGTCATGAAAAGTCTGAAAATGCTTTGTAAGAATTGGGACTATCAGACAACCTTGGAAACCTAGAAGCATTTCAGAAATACCTCTCTATGATTACTCACACCCACCACACGTCTGGAATCCAATGAGAAAACCCACAGGCACCAGTTCCATTGTTTGTTTTGTTTCCTAAAACCAGGCAAACTGTCACGATCCTCTTAGGCAAGAAATCTTTGTGCTACAAGTCAAAGGAATGACCATCTCTACTCTGGCCATGTATTTTCTTAAGTGGGAAAAAAAGACATGCAGACAGGTGGTGGGAGCACAGATGGCTTCCCCACTGCTGTTGAGAAAGCCCACTTGGTGGTGACTCAGAATTGCAGCAGAAACAATAAAGGGGAAAGAAGGAGTCAAATCATCTTTTCCAACCTCATCTCCTGCCCTCTGTTATCTTAAAGCCTTATTTTATTCTTCCATTTCTTCACTTATTCCTTCAGCAAATATTTTAGTGCCTATCATGTGCCAGCACAAGGAAAGTCAAATCAAAAAGACCCTGTTCTTCCTCCCAGATGCTCAGTCTAATGGACACATACATACTGGAACATACACTGTAAGTGCAGTAATAGAACCAACAGTGACAAAAAGAGCCTAAAGAGGGATGAGGAGGGGCTCCTAACCCAGCTCAGGGCCAATGGGAGTGTAGGTGGAGGTGAGGTCTCAGGGGAAGGCCCCTGGAGGAGACTAAAATGAGCTGAGTCTTAACCAATGAGTTAGCTGTGGGGAGGACAGCATGATGGCTAGAAAACATTTCCAATGGAAGGATAGTAAAAATCAAGGCAGCCAGGATGTACCTTGGCATGTGTTTATGGTGACCAGGAATCAGATCATGGAGAAGCTTTTAGGCCAAGTTAAACTTGGGACTGATCCTGTAGGCAATGCCCAAGGAGAAACATCAATGTTCATTATGCAGAATAGTGATGGGATTCAATTTTCATTTTTGATAATCATTCCAGCAGTTACATGGAGGGTAGGTTTCAAGAGGACAAGATAAGTTAGAAAGAAAAATAGATGAAAGATCGAACTCAAAAAATGGCAGTAAGAAAAGAGAGGGAAAAAATCCATTTGAGAAATATTTAAGAGGTAAAATCAGAATAACTTGGGGACTGATTGAATGAAGGCAAGGGTGAACATGAAGATTGGGATCTATTTACCAGCTAGTGACAACAGAGAGCAGGAGGGTAGGTAGAGCCTTCAGCCATCAAAGGCAAGAGGAGAGCAGACCTGAATGCTCTCTTTTGGGTGGCGAGAATGTAGGTGGTTCCCATGGGCACATAGATGCATGTCCAAACTGTCTTGATGGGGCCTGCCCAAGAAAACAACCCATGAGGACAAGGGTGAGGAGTTAGAGTCTGTAGGGTAGACTGCCGAAGGTAAGAGCTGAAGGGGCTGGACCCAGGAGTCGGTAGTAGAATGTATCACCCACATCACTTCCCACAGGAGGACATTCCAAACAACACACAAATGTCCCATGGAAGAGCCAGACAGTGTTAATCAAGATAGAACAATAGTGGCACCAGTGACAAAAGGCTCTTGCTTCTCTTCATCTACCTGAGAAAGGTTGAGACACCTCTGACACTGTAAGTCCCCTGGGTGTGAGAGTGCTGTTTCAGTGTTAGGCTGAGTTGAATCCTCTAACACCTGAAGATGGCTTATATTTACCTACATGAGGCTTTTTACATAGCTGCAAGTGACTAAAATAATATTAATCCAATAACTTGTTCAACAATGGGGTGGGGTGGGGGATATCATTGCTATGTTTTGAATGTGGCCACCTCAAAATTCATATGTTAAAATTTTAATATCCAATGTGAATTATTAGGAGGTGGGGTCTATGTGAGGTGATTAGATCACGAGGCTGGAGCTCTCATGAACGGAGTTAATGCTCTTATTAAAGAAACCGCAGAGAGCTCCCCTAGACCCTTTCACCTGATGGGAAGATGCCAGCTATGAACCAGGAAGAGGGCCCTTAGGAGCCAATGCAAACATGCAGGCACCATGATCTCAGATTTCCCAGCCTCCAGACTGTGAAAAAGAAATTTCTGGTTTTTTATAAGCCACTCATTATGGTATTTTGTTATAATAGCCTGAATGGACTAAGACAATCATGATTAAGAATGATGTTTAGAGAAAAATAAAGCCAACTCCTTATTGTCCTGTTCCTCCTTTGTTCTACCAAGTTCATCCTGTGCTTAAAAACACATACACTGAGGGATCCCTGGGTGGCGCAGCGGTTTGGCACCTGCCTTTGGCCCAGGGCGCGATCCTGGAGACCCGGGATCGAATCCCATATCAGGCTCCCGGTGCATGGAGCCTGCTTCTCCCTCTGCCTGTGTCTCTGCCTCTCTCTCTCTCTGTGACTATCATAAGTAAATAAATAAAAATTAAAAAAAAAAAAACACATACACTGATATCTTAGTGCTCCATATTCACAAAAGGTAAGGACCATCATTATGAAAATCAATGTAGATCTACATCATAAAGTCATTGTGCTAACGACAATTTACTCTGGCTAACTTTGTCAGATCTAGTGGGACCAACATCATTTTTACCTCTTCAGTGACTGATGAGTCTATCTAGGAATAAAAGTGACACCAGCTCTGTTGCTTTCTTGTTGTTTGCTTATACTTACATTTAGTTTAGTCTTCAGTCTCTTTGTAGGAATCTGCTTAACCCTCTTGTTCATTTTGCAAGGGTTAGTTTGAGTAGATAGAAATATTTATAAACACAATTAATATGGCACAAGTAGCCCAGAACACATCAATCACAGCACTTAGTAACATTCAAGTAAGTGAAGATGCCAAGGTCAACCCCACCCACTGCACACCACACACCACACATAGTGGAGCGCCCATCTTTGCCTTAAGATGCCTCAAAGACCATAATATGCACCATCTCACAATCATAAAAGGTACCAATGTCCACATGCATATTCAATATTACTAAGGCTTAATGTTAGATAAGGGGAAAAAAACCCAGGAACTCTGACATTTTTTGCCCACCTCCCAGGGAATCATCTCTTACACTACCCTGGGAATGTACTCACACCTGGAAACCACTTTTGGGGTCCACTGTCTGCTGGGAAGACCCGCCCCTACATCAGTCGTGTTAGGGTCTGGAGGCCCACTGGTACTGAGACTGCCTTCTCTTCACTGTGCCCCTTCAAGGTCCTGCCACCAATCTTTAGGTCTTCAGAAACCCTTGGATGTCCTCAAGGAGGCAACATTGCATGACAGTGCCCTTTTTTTAGTCTCAGAACAAAAAATTCTGATGACTTTCCCAGGCAGTAGCAGTGAAGAGTAAGGGAGGGATACAAAGGATCTCTCGATGAAGTCAGGACCAGAGAGAAAGGCCAGCCCTGAGCGGGCCTATGTGACATGCAAAGGAAGCCTTCTGGAAGGACTGGTCTTAGTGAGGGCCCAGGGCACTAAACCGGGTCAAGACTCCAGTTCTGGGAAAGGATTGTTATTTATCATGCAAGCAACAAGGCAGCACATGGGTGGCTTAGTCGGTTAAGTATCTGACTCTTGATTTTGGCACAGGTCATGATCTCAGGGTTGTGAGATGAAACCCCATGCAGGACTCTGTGCTGAGTATGGAGCCTGCTAAAGATTCTCTCTCTCTCTCTCTCTCTCTCCCTCTCTCTCTCTCTGTCCCTCGGGGCACCTGGGTGGCTCAGTGGTTGAGCATCTGCTTAGACTTAGGTTGTGATCCAGGGTTCCTGGGATGGAGTCCCCCATCGGGGTCTGGGCGGGGAGCCTGCTCCTCCCTCTACCTATGTCTCTGCTTTTCTCTGTGTGTCTCTCACGAATAAATAAATAAAATCTTAAAAAAAAAAAAAAAACAGCAACAAGGATTAAGGTTAGGTTGTAAATTATAGGATGTTGTGCAGTGGCAACAGGGGTTTATCCTGAACCTGGCTCAAACTCTGTCCCCTTCGAAGTTTCTGAACTCTTTCCTACCTGAGTCTCCTTCAGGCCCTAGGCTTCTAGCTTTCCTATTGACACTCCCTTTCGATTCTGGCACTTTGCTAATTCCCCAATGTTGTCTCACATCATTCTGATAACTCATAAAAAACCCCAACATCTTTCTGACCTTTACTAAATTACTTTTATGCTGGGACTTATACACATTTATACACATTTTATACACATTTTATACAGCCAACTGACCTTCAAAGTCTCCCAATTTCCTTCTTCCCCATCCTTGTGGTTGTTTTTGTAGTGCTCACAGGGAAAGTATCTGGGTCCAGATATAGGCCCATATGTCTTTTTCTATGAGTACACAGTATTTTAGATTATAGTACACATACTTCATGATCTTTTGTTTGCTTGTTTATTATAATTCTCTCATACCTTTTTGTGCACATGTATCAAAAAAGAATCATAGGGGGCACCTGACTGGCTCAGTTGGTAGAACATATGACTCTTGATCTCAGGTTGAGTTGGACCTCTACTTTGGGGGTACTTTACTTAAATAAATTTAATTATAAAAAGGAATTATAGAATAAAAATAATCAGTGAAAGAATGAGAAGTCTTTAAAAAGCAATAAATAACACCTTTAGAGACAGTATATTTTTTAAGGTTTTATTTATTTACTCATGAAAGACACACAGAGAGAGGCAGAGACATAGGCAAAGGGGAAGCCTGATGCGGAACTCGATCCCAGGACCCCGGAATCACAACGTGAGGCAAAAGCAGATGTTCAACCACTAAGCCACCCAGGTGCCCTGAGATAGTATAAATTATTGACCCATTTTTACAAAGTAGAAAGGAGTAAGAAGGGAAGAGACAATGAGTAATTTTGACAAATTTCATCACATTATCATATGCAAAATGTTGTATGAATTTTAATCTATTTCTCTCTTAACCCAATTTAGGTAGCAAATGCTATTTCCATTTTGGTGCTAACAGTGAAATGGATATGAAATGACATTCTATGGGGAAATATATATTCCCATAGAATATATATATTCTCTGTTTAGCTATACATTTACTATATATATGTAAAATATATATAGAGAGAATATATATAGAATATGTATATATACATACTCTGTATTTAGCTTTAGAAAAATCTACCAAATCTTCACCATCGTTCTTACAATCCTATCTCATTCTCGCTAACATCTCTCCTTCCACACACATACTGAAATAATCGTCACCAACTGTATTCAAGTAAGAAGTTTCATGTAACACTTAGTCTACTCAGGGTGGTAGAATTTCCTAATTAGACACTTAATACTATTTGTCTTACTGATGTTGGCAAAAATTTTCTCTATATGCATCTTGTGAGCTGCTACTTGTCGTCCTTTACATAACAATTAAACCAAGGATTATTTTTAAATTTGAAAGTCTTATTTTTTAAATATGAACTAAAAGATTGAATTAACAAATTCAAAATTGCCATATCTATCTATGTACACATCATAAGTGCTATTAATTTCTACAATTTCTTTCCAGAATAGTATTTCAAGCAATAATCTTTAGTCAATTCTTCCACATTCATCAATTTCTTTGTTAAAAAAAAAAAAAGGTAAAGCATGAGAGGTTAAAAACATTATTTCTGGATTAATTTAACCAAAGAAAATGCATGAAGAACAGAAATTCTTTTAGGGACAGGAAATGCTGTTACCTGAGCTTCCAGGATCTTTTCTCCTTCATATGATTTTTCATTAGTCAAGTAAAATGACTACAAAATTCACTGAGCTTTCAAACTCCTTTTACCTTTGAAAAGGAGCCATGTAGTGATACTATCAGCACCCCACGGGGTCAGGCTGAAGCCAGTCTCCAGCTGATACCACATCCGTGCTTAGCTCCCTTCCTTACTCTCTCCTGCTTCCGTGCTCCTGTTCTCCTGGGAACACTTCCCCAATAAATCATTCAAGCAAGAATCCCCATCCCAGGCTCTGATTCTAACCAAACTGACTTAAGGCAAGTCCTAAGCAATAAATTTCTCAAAAAGAGCCAGTACTGTCTGGGTCACCTGCATTAAACGTCAGAAACAAATGCTATCCCAAATGCTCAGTATTTTTTTTTGCATATTCATACTGTAATTCAATATGAATATTCAACCTTGTCAAATTATTTTCTTATTGAGGTATAACTGGCATATAACATTATAATAGTTTCAGGTATACAAATAATGATTCAATATTCATATTTATGGGAAATCATCACAATAAGTCTAGTTAACATCCATCACCATAGCTGTAAGATGTTACTTGCAATGAGAATTTTTATATCTACCCTCTTGGCAACTTTCAAATATGGAATACAGAATTATTAACTATAGTCACCATGTTGTACATTATATCCTCATGATCCAGTCAGTATTGTGTATAAAATATACACATTTATTTAATAGCTATATCATTTAATACCTATAATATTATTCAATATCTAAGATATCGAAGAATCTTAGTGCAATGATGACCTTCTCAAGAAACTCTTACTCTTTTTTTTTTAAGCAGCAAACATGTTTATTCATATATTTAGAAGTGGGCAAGGTAGAAAGGATGCACCAATTAAAAATATTCTGCTCTGAGTGGCAATTAGACTAAATACAAAAGCAAGAATTCAGTTGCTAACAGAGAATAAAAAATACATCTCTGCAAAATGTTTAGATAATAGTAGTTTCCAAGACTGTCAGTGGCTTCTAGCTGTATCCTAGCTGTACAGAACCTTTGAAAGTAGTTATGATATCTGGCCAAGCCAGAGAAAACAGGATGATAATTAACCACGTCAAACCTGAACTGAATTCTCAATGTTGTTTGAATGGCTCAGCCCTTCTCTAAGCTATCAAAGTCCTGTTACGAAAGGAAAGGAATATGTGTAGCCAACTCTCAATTTTCAGCCTTAACGGAAATATTCACTCCACAAATATTTACTGAGTTCTTGCTATGTGCATTACACTTTGTCAGATACTGTTTAGAACCAAAGGAAGTAAATAGGCTGGGAAGATGCCAGAGTTACACATAAAACCAGGAAACTGCATTTAGTTTTGGAATGTCATGCTATAGGTGACTGCAAACCATGTGTATCTGAAAGTACATCTACCATCTCTGTGTTCCTCACTCCTTCCTTCTCAGTTCTGTTTGCTTTTTTTTTTTTTTTTTTTATTCATTCATGAGAGACAGAGAGAGAGAGAGGCAGAGACACAGGCAGAGGGAGAAGCAGGCTCCATGCAGGGAGCCCGATGTGGGACTCGATCCCAGGACTCCAGGATCACACTCTGAGCTCAAGGCAGACACTCAACCGCTTAGCCACCCAGGCATCCCCTCAGTTCTGTTTTCTTTTTTCTTTTTTTTTTCAGTTCTGTTTTCTATCACACATTACTTTGTATTCGTTTTACCTTCTCTCTGCCAAATTATAGAGGGATACTGCTTCTAAAAGAAGTGTATGGCTGCCTCAACTCCTGCATCTCTTTTCATTCTATGCTTCTTCTCCATGACACATCCAGCTCCCTTCCTAGAGACAAGAGAATAAATGGAAAGTAAGCTATTTAGTCTAAAAAGACAGCATGCAACAGCTTAGATTCAGTGTAAATCACCCATCTGCAAGAAAGCCAAATGCTTCTTTTAACGTTCCTGAACTTGGCAACCACCAAAGATGGCTTTAGTTCATTGGCAAAATGAATGAGCCTAAGTAATGAGAACTTCTATTTACCTAGTGTTATAGAGTTTACAAAATTCTTTCAGATACATTACTCCATTTAATCTTCACAACAACCTTGTGAAGTTAGCCTGCTACATCAGAGGCAACTGCAATTCATAAAGGTTAAGGGGCTTTTTCTAAGTCACCTTGTCATAAGAAAAAAGCCAGGACTTGAACCAAGTCTTTCAGCTTCAAGCTTTTCTGCTACTCCAGCATTACTTCCTTTAGCCTTGTGAGAGCCCAAGTTTCCTTAGAGTTTTTCCCAACCATTCCTTTCCCACTTCTCAACTTTGACCACTACTAAATCAGCAATATATTAGTCCTTCAGAGAAGCTAGTATTGGAATATTATAATACTCCACCCTCTGCACCACCCAATTCTTTAGAAGATTAGACAGATAATATATGGGCCATCACTATAGGGGCAGGTATTACATAACTATCTTCCTTTCTCTCTCCACTTGGCAGGTAATGGTGCTACAGGACACAATATTTTACTGACCGATATGGTTTATAGGAACTACCAGAATTGAGATAGAGAAAACTGATACAAAGCATATCTTGCTAGGATTCATATACCATTTTGTTTTGTTTTAAACACTCTAGTACACCGTGAGAGGGCAGGAAGAACTCACATGATGAAACATGTCTGGGTCTCTGGGTGGGTACTCCCTTTTGGTATCTGTTCTGTGACTTAACTTTTCACATATGAATAATAAAGAGAAAGGAGGTTAATGTTCTCAACTTGGTACAGTCATTGGAATCACCTAGGCTTATATATATATTTTAGAACAATAGCTTAAACCATTCATCATTCATAGTATTGCACATTATTACATCAATATTATTATGTATTACTCTTTGATGACCAATGCCTAGACCTACTCCTATTGATAACCATTGCCTACAACTGGTGACTCATCAGGAGTTACAAAATGATGATATTTGAATTCTAATATTCCTTCTAACATTATTTAAAAAGCTGAAAAAAATTAGAAACATACACATGAGAAATGGTATGTATAACAATAACCAAACAAAAAATTAGTAGTTAATTCTTTTCTCAGTTTGTAACTTCTTCTAAGTTAGGAGTTGGCAAACATTTTCTGTAAAGGGCCAGATAGCAAATATTTTAGGCTTTATGGACCACATAGTCTCTGCAGCAACTGCTCAACTCTGTCATTGTAGACAACAGGCAGGCAAATAAATAGGTACAGTTTATTGTATTCTAATAAAATTGTATTAACAAAAACAGGCAGCAGACTGGATTCAGCCTGAGAGTTGTAGTTTTCTGTAAGCCACAGCCTTTGCATTTTGGGACACAGTTTTATTATCAACTTTTTCTGATTGGCAATTTCAATCATATACATAACTTGCAAAAATGGTATGATGACTGCTTACTGTCCATCACCTAGCTTCAACTGTTGTCAACTTAGGACTATTCTTGTTTCATATAATCCTTTACCTACCTCCCTTCTCTGACATAATTTAAAGTAAATCTTCTTATTTTATTCATAAATATTTATTTCATCCATAAACATTACAGTAACTCTAAAAGTACCTACAACGTAATTATCACACCTAACAAAATTAACAATATATAATTTTAAGTGTAGGATCAAGTCAAGAGCTTTATCAAGATCCGTTTTCCAGGGATTTCCCCCTCATCTTTTTCCCCCTTTCAATGTATTTGAGGATGAAACAGGATTATTTGACCTATAGATGTTGTCATAGTCTGGATTTTGATTACTGAATACTGGTAGGGTTGTTTAGCATGTTCCTCTGTCCTCTATATCTCTTATAAATTGAAAGTGAGATATAGAGACTTGATGAGATTCTATTTTAAGTTTTTGGTGAGAACACTTTATACGTGGTGTTGTGTACCTTCATCAGGATGACCATTTTGTGTTATTTACAGCTATTGATGATCATTGCCTTGATCCATTGATTCATTAGGATTTAAGAATGATGATATTTTACCTCTTTTTTTACATACTAGCTGCAATCTTCTGTAATGAGAAATTTTCCCTAAATAGCTATTCAAGTTTCCTGTTAGCATTGGTAAGTGAAAAGAAGGATGAGTGCATGCTTTCCCCTTAATTTGGCAGATTTTAAATTAATTAGTTATTTCTCTAACATCTTCCAAATGTGACCAATGAATTTCTGTTTAGTGGACATCTTCTTAAAGTACAGATGTCCAGATCCTACCCACAGATCTATGGAATCAGAGTCCCCAGGGGTAGGACCTGGCTTCCACATATTTAAAAGTCTTCCTTGTCTACAACCCAGCCATTGAAAACGTCTGGACCAGATGATACCTAAAGTCCATCCCATCACGACCATTCTACAGGAGTATAATATGCAATTAATTATAGATTGCTTATATCTCTACTGCTTGTTCTCCTGTAATATGGCTGGTGAAATTATGACAACTAGGTATTCAGTGAACATCCAGAAATTCTCAATAGCTTGGCAGCTAGTTCCTTCAGAGAGCTGCACAGTTGGGCAGGGAAACTTTTATTTTCCACCCAAAGGGTAGAGGTTGGCTCCTTCACAATTACAAAGTGTTCAGGGTGTCCCTGATGTTCTTCAGTGTTTCAATTCCATACTCCCAGAAATGATGGGCATGTGAATTAATGTATTCAATTCACTTGCAGAGCTGACTCTTCTTGCAGCGAGGTATCCATGAAGGCAACACACAAGGGCAAGATTCAGGAGCCAGGCCAACAAACCATAAGACACTGGTTACCTGCCTATTGAAACCCAAGAAAGACATTGTGTTGGCCTCTGAGGAAAAATTCATTCAAATCCTGCCTCTCTCACTATGGGACTCATGACAAGTTACCTAGTCTCTTGTGCCTTGGATTCATTGCCTTTAAAATGAGGAGAACACTATTTCCTTGAGTTACTCTGAGGAACAAATGAGTTTAATATGTATAAAATGCTTAAAACAGTGTTTTGTACTTAGATTGCTAACCATTATTATTAATTAGAGCCAGGAATGTCTCCTGTGTGGTGACTTAAAATCAGTAGCAGGATGGATAAATACAAACTTACTACAAATTGCAGCTTTCAAGAAAACTTGACAAATGTTTTAAAGATTATGAGATCAAGAATAAGAGTAGAACATAATTCCCTCTTTCACATTATAAGAATGGTCATATGAATACTGCCAGCTGGAGGAGAGAGGGTCACAGTATCCACAAATCTTAGTGAAAATTAGTTTGAACCACCATCACTCCCCTAATTCCACAGTTTATGGGAGTTTAAGCTCCAATCCTACCCTAAGAACACCTTTTACAACTTATGTGACCACCTGAGACTTCAGCCTCTTGCTTTTGAAGCTCATCCCATATACCATGTCATATTGACCTAGGCAAGAAATATAACCCTTTCTTCAATTTATATTTACTCCTATAGGCCATTCATGAAATTAATGGGCTTTGCTGGTAATTTGGGGGGAAGATGAAAGAGAGATTTACTTTACATCAGTGAAAACCACCTCCCTGGTCAATAGATACAGTCATCCTGAACTGTCCTATGACTCAGTCCTGTCCAATAGAACTTTCTATGATAATGGAAATGCCCTACTTCTGCACCATATCTACAGTCATTATTAGGCACATGTGGCTTTTGAACTCTTGAAATGTGGCCAGTATAACTGAGAAATTGAATTTTAGACTTATTTAATTTTAATGTCTTTAAATTTAAATAAGCATATGTGGCTAGTGGTTACCATGTTTATAACATAACCCAAGTCCCCTCCCCACAGCCTCATGAGCTTTTCACCCCATAGAGTCTCAGTCTCAGACTCTCTCCATTTTTCTCACTCATCTCATCATCCCTTAATTCATGCCAAGCAATTCGTCCTTCTGCCATGATGCTGCAGCATCTGCTGTATCCACTGACAGACACATCTTTGGATCTATACTTATTATGTGACTCTTGGCAAGTAACTTAATCTCTTTTAACCTCAGATTCATTGCCTCTAAAATGGGAATAATAATAATTACTATCTCATTGAGTTAAACTGGGAATTAAATAAGCTAATACATATAAAGTGGAATATATATCCCAAATGGGCTTAGCACCAGTCATCCTAAGGAAAGTCATTTTTATACCTAAAAGGAATCCTAATGATAAATGTTAAGAACTAAAATTTTCACCTTATTACATAATTGTAGGTTGCACCATCCAATGCACTAGCCACTGGCCACATACAGCGATTTAAATTTAACTTTTAATTAAAGAAAATTACCATTCAGCTCTGCAGTTGCACTTACATTTCAAGTATTAGATAACCCCACATGGCTACTGACTATCATATTGGGCATGGAAGATGTAGGAAAATTCTACTGGACAGCAGCAGCAGAACATCATGATTATCTCCTTGTTCATAAACTCAAGAGAGAAATATCCATGACAGGTCAGAAAAAAACAGTGAAATTGAGGATACCAATCAACCGCAGACATATCCTGTTTATCAGGCTCACTCTGTCATTCTTACCAGCCAACCTGTATTCCCACATTTCATTTTTCCCTTTTACTCCTTGCTTTCCCATCTCAACAGTGCTAATGAAATGTATTTAATAAATATCAATAAACTATTATAGACTTAATTTCCAATGTTATCAAGAATATTTTCTTCAGAATTTATTTTTCTTCTAAAGCTTCACAGCAGATGAGATTATGTCTCTCTTTTTATTAATACTAGGCCATATCTGGCAAAACACCAGGCATAATCCTATTCATTTTCTGCAGCCATAGCCCAGCTAGGCACAATAAATAATTTAATGAACACTTTTTATAGTCCTATTTGCTCACAGGTTGACAGACCCCAACATAAGATGGTGAAGGAAAGGGAGGATCCAGTATGTGTGAGTGTGTACATATGTGTGTGTGCGCACAGTGTTCAGATCCATATATATCTTTTGTTATTAATAGTAGTTGACAGAAACTTGTCTGGGCAGTTAATCAAAGTTCTCCCATTAAGCTGCTATTCTTTTGGGCATATGCTCCAAAAGGAAATGTTATCATTAGCACATGATGGAAACTTCCTTCCAACATATAGAAATATCCTTAGAGCACACAGTATTGCCCTGGATGTTTTTCTGAGTACTGAGTGCCAGAAAACTCCCTTTTTAATCTTAGAGTACAAATAAGTGTACTTGGTAGAGAGAAGTTTAACATGGCCCATCATCCTGAAGCATATGTAGTTAGTAGTTATTCTCATTAGAAGAAAACAAAAACTAGTAAATAAAATATTTTAATATACTATTAAAATAAGTAATGAAAATAAAAACCTCCAAAAAGAAAATTTAGCCACACATTTTAGATGTTTTATGTGCAAATAGAAAGGTATCCAGATTCAAACCCAGGTGGTTTGAGTCAGATTCTGTTAATCCTTACAAACTATGCAGCCTCCAGCAAACTACTTCTCTAAGCCTTTGTTTTCAGACCTCTCAACTGTCAGTTTGGTCACCCACCCCTCTCTCTCAAGGTTGAAGAATATAGCTTGGGTCAGTTTCCTCAGGAGACAAACTCTGAGAGAGAGATTTATTGGCAAGAGTTTTATGGAAGAATGTCCTTCAGAATACCTTGGGGAATAAAAAAGCAGGGCTGGGCAGAAGGAATTGGGTTACAAGGAATAACAACAGTTTTCAGTTGATGCCATGGAAGTTCTAGAGTTGGGATAGCACTTTAAAGTTGTCCCAAATGGAGACAAGCAGACCTGGCCTTGAACTCCACATTGAACAGCCATGCCATGGGGGCTGCCCTTTGGCTAATGACAATTCACAGAGAAGAATGTGAGCTGCCAATGTTCCCAGAAGCTGGGGAAATGAATGCCTAGGTCCCGAAGGAGAGATCTGGCCAGAATCAACTATAAAGAAGGAAGCCCATCTCATTTCCTGCTGCAGGGGTAGTATCCATTTCATTCAGGTGTGTGGGCCGACCTCTGTGACCCCGGCAAGGCACTTGCAAGCATCCACAATGAACCACCTCTCTTAGGAAGAGTTCCCTAGAAACAGACCTTGAGATTAGGATTCATGTTAAAGTGATTGATTAGGAAACATTCCCAGAACAAATCAATGGTGAAAACTAGGGAAGAAAGGAGGCCAGTAAGGTTATCAAGCAAAATCCTACAGCTGGTCACTGGATTGATGCTACAGGGAAGCTCTGGCAACAGTATAGGTACTTCCTCAGTTATTCCCATTAGGCGGCCAGGGAGGAGTATATTATACCCCTGCATCTATTAACCATTGGCTAAGGACTGTATTTGGGAGAACTTAAATTCCTAGGTACTGCCAACCCTCCATGTGTAGGGAAATTAGAATCTAGACACTTGGGGCAACCCTTCAACAAAGACACAGAAGCTGGGAATGAAAGCATGCAGGTAACCTTGTGTACATGAACATGGCAAAGGGATTGGAGAGGCTATGGATGGAAAAGTCTCAGCCCAAAACCTGGGCTCATCAGTCTTTCTTAACTCCGCGTGTGGTATTACATGGGCAGCAGCTAAGCCCAATTGTTCCACTTTGCTCCAAAGTAGAAGAGAAGATGATCAAATTTGTTAATCACTCCTTTTTTTTTAGCATAACACATTCTCTTATAAGCAAATGCTTACAAAGGAACACATACACTTATATTTCACCCAGGGACAAGCAATAATTGTTAGAGCAGGGCAATCCTAATGGAAATTAACAAAATACAGCATCATTGTTATGACCAGAACTAATCTCGGATTCATCCAACAGCTTATTACAATACATCATCTTAACGTCCAAGTAGGTTTTTGAATTAGAGCACTTTTAAATCCGTATACGATGCTATTAGAGAATTTATCCTAAATCACATATAACTAGAAGGAAAGTTTCCTTCTAGTTCAGCCTGTGAACTAAATAATTTTCTGACTTGTTTTAAAAGTAATTTTAAGAGCTTTTTGCAATGATATCTTATACAAGTATTTATGAGATCACATTCCCTATAATAATAATTATAGCTGTATTACATTTCTTTGCCTCCTTTTAAAACTTGAAACCTATTTCACCAGGGACTTCTATCAACATCTAAGGCTTATGTTAAAGAGGGTCATTTCAGGCTAATACCTCATTCCCAAGTAGTACTCTGTTGTATTTCAAAACTTAAAAATCAAGAGAGCCCCACAAGAGGAGAAACACCATAAGTACTTGGATATTAAGCAACTCCCTCTTTTATGGGGGACAATTTGAAGGCATAACCCTAGCTGTATAATAATAAACAAAATGAAAGGTAGCCCACATTAACCATACTTGAATGTTGATGCTCATGTGTAGGTGGGAAATGTGGCTATTAGGCAAGCACATGAGCTTTATTAACCTGTTGTAAATAGGCTTTTTTTCTCCATCTTTTTCTTAGAGTCTCCTATAACTTTATTGATCTCATCTACAAGTATTATACTAAACACATTTCTATGCAAAGGCTAAGGAATAAGGTTTATTCTCTTTTACTACATGACCATTTTGAAGAAATGCCTTAGGTATGCTATCAAGAAGCAGCTGATCTCATACTTGAAAAATCTTTCACTCATAAATGAAAACCATGTAGTATGTATGTAATAAGCACATAATTTTCTAAGTGTCCAAATGACATATATATATATATATATATATATGTATGTGTTAAAAACATGGTTTTTAAAAAAAAACTCATAGACAATTTAGAAAACTTTTGCAAAGACTGCTCTATGGGGCCATCAGGCTAGAAAATATAATGAACTATTATATTTTTTGTTTATATTGCTCCATAAAGTGTGGAAATCATGGATATATTTATATTTGCTTATGTATGTACAGTGTAATAGTATTCAGGGATTTTTAAAAAAATATTTTATTTATTTATTCATGAAAGACACACAGAAAGAGAGGCCAAGACACAGGCCGAGGGAGAAGCAGGCTCCATGCAGGGAGCCCGATGTGGAACTGGATCCCAGGATCCCAGGATCACACCCTGAGCCAAAGGCAGATGCTCAACCACTGAGCCACCCAGGTGTCCCAGTACTCAGGAATTTTAAAAGAAAGATTATGGGACATGTGGGGGGCTTAGTGGTTGAGCATCTGACTTTGGCTCAGGGCATAATCCCAGGGTACGGGGATAGAGTCCCACATCTGGCTTCTTGCATGGAGCCTGCTTCTCCCCTGGCCTGTGTCTCTGCCTCTCTTCCTGAGTGTCTTTCATGAATAAATAAATAAAATCTTGAAAAAGAAAAGAAAGAGGGCAGCCTGGGTGGCTTAGCGGTTTAGCACCGCCTTTGGCCCAGGGCGTGATCCTGGAGACCCAGGATCGAGTCCCACCTTGGGCTCCCTGCGTGGAGCCTACTTCTCCCTCTGCCTGTGTCTCTGCCTCTCTCTCTCTCTCTCTTTCTGTCATGAATAAATAAATAAAATATTAAAAAATTAAAAAAAAAAGAAAAGAAAGATTACAATCTAACTTGGAAGGTATACAGAATTATTTATAATTTGTGGAGAATTAAAATATTTGTTCAACTTGCTCAACATTCTATTGTTAGAATATTTGCCTTGTTTCTAAATACCTTATGGTTAAATATATAAGTTCCTATGAATCACAAAAAACTTCTAATCACTAAAAAACTGCAGTGAGTTTAGGCAATTTGGCTCTGTTATAACCCAAATTTCTTATCTTCAGAAAGGAGAGACACAATGTCTTATCGCCTGCATTTTATCTGATTTTGATTGGGAATTCAAGCTATGTTTCTTATTCTGTTGAAGACATAGTGAAACCAGACAAAGGATCTCAAGGTAAAGAACAGGAAACGGGTATTGATTTCCTTTATCCACCTCAGTCTCTTCGTATCTTTTTGTATTGTACTATGATGGATTAGGTGGACAGGCCAGCAAATGTTTCACATTTGCTACCGATTTGATGGGCTTTGGGAAAAAAGGATTTGAGGCATAGACTAGTAGAGTCTTTAAAACCAGATCCGGGTCAGGGTGATAAGTAGCAAAGCATATGTTCCCTATATCAGAAGGCTCTAAACCTCCTACTTAATATCTTAGCTCTCTCCTACTGTGTGCACAAGTGTGTAAGCACACACATACACATACACACCCCTCACTGAAATAAATACAGATGTTTTCTTTTTTTTAAGATTTTATTTATTTACTGATGAGAGACACAGACAGAGGCAGAGACAGAGACAGAAGGAGAAGCAGGCTCCTCACAGGGAGCCTGATGCGGGACTCAATTCTCAGAATTGGGAATTGATGAGGCCCTGAACTGAAGGCAGACGCTCAACCACTGAGCCACCCAGGCACCCCTAAGATTGTATTTATTTACGTGTGAGAGAGAGAGCACGAGATGGGGAAGGGCAGAGGGAGCGGGAGACACAGACTTCCTGCTGAGCAGGGAGCCCAATGGAAGGCTCCATCCCAGGACCTGAGATCATGACCCAAGCCAAAGGCAGATGCTTAATGGACTAGGCCACCTGGATGCCTCTGATGCTTTTCTTAATGTAAGATTTCTTTTGATCACTTCTGTGTTTCTTTTCTCTGGAAAAGAAAATATGATCATCAAATTATGCTTACTTATTCTCACCTATAACCTTCCTGGTCAGTTTTTCTCAAATGTCTGTAAAGACAATGTACCCAAACCATATAGGATAAAATGAAGATCCTGAAGGAACTGAAGCAGAGTCTCAGGGATGGGGCTCAGGAACCTGCATTTCCCCACAAGAGTCTTGTACACATTTATGTTTGAAAATCATGGGTACAGCTTGTTACATGGGACTTAAATGCTAAATTAAATAAATGAGCATACAGACCTTCCAAGAGCTGTCTGACAGCAGTAAAGAAGAAAAATAATGCAAGATTAAGTCAAAGGAGTACACAAGCTTCCCTGGCCTCTGGAACACCCCAGCCCACTCTTCCTTGCTTCTTTAAGGGCTTTGTCATTCTTCTTTCTCAGCAGTAAATTATTTACAACATAATTAAGCAGTCTTTGTCTGAATGTTTCCAGTCCCTCACCCTATCCCACTCAACTGTTCTATTTTCTCCTGAAATTCTTTGTCACTCCTTTTAGGAGAGTGACATTCAACAAATTGAAAAACTAAAGACAAAATAATTCTAGTAGAAATGTAACAAAGAGTGAATGGCTTTGTACCAGAAAGCATCTAGACAGTTATGCAGCAGGAAGTCTATTCTAGCCTCCCTCCATTCCTATCCATCCCCTACTCCCCAGGATCCCTTTCCTTGCAGCCATCAGTCACCTGAAGGATTTCACCAAAGTAGCAGGTCACTCAAACTTCCTTCTGGAACAGTGTGTCTCAGGAACCATATCTTCTTCCCATAAAAACTGTTCTGCTTTGGGCACCTGGGTGGCTCAGTGGTTGAGCGTCTGCCTTTGGCTCAGGTCATGATGGGGTCTTGGAATCAAGTTCCGCATTAGGCTCCTAACAGGGAGCCCTCTGCCTATGTCTCCTCCTCTCTCTGTGTATCTCTCATGAATAAATAAATAAAATCTTTTAAAAAAATTGTTCTGTCTTCTAAATGAATGAAATAAACAATAAATCAATCTTCAAGAAAAGTTTCTATTTCAATATTCTTCACTATGTATATAGTTTTTCTTTTTAGATCAACTTTTTCTGAAGTAGAATAAAAGTCAGCTATCTTAAGTGCACAGTGAAAAGGGTTTTAATAATCAATATACACCTGTGCAAATATCTCCATGCTCACATTATATAACACTACCCCTCACCCTAAGATATTCTCCTGCCCCTTTGCAGTTAATCTCATCCTACACCTGACCTCCCAGCCCCAGGCACCCACTGATCTGCTTTGCATCATTGGAGATGAGTTTTACCTGCTCAAGGTTCATATAGATAGAATCATACAGTGGGTACTTTTTGTGTCTGACTTTTTCTCTGTCAGCAAAATGCTTCTGAGGTCCATTCATGTTGTTGTATGGATGGATATACCTTTTTTTTTAATCCATTCTCATGTGGATGGACGTTTGGGTTATTTCCATGTTAGAATTATTATGAGCAAAGCTGCTAATACCATTGTATACAATTCTTTCTTGGACATAGATTGTGATTTCTCTTGAGTAAATACTTTGGAGCAGAATATATGTGTCATATGGTAAGTTTACATTTGGCTTTATAAAAACTGCCAATCAGTTGTCAACAGTGATGGTATAAGTTATTGAATCACTATATTATACACCTGAAACTAATATAACAGTGTGTTAACTATACTGGAATTAAAATACAATAAAATAAAATAAAAATAAAGTGACCATATTATTCTACATTGCTACCAGCATATTGAAAACAACAGAGTTCCAGTTTTTCCCACATCTTCATGTACACTTGGTATTGTCAACCTTTTCACTTTTAGCCATCTGTTAAGGTGTGTAGTGATATCTCATTGTGATTTTAGTTTGCATTTCTCTGATGACTAATGATGATGAGCACCTTTTCACATGTTTTTTAGTCCCACTCATACAGGTTTTTTTCTAAACTTCCTATTAAAATCTTTTGCCCATTTTTTTAAAGATTTTATTTATTTATTCATGAGAGACAGAGAGAGATTGAGAGGCAGAGACACAAGCAGAGAGAGAGAAGCAGGCTCCCCACAAGGAGCCTGACACAGGACTCCATCCTTGACCCTGGGATCATGCCCTGAGCAGAAAGCAGATGCTCAACCACTGAGCCACCCGGGCATCTCTCTTTTGCCCATTTAAAATAGGTTATTTATCTTATCACACACACAATACTTCTGATACTGGACTCAAAGACTGATTTTTTTTTTTCCAAAGACCGATTTTGATGGTAGGTATCAGACATAGTGGTAAAGGGTAGGGTTTTGTTAATTTAAGTGCTCACTCAAACAAGATTCTTTGCAGAATCTTTGTCTATACATCATCTCTCTCCTCCAGTCCTCAATTCTGTTTCTACAACTTTTTCTAGATAAGCAGTATCTGGAGACTTATTTTCCTCTGGCTCTCAAGTGATTTGCAAAAGCAATGACCGAGAGGGTAGGTTTTACCTGAGTAGGTTTAAATTTTATATAAATTTATACCCATTTGCTCCTTGGAAGACTAATTCATTTTAGAGTATTTCAACAAAATCCTGAGATGACTTAAAACCCAAAAGAAGGAAGAGAAACTAGACTCATCCCAGTAGGAGTAACACTTGACAAACAGATTATTTTATTTCAAGGAAGAAAATTAGTTGCCTCCAAGACAAATGGAAGAAGTGAAACTTAACAACTTTTGGCTTTGAACTTCAGGAAGCCCTAAAAATTCCTGAAAGTACATAAACGAAAAAGAAAAAATGAAAATGTAGTCGATTAATAGAATAAAAGACAAAAACCACAGGATCATCTCAAAAGATGCAGAAAAAACACATGATCATTTCAATAGACACAGAAAAAGCGTTTGAAAAAATCCAACATTTATTGATAATAAAAACTCTCAAACTAAGAATAGAAGATAACTTCCTCAACCTGATAAAGGGCATCTATAAAAAACCCACAGCTAACATCATACTTAATGCCTGAAATATTGAATGCTTTCCTTCTAAGATTAGGAACAAGGCAAAGATGTCTGCTTTCACCAATTTTATTCAACTTCACACTGGAGATTCTACAGCTAGTGCAATAAAAAAAAAATTCTTTTTAAATTAAGGGCAACTAGAAGGGAAAAAAAGGAAGTAAAACTGCCTTTAATCACAGACGACATGATCCTATATGGAAATCCAAAGGAATCCACAAAAAAATTTCCAGAAGTAATAAAGAACTTTAGCAAGCTTACAAAAACAATATACATATATGTTAACCATATATATATATATCTATATATATATATAGATATATATATATACTAACAATAAAAAATCAGAAATTAAAAGAATGATTCCCTCACAAAAACAACAAAGAGAATAAAATACTTAGGAATAAATTTAATGGAAGAAATATAAGACTTGCATGCTGAAAACTAGGAAACATCATTGAAAAAAATTGAAGAAGACCTAAGTAAATGGAAAGACATGTCATGATCCTGGACTGGGAGGCTAAGTATTGTCAAGATGGCCACTCTCCTCATATTGAACTATAAATTCAATGTAATCCCTATCAAAATCCCACCAGCAAGGCTGGAAAAATGATTATCCTTGCTAGCTTACTTCTAACTATTATTGGGGCCCAAGGCAAAAGGTACAAATGGGAAGTCCCAGCCACAGCCTGCCTCCCGGGGTCTACCTTATACCATGAGGGGCTTTACAGGCAGGAGGGAGAGGGGAGGTACATGACAGAAATACAGTGCCCTTTCAGAAAGAGCCATTTGGGCAGATAATTCCACAGTTCTGTTTACTAGAAGCATAGCCTAGAAGCAGAGGCATGGGGTCCAGATGGACACACTCACTTGGCTGCATTGACTTATTCACAAGTGGACCAGAGCTGTTCTTTAAAACAATGCTTCTCGGAACTTTCATATGCAAACAAGTCACTAGGATTTTGTTACAATGTAGATTTAGTAGGTCTCAGATAAGGTGTGATGGTCTGCATTTCTAACAAGTTTCCAGGTGAGGCTCTGCTGCTGCTGGTCTGTGGACCACACTTTGAGTAGCAAAGCTGTAAATCAGTGGCCTGAGATCAGGGGCCTTACTGAGCTGGCTCTATGGGCCGAACTCAACTGTGGGTTGGGAGTAACATCTATGGGAGTGAAAGGTTGCTTCAGCACCATCAAACCTTTGTCACCTATATGATGATTGACAGTGAGCTAGTAGTGTTTGCAGTACTGGCTCTTAAGGAGCTCATAGTATAATGACAAGTTAGATATCAACAAGTGTATTGGATAAAGAGAAATAATAGACAAATATATGAGTCATACACGTGACACAGTAAAAGCGAGTGATGTCTAAGCAGAACACTGAGGATGTGCTGGGCTTCATAGAGAACAACGAAAGAAAGGGGATTCCAAGCTAAGGAGTTGATGTATCTGTAGAAGACTATATTTTCCAAAAATAACTGCAGTAATCTCTCTAGTCTCATAAAACCTTCTAGAAACTTGTCACTCCCCTATGAAGAGGTGAAGTTGAATTGAATCGAGTCCCACGTCAGTCTCCCTGCATGGAGCCTGCTTCTCCATCTGTCTGTGTCTCTGCTTCTCTCTCTGTGTCTCTCATGAATAAATAAACAAAATATTTTTTAAAAAAATTAAAAAAAAAACAACATGACAAGAGCATGTTTATATATAACTCAGCTATTAGAAATAAAAACAGGGCAGCTCCGGTGGCGCAGCGGTTTAGCGCTGCCTGCAGCCCGGGGTGTGATCCTGGAGACCCGGGATCAAGTCCCACATCGAGCTCCCTGCATGGAGCCTGCTTCTCCCTCTGCCTGTGTCTCTGCCTCTCCCTCTCTCTCTCTCTCTCTCTCTCTCTCTCTGTCTCTCTATGAATAAATAAATAAAATATTTTTTGGGATCCCTGGGTGGCGCAGCGGTTTATCGCCTGCCTTTGGCCCAGGGCGCGATCTTGGAGACCCGGGATCGAATCCCACGTCAGGCTCCCGGTGCATGGAGCCTGCTTCTCCCTCTGCCTATGTCTCTGCCTCTCTCTCTCTCTCTCTCTCTCTCTCTCTCTCTCTGTGACTATAATAAATAAACAAAATTTTTTAAAAAAAAGTAAAACAAAACAAAACAAAACAAAAAAAAGAAGTATAGTAATTGCCATGCACAGAAGCAATAATAATGACATATCAGATAAAGGGCAAGACCATGTCTTTGACTCTCCTACCCCTCTCATTGTGGCCCTTTTTTCCCTTGTGGAGGGCACTATTCAGCTACTTCTCAGTTCTTTTTCAGGAGGAATTATAACATATGTAGCTGTAGATTTGGTGTGTCTGTGGGAGGAGGTGAGTTCAGAGTCTTACTATACCACTATTTTGGACCACCCTCATAAAATTTTTTAAAGCTTTCCATTTACAAATCTGTAATGTGACCTCCACAAAATGCAACATTCTCAAAATTTATTCAACATATAATTACATAGAGCATCTTGTCGGAACAGAATTATTCAAGACTCAGATTGGGAGGTGCTGGTATTATCTATGTATTTATCAATACAGAGTATTTACTGTGCCAAATACAATTTTAGGCAATTTATAAATATTATCTCTTTTAATCCTCATAACATTATGAGGATGGTAGTATGTTGTTATGACAGTTTTACAGGTGAAGAAACTGAAGTACAGAACGAGTAAATAACTTGCCAAGTTCATCCAGATAACAAGTGACAAAGCCAGGATTGGTACTCAGGTAATCTGGCTCAAGAGTTCATAATGCTCTTCACTTCTACAATGATATGCAAAGTAACCTGTGTTAACCCTAATGCTAGGGATTTCAGAGAATTTTGAATAATGAACCTTTCTAGTTAACCAATTAGTTCTTTCTGGTTTTGATCTTGTTGCTATAAACTATTAGCTTGCCTTCTTAGCTGAACATTTTCTTACAATTTTTAGGGTACTGTTGTGAGGAGCAATATTCATTATCTAGTTCTTCCTCATTTATTTTATACCTAAATAGGTATATGCCCTGAATATGCCCTGTATTAGATGCTTGTGGCACAAAGATGAATAAAAAGAAAAATTAGACCTCAAAGTCCTGTAAGAGTCTAATGTGGATGGAGAGAAGATGGCAGGAGAGGTAGAGACTGACCTGGACTGAACATTCTGTATCCTTGAGGGACTTCACTGAATACATTTTTGTCTTATTTTTGGCCACCTAAAAGTCAAACATGATGTAAACAAAAATATGGTTTACTGAGAATTTCAATGATCAAATGATAATCATAGCATCCATTTGCTAAGAGAGCAGCCAAATTTATGATAGATAATTATAAAACCTAACGAAGCTGATGAATGTGAATGGATAAAGGAAAAGAAAGGAAAGGGGAGGAAAGGGGAGCAAAGGCGGGGAGACGTATGGGGATGGAAGGGAAGGAAAGGAGCAGAGTATATTATATGGAAGATATGAAGGGAATGGGAATTAAAAGTTATGTGAGATAAAAAGCATGTGTATTAGTTTGGTAGTTGCAATTCATCCATGTTAAGAAATCAGTTGAGCCTGGAGATCCAGAGGGAAAATTCAAATGTGGAAGGTCTTGGAGGCTCACCTGCAGAAATGTCTGTTTGCTTGACTGTTTCTCCCACTGCTTGAGGGTAGGAATTTCCTCATTACCTGGAACAATGGATGGCTCAAAAAAACTGTAAAGTTTTTAGTTGAAAGGAGAGATTTCAATAGTGTCAATATATGTAGTTTGTGTCAATATATGTAGTTACTATGAAATAAAATACAAATTTTCTTTTTTTATCTTAAAGATTTATTTATTTGACAGAGAGAGCACAGACAGGGTAAGCAGCAGGCAGATGGAGCAAGAGAAGCAGACTCCCTGATGAGCAGGGAGCCCTATGTGGGGATCAAGACCTGATCCGAAGGCAGACACTTAACTGACTGAACCGCCCCAGTGGCCAAAATACAAATTTTCTAAATGCTGTTCATGTAAAGTATGTACATACACAAACTGCATAGACATATATTTCTGATGTTTCAGATGGTCCTTACTTGGCAAAACCTTTGTTCAGTACTGGTTAGTGTCTGGCCTAGTCATAGCATAGGTGTTTATGTGCACATGCTCTCCCTCTCTCTCTCTTTTAGGTTATGAGCTTTTTGTTGTCTTTGCCTCTACTTTACACTTCAGAGCAAAGCAGTGATTAC
Source organism: Canis lupus baileyi (assembly GCF_048164855.1). Lineage (NCBI taxonomy): Eukaryota > Metazoa > Chordata > Mammalia > Carnivora > Canidae > Canis > Canis lupus. The sequence continues at coordinate 40,890 of NW_027326430.1, read as the reverse complement.
CAGACAGCAGGGTATGTTCTGTGTATGAATTACCACTTTAAAAAGGATTCTCATACTCAAGATACATTTGACTTCAAAAGTACACACAAATTTCAACATTAGTTTGATTAAGGATATTTTAGGATCTCTCAGTGCCTTTGGTCATTAGGTTATCCTAATTAAGTACAATAAATGTACTTATTGAGTGAACATAATGTATTTTATTTTTACGATAGAACCCCAACTCTTTGATATCTGTAATTATTGAAAAACTCATATTAATGGCCATTACTTTTCTTGCTTGGGTTTCTGATAGCATTTTTCATATGTGTGAATTTTCTACTCTGCAAAAGTAGACCACAAAAGCAATGTATATATTAATTAAGCATTTTGTGTTTGGGATTTTAGTTATATAGTCTTATAAGAATGCTTGCATATATGCTCATGTCTGTGGTAGATTCATAAAGTAATGAGGCTGCTTATCTGGCTCACAGAAGTCGTCTTTTTTGGTCATTGTTGTGACATTTCAACTATGCAAATATCAAAAGGTAGAAGAACCAGACTTTTAGTTGACTTTAAAATCAATGGTTCTGAAGTATATTCTTAAATACATGTTTAACAGGAAATCATCTTTGGCTATGCTTTAAAATAATTCAGTACACCTAGACTGTATTTCATAGAAAGGGAGTTAACAGCAAAGCACATATAGAGGATCTATAGTGGGCAATCTAAAATAGAGGAGTGATGAATATTTGGTGAATCAGGCAAAATAGGCATTTTGTGTTTGGGATTTGAAGGAATTAGCGGGGAGGAGATGGGGAGTCTTATTTTGTTTCTATTATCTAAGTGATCCAAGGGCAAAGGCAGAAAATTTAAGTGTGTGTATCCGTATTTATTTTTATGTTTTGTGCTGTTGCCTGAATTATCTGAAAGCAACTTAAAGTGTTCAGCAAGTCTGGAGGGTCTGCATTTTCAGTCTATATAACAGTAAAAATACTACTAGTGGATCAAACTACTTCAAAGCCTCATGGAGGAACTGTGTCCGGGATATGGAATGATTGATTTGAAATAACATGATGTGAGAGATAGTACTAAGGATCTTAAAAGATGACAGAGTGTTTTTCAAGCTTCATGAAATATGATGAAGGTGCCTTGTCAAGGATTGCTAAAAGCCTACTTGCAAGAACTCCCTAAATCACTACTGAGAATATATCTGTTTCTTGATTGTTTTTGAGTAGCTGCTTGGCAGTGTGAGGTGACACTATCTGCTTGGGTACAAAGAAACAAAGTGACTATTGTGAGTGTAGTGTGCTTGTTAGCCAGACATCATCATGTCACCTCAAACAGAATACTATTTAGAGCTGAGTAGGATTTAATTTTATTTCAATATACCTAGATTGGTTGTATTTTTCATTATGTTTGAAAAGATTAATAGCCAGCAGCAGTCCTTAGTGAAGGGAGGACAAAGACTACTGCTGAATATCATTATTGACTTGGAATGATAAAGATACATTTTCATTATAACTGCCCATAAAATAAATTTCATAACAAAAACAACTACCTCTCTGCCTGTGTACTTCATTAAAAACTCTTTCTCCTTTTACTGTTGGCTCAAGAGATATTTGCAGGTGAAAACACCTGGCCCTGAAAGCTTATTTTGCCTAGTTTCAGTTCTTTTGATTCTAGTTTGTTTTCTTTGTTCCCTCTCATAGAAGTTACGCATGGGACATTCACTTTTGGAAACTACTGCACTATGAGACTGGTTGCCGCTTACAGCCTCAGGTGCCTGTCTACCCATTCCTTTGAATGGAATTTCAGACAACAGGAACCTAGGTCACTTTTCTTATTGAGTAAATATATTAAGCCCATAAACATGGGGGCTCATCTTATTTCTAGTATGTGCATCCTGAGTCACTTTCTTTGTGATAATGTCCAGGATCTTTCATGTAGTAGTATTAATAGTTATAGTTGTTCACCAAAATCCAAACCCCTAATGCAATGAAAATGGAGACATGGCTTACAAGAAGGAAGGAAATTTAGCTCTTACTGATTTACCAACTTACCTACGTGGGCTAAAGGTCTCCAATGCCAGGGGTAGTCCATCAGCATCACCTAAGAGCTTGTTAGGAATGCACAATCCTAGGCCATGCCCAGACCTACTTATCAGAAACTTCATCTTAATGAGACATGAGGAGATTACTATGCATATTAGCATGTGAAAAGTGTTGGGACAAAGCATTTAAAAATATTCTCTCATTTATGGGCAGCCCTGGTGGCTCAGCAGTTTATTTTTTTTATTATTATTTTTTAAGATTTTATTTATTCGAGAGAGAGAGAAAGAGAGAGAGAGAGGGAAACAGGTTCCATGCAGGGAGCCTGATGTGGGACTCAATCCCTGGACTCCAGGATCACGCGCTGGGCTGAAGACAGCTAAACTGCTGAGCCACCCGGGCTGCCCTGGCTCAGCGGTCTAGCGCTGCCTTCTGCCCAGGGCCTGATCCTGGGGACCCTGGATCGAGTCCCATGTCGGGCTCCCTGCATGGAGCCTGCTTTTCCCTCTGCCTGTGTCTCTGCCTCCCTCTCTCTCTCTCTATCTCTCATAAATAAATAAATACATAAATACATAAATACATAAAAATGTTTAAAAATTCACTCATTTAATTCTGACAGCATTTTCACCTGGTTGGAATTGTTCCCATTTTATACATAAGGACTAGTAGAGTTAAATGATCTATACCAATCCACAGGCTAACTCCTTCCTTGTACACCACTGTGCCCATCAGTATGACTTCATGCCAATAATAAGAATAATGACTATGCCAAAACACAGGGCTTTATTAACCTAGGGATAATTTGATTTACCACCAGCTGCTGTGGAAAAAAAAAAAAGTCCATTATTCTCAAAGCCAAGTGTAGTCACAAAGAAAGTAGTTTTTTTTTTATTTTTATTGGTGTTCACTTTGCCAACACACAGCATAACACCCAGCGCTCATCCCCTCAAGTGCCCCGCTCAGTGCCCGTCACCCATTCACCCCCACCCCCCGCCCTCCTCCCCGAAAGTAGTTTATTTTTAATCCTACCTTTATTTTGAACCAAGTGGTATTAACTTCTTTACTATGCAGTCCACAAAATTCAGTAGATTTCTATCTGAGCAACTTTTAGTTACTATCTTTATAAGCCAAATTCAGTCTCAAACAATGAAATTTTGCCATGATGGATGTTCTAAAAGAGTGCCACTGAATCCAAAAGCAATTCCAAAAGCAAGATTGTTTAAAAAAAATTACCTGAGTAGTATATTGGAATTAGCACATAGCCTCCTAAGACGTAAATACTCATTTTTATGTTCAAGTTCTGACAGTTTGCTAAAAATATCTTATAAAAACACATTTTTTTTAAAAAAGTGTCTTATTGCTTATTGATCACAACTCATACACTCCCAAGAAAGAGGACCAAGCATGAAACAGTAGAGATTAATGTTTCTTTCAACAAGTCATTGTGAGAAATAAAACAAGTGCCACTACCCAACAGACACAATGTGTAACAAGGCACTCAAGATCAACAAAGGGCAACCAGTCAGAATGTTCCAGCTAAAGGAAATTAATCACTGCATTGAGGCTAACCTGACAGTGTATTATGTAGAATGTCAAAATTTGTAAGAGTATGAGCTTGCAGAACTCTTGAAGTCATGGGTCTGGTCACTGGGGTAAAAGTTGTGTAAAACTGCAATGTATCAAATTTCTATAACAAAATATCTTAGACTGACATTAATAGACCTAAAACTATATAGCAGATGGAAGAGGAAAGGATCAGAATTCCTGGAAAGAAAATACATTTAACTATCTTCCTAAATTTTCACAACAGATAGGAATCCATTGGAAGTCAATTAAAGCATTCAGCTTTCCAATGATAAACCAAATTACTGATTATATCCAAAGATCCACAACCCTAGTAGACATTAAAATTACCTTGGGAGCAACCACTGGCTGCAAACCCCAGAATTCGGTTAATATATCTCAGGTGATTCTGGTGCCTAGTCTGAATTGAGAGCTCCCTTTCTAGACGAAGCTAAATAAATAAAAGTCTAAGGAAAAGTGTCTGATATGATATGGAAAGAAAATCCTGATGATTGTTCATATTACAGTTTATAACTGTTGTATATTTGGAAGTAAGGCTAACAAAAAGACATAGAATAGAATGTAAGCATGGATATATGGAGGTTTCTTCTTTCCCTACCACTCTGACGTACTGAGGATTTTCAATCAGTAACTAGAGACGATGAGGAAGCTACTGCTTAACATAAAAAAAGATTTTTCTGTATACAAGGATGCCGCAAGTATGTTCACATCCATATATATATACACACACACTATATATAAGTATATATTACTATATATAAATATATTACTATATATAATACATATATTATAAATTACAAAATATTACTCTATATATATATATATAGGCATCTGTGAGAGAATATTTATATGGTAAATTCCTAGAGGTAGAATTATTTGTTTATAGGACAGAACTGGGGAGGAGCAAGACGGCGGAAGAGCAGGGTCTCCAAATCACCTGTCTCCACCAAACTACCTAGAAAACCTTCAAATTATCCTGAAAATCTATGAATTCGGCCTGAGATTTAAAGAGAGTCCAGCTGGAATGCAACAGTGAGAAGAGTTCGCGCTTCTATCAAGGTAGGAAGACGGGGAAAAAGAAGTAAAGAAACAAAGGCCTCCAAGGGGGAGGGGCCCCGCGAGGAGCCGGGCTGAGGCCGGGGCGAGTGTCCCCAGGACAGGAGAGCCCCGTCCCGGAGACGCAGGAGCTGCACCGACCTTCCCGGGGGAAAGGGGCTCGCGGGGAGTTGGAGCAGGACCCAGGAGGGCGGGGATGCCCTCGGGCTCCCCGGGACAGTAACAGCAACTGCGCGCCCAGGAGAGTGCGCCGAGCTCCCTAAGGGCTGCAGCGCGCACGGCCGGACCCGGAGCAGCTCGGAGGGGCTCGGGCGGCGGCTCCGCGGAGGGGGCTGCGCGGGCCCGGGAGCAGCTCGGCCGGGCTCGGGCAGAGGAAGAGGCTCCGTGCAGAGGGGCCTGCGCGGTTCCAGGAGCAGCTCGGAGGGGCTCGGGCGGCAGCTCCGCGGAGGGGGCTGCGCGGCCCGGGAGCGCGAATCCACCAGCGCAGGCCCCGGAGCACAGGGCGCCGGGACACAGCCCAGGATCCCGCCTCCCCCGGGACAGGCAGAGGCCGGGAGGGCCCAGGACAGCGAGGACGCTCCTGCCCCAGCTGAGCAGATCAGCGGCCCCGCCCAGAGCCTCCAGGCCCTGCAGACGGAGTTCCTGCCGGAGCTGAATCCAGGTTTCCAGAGCTGCCCCGCCACTGGGGCTGTTGCTCCTGCGGCCTCACGGGGTGAACAACCCCCACTGAGCCCTGCACCAGGCAGGGGCACAGCAGCTCCCCCAACTGCTAACACCTGAAAATCAGCACAGCAGGCCCCTCCCCCAGAAGATCAGCTAGACTGACAACTTCCAGGAGAAGCCAAAGACTTAAAAAACACAGAATCAGAACATACTTCCCTGTGGTTCTTTTTTTTTTTTTTTTTTTGCTTTTTGATTTGTTTCCTTCCCCCACCCCCTTTTTTTCTCCTTTCTTTTTCTTTCTCTTTTTCTTCTTCTTTTTTTTTTTTTCGTTTTTTTTTCTTTTTCTTCCCTTTTTTTTTTTCTCTTTCTCTTTTCTTTCCTTCTTTCTCTCCTCTCTTTTTCTCTTTTTCCCAATACAACTTGCTTTTGGCCACTCTGCACTGAGCAAAATGACTAGAAGGAAAACCTCACCTCAAAAGAAAGAATCAGAAACAGTCCTCTCTCCCACAGAGTTACAAAATCTGGATTACAATTCAATGTCAGAAAGCCAATTCAGAAGCAATATTATACAGCTACTGGTGGCTCTAGAAAAAAGTATAAAGGACTCAAGAGACTTCATGACTGCAGAATTTAGAGCTAATCAGGCAGAAATTAAAAATCAATTGAATGAGATGCAATCCAAACTAGAAGTCCTAACGACGAGGGTTAACGAGGTGGAAGAACGAGTGAGTGACCTAGAAGACAAGTTGATAGCAAAGAGGGAAACTGAGGAAAAAAGAGACAAACAATTAAAAGACCATGAAGATAGATTAAGGGAAATAAACGACAGCCTGAGGAAGAAAAACCTACGTTTAATTGGGGTTCCCGAGGGCGCCGAAAGGGACAGAGGGCCAGAATATGTATTTGAACAAATTCTAGCTGAAAACTTTCCTAATCTGGAAAGGGAAACAGGCATTCAGATCCAGGAAATAGAGAGATCCCCCCCCCCAAAATCAATAAAAACCGTTCAACACCTCGACATTTAATTGTGAAGCTTGCAAATTCCAAAGATAAGGAGAAGATCCTTAAAGCAGCGAGAGACAAGAAATCCCTGACTTTTATGGGGAGGAGTATTAGGGTAACAGCAGACCTCTCCACAGAGACCTGGCAGGCCAGAAAGGGCTGGCAGGATATATTCAGGGTCCTAAATGAGAAGAACATGCAACCAAGAATACTTTATCCAGCAAGGCTCTCATTCAAAATGGAAGGAGAGATAAAGAGCTTCCAAGACAGGCAGCAACTAAAAGAATATGTGACCTCCAAACCAGCTCTGCAAGAAATTTTAAGGGGGACTCTTAAAATTCCCCTTTAAGAAGAAGTTCAGTGGAACAGTCCACAAAAACAAAGACTGAATAGATATCATGATGACACTAAACTCATATCTCTCAATAGTAACTCTGAATGTGAACGGGCTTAATGACCCCATCAAAAGGCGCAGGGTTTCAGACTGGATAAAAAAGCAGGACCCATCTATTTGCTGTCTACAAGAGACTCATTTTAGACAGAAGGACACCTACAGCCTGAAAATAAAAGGTTGGAGAACCATGTACCATTCGAATGGTCCTCAAAAGAAAGCAGGGGTAGCCATCCTTATATCAGATAAACTAAAATTTACCCCAAAGACTGTAGTGAGAGATGAAGAGGGACACTATATCATACTTAAAGGATCTATTCAACAAGAGGACTTAACAATCCTCAATATATATGCCCCGAATGTGGGAGCTGCCAAATATATCAATCAATTATTAACCAAAGTGAAGAAATACTTAGATAATAGTACACTTATACTAGGTGACTTCAATCTAGCTCTTTCTATACTCGATAGGTCTTCTAAGCACAACATCTCCAAAGAATCGAGAGCTTTAAATGATACACTGGACCAGATGGATTTCACAGATATCTACAGAACTTTACATCCAAACTCAACTGAATACACATTCTTCTCAAGCGCACATGGAACTTTCTCCAGAATAGACCACATATTGGGACACAAATCGGGTCTGAACCGATACCAAAAGATTGGGATTGTCCCCTGCATATTCTCGGACCATAATGCCTTGAAATTAGAACTAAATCACAACAAGAAGTTTGGAAGGACCTCAAACACGTGGAGGTTAAGGACCATCCTGCTAAAAGATAAAAGGGTCAACCAGGAAATTAAGGAAGAATTAAAAAGATTCATGGAAACTAATGAGAATGAAGATACAACCGTTCAAAATCTTTGGGATGCAGCAAAAGCAGTCCTAAGGGGGAAATACATCGCTATACAAGCATCCATTCAAAAACTGGAAAGAGCTCAAATACAAAAGCTAACCTTACACATAAAGGAGCTAGAGAAAAAACAGCAAATAGATCCTACACCCAAGAGAAGAAGGGAGTTAATAAAGATTCGAGCAGAACTCAACGAAATCGAGACCAGAAGAACTGTGGAACAGAACAACAGAACCAGGAGTTGGTTCTTTGAAAGAATTAATAAGATAGATAAACCATTAGCCAGCCTTAGTAAAAAGAAGAGAGAGAAGACTCAAATTAATAAAATCATGAATGAGAAAGGAGAGATCACTACCAACACCAAGGAAATACAAACCATTTTAAAAACATATTATGAACAACTATACACCAATAAATTAGGCAATCTAGAAGAAATGGACGCATTCCTGGAAAGCCACAAACTACCAAAACTGGAACAGGAAGAAATAGAAAACCTGAACAGGCCAATAACCAGGGAGGAAATTGAAGCAGTCATCAAAAACCTCCCAAGACACAAGAGTCCAGGGCCAGATGGCTTCCCAGGGGAATTTTATCAAACGTTTAAAGAAGAAATCATACCTATTCTCCTAAAGCTGTTTGGAAAGATAGAAAGAGATGGAGTACTTCCAAATTCGTTCTATGAAGCCAGCATCACCTTAATTCCAAAGCCAGACAAAGACCCCGCCAAAAAGGAGAATTACAGACCAATATCCCTGATGAACATGGATGCAAAAATTCTCAACAAGATACTGGCCAATAGGATCCAACAGTACATTAAGAAAATTATTCACCATGACCAAGTAGGATTTATCCCTGGGACACAAGGCTGGTTCAACACCCGTAAAACAATCAATGTGATTCATCATATCAGCAAGAGAAAAACCAAGAACCATATGATCCTCTCATTGGATGCAGAGAAAGCATTTGACAAAATACAGCATCCATTCCTGATCAAAACTCTTCAGAGTGTAGGGATAGAGGGAACATTCCTCGACATCTTAAAAGCCATCTATGAAAAGCCCACAGCAAATATCATTCTCAATGGGGAAGCACTTGGAGCCTTTCCCCTAAGATCAGGAACAAGACAGGGATGTCCACTCTCACCACTGCTGTTCAACGTAGTACTGGAAGTCCTAGACTCAGCAATCAGACAACAAAAAGACATTAAAGGCATTCAAATTGGCAAAGAAGAAGTCAAACTCTCCCTCTTAGCCGATGACATGATACTCTACATAGAAAACCCAAAAGTCTCCACCCCAAGATTGCTAGAACTCATACAGCAATTCGGTAGCGTGGCAGGATACAAAATCAATGCCCAGAAGTCAGTGGCATTTCTATACACTAACAATGAGACTGAAGAAAGAGAAATTAAGGAGTCAATCCCATTTACAATTGCACCCAAAAGCATAAGATACCTAGGAATAAACCTAACCAAAGATGTAAAGGATCTATACCCTCAAAACTATAGAACACTTCTGAAAGAAATTGAGGAAGACACAAAGAGATGGAAAAATATTCCATGCTCATGGATTGGCAGAATTAATATTGTGAAAATGTCAATGTTACCCAGGGCAATATACACGTTTAATGCAATCCCTATCAAAATACCATGGACTTTCTTCAGAGAGTTAGAACAAATTATTTTAAGATTTGTGTGGAATCAGAAAAGACCCCGAATAGCCAGGGGAATTTTAAAAAAGAAAACCATATCTGGGGGCATCACAATGCCAGATTTCAGGTTGTACTACAAAGCTGTGGTCATCAAGACAGTGTGGTACTGGCACAAAAACAGACACATAGATCAGTGGAACAGAATAGAGAATCCAGAAGTGGACCCTGAACTTTATGGGCAACTAATATTCGATAAAGGAGGAAAGACTATCCATTGGAAGAAAGACAGTCTCTTCAATAAATGGTGCTGGGAAAATTGGACATCCACATGCAGAAGAATGAAACTAGACCACTCTCTTTCACCATACACAAAGATAAACTCAAAATGGATGAAAGATCTAAATGTGAGACAAGATTCCATCAAAATCCTAGAGAAGAACACAGGCAACACCCTTTTTGAACTCGGCCATAGTAACTTCTTGCAAGATACATCCACGAAGGCAAAGGAAACAAAAGCAAAAATGAACTATTGGGACTTCATCAAGATAAGAAGCTTTTGCACAGCAAAGGATACAGTCAACAAAACTCAAAGACAACCTACAGAATGGGAGAAGATATTTGCAAATGACATATCAGATAAAGGGCTAGTTTCCAAGATCTATAAAGAACTTATTAAACTCAACAGCAAAGAAACAAACAATCCAATCATGAAATGGGCAAAAGACATGAACAGAAATCTCACAGAGGAAGACATAGACATGGCCAACATGCATATGAGAAAATGCTCTGCATCACTTGCCATCAGGGAAATACAAATTAAAACTACAATGAGATACCACCTCACACCAGTGAGAATGGGGAAAATTAACAAGGCAGGAAACAACAAATGTTGGAGAGGATGCGGAGAAAAGGGAACCCTCTTACACTGTTGGTGGGAATGTGAACTGGTGCAGCCACTCTGGAAAACTGTGTGGAGGTTCCTCAAACAGTTAAAAATAGACCTGCCCTACGACCCAGCAATTGCACTGTTGGGGATTTACCCCAAAGATACAAATGCAATGAAATGCCGGGACACCTGCACCCCGATGTTTATAGCAGCAATGGCCACGATAGCCAAACTGTGGAAGGAGCCTCGGTGTCCAACGAAAGATGAATGGATAAAGAAGATGTGGTTTATGTATACAATGGAATATTACTCAGCTATTAGAAATGACAAATACCCACCATTTGCTTCAACGTGGATGGAACTGGAGGGTATTATGCTGAGTGAAGTAAGTCAGTCGGAGAAGGACAAACATTATATGTTCTCATTCATTTGGGGAATATAAATAATAGTGAAAGGGAATATAAGGGAAGGGGGAAGAAATGTGTGGGAAATATCAGAAAGGGAGACAGAACGTAAAGACTGCTAACTCTGGGAAACGAACTAGGTGTGGTGGAGGGGGAGGAGGGCGGGGGGTGGGAGTGAATGGGTGACGGGCACTGGGTGTTATTCTGTATGTTAGTAAATTGAACACCAATAAAAAAATAAATTAAAAAAAAAAAGAAAAAGAAAAAAAAAGAATTATTTGTTTATAAATGCTTATACATATTAAAAGTTGATATTTGGGGCAGCTCAGGTGGCTCAGCGGTTTAGCGCCACCTTCAGCCCGGGGTGTGATCCTGGAGACCCAGGATCGAGTCCCACGTCAGGCTCCCTGCATGGAGCCTGCTTCTCCCTCTGCCTGTTTCTCTGCTTCTCTCTCTCTGTGTCTCTCATAAATAAATAAAGTCTTAAAAAATAAAATAAAAGTTGATATTTATTTATTGTCAAATGCTCATCAAAGAAAGTCTAGTAGTTTATATCCAAGTAGCATCTGTTTCAACCTGTATCTGATTATAAGGAAGGGATAAGTGAACAACAGAAACAAAGAATAACCAAGAACATGCTGCTCTAAGAAGGAAGAAGGTATGAAGAGAGAGCAATAGTTTTGAAAAAAATGTAGAGAAAGTGAGGTGATGTAAGTGTGATTGTTGGGCAGTGCTGAAGAACAGTTTGAGGCCAACATACATTGTTAAATTTTCTTTCAAATAACAATTGGCTGTTTGGTGCAGGCAAAGAGAAAGAGTTAGATTCAACTATCTTTTTTCAATGTTGTATTTAGGCTCTTCCATTTTATTTTACTACAGCTTTAGAAAGGAAAACAATTGCTATAGTTTTGATTATTTTGCTAAGTATATTCAATAAGAAAACATGTACAGGAAACAAACAGCAGTGTTCATGTAGCATTGTTTGTAATTTGGAAACAACATAAATGCCATTGACGTTCAACACACAGATTGTGATAAATTTACATGGCAAAATATCATACACCCATATATACATTTACAAAATTGCTGTCTTCCTACATTAATCTTGCCTTACATTAAAGTAATATTACTCATCATAAGCATTTACACCATTACATAATTATATATGTCATTTTAATGGATGCTTAGTATTCAACTTCTTTATATACCTTCATTTACTGTAAAGCTCCACAAATGGAGGAAGAATACAACAAATATCTAAATATATCCCACCAAGTTACAATAGATTTTATTATTTTCTTAGTTTTGCTCAGATCTTTATATTTTATATATCTTTATATTTTAATAATATATTTTAATAAAACATTGCAGATATAGTTGAATCTCCTCCATCGTACCCTTTTTTTAAATATTTTATTTATTTATTCATGAGATGACCCTGGCTCTCCTCCTGTATTGAGGAAGGTTCACCCTCCTCAGGGATTTGTGGAAGCTCAGCAGGGGCCTCCTGCTGGGGTGGAGAAGGTTCCTTCTCTTCCTGAGTCCCTGGAAGTTGAGCCAGGGCCTCCTTCTGGGTTGAAGGTGATTCACCCTCCTCAGGGGCCTGTGAATCCTGAGCCAGGGTGTCCTGCTGGGTTGTGGAAGGTTTAACCTCTCCAGGGGTCTGAACAGGGGTCTCCTGCTGTGTTGGAGGTTTCTCCTGTGTGGGAGATTCTGGGGACTCAGTTGGAGTCTCCTGTTGAACTGGCAAACCTTCAATCTCCTCAGGGGACTGTGAAGGCAGAGTTGGGGCTTCATGCTGGGTTACAAAAGCTTCCACATTAAGGGACACAGAGGGCTGAGCAACAGACTGATGCTGAACTGGCAAAGGTCCCACCTCTCTAGTGGGTTCTGGTGTTACAGTAACCTGCACATCTGCAGGTTTAACAGTGATAATGGGCAGGTTTAAATGTTGAACCTGATGGTGACCTGGAGGGGCAACTGTCACCTCATGATGCTCTAGAGGTTGAGCTGGGTGCTCCTGCTGGGTTGGAATAGGTTCCACCTCCCCCAAAGACAGCTCTGGTGGCTGAGCTGGTTGTTCTTGCAGAGTTGCAGAAGATTCTATCTCCCCTGGAGATTGACCTGGGGTCTCTTGCTGGGTTGAAGATTCTGCCTCATTAGGGAGCTCTGCAGGTTCAGATGGGGCCTCCAGTGTGACTAGAGTATGCCCAGCGTCCTCGGGGAGCTCTGCAGGCACAGCTGGGGCCTCCTGTGTGACTAGAGTAGGCCCAGCGTCCTCGGGGAACTCTGCAGGCCATGCTGGGGCCTCCTGTGTGACTAGAGTAGGCACAGCGTCCTCGGGGAGCTCTGCAGGCCCATCTGGGGCCTCCTGTGTGACCAGAGTAGGCCCAGCGTCCTCGGGGAGCTCTGCAGGCCCAGCCGGGAGCTCCTGTGTGACTAGAGTAAGCCCAGCGTCCTCGGGGAACTCTGCAGGCCATGCTGGGGCCTCCTGTGTGACTAGAGTAGGCACAGCCTCCTCGGGGAGCTCTGCAGCCTGTTCTGGGGCCTCCTGAGTGACTAGAGTAGGCCCATGGTCCTCGGGGAGCTCTGCAGGCCCAGCCGGGAGCTCCTGTGTGACTAGAGTAGGCCCAGCATCCTCGGGGAGCTCTGCAGGCCCTGCTGGGGGCTCCTGTGTGACTAGAGTAGGCACAGCCTCCTCGGGGAGCTCTGCAGCCTGTTCTGGGGCATCCTGTGTGACTAGAGTAGGCCCAGCGTCCTCGGGGAGCTCTGCAGGCCCAGCCGGGAGCTCCTGTGTGACTAGAGTAGGCACAGCATCCTCGGGGAGCTCTGCAGGCCCTGCTGGGGGCTCCTGTGTGACTAGAGTAGGCACAGCATCCTCGGGGAGCTCTGCAGGCCCAGCCGGGGCCCTCTGTGTGACTAGTGTAGTCACAGCCTCCTCGGGGAGCTCTGCAGCCTGTTCTGGGGCCTCCTGTGTGACTAAAGTAGGCCCAGCGTCCTCGGAGAGCTCTGCAGGCCCAGCTGGGGCCTCCTGTGTGACTAGGGTAGGCCCAGCGTCCTCGGGGAGCTCTGCAGGCCCAGTTGTGGCCTCCTCCTGGACAAGAGTAGGCCCAGCATCCTCGGGGAGCTCTGCAGCCTGTTCTGGGGCCTCCTGTGTGACTAAAGTAGGCCCAGCGTCCTCGGGGAGCTCTGCAGGCCCTGCTGGGGCGTCCTGTGTGACTAGAGTAGGCCTAGCATCCTCAGGGAGCTCTGCAGGCCCTGCTGGGGCCTCCTGTGTGACTAGAGTAAGCCCAGCGTCCTCGGGGAGCTCTACAAGCTGAGCTGGGACCTCCTGTGGGACTGGAGAAGGCTCAGCCTTCTCGGGGTGCTGTGGAGGCTGAGTCACAGTTACAGGAAGTGCCAAATCTACAGGTTTAACAGTGACATTGTGTAATTTTGGCCGCTGAGCTTCATTCTGACTCAGAGATGGCACATTTACCTCCTGAGGTGGTACCTCCTCATCTGGTGACTGAGCTTGGGCCTCCTGAGGGGTCGAAGGTTCTACTTCATCACGTGTCTCTGTAGGTTGAGCTGAGGTTTCCTGTTGGACTTCAGGGGTACTTGAAGGTTCAGCTGGGCCTCCGGTGGGCTTACAGAATTTCCAGCTTCCTTAAGGATCTCTGGAGGCTGAGATAGAGCGTCCTGAAGAAGTGGAGGTGTTTCTGTCTCTTCAGGGGACTCTGGATGCTTGGCCTGGGCCTCCACTCCAGGCACAAAAGGTTCAGGTTCCTCTACAGTGGGCTGGAGAGGTCCTGCAGGGGTCTCCTGCAGGAGTGAAGAAATTTCAAGCTCCTCAGGGAGCTCTGGGGGTTGATCTGGTCCCCCTGGGAAATCCATTGGTCGGTTTTCCTCAGGGTATATGATATCCATACCAGAATCTGAATAATCGTCCTGCAGTTGTTCTAGGAGCTCTTTATTTGCAAATTGGTTTGGAGTTCCAATAACAACTTTGGCAAGCCTTCGATGCTGAACTAGATCTTTGTCCAGGTTTGGGGATGAAACAAAAAACTTTCTTTGGTTTAAACCCTGACTATCCAGAGGTGGAGCAAGTATTTCCAATGACTGGTGATCTTCTGGCTCATCTCCAGTTTTCATCTTACTTTTGAGTGGAGGAGGCAGAACTATGGCCTGATTCTCATCACCCAACGCTGGAACCACTTGTAAGAGCCTTTCGTGCAGGGTTGGCTTGTCATTCAGATACTGATCTGTCTCTGGGGGCAGCTCACCATTTGAATCCGTGTCCAGGAATGGAACCAAAGTCTCAGTCAACTGCTTAGGCGGGGCCGACATCTGGGCTGGAGCAGAGGACCTCAAGTTATTAAAGCCCCCCCCCCCCCCCCCCCCCCCGCCTCTGCGGGGCGGGTAAGTGCCTGGAGCGATTCATGCAGGAGTTCAGAAGAGTGCGAAGACCAGGGTTCCGGGGGTTCCGGGGATCTCCGAGGGCCGGAGGTCCGACGGGCCCACGCCAGAAGCGGAGCTGCCTGGCCCAACAACCACAATGGTTGCCAGGTAAAGAGAAGTAATAAAACACAGAACATGATACTCTGCGGAGCAGAGACCCAAGCCAGTGGGGCGCTCGGTCTCGCCAGAGAAACCGAAATGTTCAGGGAGCCCGGTGACGCCCCCATTGTTAGCAACTGCGCGCCCCTCCCCCGCCTGCGTCCCACCCTTTATTTACCACCTTTGTGAGCTTGGCACAGCTGGGGTGCGGCTGGGCTCCGAAGCCCCTGGTTCAAGCCTCTTCCCCAGAATCCCCAGGCCAAGCCTCCCTTCCCCTGCAAAGGCCACCACTACCTCCCGCCGAGCTACAGGGAAGGATTTGGGCTGCTGGAGTCTGCAAGGACCCAGACTCCAGCCGCTCTGAGGTGTAGGGTCGGGGTGTGGAGCAGTTTCCCCAGGAAGCAGAAGACCTGGCGTCCCGGAGATTCAAAATGCTAGTCCACTTCTGGCGGATCGAACTTGTCCTCTTCAAAGCTTAAATCCGAGACACATTCCTCCTCCCCCTGGCTGTACTGCTTCTAAGAAAAGAGGCTGACCTGAAGAATAAGCACAGGGACAGTGGGGAGGGGAGCACACTTCACGGTTACTCTGAATGTTGCCATTTCCTCTAAGTTCTCCCATCCGAGTACTAACCAGGCCCGACCCTGCTTAGCTTCCGAGATCAGACGAGATCGGGCGCGTTCAGGGTGGTATGGCCCTAGACTCCTCTAAGTTCTCAATACGCATGTCTGAGTTTTAATTCACTACTGTGTTAGGAGGAGGCTACCTACCACTGAATCAGCGATGGCTCCAAACTCTGTGGGAGGGGCTTGGGGGCATGGGGGGAGGGGAGAGGTGAGCAATTCATTCTGGGAGTGAGAGTCTGAAACCAAGGGACTAGCCCTCCGTTTACATTAGGATGGAAAACTTCCGCGCCCCACCTACACTCAACACACCTGTCAATCTAGAACAAGTAACCTTGAGGTCTACCCTGTGTGCACGCATGGAGAAGGCACTTAAAATGTTGAGGTCAGCATGTTAAACTTTCTGGAAATACTGTAACTAGCGCCCCGTTTACTTCCTTCACTGTCCTTTCTATAATCTCTTTCATTTTAGTCCGTGTTTATGGGCTGGCACAAGCTCTGGAGAACGTAGGTTTTTGTTTTGCTTTGCTTTCAAGGATTTATTTATTCAGAGAGACAGAGGCAGAGACACAGGCTGAGGAAGAAGCAGGCTCCATGCAGGGAGCCCGACGCGGAACTCGATCCGGGTCTCCAGGATCACACCCTGGGCTGCAGGCCGCACTAACCCGCTGCGCCGCCAGGGCTGTTGGAGAGAACGGATTTTATCCTATTCCCAGTGTCTAGCACATACTGTGGTTTTTAAATGGAACTAATTCCATAACTTATTTAGGTCTTATTTAGGAATGGATCTGTTGTTAGAGTCAGGTTTCTGAAATCTATAGCATCAATACTGAATCTCTTTCTCTCACATTTCACAGGAAGCTAGACTTCTTAAAGCGTAAACTTGGATAAGTCTGAAATTTCCTTGACTGGCTTGATTTAAATTGAATTAGAAGAATTTTTGCACAGACAAAACTTCAAATGCTTTTTCAGAAAGTAACCATCTTTTCTTTCTCTACTCTCTTCCCTTCAAAACAAATGTTGCAACTTCGGAGTTAGTTAAATAATCAGAATTCTAGCTCCAAATTAAGTTCTCAATGACATGAAACACATTTTTTGCTCCTTTTATTTTTTTTAACATTCAATATATAGAACATTGGCATTTTATTTTAGAAATTATTTTGTCAACTTAATCCCTAATTCAGCGTTAGGGTTACAGAAAAATTTGTCAGCAAAATATTTCATACAAGATGTGTATGAGATACTGATATCTGGGTAATATACCTTATTTGAAAGACAGTTTTTAAAAAAATATTTTATTTATTCATGAGAGCCACACAGGGATAAGCAGAGACATAGGCAGAGGGAAAAGCAGGCTCCCTGAGGGGAGGGATGTGGGACTCCATCTCATGACCCTGGGATCAGGCCCCAAACCCAAGGCAGATGCTCAACCACTGAGTCACTCAGGTGTCCCAATGCACATAAAGGTTTTCAAATGCTGTAGCATCATCTCACTTAAGGCCATAGTAACTCTGTTCCCAAGTCCCTGAGATTCTGTTTGAGGGGAGCGCTAAAAGGCCGTGTCCTCTTCTATGTCCACAACTATAGGAACACTCTGATGCATTTTGCTCTCCAAATTTCAAAGAAGGTGTCAGAGCCAAGGGCCAAGGCTTCAAGAAAAGCCCTAGAAATTCCCTGCACTCAAAAGCAGTTTCAGAGTTTCACATTTCCCTAAAGATGACAGAACTAACCATAGTCTTCCAAATCCTGTCAGTTGCTTTTAATTATGGTTATAGTGGCTATGGAACACTTTAACTTTAATAGCCAGGTGCTTGAATTAAATCATGTAGCTCCTCTTGGGTTCTGGCATCTGTAATCTCTTCACACTGTCTGTATTCCACAGCTATTTTACCACTTTCTGTAATAAAGTTAACGAGGATCAATTCAGAGTTTTTCTTGTTCTAAAATGTGCTGTACTGGGTCTTATGCTATATGTTAGCAAATTGAACTCCAATAAAAAAAAATAAAAATAAAATTTGCTGTATACAGTAATAGAACCCATCATTAGACATTCTTTTGAAATTTAAAAGCAGAAAATAATAGCATTTTCCTGGAAGTTTTCTCATCTCACACTTCTGTCTTTATCATAACTATTTTTAAAGACTTTATTTGAGAGAGAGAGAGAGAGCGCATAAGCAGGGGGGAGAGACAGAGGGCGAGATAAAAGCAGACTCCCCACTGAACAAGGGAGTCTGACTGTGGGGCTTGATCCCAGGACCCTGGGATCATGACCTGAACCAAAGGCAGACACTTAACTCATTGAGCTACCAAGGCACTCCTCCATCTCAGTTTTTAAAAAGATATGTGTGTGTGTGTGTGTGTTTGTGTGTGTGTGAGAAAGAGAGAGAGAGAGAAAGAGAATGTATGTGAGGGCACTGGTAGAGGGAGGGGCAGAAGGAGAGGGAGAGAATCCCAAGCAGATTCCCTGCTAAGTGTGGAACCCCCAATTCAGGGATCGATCTAGGACCCTGAGATCGTGACCTAAGCCAAAATCAAATGTCCAATGTTGGAGCCATCTAGCCACTCACAAGTCCCTCCATCTCATTTACTGATAAACCAATCACACTTAAAAAAACATTATGCTGGACAATATGCTTTAATATCTGATAGCTCTATTCTCTCTCATTACCCTTCCTTTTTTTTTTTATACTAAAGATTCCTGTATATCCTTAGATTTTTTCCAGAATACATTTAAAAGCAGTTTGTCCAGATCCCCTCCCCAAAGCATATCTTTCCCCCCCACCAAAACATGTCTCTATTTACCTATAATCTATCTACCTACCTATATAGATATGCAGATACAGACAAAAATGTACGTATCTTCAAGAGATTTCTAGATGTTAGCTAATTCAACACCAATCTTGAGGCTGGATTAAGTATCTTTCTAAATCTGTGACCCTGTCTCTCGTAATAACTATTTTTAAGGGTATAGTTCAGTGGCATTAAGTACATTCACATTGTTGTGCAACCATTTCCAGAACATTTTTCTTTTCATGTGCCCAAACTGAGACTCTGTATCCATTCCACAATAACTCCCCATCCCACCCACAGCCCAGCCCCTAGCAACCACCATTCTTCTATTCTGGAAGCCTATTGAGATGATCCCTTCCCTGCTGCTTTCAATCCAGCTGGAGTCCAGTTTTCCTCTCCTTGCAGATACAATATACAATACTTTGGAGAGGGGGCGGGCATGCATCTGAACACTTTATTGGCAGAAACAGGCCTATGTACCTTATAGACAATACAATTTCCCTTAAGGCAAACTAGAGCTACAAGACTTTTTAGCCTAAGGAGTTTTGAATGTGTATTGGATACCACAGCATATTAGGGTGAGGGTTGGCATTTTAGGGCGAGGCCAACAACCCAGACGTTTAGTTTGGTTCTAAAAGGTTGTCAGTCAGAGTTGACAGCTAATGGAGATTCCATCTGATGACCACCGAAGTCAATCTTCACTGGAAGAGCTGCCCAAGCTGGAAACCTGTGACCAATCCAGGGTCAGGGTGAATTCTTACAAGCAAACAAAGCTTCTAATATTTAGCTAGGATTTCTTAGTCTTTTTTTAAAGATTTTATTTATGAGAGAGAGAGAGAGAGAGAGAGAGAGAGAGGCAGCAACACAGGTAGAGGGAGAAGCAGTCGCCATTCACGGAGCTCAACCTGGGACTGGATCTCAGGTCTCCAGGATCAGGCTCTGGGTAGAAGGTGGCGCCAAACCGGTGAGCCACCAGGGCTGCCTGGATTTCTTAGTCTTTAACACTCAAGGCTCTGAAGCAGGGGAACAACTTGGGGACCCTCTACTAATTATAAAATTGGCAAGAAAAAAAAAACCCACAAAAACAAAACAAAACAAAACAAAACAAAGGGCTCCTGGGTAGCTTAGTCTGTTGAGTCTCTGATTCTTGATTTCGGCTCAGGTCATGATCTCAGGGTTGTGAGACTAAACCCCACATTGGAGTCCATGCTGGACTTGGAGCCTGCTTCATATTAGCTCTCTCTTCCTCTCCCTCTACTCCTCCCCTGCCTCCCTCTCTAAGAAAATAAATAAAATAATAGTAAAAAAATAAAATTTCCTTTGAGCACAGCCTGTAACATTCACAGCACTGTAGGTAGAACTCAACAGGGAATATAATCAACACTATTCAATAGGATGACCACTTTCAAGGTTCACAAAAACATAGTTGATCATTACATCAGAATCATATTTACTCAATATGTCAGTGCCAGAAACAAAAACTGAAACCGAACTGATTCAAGAAACATAGTCTAATAAATTCTCCAAGAGGAAAACAATAATGATAAGAAGTTGACATGTTTTGTCTGCTTACCATGTTCCAGGGATAGTTCTAACCTTTTTATATTCATCATCTCGTTTACTCTTACAATATCCCCCATGATGTAAGGTGAATTACCTTAGTTTGCAGATAAAGAAATAGCAGCCTAGAGAGAATAAATACCTACAAATTGGACTCTAAAACCTAAAATTGCATAAGAAATCTAGAGACAGAGATGGACAACAGATACCCAAAGCTTCTAATCACTATATCACTACTTTGTGTTATGGGCAAGCAATCAAGAAAGAAGATTGGATCAAACACTTCCTATGTGGAGGCAAGTCACTGTATACCTATACACTGGGGACAAAAATATTTGCTGTCATTTGTCTCACACATACAACAAAGAACAAATTTGAGACTGCCACTTTGGAAGCATTTGGTGAATTAAAGAATATGAAGTGTTTTCATCCAACTAACTTTTCAAAATGAGTTTATGAGTTTATTTGCTCAAGGAACATGAAGTATTTTAAGGACAAAAAAAAAAAAAAAACAAAAAAACAAAAAAAAAACAATGAAGCAAGTCTTACCTAAAACTGCAACCAACAGTTTTTGGAATGCATCAGACATGGCCTTCTTTATAGGAAGCTTCTGGGTTGTTTTCCTTTTCATCAGAAATGATAAAGGCCCTAAATCCAAACAAAACAAATGAACTTAAAATTTATAGCTGAAAGATAACTGATTTTTATTGTTGTATGTTTAAAAGGAAAGTGCATCCATGATTCTTAGATCATTATCCTAGCAACTAAGGGCAGGCATAACACAAGAGTTTGGTGGAATGGCTCTGCTGTAGGTGTATCCTGGAAGGGCACATTCTTACTGCCCTGATCTCTCTCAGAAGTTCCTGAAGTACCAGAAGGGAGGTGCAAGCCAAAAAGGTGGCACAAATCTCACATCACAGATTTCAAATGGACAAGTAGAAACTCTACTTCTACAGACCCTACCTACTCTCCTGTGCATCAAGGGCTGGAATCACACAGTAAGAAACATTTGGTGTTAGTGCACATGACCTGGTCTCTTCCTAAGCATCACCCACCCACCCACCCTGTTAGCCTATTTGCTAACAGCCCTGTCCCTGCCTTAAAACCCTAAGCCGAGGGACACCTGGGTGGCTCAGCGGTTGAGTGTCTGCCTTCAGCCCAGGGCATGATCCTGGGGTCCCCGGGATCGACTCCCACATTGGGCTCCTTGCATGAAGCCTGCTTCTCCCTCTGCCTATGTCTCTGCCCTCTGTATGTGTGTGTGTCTCTCATGAATATATAAATAAAATCTTCAAAAACAAACAAACAACTCAGAGCTTAAGTGCTATGAACTCTGGGGAAAAAACAGTATCAATCGGAATACCTTTTCTAGGAATCTATATTTGTTTCTTTACACGGCAGCCCTTTTATAGGAGGCAAAGGACTGAACATTTACACAAGAGTTTATTTAAATCTTTAGTTGATAATTTTGCTGGCACAATTGAAGGCTACAAGAGATCTGAATTTGAAGGACTAGGACTATTTTAGCACAAGGCAAATTCTTAACCAAAAATAAGAAAAATATTACTTCCCTCTTCCTAAACTTCTTGGCAGAAAGTCAGCTTTTGAATTTTAAAGCTAAAGGTTCTTTCAGGTATTGCCTATGATTTAAAAAAAAAAAAAGAAAGAAAGAAAAAAAAAAAAAAACGTGCATTGTAGGGCAGAAATACTTCACCCAGCGCTTTAGTAGCTCAGCAAGGGGAAAGACTTGATGATATATCTGAAAAGATGAGTTTTGGAAAGATTCTACCTCCACTCCACTCTACCTCCACCTCTACCTCCACTGTAAACAGACCTTCCTGCAGCTTATCCAAAGGCTCCTGGACCAAGCCAACTCCAAGACTCTTGCACTCATAGGATGGCAACACCACCTCTAAAGCACAGAAGAATTGCAGGCTCTGCTTCTGAAGGGGTTCCGTGGTATCTTCATTTTCCCTTTCTTCAAGGTCAGAAAGATCCTGAAGCTGTTGGGATTTTCCATTAAAGGTCCTTCCTAGGATCTCAAGATGTTTTCTTATTAGAAATAAGAACTAAACTCCAGCAAACCTAGCTAACAGTTGAAGTATCCTATAGCTTCAAAATCAAGTAAGACTTGCAAATGAACTATTAGATATAGACAATTGTTTTCTATTCTACACCCTACAAATATTGGTGAAAATTATGGACACCACCACCCAAATCATTGAGAGTATTATTAATTTTAGGTGGCAGGCCAATGTTCAGGTCCGTCCACTTAGAGGACTCTCACATCTCCCCATTCCAGTTCTCTCTTCTCTAATGTCCAAGATTTCGATGTTGAAGTGAGTCTGATTAGTCAAAGAAAATCTATAAAGTTTGCCTTGATGATCCTTTTTGACCATCCATTGAAACCAAAATAATAATTTGCCAATTCTTGGCATTGGGAGCTGTTTAGGGCAAGGGCCTGATGTTGAACTGCTTTATGTTTGGTCCCAAGATGAACCTAAAGACATGAGAGAGAGATCGAAAAATATCACAACCTGCACATAGGCTAGTTTTGGATACACCTGAGAATTATCAATACCTATTTCATGAACTGATTGTGAAGATTAAATAGGCTACAACATTGTAAGCAATGAGCTCATAGTAAGCCCTAAATGAGTGTTATTTATCATTGTTAAGCTACAGTACTTTTCCGCATCATTTCTAGGGCCTCTGATTAATTGGAAGATTTCCGTCACCTCTAGTGGTGAGAGTGATGATGAAAGCAAGGAAGCCCTCCAGAAGCAAATGACAGGGTTGTAGGTGAGCAAAGGAAGTAGATTGTTTTTGTTGTCCCATCCTGTAGCTCCTGTCTGAGAACACAACCTGAAGAGCAGACAAGATGGAGCTAACAGGGACATAGGACCTTAATCTGCAACACTCCTCTCCCCAAGTTACTAACCTGTTAGAACAAGGAATATACATACTTCTATAAATTTTATAAGCAACGAAACAATTAGAGGTTATTTGCATTAAATAGCTCCTTTGAGAATGCAAATGCCTCCAGTGTTAACTCTCTAAATAATTTACATTCTGTGGTGAATTTCTTATATCCACTAGTTTAGTCCTAAATGCCTATGTCAACTTTAGGCAGGATGTAGTATATTAACATATTCATAAATATTTAAATAATTCAAATAAAGTCATAGCACTATTGGTTTTCAATTTTTTTAAAGTTTTATTTATTCATGAGAGACACACAGAGAGAGGTAGAGACATAAGCAGAGGGAGAAGCAGGCTCCCTTGGGGAGCCAGATGCAGCACTGATTCCCACAACCCCAGGATCACGCCCTGAGCTTAACCACTGAGCCACCTAGGTTTCCCAGCACTATTAATTCTTTTTTTTTTTAAGATTTATTTATTTATTAGAGACGCAGAGAGAGAGAGAGAGACAGAGAGAGACAAAGGAAGAAGCAGGCTCCAGGAAGGAAGCTTGACATGGGCAGCACTAAACCACTAAGCCACCAGGGCTGCCCTATTAATTCTTCATTGTTTGTTCCTCCATCCTTCTCTATCACTAGTTCATAAGCTCCATTAGTGCTTGAAGGAAACATATCTTATTCTTTTCTCATTCCTAGAACCAAGTACATTCTGTTGTTCATTGAAAGAATCAATGAAAGAATGAGTGATAAGAAAATGAAAGTACTTTCTCTAGCTGAAGCTGCCTGCTGGGAAGGAGAAATGAAGACAAACTTTTAAATGTTGAGTGCTGCAGGGGAGGCTAATAGTGAGGCATAGTGGAGCTGTTCTGGACAAGAAGGAAGCTTCAGAAGGGCTCTGAGCCTCCGAGTTGGAGAGATAGCTGTCACCTTGGATAAGCTTGCCAACCAATTTTCTTCATGCTACCGAAAAACGCTCTCAGGTGCCTTAGACCTTTCCTTGATTTATTTGATTTAAGACATTATTCTTTTTTCTGTACTTATAAAAGGCAAAAAACAACAACAAAAAGCCCAACCAGGAACTATGTGTAGTTGCCAAAGTATTAAAGAACACATAAGTAAACTGGCTAACAATTTTGGAAAGCAGGAGTAATAACCCAAGGTTCTGTGTTAAATAAATAAAGAGGGTGCCTGGATGGCTCAGATGGTTGGGCACCTGCCTTCGGCTCAGGTTGTGATCCCAGGTTCTTGGGATCAAGTCCTGCCTGCATCAGGCTCCCTCCTCAGCAGAGAGTCTGCTTCTCCCTCTCATGGTCTCATCCTCTTTCAAATGAATAGGTGAAATTAAAAAAATAAATAAATTCACATAATAGTAAATATAAGCAACACTCTTCTTGTGAAGATTTCCTAAAATAAGAGGCAGCATAAAATGACACGGGATTCATTTTTTTAACGGTTTTATTTCCTTATTCATGAGAGAGAAAGAGAGAAAAACAGAGACACAAGCAGAGGGAGAAGTGGGCTCCATGCAGGGAGCCCGATGTGGGGCTCCAGGATCACGCCCTGGGCTGAAGGCAGGCGCTAAACCGCTGAGCCACCCGGGGATCCCCGACACCGGATTTAACATCAATTGGGGGTTGATCTCTCGCTTCCAGTTTTTGTCATGAACCCTAAGTAAGCCACTTAACTATCCTGAGTTCGAGTTTCTTCGTGTAAAAAAAGGAAAAGGAAAACAAGTAAAAGAAAAACACAAAAACGACACAGCCACCCAAGGAAACCAGAGGATCGATGTAGCAATGCACCCGAAAGCATTCTGTAAATCAGGAGTGCTCTATGAATGCTAGTCTGTTGTCACAGAATTCGGCACTTTGTGCCAGCGGAGTTAGGAATTTCCTACTTGACCCACCTTCAGTGGAGAATTCTGAAACAGATGCTTCTCGTGACATGCCCTTTGTGCTCTGTGAGCATCCCTTGCTGAATAAAACTTGATGATGGCACAGAAACCAGGGCGGGCCACTGCCGCGTTTGGGAAGACTCCTACCGAATACAGGAGGCCGAACTGGGAGAATGCTGTGACCAGAGAGCGCTGCGGGCTGGTCCCGCACCAAATACGTACATGAAATTTCACGCCCAGAAACCAAAACTGCCCGTTCCCTTATATTCCCTAAACCCTCTGCACAGGCAACCCAAGCACTTGTCACTTCGCGAACAGGTTTTCCTCTGGAACCCTAAGATTCGAAAAGCATTAGGAGGCAACAGGCGCTGGCTGTGGAGCGCTGCCCCTCAAAAGTCTCTTGGGGCTGAGCGGCCGCCGAGGTCCCCTCTAGAACCAGGGTGCCTCTCAGCGGAGACTACAAAGCGCTGAGGGGTAAGGCCAGTCTCCAGGGCTCCCGGTCACCCGGTCACCGAGGGGGCGGCCTTCTCCCTGCCCCCTCCATCCTGGCTCGGCTCCCGGGCAAGGCCTCGGCCGAGGGTCCGGACTTAGCTCCCACACCAGCAAGGTTTTATCCCTCTCGGTGGGAACCGCAAAAGACACCGACTCCGCCACCCTCGCGTCACTGCTCGCAAGGTGCCCCCGCGCTTCTTCAAGAGAGGCGGGGCCGGGGGCGGGGCCGGCTCGGCGGGAGTGGGGAGAGCCCCGCCCCGCCCCGCCCGCCCTGGCCCCCCACTCTGCGCGGGTCTCTAACTCTACTTCCCCTCCCGCAGCCCCACCGCGCCAGAGTCCTAGAGCTTCCTTCTTCTCTTCGAGTGAATTTTTAGGGTAGAGTCCAAAGGGTGAGCTTCCAGGATCCCAGCGTACGGTCATCTTTATAGCAACTGGCGTCAGCGGCACTGCCAGAGAAGATGTAGAGTCCTAGGCCGTTAGTAGTTACCTACTGACCTTTAAACATGTGCATTTCTCCGGTCGCCTGGCTGGCTCAGTGGTTGGGGGTTTCCTTCCGCGAGGGCTAGGGCGTGATCCCGGGATGCCAGGATCCGTCCCACCTCGGGCTCCCCTGGGGGAGACCCCTTCTCCCTCTGCCTACGTCTCTGCCTCTCTCTGTGTGTTTCTCATGAATCAATAAAATCTTTAAACATTTTTTTAGATTTCTCAACTCCGTGTGGGAAATGATCTCTAAAGATAGAATACTTTGGCTTAATGCTTTCAGGAGGCACGCCTGGGTGGCTCAATGGTTGAGCATCTGCCTTCCGCTCAGGGTGTGATCCTGGGGTGCACGATTGAGTCCCACATCAGGCTCCTTGCAGGGAGCCTGTTTCTCCCTCTGCCTGTCTCTCTGCCCTCTCTCTCTCTCTCTCTCTCTCTCTCTCTCTCTATATATATATATATATATATATATATATATATATATATAAAACAAAATCTATCCCATTTTATTATCCTAAAAATATGACCTTCATTTTTCATGCTAAAAAATGTTTTATGAAGAGTTGCTGATAGAGGATAGTTTTAATGAGTGCTTTTACCTGAGCTTTAAAATAAAAAGTTGGAATTTTTTTCCAACTTTGTTGATGTTTTACTGGTCTGTGAAATCCAAGTGAAGGCCCAGAAGTAGGGATATCAGTGGCCCAAGTGGGACAGTTTAATCAAACAGTGTTGTTAGCTATGTGCAGGACATTCCTCCAACTGCCCCTTTTCTGTCTTTGCATTGTCCTTATGCACGTTTTACTCCGCATTAGCACCTTCAGATCCCAAATAGAGATGCCTTTATTTTCTTAAACATCTAGATTTTAGCCCATTCTCTGAAAGCACCCCCAAATCATTGGCACCTGGCACCATCTCTTGACCCCAGCCAGCACTACTTTCTCCACCTCAATATACAAGACCCTTAGCCCCAACCATTATCTTCTTCGGAATCTTCTTTTACTCTGAAAGTAGTTGGCTTTGGAGGAATAACCGGGATCCTGATACTGTTTTAACCCAAAAATTGTAGATTTTATTACCCATCTCATTATCCATTGTATTCATTGTATGTATCCACTCAATTATTATACCCATTGGTTGAGTATGTCTCCGCTTCTCTGGGTAGCTTATAAACACCTCAAGAACAATAGTTGTGGTTTATTTTCCTTCTTCTAGTGCCTGCCACACTCTTAGATTAGGTACTGGAATATATCTAGAATTAAAAATGAACAAATCAACACATTCTTTGCACAAGGAATGCTTTAATAATTATCCAAATATAACAACTTCTTCATTGTGGTCCTCTTGGTTTGCAAATGAGAGTCAGAACCAGAGGCCTGGGCCCAGACAGGTACAAGGAGGAAGCCCGAGAAAACCATTTATTCCTGGGGGCTATGGTCAGGTTTATTGGTAAATGGGAAGGAAAGAAAATAACCTGAAGCAGAGGCAAGAGGAAGGAGAAATGAATTCCTGAGTGAGAAGAGGAGCTCTGGAATGACTCTACGGCAGCCCTGTGTCCTGTCTCATCCCGAGAAACATCCTGTCATCCAGTAGGAGAGTGGCCGGCCTGCACAGTGCAACCTCCATGCTACCCTGTGGAAAGAAAACAGATTGGTTCTTGTTTTTACCACTCAGTAAGCTCCTTCTGCACCTACATGACCCAGATCTTAGAGCAGTGCTCAGAATCCCCTTCATTCCTAGCTCTCTGCTTTGTCCCCCCTGGCCCTCTGATTCTTCCCTTAAATTTCCCCTATCTGTGGTCTTTGTCCTCTACTTCCCCCACCCGATATGCTTCCACATTTTCAAATCCTTCTCTTCCTCTGAAGTAGGAGAGCACCATTGTAGAAGGATGAAAGATACTAAATAAATTAAAAGGTAAATAAATAAATAATCAATCTCAGGTGCAACCATTGACTCTTCCTCCAGAACAGGTCAGCCCTCATAGCCATCAGTGTCCCTTGTGCGTGGTGTTTCTAGAGTAGGCAAGGCACTTAACTCCCTCCATCCTCACAGACGCCTGGAGGCCAGTTGTAGTCAACTGGCCAGTTGTATATACAGCCAGTTGTATTCTGTGTATATCTGGTTTGAAGCTCAGAAAAGTAAAGTAAACATCCTAATGTCCACCGTCGTGGACAAATGCTGACAGGGGCATTTACATTTACAGAAAACGTTGCTGCCAATTAGCGAGAGGGGACCCTGTGGCAACCATGAAGGTATAGCTCAATTGCTCCCAGGCCTCCAGCTGATGGAACCAAGCAGGGATCTGCATCCAAACTGAACCAATCAGGTTCTTTATCCCAGGCACTTGGACAGGGACTAAGCCTAGGCAGTCTCTGTTGCTGCTCAGGACATTAGCCCATCCACTTGGGGCAGCCAGAGTCTGTGCTGTGGAATGTGGAGCAGAGAATGCTGCTCTCTACCAAGAAAGTAGTGAAGCAAATGCACCAGGAGGCAGAAACTTGCCAGGAAAAGCTGGCTGACACTTTCCAGCTCTGCTTCCATTACCTTCTGAGGTCTAGCCGCACCTGTGTAAGCTCAGTGAGACACCTTGTGCCCTCAGGATACAGCTCCCTCAACTCACTTGAGTTACTTTGT
The DNA here is from genome assembly GCF_048164855.1 of Canis lupus baileyi. Lineage (NCBI taxonomy): Eukaryota > Metazoa > Chordata > Mammalia > Carnivora > Canidae > Canis > Canis lupus. Next base: position 12,440 of record NW_027326430.1, on the reverse strand, counting down.
TACTGCATCCAAAAGAGTTTTATTTATTTATTTTTTAAAGATCTATTTTTTTTAAAGATTTTATTTATTCATGTGAGACACACAGAGAGAGACAGAAACATGGGCAGAGGGAGAAGCAGGCTCCCTGATGTGGGATTCGATCCCAGGCCCTGGGGGATCACCACCTGAGCTGAAGGCAGATGATCAACCACTGAGCCACCCAGGCACCCAAATATTTATTTATTTATTTATTTTGAGAGAGAGAGAGAGAGAGCGAGCACCCTAACGGGGTGAGGGCCAGAGGGAGAGGGGGAAATCCCAAGCAGACTCTGTGCTGGTGTGGAGCCTGACATGGGGCTTGAATCATGAGTGTGAGATCATGACTTGAGTGGAAATCAAGAGTTGGACGCTCAACTGACTCAGCCATCCAGACGCCCCCTCTAAAATAATTTTAGTACATCAGAGAAAGACCCAGATCCTGGGTATTGTAAGTCAGAGTTCCAAGCCCTGCCACTCTCCCACATTTTTCTAGGCTATAAAAGGGTCTAGTCCTTGCCTACTGTGCCTTTCTCTGTCACTACAACCTTCCCAGTGCTCTGGCTGCTAACTTAGTCCCACAGTGTTCTCCTCACCAGTTCTTCATACCCCCTGCTCCAGAGACAATCTTTTTTTGCACAGCTGATGGCTGAGAGAAGATTGAGGCTCAGTACGTCTGGAAGGGAGAGAGAGAGAGAGAGAGAGAGAGAGAGCGCACCTGTGAGAACAGAGGACTAAGACTGAGGCAAGCTCTCTCTCCCTTGGCTTGTCCCTGCGCTGGCATGTACCCCCCAGGGGCTGAGTATTTCCAGATTAGGCAAAGCCTCCCTCCCAGAGGCCTATTTAGACATCCCCACAATGGGGATAGGGAGTGGCCTGGGTTCTGGCAGGAGGCACAGGACAACTGTTTACCCCCATACTTCCTAGTCAGGGTAGATGGTAGTTCATGCCACGTTTGAGGGTTTCTAGGGAGAGGAGATGTCAAAACAGGCAGCATAGAGACCAAGGTAAATCTTGCCTGATCAGGGAGGCTCTTCAGATGAAGAGTCTCGGGATATGAATCAGAGTATGAAAGAGGAGAGAAGGTCCAAGTCATGGACCTATGGAGCCTCCTGGAGCGGCTCTGAGGTGGGCAGTTTGCACTTGGCCTTTAATCAGACATTGGCCAAAGTTTTTACTTGATGGTTAGAGTGGAGCCTTCAGGGCCACCAGCCTGGAATTCGGCACTGGTTCTATGAGCCTCAGTTTGCTCATCTGAAAAGTGGGCATAATAGTTTCCATCACATGAAACGCTGGGTAAAATGGGCTCTGCAGGTAAAATGGTTAGTATATAACACACTCTCAAGAAATGTTGGCTGCTGCTGTTGCTCCTGCTCTGCTATTAACTATGCAGAGCTTTTCTAGAACCCGTACACCAAAGAATCTGCTAAGTGGATGGGCACTACAGCCACTTGTCAAGTCCTCTGCTCAGCAAAAACATTCCTGGACTCCATGGGCAGTCCCTCTGGGGACATTCCCAGGCCTTGCATAGGAATAGAAGTCCTGTGAGTAGAGCTTTCCCACCCTGGAGCCCTGGCCAGACCTTGACAGTCCTCGTGGCAAATGTTTTCTGAGTGACTCCTGTCATCATTGCACCAGTAATGGCTGTTGATCTGGAAGCTGCCGTCTGCGTTTTCATTTCCCTTCGATATGTTGAATCTGCTTTCCACAAAAGCCAGACATAGCCCTTCAAACAGGGAGAAGAGGGTTTTTAGAAGAGGGTTTTATGTTTTTAAAAGAGTGGGTTTTTTTTGTTTGTTTTTAGGGTTATTGAGCTGAAGGAGGAGGGAGATGGAGAGAGGGAGATCAGGAAGCGGAAGAAAGACAAGAGGATAGGCACTTTTACGGAGGGATATTGAAGGTAGACAGGCATTCAATTTTCAAAGAAGTGAGACTATAAATGGCAAGCAAAGACAATGGGTCTCTTTGGGGCCCTTTACAATTACTGTCAAACAGCCAATCCCTTTGGGCCTGGTACCAGAACTTAGAGGGGATGTGTATCCAAAAAGCCCAGGAAATTATAAATTATAAATGTTAACAAATGGGCCTGGGTGCCTCCTGAATGTCTAGATACTCTGGGGGAACTTGGCTCTCTCAGTTCAAGGGCAATCCAAATGGTCAAAACTCAACGATCCAGCACCTACAAAAAGAGGAAGCAATTCAAAAGCCTCCAAACCCACCTAGCCATCAGCTTCCCCAGGATCCACTCACCTACACTCTTCCCGACATGTAACATCACGTCTAGTACTGTGTTCCCTGTGTTCAGTACTGGGACTAACTTGCAATCAGCTCTGGCTGGGAGGAGCCCCGGGTGAGGGTCGTCTCTAAATGCCAGGAAAACCTTCATGGGCATGGGTCTGTGACCACAGCCAACCCCACATAGTGCAACCCCCTGAGTTTCTACAGATTACAGTCCAAAAGACAGTGATAAGCTTCCAGTGTCCCAGGCTGAATGAGTAGCCATCCCTCACCTTCCAGGTATTTGGATGATAAGGTACCATTGCAGCAGCCAACACAAGTAACATAATATGAATGCTAGAAACACAATCCTTGAGGACAGGTGCAGGAGCGCAGACATTCAGGAAAACCTCTTGAACCACGGGACATAGATCTCTACTCCTCCACACTTACTTACCATCTGAGGCCCTGTAGCAATGGAGCTACTCAGTAACTACCCGGCTCTGAAAAAGCACCTGGATTGGCTGTTGGGGGGCAGCAGGTGGGGCTGGCAAGAGACTGCACTAAGTTTTCAGATCAGATGGGGACCGCATTAAGGGAAGAATGGGCACAGAGCTGAGAGGAAGAGATGGGGGCATGGAGGCCTCATTTTAAGAAGATTGGGTTGGGGTGGTAGGAACTGGGGCGGCAAGAGTCGGGGGCAGTTTAGCAAAGATGAAGTGTTCTCAGGATGGCTGCAGGTGGAAAGAAAGCATGTGGTGGGCTGGGAAGTGAGGGCTTGAGTCGGTGTGGACAAGAAGATGCATCGAAGACTTGGGATAGGGCAGAGATCAGAGCTATCAAGAAGGGGGTGAGCTCAACAGGGCATCCGCTTGGATGGCAGGCATTGAATAAGGGTGGGTGGAGGTGGGTGTTAGGGCTGAGCAGACCTTCCGGGACTGGGATAAGAAAGCTGGGTCAGAAAAGGGGAAAGCCATAGCGGTGGGGCTCAGGGGAGGTTGGCGTGGAGCACGGGGATTGCCACAGGGGTTGAGGGGTGAGGATGTGATGCCTCAGAGGGCGGAGGAGGGATGTGTCTGCGCTCGGGGTTGGAACTGGACTCCCAGGGGGTCAAGAGCGTGGCTGCATTTACGCGACGCCAGGGGCGAGGGGGTGGGGGTACGTGCTGGGCTCGGGTCCCCGTCGGGAGAAGATGGAGGGGGCGGTCAGCAGGGGCTGTGCCGGCTGAAGGCTCGGCTCCGAGGGGGTAGGGCGCGGGCTTACAACGGGGAAGGCAAAGGGTTCTGAAGCAGGACAGCGCAAAGGCGACCAGGGGTCGGGACCACGGAACGCGCCCGCCGCCCGTTCGCATCTCGACCCCGCCCCCCTCCCCCCTCCTCCCCCTGACCCCGGACTCACCAGAGCGAGCGGGGAGGGGGCGGGGTCGCTCCTGGCCGCTGCAGCCTCTCAGCCTCCGACCCGACGCTCCGGCCTCTCCGCCACCGACGCCCGGAAACTGCGCTCGAGGCGCCTGACGCCAACCCGGCGGTTGGGCGCTCGGCCCCGCCCCCGGCCCGCGGAGCCAATGGCGGGGCGGGAGGAGCCGCGGGGCGGGGCCAACGTTCCCGAAGCCGAGTTCCCCAACGGCCAGCGGGTGAGCGGTCTGGGAGGCTTGGACTCCACTAAGGGGAGAGGGAGATCCGCCTGCAGAGGTGAGGCCACTAAGCGAGGTCACCGACCTAAGAGGAGCTTGGCCCAAGGCCCGCCTCTAGCAGTGTCTGCGTCAGACTAGATCCCGGCTTCTGGGTCCGTGATCTCGCCTGGCCGCAGCGCCATGCGTGTAACGTTGGCCTCCTGAGGGGTAGGTTCCCACTGGTAAAATCAGACCAGTGACGTCTACGCTATTTTTGCCTCCCTGAGGGCATGGGCGCTGGTGGTGCTTGCAGCCCGGGGGCTCTGAGGGAAAAAAGTATACGTGTTTTGACCCTATCTTGTACCAACAGGGCGTCTTTAGCTCACCGCTCCCTCCTCCTCGGGACTTTCTCAGGTACCTGCCCATCAGCCCCTGAGGCACAAACCTGGAGGATCTGGTTCTTCTCATCTAGCCAGGTACTTGTGTGTCTGCTTTCCTCGGTAGAGTTGACATTTCTTTTGCAGGTGGACTCAGAACAAAAGGTCCAAAGTGTGTGAGAGGGGGGATGTCTGCTTTGGTCACTTCTCACCTGCAGGCTTTGGTCCAGCGGGGAGCGTAGGCCTGAGTGTGGGGACAGTGCCCAGAGGCAGAGGTACTACTAACTGCATGTCCAGGGGGACTTTGGGAGTATTTATAGGGCTGGCCTGGGAACAGGGCACCTCTTGGAAGCAAGCTCCACTGACCTGGGCCAGGGGTTCTGTGACCGTTTCTGGGAAGGTTCGGGTTCAGTGCCCGTTGCCGTTTATAAAAAAAAATGGCTGGTGGAGATGTGGCACCTGAGTGTGTGGGGGCTGCTTCTCTGGTAATAATCTCTCCGGGAGTGAGAACCACTTCTCGGTTTCAGACTAGATGAGGCTGAGTGCATTCAGTATGGGTAATAGTTGAGGACGGGGAGCCTCGGTGTCCATCGGAAGATGAATGGAAAGAAGAGGTGGTTCATGTATACAACGGAATATTCCTCAGCCATTAGAAATGACAAATACACCCACCATTTGCTTCGACGTGGATGGAACTGGAGGGTATTATGCTGAGTGAAGTAAGTCAATCAGAGAAGGAAAGGGAGGTGGGCGGGGGGTGGGGGTGACTGGATGATGGGCACTGAGGGGGGCACTTGATGGGAGGAGCACTGGGTGTTATTCTGTATGTTGGCAAATTGAACTCCAATAAAAAAATTTAAAAATAAAATAAAATAAAATAAAAAAATAGTTGACGTGTGGGTAGCCCGGTTGGCTCAGCGGTTTAGCGCCGCCTTCAGCCCAGGGCCAGATCCTGGAGACCCGTGAATAGGTCCCCATCAGGCTCCCTGCATGGAGCTTGTTTCTCCCTCTGCCCGTGTCTCTCATGAATAAATAAATAAAATATTTAAAAAAGTAGTTGAGGAGGAAGTTAGGAATAAAGAGATAGAGGCAAAGTATTTTCTGGGTGTTGAACAAGGTGGAAAGTAAGGGATTTACTAGGGAAATCCCATTTCCTAGGCAAAAGGATAGTGTTTCTGGTAATAATTAGCACATCAATACCATCAGTGTCTTGACTCAAGCATGCCCTCCCCCAAATGGAGCAAGCAAGCAATATTCCTCAGTTCTTCCAGTTTTAGTATGTGTGCTGCCGAAGTGAGCACTATTCCTCAGTTCTTCCAATGAATTTTTGCACAGCCACTGTCTGCAAAAGCTGTGGGAACCCCACATAGTAATCTTTTGTCTGGTTTTTCAGGAGCCCAGCCCTTGTCTCTTGGTCTTCTCTTACTTCTCAGGCCTCTCAGCCCCGCTGCTTGTCTTCCTCTCTTCATCTTGCTCTGGTGCACATTTTTACCATTCATGGGCCATGAGTCCACGAGGTAGTTTCCAGCCAGAAAAAAAAATTCACACTGCTCTATCATTTGAACAGTAATAAAGTCACATGCAAAGAGAAGAGAGCTTGAAGGTTATCCTGGAAGAGGCAGCTTTTATCTGAGTCTTGCAGGTGGATAGAGGAAGGGGCATTGCAGGTGAAGAGACTGGCAGAGAAGTGGCTGGTGGGTAGGAGTGCAGGCTGAGCTCAGGGGAGGTCCCCAAGAGTGGAGAGGAAGTTGGACTTAAGAACAGAGTAAGGGGATGGGGCTAGGATGGGAGGGGAGATAAAGACAGATTGGATGAGGGGGGAAAGGAAGGATGCAGACACAGCTGGAGGCCTGTGCAGGAAGGGCTCAAACACTAGCAAACTCAGCTCACAGGCCACTGGTCTGTCAGCTTAGATTTCAAGAACTCCACAGACTTATTTAAAAAGCCAGGTAGGAGAACTGCAGGTATCTGAATTCCCTGCAGACAGGTCCAAGGTGTAGATTCCTGAACCCCATCCCTTCCCTGGAGAGTCACTCTGGGATGGGGTCCAAGAATTTAGGCCTAACCACCTCTGCTGTCCTCTGCCCTCAGCACCAGCGGATCCAAAGCATAAGAAAACATAAGAACCTTTGTCTTATTTTAGGAGCTGAGGGGTAAGGGATTATTAACATTTGGGCAAAAGAGAAGCTTCTATTGTTTGCTAGATAGGAATTGTGATTGGTCCTTGTCAACCACTGGGAAGGTAGGTTGCCATTGTTATCTTCAATAGCACAGATAAGAAAACAGGCTTCAGAGAGAGGCTAAGTAACTTGGGGTCCCAGGGCCTCAGAACTAATAAATAAATGGTAGAGGGAGGACTCTCACCCAACTCTAATTCTAATTAGAGAGTTAACATAGTTCAGTGGCAGAGCAAGTGGGCTTGGTAGGCGGTAATGCTTAGGTTTGAACACCAGCTCTACCCCATACTGTTTACAGGACCTTCCCTACACTAGTGTGGGCGTTCAGGACAACCAAGCAATGTGAAGCTATGGTTTTCACGGGCCCCTTGAGATATAGCCCTGAAGATTGGCAATTAGAAAACAGAAGTAAAGGCACAACACACTATGGCCTCCTAGCCTCAGGCAGAGGGGCCAGAGGGTGTGACTTCAGGTAAGTTCCCAAAACTATCTGAGCCTCAGTTCCTCATCTGTAAATTGGGGAAAATATCAGTTGACCTGAGGATTAAGATAATATCCTTAGGAGAGTTTCTGGCCTGCTGGAAACACTTGAAGATGACTAGCTATAGGGCACCTGGGTGGCTCAGTTGGTTAAGCCTCTGCCTTGGGCTCATGTCATGATCCCAGGGTTCTGGGGTCCAGCCCACAACAGGCTCCCTACTGAGTGGGGAGTCTGTTGCCCCTCCCCTGTGCCCCCACCCTCGCTCGTGCCCTCACTTGCTCTCTCAAATGGATAAATATTTTTTTTTAATGATTTTGTTTGTTCATGAGAGACACACACACACACACACACACACACACACACACACACAGATGCAGAGAGACACAGGTAGAGGGAGAAGCAGTCTCCATGCAGGGAGCCTGATTTGGGACTCGATCCCGGGACTCCAGGATCACGCCCTGGGCTGAAGGCGGCGCTAAATCGCTGAGCCAACTGGGCAGTCCTGGATGAATAAAATCTTAAATAAAAAAAAAAAAGACTAGCTATATTATTATTATAGTTTGGGCTAATTCTCACCTTCCCAATCCAGTCAGATCTGTTTTTAACTGCTTTCTGAACACTGGAGTGGGAGCTTTTTTTTTTTTTTTTTTTTTTCCATTTTTTGAGAGGCTTTCTTATTTGAACCCCAGATATATCCTTACTTGGCAGCTGACTAAAGTCATCAAACAAGGACTAATGCAACCATTTCTCTCAAAAGTGGAATAGCTAATGTTCCCCCTGGATTCTGTTGTAGGAAGTTGGTTCTTCCCACTCTTTTAAAATATGGCAATTAGAATTAGGTGCCCTATAGCTAGTCATCTTCACTGCCCTAAAATATATTTTCCACCCACATGCCCATGTCTGGAATTCAGTGGTGATGGTGGCATTCTTTAGGATTTATCCTGGCTCTCTTTCTAATTATTAATTTGTCAATTATACCTCAATAAAGCTGGACAAAAATAATGAATTTTTAAAATTCCCCAATAGTTATTATTATTATATATAGTTTACAGTTCAAATAGTATGACATCAAATGGTGAGGAAACATAATGACCCACAGCAGTTTCTTCCCCTTGACCATCCCCACCTTCCCTCCTGAGCCAGCTCACTGGGCATGCTTACTTCTAGCTGAATCTTCTGGTGCTTATCTCCCCACCTATCTTGGTAATTCTAGCTTTGGATTTATCCATTTTAGACACTGTCTGTGGACTTCCTATTATCACAGGCAAGGAGTTAGTTCTTTAACACCCCTGTCCGTTCTTGGGGTTTAGTTATGCCACTCTTTCCTGATAATTGATAGTGTTTACAGAATTGTGATTATGTAACTATTGTTCGCCTCCAAGATACAGCTCCAAGCAACCCAAAAAGATGACTTTTGAGGATGGGCTTTCTCTACTTTGGTGTAGAGTTAGAATGATGAATGACCATGTTTGCAGTCTTGGAGTCTGCGTCCTTCAGAGCCTGAAGCCAAAGGAAAGCACAGTTGAGGGATAGATGGGGAGAAGATGACTTGTTTGAACCCTAGATGCAGGCAGCTTTAAGTACTTAGGCTTCCTGGTTATATAAGCTAATTCACTGTATGACATTTTTGGTTCAAACATATTTTAGTTGGATTTCTTTCACTTGGAGCGTACAGAGCAGTGACTGATACATATGGTCTTCATAAATTTGGGCAAGTTATACAAAACGTCTATGTATGTATATATTTACGTATGTATATGTGTATATGTATATGTATGTGTATATGTATGTGTATGTGTATATGTATATGTATATGTATATGTATCCTGACCAGCACAGCTCACGACACTAGGTTCCCTCTCCCTCTGCTTTTATCAGCCAGAGCCTGAGGTAGCTTGACATTGAATAGTACCATTTAGGGACTGGAGGAAGCAACTTACCATGAGTCACTGCCCTAAAATATATTTTCCACCCACATGCCCATGTCTGGAATTCAGTGGTGATGGTGGCATTCTTTAGGATTTATCCTGGCTCTCTTCAAGTGGTTCTCCTTTGCAGTGAGAAGTCTGCAGGGAAAGGCAGCATTAAGGTAGAGCATCTTGGGCCAGTTCTGCTTTTGCCCTGAGATCTAGCAAAACAGATGATGAGGGGGCCAGGGACCTTGTGGAGCCATGGGAGCTCTGATGGTCAATTTCACTGTTCTTCAAATTGTCCCAAGCCCATGCAGATCTCCCACTAGAGTCGTGCCTTTTGACAGCCTCCCTCTGAAGATATTTCAGGCAATCAGAATCTTTCCAGTTTCAAAAGACCTATAGAGAAAGAAATTTCACTACCCTGTTGTTTAAGATCCATTCATTCATTTATTTATTTATGTATTTTGAGAGAGAATGTCAGGGGAGGGGTAGAGGGACAGAGAAAATCCTCAAGGAAACTCCCCACTCAGTGCAGAGCTCCACACAGGCTGATCCCAGGCCCTGAGATCATGACCTAAGGTAAGATCGCTCAACCAACTGAGCCACCCAGGCTCCCCTCACTACCCTGTTTTGATGTTTAACTTGTAGAAGCCCTTACTTCTGGAGGTCCCTGTAGGAGGCAGTGGATACAGTTTTTGGTGTAGACAGGATCTAGGTACAAATTCCTGCTCCTAATGGCACAGTCCCTATGCAGGCTATGGGGCAAACTCATAGTACTATGTGTTGACCTTTAGGAGGTCAGTCTGTATTTCATAAGGAAATCATATGTGGAGAATGAAGAAATGGTCTAAAATTCATCCAGTAAGATCCCTGAGGCATCACGTGGGCAGGGTCCGCTACTAGGCATTGGGGAGAGGAAGATGGGATTCTTGCCTCGTCAGGGTTCCTGACCTAACAGATAACTGCGGTGGGGCCTTCACATTGATGGGTGCTATCTTTCACTCTGTTGCATTTACAGGGACACCTAGAAGAGCGGGGCCTTGGTGTGTAGTCTCTAAACCAGGACTCGGTCACATCCTGAGTAGACAGGATTATTGGCCCTCCCTGCACCCACACTCTTGCTGTGTCTCTCTGTGGGCAGAGTGTACTTTCCTGTCCCCTGGCTCGGGGATTGGCCATGTGACTTACTTGGACCCATGGACTAGGCAGAAATGAAAGTATGACAGTTCTGTGTCTAGGCTTGGAGAGGCCCAATGAAGTTTCTGGTTGGCCTCATATGCTTCCCTCGGGTTGCCGCTGCCTCTTCAGCCTGGGCCCCAGAGCCCACCCAGGTGGAAAAGAGCTAGCTAGCCCTGCTGATCTGCAGACTAGCACGGAGAAGCAGTGCTGACCCAGCCAGCAGAGCATTCAAGTACAGCTGGACCAGCCATCCTGTGAGAACCGGTATTCCAGTTCACTGAGTTTGGGGATGGTTTATTAGTTAGCATTGTTGTGGCGAAAGATAACCAATACACGTTATTGGTTATAACGTTATTGGTTAACCTTTATTAGGCTATAGGTTCAGCCACTGTAGTAGAGACCCAACACAGCAGTGGGTTAAATAAAAAAGAAGCTTACTGATCTCTCATATAATGATCTGGTTAAGTACTGTAATCCAGGGCTAGTTTGGTGGTTCATGTGTCAGGGAGCCAGGCTCCTCCTATTTTACTGCTCCACCATTGTAGGGTGTAGCCCTCTCTACATGAAGCCTTTGTATTGTTCACCGGTTGAAGTCTTCATTTCCCTTGGCCCTGTAAGCTGAAACACTCCACAGTGTGGCGCCAGACCCCTCTCCAGTGCTACACTGGAACACATTAAGGCTCACCTTGAAGCACCATTCCTGCTTCTGCTTCAGACCTCAGGACCTTTCCTCTTCTTGAATGGGTGTGCCTCCTCCCACACCCCCAGGGGGTGCCCCACCACTGTCGCCCAGGTCTCAACAACATCTCACCCTGACTAGGACCTCAGGAGCCAGAGCTGGTCATGCCTGGCGCTTCCCAGGACTGAGAGGCCCTGATTTCCATAGTGGCAGCAGCCAGCCAGTGTGACTCTTTGAGACGCCAAGGGTGAGAATCTCAGTCGTGCCTTTTGGTCATCTTCAGTCTGTCTTGCCCTGCCTCAAATCCCTGCTGACCTCTGGTCCTGAAGAAGCCAGGGAACCTCTGCTCCACCTCCTGGTTCTCTTTGCACTAACTACGCCAGTAGTTTGGTGAGCATAAACAGTCTTGTTAGAATGGTCCCTCTGTTTTGGAGATCAGCTCAGGAGGGGTGGGCATCTGAATGGTAACAGATTCTTTCTCTAAACTCTAGCCAGGCTCCTCTGAGCCCTCTTCTTGATTCAACCTTATTTGGCCTGTGAAGACTTGAACAAACACTAACGTAGTTTTCAGCAGCTCATGACCACTGCCCTAGTAAGACCCCAGTCTCCCTTAAAGTGCCTGCCCGTGAAACTCAAGGCTGTCTAAAGAATTTGTTGCTTATTCCAGCCACCACCTGAAGATAGGGCCCCTGTTTCCCAGTTTCTGTGAGAGAGTAGGAGTCTAGCTTTGGTAAGTGCCAGTTAGCAAATCCAGATGGTTTCATATGGGCTAACCCCCTTCCTGCCTTTTGTAATCTTTGGCTTCTGACTATGGAGCCCCTACTCATTCCCTTCCCTAGTCCCTCAATCTCCCTGTGCAATACTCAGTCACCTCTGTACTTATCCCAGTTGAGTTCTGTTCATGATGAACCCTTTTCCCTGTGCCACTGCAATATTCTATTACTTTGGAAATCTGTCTGGACCACTTTAAGTATGCCTGGTTTGGTTTGTTTTTGACAGGGGAGATGTTCAGGATCAGCTTTTAAAATTAATTTGCTTATTTTTCAGGATCAGCCTTTTATTATTTTTTTAAAAATTTTTATTTATTTATGATAGTCACACACACAGAGAGAGAGAGAGAGGCAGAGACACAGGCAGAGGGAGAAGCAGGGTCCATGCACCGGGAGCCCGACGTGGGATTCTATCCCAGGTCTCCAGGATCGCGCCCTGGGCCAAAGTCAGGCGCTAAACCGCTGCACCACCCAGGGATCCGAAGATCAGCCTTTTAAATAAGCATCCCAAGGATGTTTGAGTTTAGAGGTCCAAAGGCCATATTTTTTTTAAAAAGATTTTATTTATTTATTCATGTGTGAGAGAGAGAGAGAGGCAGAGCACAGGCAGAGAGAGAAGCAGGCTTCATGCAGGAAGCCCGATGTGGGACTCAATCCCAGGACTCCAGGATCACGCCCTGGGCCGAAGGCAGGCACTCAACCACTGAGCCACCCAGGGATCCCCACAAAGCCACATTTTTAGAAACTCTATTTCCCTATGGACACCGTTTCCTCTGGCAGCCCTTTTGAATGGGGGCTATGTTTTCTCAGATACCTCACTGCCATTAGTCCATCCAGCTTTCATTCCAGTGAGAACATTCTGGAGGCCAAACTAAGAATCAACTCCAAGTGCTTCTCCAGTCACCTCTGGGGATGACTGCATGTGATTGGTATCCAGTATCTGGTACCTTAACCTGCTGCCCAGCTAAAATGACACCTTTTGTGTTTCTGACTTAGCTAGCTCTCCACCATGTTACTACT